>NC_134017.1:43270135-43883885 GCF_040712315.1 Castanea sativa | reverse complement strand
GCGACTTCAAAGTTGGTTATTCTGGCGATTCATTTGTAAGGAAACACCTGGAGAATGTGCATAAATTAAAGCCAAACAATATTGTGGAAGTTAGCGGCGAAGACCAATACGAAGTGGAATTCCAAAGCAACAACATAGCAGCTGCCTTTCTTGAAATCCCATATGAAAAAGTTTTCCTCAATAAGCATTGCAAGGGTTACACGGGTACCATACTAAGCACTAACAGATTTGGAGGATTTGGCTTTGTGAGTCATAACTCAAACATACCCCCAAACCTTATGAATTTCATGAGACTTCTGAGTTGGACATGTTAAAATTGTCTAGAGAATTTAAATAAATCACAAAAACGCATGCTACATAAATTTTGTCTACAAGGAAAAATGCTTCTTCCTATATTTAATTTATGCATTTGATTTTTTCACAGATAATTCCAGTTCACAAAGAAAAAAAAATGCTGGTAGTGGTAGAAGTCTATAGTGGCCAAAAGTAGTAATTTAGTTTTTATGATTTCCTCTCTATATCTAAAGAATCTAATAGAAATCTTATCTCTCTTCCCACCTAGGCCTTCCAGAAAGGCTCGCCAATTGCAAGGGATTTTTCTGAAGCAATTCTTAAGTTATCGGAGGATGGAACTATAATGTCACTGGCTGATGAATGGTTGACACCCTAAGGTGAGTGCCCAGATGACAAAGCTTCCAGTGAACACGGAAGCTTGGGCCTACAAAGCTTTAAGGTTCTCTATCTAATATCTTTTGCCACTTCTACCATTTGTCTTTTGCTATCCCTAATTCTCTTACCTGTAAGTCGCCAGCAACATCAAGATGCATCTGAAGAAAACATAACTCCAAGTGAAGAGAGTCATTGGAAGAGGGGAGTTAGGCATTTGAGATACTTTTATATAAAAAATACAGGAAGAGCTACAACTCTGGCAGACACATCAGATACAAATGAAGACACATCAATGGTAAATGAACAGCCTTTAAGGCAGGAAATCAGTACCACTTCAGACACTCCAGAGCGCCTTCAGTCTTCCGTGCCCACAGAAATTGAGATGCAATGAACTCTTGCTTGTTATAAATATGCATAAAAATTTGAATGCTGTCTTAGATATTAAGATTTCTTGAGCATAATTGTGTTGCAAACTGTATTTGATATTCCTTCAGTATAGTATTCCAGGCATATGTATGATTGTTGTCATTAAGATTTGAAGCTAGCTTGCATTTCCTCTTCACAGTTAATTAAACTTATCATAACAGTGCTATCTCAAGTTCTCGTTCAACTAACCATAACTTGTAATCTACAAATTGTCAGAATTATAAAATCATTCCTCTGAATGCAAGTTATTTATCATTAAAATACACACGCAAGCATACACAAAGTAATAGGTATGCAAAGATTCCTAAATTCTGACTGCTGCTTTGATCAAATAAATTTGAAGTGATTAAGAACTCAAAGCACTAAATCTACTGGACAAGCTCCAGAGGAATATGAATTCTAGTGTTAGCTAACAAATGAATCTAGAAACTCAATGAATCAAAACTAGCTCCAACAAAGAACTTCAATTCATCAATTGCTTCTACTGGTATATTTGTGGTATATATTGACTTTTTGAATTCTGAATGCCTTCTTACTGTGTCGGCACACACCTAGGCTACCGAAAAACCTCTTCCTCTTCCACGCCCAACCCACCCCGTCTATCTCTGCCCCTAGTTCCATTTCTCCCACCATGAGACAAAACCTTGCAATGGTCTATTAACCAGCTGGGTTTGTAAACCACCAGCTCCCGGCCCTTTTTAGATGTCACATTGCTTGATCCATTAGCTGTAATAGCTGGTCTTTTCCCTCTGCGCATAAAGTTCAAATAAAATAAAACTGTATCCTGTAAAACAAAACAAAACAAAATGTATCCGCCATAAAGTTTCCATCACAATAGCATGAAATCTTCAGGAAAGCAATGCAAGTGCATGAGGTGTGAAAATCACTTTTCCACTTTTGGGACAACCTTAACAATAGAGGACAACCCAAAAAAAAATATATTACTCAAGTTGGAATTCCAGGGCGGAAACATGAGTGCAGTTGTAAGTTGTAACAGTTGGCCAGAAATTTCCAAGCTGCCTGACCAGTTCCAACTTCCAAGGCATGGGAGGAGACTGGTGATCGAAGAAACGTATATGTTGATAAACCAAGATAAGATTCTACACTAATACTCTCTCATTCTTCAAGGTAGGCTTCAAATTTATTGACAATATAGGAAGCATGAACATGGACATAAGTACGGGTACAACATGGCAATATAGTAATTTCCAAAATATTAGGATGCAACATCCTAGGGATTAATTATTAAGTAGTCACGGATCCATGCATTGTACATGATAATTTTTTTTAGCGTGGTCTAATTAAATTTATTTTTTGTAGTTTGGATTATAATTTAATAAAGAGTAATGTATTTCATATCATTTATTATAGGGACAATCACAAAAGTTTTATATATATATATATATATATATATATATATATATATATATATAATCTCTATTGTACAAAAATGAAAACAATATAATTTTTTTCAAGAATTCAGAACACAAGTCAGCGAAAATATTCATTTCTTAATAAAAGTTATTTGTAACATATTGCGTATCATTAAAAAGTATAAAAAATTTGGAAATTGTTCTTTTTCTTTATAAAGAAACTTTTTCAAACCCAATTTTTCTACCTTACAATCCAAAATACCAAAAAACATATCTAAAAAATTAGTAAAGCTTAACAATAATTTATTAGACTGATTATGAAAATAATTTGTTGTTGATAAACTATAGAGGTTATTTTCTTTGCAAAAATTGCAAATTCGTCTACCCAAAAAAATTATCAAATAAACAATTATTAGCAAAATCTCAAAATTAAAGTTTCTATATAATAATAATAATAATAATAATAATAATAATAATAATAAAATCACAAAGCTAAAATATGTCACTCATCCGGTCATTTTCGTTTGACTAACCTATGCTTTTGTTTGAATAAGTGATATTATAAAGTACTTCTAATACAATTACTAAGACTACTTTCTCTACAAAAAACTACAAATCTATCCACCCAAAAATATTAATAATAAAAAAGGACTTAGTAAAGTTTAATAGTTTAACATCTAAATTAATCACTAAAAAATCCAATTCTAAATTACAAAACAACTAATTATTAATTGAAATCAAATCATACCAATGGAATAAAGAAAAGAACTTGTGATCAGAAATTAGAATACCAAAATACCTAACGATGCATAAAAGTCGATACAAATTTACTAAAAAGAGAAATAAATGTGATATGACAGTTAAATCAACAATAACAAAAAGAACCAATAGTGAAAAAAAAAATGATGAAACAATTGAAAAATCCACTAAAAGAGAAACAAAATTGGGGAGAGAGAGAGAGAGCGTTGACATTTTTTGTTGTTGGAAACCACTTGAAAGGTGTTAGGGACATTTTATATAATTGGCAACAAAATGCATTTTACTTGTAATTTGGTAGATCTAAGATGGGTTTAGGACTTCAAGAAACATGTTATTCAAGTCAAGTGTTAAAACCATGAAGATCTGATCAAGAAACAAGTGAAGAAAAACTGTTCATTAAATCTCGACTGAAATCTTGACAAAAAGACTTCTATCGAGGTTTATAGTCGAAGCTTGACATAAGCTGTTTATGTTGAGACTTACGAAATCAAAACTTCCAGATCTGATTTTCGGCCCATGCTAAAATATCTGTATAGGGTTTCTTTTCTCACAACCCTAGACATATATAAGGCTTAATTTTAAAGGTTGTTATATATAGAGAACACATGCAGAAAGTGACCTAGTATTTTATTCTCTCTGCAAGAAGTTACTGTGTCTTTGCGCCTTAGGGTTTTGTAACCAAGTGCTTCTTGATATTCATTGTTGATGAAGTGAAGATCTTGTAGCCAATAACATCTTCTTCAAGTTGTTGGAGTTAGTCACATACAGGGATCCGTGCATCATTGGTAGCGTTTATATATTGAAGAGTTCAGAGGCTCTGAAGTAGTAGAATGTTTCTACTGTAAGTTCATCTACAGGGATTGTAAAGTCTAGGGACAAAGGTTTTGTACTAGATTTGGAATTTCTCTTTATTATAGTGGATTGCTTTTTGGGAAAGTTTTCTCCCAGGTTTTTTACTGTGAAACTAGTCTGTTTCATTAGTTTTCCTAGGTCATCATATCTTGTTTTATTTACTATTCCGTTGTGCATGATATTGACATGATATTGACATGATATTAATGTTTGTTTTTTTTTAACAAGGTTTATTCATAATAAATCTAATTAACAATTTGAGTTTAAAACTTGTTAATTCTATTAACTAGGGTCTAAATTTTCCAACAAATGGTATCAAAGCAGGTACACTCTAATTGGATTAATTTCCTGAGTGTAATCCTTGACCCCCGTTGTCATGGATTGTGGACAATCTCTTTTGATTATTCCTTTGTTTGATGGTACTAACTCTGCCTACTGGAAAGTTCGTATGAAAGTTTTTTGCAGGCTCTTGATGAAAAAGTATGGCAAGCTATTGAAGTCAGTTAGGTTAAGCCAAAAAAAGCGTCAGTGGATTGGGATGAACCAAAGATCAAAGTGAAAAATTTCAACAATAGGGCTTTGAATGCTCTGTTTAATGGTGTGACCAATGAGGAATTCAAGAAAATATCATTCACAGAAATTGCTAAGGAAGCATGAACTATTCTTGACACCACCTATGAAGGTACCAAGGCAGTGAAGACCATTAAGCTTTAAAGACTCACCAACAGTTTTGAAGAAATAAGGATGGATGAGGATAAGACCTTTAATGAGTTCTATGCTAAACTCAGGGATATTGTAAATTCTGCCTTCAATCTTGGAGAATCTATTGTGGAACCCTTGTTAGGAAATTCCTTAGGTCCCTACCTGAAAGATTTCATGCCAAGATCACTGTCATGGAAGAAATGACGGACATTGATCAAATTCCTTTAACTAGGCTTGTAGAGACCCTTCAAACCTATGAGATGGATTAGGTAAAATTGGCAAAGGTGGAAAGAGTAGGAACATGGCTCTTAAAGGTATAGAGGAAGAGAGTGATGACTCCGAAGATGAAGATGAAAATGAAGATGAAGATGAAGATGAGGATGAGGATGAGGACTTAAACTTCATAGCTAATGAGATTATCATGCTTTTCCAATATAGGAAAAAGGATAAAAACAAAGCCCCTAGGAAATCTGAATCCTCTAGGAAGGGCAAAAATGAAAAACCCCTCATCCAATGCCATGAGCGCAAAGGTTTTGGTCATATGATGATAGAGTGCCCAAACTATCTTATGAAGGAAAAGACCAAGAATTCAAAAGGTAAAGTGTTGGGTGCTACCTTCAATGATTCTAAGAGTGATTTTTCTAACGAGTATGAGGATGAATGTGGTCATTATATGGTTTTTGCTGTCACAACCGATAAGGTGATTGTGGAGAGTGCTAGTGACAGTGAGGATTCTTTTGATGATGAAGTACCCAAGAAGTTGACTCTTCAGGAAGCCTATGATAAGCTATGCACTAAATTTATAAAATCTGAAAAGTCTTCTCATCTTTGTAGAAAAAAGCTTAATAAGGTAAAAACTGAAAAAGCTGAATTGTTAGTCAAACTAAATGAAACTACAAGGTTAGTTGAGACTCTTGTTGTGGAGAACACCTCATTAGAAGAGAATGTCAAGAATCTCAAGGTTGAGCTTAGTCAAGCTAGAACTCAAGTAGAGAGCATGTCTAGTGCAAAGCTTGATGAGTTATTGAGTACTCAAAAGCCTAATTCTGATAAGACTGGCTTAGGATATGTTGTTTCCTCTAGGCCCTCCTCTTCCATGGCTTCTAGATCAAAGACTATCTTTATGCCCTAATCTAAGAAAGGTGATAAAGGTATGAAATCCAAAATTGATTTGGCTAATTCTAAATTCTTTGTCAGACCTCACTCTAGGAAGTCTAGTAGTTTAAAAACTACTAATGTTTGTCACCATTGTGGTGTTTCTAGACACATTCGTCCTAATTATTTCAAGTTGTATCCTCATAAGTAAGTGTCCAAACGGTTACAGGTTCCCTCTCAAGGTTCAACACCTTTATTTGGAGAGTTATTAAAAGTTTTGAGTTTTTTAACTTAATTTCAGGAGAATTCTTATTCTTCTATGTCCTTTAGTAGACATACTAGGACACGTGCATCTTCATCTTCATGACCAAAGACTCGTGTTGTATGGGTAAGAAATGAGCCTAAGACTTAATTGTCTTTTCTATCTGTCATCTACTTTAATTCTTTCTATCTAAAGTAGGACTTTCTTGCTTGATTTCTTATCTATTTTTGGAATCATGCTTTTATGCATCTACATCTATCTTCATACTTTCATGTTGTTTATCTTTCTTTTTTTTTGGTTGTTTAGTTTTTATTTTGTTTTGTTTTCAAAATAAATATAAAAAGAAGGGGAAAAAAACAAACAAAAACAGTGTGTATTTGTGTATATTGGTACTTATGTACCTTGGATAGCCATTGAAACAAATTTCTAAACTTTGTATCTCTTATAACTTAGATGAGCATCTCAATGCACAACTAACCAAGTGAGCTTTGTGGCTCATGGTTGTGATGAGTACGATTAAGATTGTCTCTTATATCTCATACTCATATCACTATTTTTTAGGGGAAGGACTAGAAAATCCTAAGAGAAATGCATAAATAATCATCTCACCACTAAAGCCCCCGCCAATCATGTATAATATCTGTGTGCTTCGGCATGGCAAAATTGTGATATTTTGTCTTACATAATTAGGTATTTCTTTTCTCTTTTATATGTCCATGCATGCTATGCTTAAAAGAAAGATATGCAAAGAAAAATAAAAGTAAAAAGAATCAAAATGCTTTTAATATAGTTACAAGCATGTTTCTAGGAGATGTGGGAGTTATAGGATGTACCTCAAAGATAATAGTCCCCATCAAACAGTTATGATTGTGTGTGAGTGTATTTGATTTTCTCATTTCTCAAATCTTCATAATATGAAAAACTTATGCAATCAAATCCCATTTGTTGGGAAATTTAGACCCCAGTTGATAGAATTGCATAAATTTTACAAAGCTTTTTTCACTTTAAGATAGAAGAGGTGGAAATGAAGAAATCTGAAAATTAAGATAGAAGAGGAAGGGTGGAAGTAGATGAAAAGTTAAATAAAGTGAAACGGTAAAAATTAAGAAGATATAAAGGAGAAAATTCAAAAAGACAATGATTAGAAGAGATGAAAGATTGAACAAAGAAGACAATGGTTGAAGAAGATGAAAAGTTGAACAATATAAAAATTACATAGACAAAAAATAAGAAAGGATGCTAAAGATGCGGTGCAAAAAGAGCTTTGTAAAATTTATTGCAAAGCTTCCATTATTATTATTATTATTATTATTATTATTATTATTATTATATATATATATAGTATAGATATGTATAGACATTATTTTTTATTTTGATTTATGATTCTTCATCAATTTCATTGTTTAGTTATAAACATTTAAATTAAAGTAGATGAATATGTAAATGCAAAGTTTATGTAAAGTTAAAACCTCCCAAAATGAATGTGTAAAGTCAAAATGATAGGAATCAAATGACCTTAATTTCTATTACTCTCAATCTAGTAGTTCTTCGAGGGAACTTGGCTTCCATTGATTCTTCGAGGGAATCAACCTCCAATAGCATTTCAAGAAATGGCTATTCAATGTATTATTCATCAATCCTTATTACAATCTGTAGTGAACTTTATATCCTACTCACTAACTAACAAAGTACAACACTCATAGCTTAACTAATTAACTAAGTACAACTCTTAGTGAGTCAACAACTAACCAACTAACTTGTAACTAACTCTGTACAATTGTCCCCTGCCTCTCTATAAGTACAAGCATCCACTGCCCTGCCCTCCCAAAACTCAACCAAAGGTAACCACTCTACCCCCTGCCTTGGCTTGTCCCCTGCAAAGGCCCTAAGGTATTGCTCAAGACTCCTATTAATCACCTCAGTCTGACCATCAGATTGAGGATGATAGGCTGAAGACATAGCTAAATTCACCCCTTGCAACCTAAACAGCTCCTCCCAAAATCTTGAAGTGAACACAGGGTCCCTATTACTAACTATAGAAGTGGGCGGCCCATGTAGCTTGAAGATGTGATTCATGAACAAGGTAGCCACCTTGATTGCAGTATAAGGGTGGAACAGTGGAATGAAATGAGCATATTTAGTAAGTCTATCCACTACCACCATCACCACATCCTACTTCAAAGACTTAGTTAAACCCTCCACAAAATCCATGCTTATGGAAGTCCAAGGTGTATAAGGAATCTCTAGGGGCTGCAACAAGCCAGCTAGTTTGCTGGTTTCATGTTTGATCCTTTGACACAGCTCACAACCCTTGATATAATCCTTCTTCATTCCCTTCCAAAACCAGTCACTGTTAGCCCTGCGAAAGGTCTTCAAATAACCAGAATGTCCACCTAATGGACTGTCATGCACCAAACTCATCACCTTAGGCTTTAGATCACAATCAGAGCCCAAGAAAATCCTACCTTTGTACAGCAAGAGTCCATTCTGCAGATTGAACTTGCCAGCAACATCTGGATTAGAATGGAGTGTTTGTAGGATTCCTTGCACCTTAGCATCAGTTGAATGACTTGATTTCAATTCCTCAAGCCAAGTGGAATGGGGAAAAGAAATGAGGAATAAGCCACTATGACTGTCCAAGTAAAACAAACTGAAGTCTGAATGATCACAAAGAACCATCTCAGAAACTTAAGATGCATTAAAATCAACGAACTCCACCTTATTGAGCAAAGCATCTACTAAATCAAATTGACCCTTCTCACCTTGTCTAGATAAGGCATCAGCTACCACATTTTCATTTCCCTTCTTATAATCAATGATAAATGAGTATCTAAGGAGCTTAGTTATCCACCTTTACTGCATAGGATTTCCAATTCTTTGGTCCAGCAAGTACTTTAAACTTTGATGATCAGTTTTGATCACACAAAAGGCTTCCCAAACAAATAAGGTCTCCACTTCTTCACTACAGTAACAAGGTCCAATAATTCCTTCTCATAAGTGGATAAATGAACACTCTTACCCTTCAAGGCTTGACTGTGAAAAGTAATAGGTCTTCCCTGCTGCATCAACATAGCTCCAATCCCAAATCCAGAAGCATCACACTCTAACACAAAGGGCTGAGAAAATTCAAGTAAGGCAAGTATAGGAGGATGAGAAACAACGTACTTAAGGTTTTGAAATGCTTGGTCAGCTTGAGCAATCCACTCAAAGGCATCCTTCCTAAGAAGATCAATCAATGGGGTAGCAATGAAACCATACCTTATGAACTTCTTGTAGTAACCTGTTAAGCCTAAGAATCCCTTCAAGGCTTTCATTGTTTTGGGAATAGGCCAATCCAACATAGCTGCAGTCTTCTTAGGATCAGTCCTCACACTATTGCCAGATATAATGTGCCCCGAATATACCACCTCAGAGCAAGCAAAGGTGCATTTGCTTCTCTTGGCAAACAATTTGTAATCAGACAAAATTTGTAAGACTGATTTAAGATGCAAAACATGAGTAGGCATATCTCCACTATATACAAGAATATCATCAAAGAATACAAGCACAAACTTCCTAAGGAAATGGTTGAACACATCATTCATAAGAAATTGAAATATAGAAGGGGCATTAGTTAACCCAAAGGGCATCACCAAGAACTAATTATTATAAAAAAATCACAAAAATCATTCAAATAATAGTTACATTCTTACTCACCTATATATATAAATCATAACATAGAGTCCACAAGTATGAGAGTAAAGGTTTGTCTTCTTTTTATTTTTCTACCTTTTTTTTCAATTCTTCTTATTATGTCAATTTGATTTTTTTTTTTTTTTTTTTTTGTAAAAGCCATATTAACTCTGCACTATATTTAATTATGAAGTTTCTAGGGTATGTCACATATTTGGTGACTAATTAAATAATTTCTTTACAAAATAATTTTTAAATAATTTGACAAGTTGTTATATATCTTTGGTTTTTATTTATTTAGTAGTAGTAGTTTATTAACTTATATAGTAAGAATTTTCTTTTGACGATCACAAAGTGATCCATAACAAATTTTTATTTTCAACTGAGTTTAACTATAAAATAATCATTAATAACATTTCCACACATCGCATGAGTCTACAACTATTTTAAATTAACAAGAAAGAGGCTCACGATGCCTTATCTAAGAGAGAGAAAGAGAGGCCACTTGCAAGAGCAGAGAATCTATGGCTTGAAACTAGGCCGCTCCTAGGAACGACTAGAGCTAAACTGACTATTGTTAGTCCCTAATATTTCTGTCTTATATAACTCTTTTATTTCGTTACAATTATTTATTTCTGAGTAGGATTTTATTCTTGTCATGTGGTTCAAATACAACAAAAGACTTTTGATGCTGCCATTGGTGACTTGACCATAACAGCCGACCGGTTGCAATACGTGGATTTTACCACTCCATTCGTCGAGCCAGGTTTTGCAATGATAGTTCCAGCAAAACCTACAGGGTCAGCATGGATGTTCACGAAGCCTTTCATCTTGAACATGTGGGCGGTGACTGGTGTCATCTTGATGTACACAACGCTCATAGCCCCATAGTGTGTTTCCTGGAGCGCCAGTCCAATCCAGAATTTAGTGGCCCATGGAAGAATCAAATTGGCACTGCACTCTGGTTTATCTTCTCATCTCTGTTTTTTACACATAGTAAGTTTCAATTTTAAATCAATAGCCTATTCTGAATTTGAATTACCAATTATCTCAAAAATTTTAAACTGTTTAGAGATGTTGAATTTAATTACTCATAACTCACGGTTTCATGTTAAAGGAGAGAAAATCTACAAGAAGTTCACACGTTTGGTGCTTGTAGTGTGGCTTTTTGTGGTATTGATCCTAAACTCGAGCTATACTGCTAGTCTGTCTTCAATGCTCACTGTGCGACAACTTCAATCAAATGACATCGAGTGGTCAAAGAACGTCAAAGTTGGCTATTTTGGTGGTCCATTTGCAAGGAGCTACCTGGACAAAGTGCTTGAGTTCAAGCTAAGCAATTTAATTGAAATCAACAGTGAACACAAATATCTAGTGGAATTCGAAAGCAACAATATATCTGCTGCCTTTCTTGAAATCCCATTTGAGAAAGTTTTCCTCAAGAAGTATAGCAAGGATTACACTAGTACCGTACTAAACACCCATAGATTTGGAGGATTTGGCTTTCTGAGTATTAACTTAAACATTACAGGGAAACTTTTAAGAATTTCATCAAAATAAAATAAATAATTAAAAACAAAAACAAAATCTAGTGAAGAGACCCCTCCCAATCAGATAAATTTTTTCTTTAAATTGATTTGAAGAAATTTCCTCTAACATACTGTGTGTGATTCATAAAGTTATTCACGTGTATTATTAAAATAAGTTATATGACTCATTAAATAAGTCATTCAACTAAAAGTACACGAGTAATATTACAAGTACAAACTATTTTACAATATTTTTACAAACTGTTGATGTGTCAAACTTCTTATTGGTTTTCATCTAAGCCTACCATTAACATCACTTTTTCATTTACTAATAACTACTTACCACATCAATAGTTTATAAAAAAATTTGTAAGAAAATTTATATCTCTAGCATTACTCAAAATACTCGGATGATTTAATCAATTTCCACGTAATGAGTTGATGATATTTTTATTCAAAGCAATTTGGCGGTGAAATTTTTCCCTTCCCAACCCATAGAGTCACAATATATGAATTAAAGATCAATTCAGCTCATCCTATCTGTATGTGTGTGTTTTCTGTAATTAGGATCAAATTACACCTATGATTTTTGTCGACATTACACTATTTAATAACATTTTATTAAATGAATATTTTTAAGCTATCACTTTTGGATTACACATTAACTTTGTTATACTCAACTAAATTTCAAGTTAATTGGTTATCATTTTCTGTCATTTCATATTTTGTGTATAGTTTTAAAAGGAAAAAAATATTTTATAAATAAGATAGATATATATTTGATTTTTGATCAACTTGATAGTTTACAAGCATGTATGATATAAGGAAATAATTTAATAGTACAATAAGTTTGTCAAAAAGGCTACCATTAATCTATTACAGAAAGATTAAAATGAGTTTGACAATAAATCTAACTAATGACTCATAAATAACATAATAAATAAAATTATTTATTACTTTTATTATGTTTTGTGTTTTAAGTTAACAAATGAAATTGAAAAATTATGTAGTATCATTTTTGTTGTTTGAGTTTCCACTAAGTTCCTTCTTTTCCATACATATATTGTTATTGTTTGAGTTTTCAATAAGTGAAAATTTGAGGTGAAAATTTGTGATTTGTGGCACATGAATGATGAATTCATCATTATTACACTTTCTACATACTATCACAATATGCCACCTTAACAAATTGTATAAAAAAAAAAAAATATATATATATATATATATATATATATGTTTTGTACATATGCGTATTAGTTTCAAGGTGAGCCAATAAAGAACCGCTTAAGGTTTAAAAAATTAAATTTTTTTCCTTTTCTAGCTTTCAAGAATCTTCTTAAAAAGTAGGGTAAATTCTACTAACATATCCTGAGATTTCGGCTAATGCCAATCAAGTCCAAAACTTTTTAAAACTATCCAATTTGGTCCCTAAAGCCAACTTAGTCTCTAAACACAATTAAGTCAATTAGTCTTTTTTTTTTTTTTTAACTGTCTTAGGGACTAAGCTGGCTTTAAGGACCAAATTAACCAGTTTTGAAAAGTCTTAAACCTAGTTAGCATTAGCTCAAATCTCAAGGTATGTTAGTGAAATGTACCCTAGAAACTAATATGCTTCTACTCCCAAAAAAAAATATCTAATAGAAATCTTATCTTTCTTCCCACAGGCCTTCCAGAAAGGCTCGCCAATTGCAAGGAATTTTTCTGATGTAATTCTGCGGCTATGCGAGGTTGGAACTATAAGGTCACTGGAGAATGAATGGTTGATTCCCCCAACGCGTACCCAAAGGAGCTTCCAGAGAACCTGGAAGCTTGGACCTCCAAAGTTTTGAGGATCTCTATCTTGGGGGGAATGTGCGTATTAACGGTGTAGATGGCATCAATGTAGTAAGTTAGGCAAAGTTTGAAAGTATAAAGGAAACTAACAACTCGAGTTTTTGAAACTCGAGATTCACATTAAAATTCGAGTCTTATAGACTCGCTTTGTGCTCGCTTTGTGCTCGCTGAGGTGGAGAAAAATGCCACCTGGATCTCGAGTCTTAAAAACTCTATTTTTATAAAAATAAAAACACATTTAACTCGAGTCTGATAGACTCGAGTTCTACGGCAGGAAAAAAAAAATTTATCATAGATCTCGAGTCTTTGAGACTCGAGATTTACACAACAATGCCCAATCTGCCAGACTCGATTTCTACCGAAATAACCCTCTCTAAGTTTTTCTGGCCTTACCTGGAAATGAGGGAAAAACAAAATCCCAGTGGACGAGAATGCGAGACAGTGAGAGAGCTGAGTGAGAGGTCGCCGATGGGTTTTCTACCACCGATGAGATGCGAGGTCGCCGATGAGTGCGAGGTCGCCGATGGGTTTTCTACCACCGATGATATGCGAGGTCGCCGATGGGTTTTCTACCACCGATGAGATGCGAGGTCGCCGATGAGATGCGAGGTCGCCGATGAGCTGCGAGATCGCCGATGAGAGGAGACAAGAGTTGTATGCCGCCGATGGGTTTTTCTACCGCCGATGAGATGCGGTAGAGGGTTTGGGGTTTGAAGGAGATCGAGCGTCTGGGCACTGGGTGTGAAATAGAATCAGAAATCGAGCGTTAGAAACTCGATTTCGACGTGGCTCCGCCTGGAAAAAAGCTCCATGTCAGATTTTGTAGCTGAGGATCTCGAGTACTGGAAACTCGATTTCTACCCGGAACTCGAGTTTTTAAAACTCGATATGCTACTTTTCCACTTTGTTTTGAAACTGGGCAACTAACAAAATTCTTAGCCATCCATTGTTAAATGGAAAAAAAATTCCTCTATCTTGTATCTTTCGCCACTTTTACCATTTGTCTCATACTTTCCCTAATATGCTTGCCAATAAACCGTCAGATTCATCAAGTTGTTTCAGAAGAAGTAAATCTAGTTGAAGAGAGTGCTTTCAAGAGAGCAGTAAGACTTGTTAAAGACTTGAAGATAAAAAATAGGGTAAACTACATATTTGGTCCCTAATTTTTACACCATATTTTAATTTAGTCCCTAACCTTTCAATTGTGTCAATTTGGTCATTAATATTTCAATGTTGTGTCAATTTAGTCTATGCCGTTATATCTTAGATAAAAATTGTTGACATGACAAGTGACCGAAATAAAATTTTAGTGTATTGTCACATTAATAAAAGCTAATTTTTTATTTTGACCATTAGACACGTTATCAATTTTCATTTAAGATATAATGGCAGGGACTAAATTAACACGGTACGGAAAGGTTAGGGACCTAATTGACACAATTGAAATGTTAGGGACCAAATTGAAATGTGGTGCATAAGATAGGGACCAAATATGTAAAGTTGTATATAAATACAACTAAAACACTAGAAGAAACTGCTAGCAGAAGTCAAGGCAAGATACCAAATAAGGCTAGTCCCATTACTACCATATCTGACTCTAATCAACCATCTTTGATGTTGGGATGTTCTAATTAGACAATTACACCATATCCTCCAAGTAATCACTCCCAAGATACCAAATCTGGTCTTGGTCAACCATCATTACTATTGGAGGCCTCTAAGGAAGCAATCGCATGATCTCTTCTAATATTTTAGTCTTATTGTATAATTGATTGAGCATTTTTATGATTCTTACTTGGCAGACTTTTTTTATTTTTTTTGAAACATACTTGGCAGAGACTTTTAGACTTTTATATTATAGAAGTAGATGTAATTACATTATATACTAAAGAGAGATATTTAATAATGTTTCTCCATTATTGGACTTCTTTCAAGGTATCAGAAGAACAAAGTTTCTTTCCAAACTAGTTTGAAGAGAAACCTACAAACTAATCATATATAATTATATTGAGTGTGAATTTTGAAAATCTAACCGTTAGATTACATGTTCTTATTACAACCTTAATACTTACAAAGTTTCAAGAAAATCAAAGACTAATTACTATGTCATCTAATAAATGTTATAATTTTAAGTTTTTGTAATCTAAAGTTGTATATAAAAAATAAGCTAATTAATCAAATAGTAAATAATATCCGATTTGAATGAAATTTGATATGCATATTAAGAACATAAGAAACATGAAATTCAACGGTTAGATTTCCAGAATTTACACTCAACATATATATATATATATATATATATATATATATATATATATGACGAGTTTGTAGGGTTCCTCTCCAAACTAGTTTGGAGAGAAACTTTGTTCGTATCAAAACCTTACCTATTACAACCATGACAAATTTTTCATCTATTCCAAACACTTCTCACTTAAAAATTTTGATTTGTGGCATGGACCCATCACTACCATCAACTTTACTTAAAAATCACAACCTAAGGTGGGTTCCACTTAGCTCATTAATTGGTAAAGTATCTAACGGTTGAATAAAAGATTTAGAATTCAATCTCGGCCTATACCAAAAACCGAAAGATGTCTTAGTCTGATGATAAAGAGTTATTATTAAAAACAGACACTATAGGTTAAAAGTCTCAAAAAAAATCGTAACCTAAGCAAATTATGAAAATGAATGATGAAACCGCTTAAGTTTTTGAAACCTATCAAAATTATTATAGTTCCATTCTTCGATAGAACTAACGTTCATTTCTACTCCCCAAAGAATCTAATAAAGAACTTATCTTTCTTCCCACCCAGTTCTTCCAAAAAGGCTCATCAATTGCGAGGGATTTTTTTGAAGCAATTCTTAAGCTATCAGAGACTGGAACCATAATGTCACTGGTGGAAAAATGGTTACTCCCCCAAATATAAGTGCTCAAACCAAGATTGTCAAAATCGGGATCCTGCGTAGGACACAAGAGGTAGGTAGGATCATGGATCGTAGAATCGGATCATGGATCGTAAGATCCTACCTATTTTCAGATTTGAAGCAAAAAACACATTGATAGTAACTTTGTATATTGAATAATCACATAAATTATGAATCTTCCATTAAAAAAAAATAAAGATTTTGATCATATGATGTAATTTGCATGTCCTAAATCACTACATCTATACTAATGAAACAAAAATATTTAAGTTTTAACGCAATGTATTTAAAATGTTCAGTGAATGTTTAATTAGAAACTAACCAAGTACCAAAAATTGATTGGTGTCTTTGTCTGATGATAAAGAGTTATCATTAGAAGCAGACATCATAAGTTGAAACTCTCTCCAAAAAAAAAAAAAAAACCAAGTACCAAAATATTAGCACACTTTTTCCTTCAGCAGCAGCTCTTGAACCCTCATCATCACCTAACATTAATAACCAAATGATACAATAGTGATCACACATTCACACTATACACATGTAACTTTTACTTATTTTTTAAAAAATCTATAAAGGAAAGCATTAGATGTGTTACTTCATTATCTTCATCAAATTCTGTACCATTATCTTCTGGTCAACACCCTTTGCTAACCACTTATCATCCGAAGACAAGTTCTTCAAACCAATTTCTTCTTTTGCACTTGATGGTTTAGGTATTTTCTCTTTTATCTTCAAGTTTTACATAACAAATACCAACTCATTCATTTTTTTTTCTTGGTTTAAACAATTTTTTCCTTTTTGAGTATACTTAAAGTTGTACCAATTTTAATAGAGAATTCTCTACTGGGTGATAATATACCAAAGTCATTTGATCTTACTATTCCAAATGTACTCCAATTACTTTCACAACCTAAAGAGCTATATGTTAAGCTCAATATTCTTATAGCAAAAAATTTTAATTCAAGAAAGTCATCTCCATATGAGTCCCACCACTTAGTTGATACATCTATGAAGTACAATATCTTAGTCTTTAGATTACAAATTACAACTTATAAAGATGAACTTAAAAATAAAAAATAAAAATAAAAACTGATTTTTACGTTTTGGTAAGATCAGTAAGATCTCATACGATCCTACACGATCTTACATGCGATCTTACAATTTACTATCCTTGTGTGATTTTAAACGTTTTGGTAAAGTGAGATCTTAAAATCTCCAAATCGCGGTTTTGACAATCATGGCTCAAACAACATAGCTCCTAGCAAACCAGAAAGCTTAGGCATCCAAAGCTTCAATGTTCTATTATCTTGCCACTTATACTACTTATCTTTTGCCACTTATTCCATTATCTTTAGCTATCCCTAATTCTTCTTACCCATAATTCGTCAACATCAAGATGCTTCAAATGAAAATCCATCTCTAGACGAAGAGACTTCTTGGAAGAAGGTAGTGGGACTTCTAAAACACTTTCATATCAAAATTCAAGGAAGAGCTCCAACTCCAGCAGACACATCAGATGTAAATGAGCATTCTTCAGGTCGGGAATTCAGTTGAACTTTTGATACTCGAGCACCGTCAGTCCTCCCCACCAGCAGAAATTGAATCACAATGAACTCTTGATTGTTAAAAAGCAGCACAAATATTTGAATGTTGTCTCAGATATAAAGATTCTAGTGCATAATTATCTTGCAAGATATCTTAGATAGTCCTCCGGGACCTTCTCCAGTATAGCATTCCATGCACATGTATCATAGTAGTTACTAGAAGATTTAAAGATACCTTGCGTTGAGGGGCGACAGCAATTCTTATTTTGGAGAAATACTGAAATAGACTACGTTGATCCTTTAAAAAAAACGTCTTTAAAAACAGGCATATTCTAGAAACTAATCAAACTTATCAGAACAATACCATCTCAAGTTCTCCTACAACCAAACACAAGTTATATTCTACAAATTGTCAGAATTATTAAATCATTCCTCTGAATGCAAGTTCATTGTCATTAAAATACACACACATGCATACACAAAGTAACAGGCATGCAAAGATTCCTAAATCCCGACTGCTGCTTTGATCAGCGAAATTTAAAATAATTAAGAACTCAAAGCACTAAATCTACTGGACATGCTTCAGAGGAAATATGATTTCTAGTGTTAGCCCACAAATGAATCTAGAAACTCATCAGCTTCCTCTATAAATCAAAACTAGCTCCAACAGAGAGAACTTCAATACATCAGGGGCTTCTAGTGGTATACTTCTGGTACATATTGACTTTTTGAATGCTGAATGTCTTCTTACTCTGTCGGCACACACCTAGGCTACCGGAAGCCTCTTCCTCTTCCACGCCCACCCCACCCCCTGCCTCTGCCCCTAGTCCCACTTCTCCCACCATGAGACAAACCTTCCAATGCTCTATTAACCAGCTGGTTTGGCAAACCACCAGCTCCACGGCCCTTTTTAGATGCCACATTGCCGGATCCATTAGCAGCAGTAACAGGTCGTTTCCCTCTGCACATAAAATTTATATAAAATAAAATAAAAACCGTATTCTGTTCTAAAAATAAATAAATAACATATATGTATTCACCAGAAAATGTTCCATCTCAATAGAATGAAACCTTTCAGGAAAGCAATGCAAGTGAATGAGGTGTGAAAATTACACTTCCAATTATGGGACAACCTTGACAAAATTACCCCCCCCCCCCCCCCCCCCAAAAAAAAAAAAAACACTTTTACTGCTCTCCTGCATGCTCATGCTGATTAAATAAAGCCATATATATTTTTCAACAAAGAAAACAGAAAAACTATGAAAGCTAGAAATCACATATTAAAATAAGGTACAAAAAATATTGAGTTCTTTTGAGAGAGAGAGAGAGAACAGAATCAGGAAGATCTTTACCCAGTTGCAGTTGTCGTAGCAGGAACAGAAGGTTTTGTCGCTTCTTTCCAAGATAGGTTGATACTTTTATCCCCAATAAATGAAGGTGTTTTGGAATGTAACGGCTGGATATAAGAAATTAAAATCAATCTCTACCGTAAAAGCATAAAGGACCATATATTTAGACATGCAGAAAATTCATTTCTTTTCACCTTTGTCATTGCCAAAATGTTATTACAAGTCCGCAACCCTGTCGTAGTATTCTGCTTTTGAGTTTTCTGCACATTATATGAAAATCATAGTCATGAGATGTATGTTAACAAAAAAGCTCCACCAAAGACCACAGAATCTCTTGAGAACAGACTCACAATGCTGTCCTTTGCTTCATCAGATTTGGCAGCTGCCATAGCTTTGTTGTGCTCGGCCATTCCCTGAGTTAATTTCTTCATGGTAGCCCTAGTTAACTCCTCAACGTTACTCAACCTGCAAATAATTTTAAAATTGTCAAGTATAAATGTGGTAAGAAGAAAAGGTTGCTACTGTGTAAAAGTCATAACAAAGATACATTTCACCCTTCCAAAGTACAGAAAATAAGAAAAGGCTGAAAGGCTTTGTTCCTACCAACATCAGTTCACAAATTTTAATTCGCTGCCCACAACCACCAAAAAAAAAAAACTCCAGAGAGAGGAAATAGTAATAAAAACATATAGATTGAAGAATCAATTTCTTTATTAAAATTACACAATACAAAACTAAATTAAAAAATATAATCAATTACCTTTCAGTAAAGTCCTTATTTAACTCTGAAAAGTCCTCCCCAAGCCTATCTGATGGTTGGCCAGTCACTATCTTATAACCACATAAACTGTTTGTTGCATTAGGAACTTTGTGAGCTAGATGGTGAAATGTGTACAACAAGCACTCAACATAAGTAAAGTTCATCTCTTCTATAGTCTTCTTCCGTGGCATGTACTTCTGAGAAGGAACAAGAGACAAGTTATGAGATTGAGATAAACAAATTATTTAGAGTAAAAAAAAAAACTGAATCTCTCAATGTGAATGCACATATATCAATTTCATTAGCAAAGATGGAGTTAAGAATATATATATATAATGTAGCAATTCTGAATACACGGACTTGTATTTGTACTGTAATTTATAACAGCATATATACCTTTAATAGCTGAACAACATTGGGAAGAATCTGGCGTGAATCCTGCGGAGTTGTGTAAGGAGAAATTTCCGCAAGTGCTTTAAGCAAATCTAGCTTTCGCTCCTCAGGAAGCTAGAAAACATAAATACCAATAGAGTTAATCTCTTGCATAATACATTTTATTAGAATATAATCAAGCCACCAGAAATTCTCCTACAACGGAGACCCTTCTAAAATGAGGGAATTTTCAAGAGCAATTTTTGCTCTCCAAGAAATATTTATACATATTTACAATGAAATGACAGAGAAATGCAACATGATCCAATGAGAAAGCTCATCTACTATCAGTATATATCAGTTCCAAAAAATAATGACATGTGTACAACAGTACATATGTATAGAATTAGCATTACCTTTAGCATAAGAAAAGCACAAATTAGAACTGAATCCAACGATATTGAAATAAAGATCCCCAGAATGCCAATGAACTCAAGCTACATACTATTTCATGACAGAAAGCGAAGTATTACCTTATCAAATACAGGTATGATGTGTTTGTTCAAGTAGTTGAGGAACTTGCTGCTTGAAGCACCCCTCTGTGTTATTAATTAAAGGCATAGCTCTCTCAGACAAACGTACAATAAACCATTTAAAGAAAATAACAAAATCAAATACAGTCCATACCACAACAAATGGAAGAGCCATATACACACATGATATCAACCTGTCAATATGGTCGGCATCTGCAACCTGCATTTTGAAGTCATTAGAATTGTAACCAAGGATTCATAGTATCATAAAGTAAAAAATATTATTTTCCAAGGCCAGACAATCTTATAAAATGATGAAGAAACAGACATTAGTCAAAAGGACAACCAATGACGCTAAATATTATGCAGCGTGATTACAAAAAAGTCATGATATGATAATAGTCCTAATCCTAATCATGTAATTTACAAAATAATATGCCAACTCATGTTTTCAAGAGTATATCTGTCAACTTCCCAAAATCTCCAACAGTATTTATATATTTCAAACTTACCTTGAGAACAATGCATGGCTTCACTATTTAATCCTCTTAAACTCTTCTACGTTGTTAAAGCATCAATGTACCTCTAGCACCCCCTGATTACTATTTAAATTGAAGTAGTTGCCCAACACATAAACTGCCCATTTCATGTTTTTTTTTTTTTTTGAAAAGAGAAAGAGAGAGCAAGGAAAGTTTTGAACATAAGATCTACACCAGCCCTAAGCACCATCATCTAAGTCACAGCCCAAGAGCACAGATGTCATCAACATCTAGACAAGGTAAAACATAGCGTATATGATATTTTAGGGGGAAGCAAGTAACATATCCCCACCCTAATTCTAATTTAAAATCTACAGCAAAAGGCACCACTTAAAGGGACAACGAAATCATGCAATGCTCTTAGAAATGAATGTGAACTATGAAAAGAATGTGCTAAACTCCATATAAATTAGATGCATCATATCCATATGTCACCATTTGACTAGACTGATTTAGGCAATATCACATCAGTTCCAGGAAGTCCACGCCATTATTATACATTGGGTAGTGAACTGCCGCAAAAGTTACTTCTTTTACAAAAACCTGATTATCAATACAATGAAATAAGCACTCACATTGAACTGTGCATCTAAATCAGCTTGTCCTTCAATGATTCCAATAAGTTCTTTCATGCGTTCTGGGGGAGCTTTTTCTCCAAAAATACTCAAACTCTTTAAAAAGTCCATAAACATTCTGAATTCTGCCCCAGTTACATCTTCTAAACTCTGCAATGAAACTCAAATTATAGTAATAACAAGATCAAAACTGAGTTCATAATTCCAGAAGCTTTCAAATGGGAAAAGGAAAAATTGCATTGATAAAAGCAAGTAGTAAAACCAAGAAAACACCTTTTTTATCAAATCAGTTATATGTCTTTCCATTTCTTCCTGAGGCTTCAAGAGTTCAGCTTTAATAGGAAAAACCTGCAGATGCAATTACTTCCCTCAATATCAAAAAGAGCTGCCGGGTAAAAATTGCAAGGCATAACAAGAACTGGTCTTCTTACCTTATCTCTTATAAAGCTCAGAACTTTCTCACGAATAGTTTCATCTGAACTTGGTTCATCAACACAGCCAATGTGCTTAAATAAGCCCGTCAAAGAAGCTACATGAACAAGAAAATTCAATTCCATCAAGAATTAATACTATAACATGCAAGTTATGATTTAGAAAGATGACAATAAAAATATACACTGACTGATACATGTCACATTAAAGGGATATTGATATGAGATTTTCATCAAATTAAAAAATTAAGGAGCATTGAGCCACATACATATCAGTTCAAAGTAAACCTATCAGTACCAATTTGTATACATTTTAATTTAGTCTTTGTTCCTTCACACAAACAAGCTACTACCACAAACAAGCTTCTTCCCACAACAAAATTTCACAGGTGACCATCCCAATGGGGCACATTAATGTATGCCTGATATTTCAAGATGTTGTTACTATTATAAAATAAATTTTACAATAACAGGGATGACATTTGAAATAATTTGAGAAATTTCAACGTAACAAAATCAATCAAAAAATCACTTTTTGGTTCAAATGAAACTCGAATCAGAAATCATGATTTTATATTAACTTTTAACATTTTGATATTAGTAACTTTATTTCCATCCACTATTTCATTTTCTGTTATATGAGATAGCATCCTAGCCCCAGTGATATTATATTAGATTTTATTTTTAGCAAGCTGTATCAGTGATTTATTTACAATCTACTATTTGATTTTATTATTTAACAATCCCATGGTCTCTTGAGTTCAAGTCAAATATTGTAAACTCTTCTATTTATAGAGATTCATATCTACATTCATGCCAGATACATATAGACTAACTATAGTACCTCTTAACATCTGTGATTATTGTGAATATAAAAATTACTTTAAACCCATGTCTTGCAATTAATTATGCATGAGTTCGCATGGGTACTCAACCTCCATTCAAGTCAATATTCCATTCAAACACAACTTGTGATGACAAAACATAAAAAACAATACACAGAAAAGCATATTCGTATCAACGCTTTCCAGTTCATATAAGAGAATGCAAATTAGATGATATTTCCCACTTTACACAATGAAAGATATTATCCTCTATTCAAATTATGGAGAAAAACATTTTTTGGACACACTCCAAAAGGTAAATAATTTTATACTTACTTATCCTCCATGTCACCTAGTTTTAAGTATGCTGAATAATAAATGCATAAAACTTCTGCTGCAGAATCTAACAGGAAGAATAGTTTATATCCAAACTTCTACATGACACAACATGCACTCATATATAACATGCAAAGTACCTTTCACGTCTTGAGTCAACAGTGACATTAGGGCTTTATGCACAGCATCACGCTCCACAAACTCCTCTAAAAGCATGAACAAAACTCAGCATGAGATTCAAATAATAAGAAGCAGCGAAATAAAGACAGAATAAGCCATGCAACCAAAAAAATGTTATTTACCAGAAACAAGGAGTTGCCCAAGAATATCTACTATCTTTGCAATATGTTCTGGTGTATCCTTGCAGAAAAGGGGAAGCCCCCTAATTGCTTGCACCCGAACCTGTCCAATAGACAAGCATTGATAAAGCACATCTTTGAAATGAATCACAAAGCAAATTCACAAAGCCTATTGCTAGCTGTAAACAGTGTATAAGTGCATTATCAAGCTTTTAGTGAAAAGAATTATGGTTTTCTTACTTATTTTTTAGGCCCTACTCAAACAGAATTTATCCAAGGTAGGAATATTGGTGAGAACATTATTCTGGCCTAGGAAATGGTGAAAAACTATGACAAATTCAGGTACTTCCAAATAAATTATAAAAGTGGATCTTAGAAACACATATGACTCAGTTTCTTAGTGTTTTATGTTGAATTTCCTGGTTGCTATTGGTATACCAGATCAGTTTGTTACTTGGATTAAGGAGAACATCACAACTCCAAAGCATCAGTTGCTTTGAATTGAGGTCTTATGGACTGCTTCCATGGTAAGAGAGGCTTAAGGCAAGGGGACCCTTCATCCCCTTACCTATTCGTTACTGCCATGGACGTTTCTTATGGATCTATTGCATTTTGAAAGCAATTGAAACTGTCTCACTTTTTGCAGACGATCTCATGATTTTGTAATTGTCGATGTGCCATCCATTAAGATTATCAAGGCTTTTTTAAATGAGTTACAACGGTTTCAGATTTAGAAGCCAATCCCAATAAAAGTGAGGTATTCTTTGTCGGGGTTGTTGATGACGTTAGGCTCAAATTCTGTCACTTTTGCTTTTTTTACAAGTAAAATTTTTATTGATGAGAAAGAACTACCTTGTGTATACTAGATATTTACGTGGACAGCCTAAATGAATACAAAGTATATATTACAATTGAAATGAGAGAGAATCAAAGAAATCTAAAACAGGAGACAATGTTAGGACTCAAAACACATGACCATTCAAATGATGTTCTAGTGAAAAGCATATTCAGTTGAACCACCAAGGTTTCCTCATCCTCAAAGTGCAATGATTCCTTTTTCTCCATGGCATGCACAAGAGACTTAAGGGGACTAGGCTCCAAACAGAAAAGGGAACTTTTTCCAAACCAATTCCACCAACTCAATGGAAGACCAAAAACACTCGGCAGAACCTATGGAACAAGATCATAGTGTAACAACAAATGATCCACAGAGTTGACACTGCCCTTACACATGCAGCAACAATCTACTAAAGTGATTTACAAGTTAAAATCTTCCCCAGGCTGCCCTCCATACCAAAAAGCAAAAAGAAAAAAAAAATCTCCTTGAAGCCTTAGAGCACCAAATACTCTTCCAAGGAAAACAAACATCAAGTGAGTCCCTCATTGTCACATAATAGGGCCTCCTCTCCATACCACCAATGATTAGAGCTTTTACTGATTGGGAATTGATGTCGGTAGATTCCTTGTTTGATATTTTGTATTTCGACATTCCAAGGCAAGAGCCCTGATCGAATGAGATAGATGCTGAATGGAAATGGCAGGATTGATGCTCGCTCCTTCAGGGTCTCCTCTCCACACCACCAATGATACCAAAACTGAATTTTAGATCCATCACCAACCTCACAACAAATAACTCTAACAGAGCTAGCCCACACATATCTAATAAACTTCCATAGGCTTATTCCATAGACCCCTACCAACCTCCCAGCAGCACCCATCCCATGAGTTCCCAACATTTTTGTTCTATAACCTTCCTCCTAAGAAAATATTTTTTTTGAGAAATAATTACAACATGCTATTAACCCTACAGCTCGAACCCTTTCCCCCCTAGACCCCCAAGCACTTTGTACATGGGGAGGTGCCAATTCATTATTCTCTAACACTGCAATAGCCATTTACTGAGTAAAATCTTGGATCAAAACCAACAACTCCCTTGATCCAAAATCTCCAAATTGGATAGGACGGCAAACAAAATCCAATTAAATATCTCTGTGTTCCTATGTTTTCTGTAGGCTTACTACCAGGGATTGCAGCCCTTTAATTGATAAGATTTTGGTGAGAATCAATTCATTACACGAACGGCAAATCATTTGTCATTTCAAGGGATACTTCAACCAATACAGACATCCAGTGAGTGTTACATTGTTTTTTGCTATTCAGGTCTATTCGACCAGAATATTCATTCTTCCTACAAAGATAATCAAGCGGATTGAGAGTTTATTCGACAGGTTTTTCTGTAAAGGAACCAATTCCTCAGCCTCTGGTGCTGAGCTTTTTGGGAAAATATCTACTTACCTAAGGAAGAACAGATGGAAGTGATGAACCAAATAGGGAACCTTTTTTCCAAGGCAAGGTCTATTGGGGTGGCCATGAATCAAGGAACTGTATGTGTATGACTCTACTATTCGTTATGAGGTTGGTGATGGCTCAGGGTAGAAACCAAGCCTAGGGTTGGAGAAAGATTGTGAAGCTAAGGGCAGAAACCAAGCCTTCAAATAAGCACATGGTGGGGAAGGAAGATTCTATTTTCCAATAAATAGTCAATTGGCATCCCAAGGACATTTTGTATGAGAAATTTAGTCAGAGAACCATGTATGACTTCTTCTTCTTTTTTGGATAAGTAATGAGAAAATGTTATTGAAAGAAAAAGGATTACAATGTTCCAACACATAAGAGAGTGAAAAAGTGAATAGAAGGAAAAACAGCACTCCAATCAAATAAAGAATGAAACAAAAAGGATTTAATTTGAAGGATAGACCGTTCACATCCCTCAAAACTCCTAGCATTCCGTTCCCTCCAAAGGCACCACATGATGCTTGTGGAACAGCCCTCCAAAAAGCTATGTTATGATGTCTTCCAAAGGCATCCTGCCATGCAACAAACATATTGGTGACCTTCAGTGTCATAAGCTATTTGAGTCCAAACAAGCAACACCCATCGTCCACAGCATAGGCTATTGGGCTATGGAGAAGAAGGTGGTCTACTGATTCCCCACTCCTTTTACATGTACAGCGCAAATCCAACACGAAAATATCCATCTTCCGGAGGTTGTCTATAGTTAAAATCTTCCGTAAGGCAGCTGTGCAAGTGAAGAAGGCAACTGTAGGAGGGACCTTTGAACACCACACCGCCTTCCAAGGGAACACCATATCATTGGACAACAATTGGGCATGATAATATCCTGGCACCCCAAAACCTCGATTCCTGGCTGATTTCCAACAAAGATTATCAAACCCTGCACCTCTCACAGGGCTCTTATAGATTAGTTCCATAAAACTAACTAACAATGCCAACTCCCAATCTTGTACAGGTCTAGAGAAGCAGACATCCCAAAGAATCACCACGTTAGAGAGTTGCATAACCTTATTAACCTCTGCTACAGTAGTCTTTATCACAACTGATACTATATAACTCCAGGACTAGGAAGCACGGACGCGGCGCCGGAGGTGCCGCACCCGCGTCCGACGCGGCGCGACGCGGCGACGCGCGAGGGACGCCGCTGCTCGCGCGTCGGTGCCGCGTCGGGCCACGTCGGCCACGTGTTTTCGTTTTTTTTCCAGCCGACTCGCGCCGACGCGGCTTGAATCGCGCCGACGAGGCGCCGATTCTAGCAGATTCGGGCCGATTCGGCCAGCATCGGTCTGTTTCGGCTGTTTCTGCCGTATCGGCCAGCAACCGAAACGGCCGAAACATTCCAGAAACGGCAGAAACAGGCCGAAAATCATGATTCAACAGCCGAAATCGGCTCTAAATAAGACCCAGAAACCCTAAATCTATCCTTCCTTAATTTTATTTTGAATATTTGTTGCTTCTTTTGTGTTTTCTTTTTGGTTTTGTGTTGTGTTTTGTGTTTCTTGCTTTTTTTCTTTCTTTGTTTTGTGAATCAAGGCATAGTAAATTAGTAACATGTTTTTTAAGAATATTTTAATAGTAAATATATATAGAAAATATAAATAAAAATATTTTTAATAATTTTTTAATTGCCGAGTCCCGCCGCACCCGCACCCACATTTTTCAAAAATTGCCGAGTCCCGCACCCGTACCCGCACCCGCACCCGTGCTTCATTGCTCCAGGAAAGCCACTTTAAGTGGCAACTTGCCAGAACTTCACTCTAGTACCATCCCCCACATTAAGCTATAGAAACTGAGAAAAGGTTGCCCATTCCCTCCTTATGGATTTCCAAAGACTAACACCATAAGTACCCAGCACATTTTTAGAGCACCATCCTCCCTATCATTCCCTTATCACCTCTATAACTCTCCTCCGAAGTGACTCCCTCTCACTCCCATATCTCATTTCCCTAAGAGCTCCAGATTGAATCATGCACGACTCTGCTAGCACGTCAAAGTATTTTGCAGGATGGTAAAAAGGAGTAATGCTGCAATCCAGGTAATTGAGTTCCAAGTTCAAATAGGGGTAGTAGATGAAGCGCAATGGCTGCCTTCCCCTTCAAACCAATTGACTTCCAGATCAACCTGAGATCATATTAGAGCCAGACAGCAGAGGGTTTGGTTCAATGGTGAAATTTCTTGGTTGGATGCTAAATAGATTCAAGTTTTCTTTCCCCAGATGAGTACAGGTAGAGCCGCTGAAACTTTGTTTGTGAAAGAAGCAGCTGATTAGTTGGGATGAAATAACTTGGGGTGTATAGTATCTGAAAGGGGAAACTTCTGAAGACTACAATTACTAAACTCGCTGTCGCCGCAGTTTTTTACCAGCTATGGATAAAATTAGATTCAGAATAAGTAGCAGCGCAAATATTTAGGGTTCCATTCAAAGTAGCGCGTTATGTGATTTGCGTGATGCACCTCTTGTCTATTCACAGTTAAGCTTTGTTGTTGCGTTTGTTAATTTCAGCCATCTTTTCAATAAAAGCATCATTTCCAACCAACAAAGAAAAGCAATAAACCATTTTGATGCACTAGGAAGACTACACAAAATTAACTATCACTTCCACCTATAAAGCAAACCAAGCTCTAGGCCAATAAATTCCATGAAATGACCAATTCTCCCAAAAGCTTAAACCATTAGGAAATAATGAATTTAAATATAACAAAAAATACGCGTGAAAATGACTAACCCCGAGCTCTTCTGCTTCGATCAAATCGAGATGGGTATCGATGGCGGAGCCAGAGAGAGAAGGGAAGAACTTGAAGAACCTGGGGATGAACTGAGCGGCCAATTGCTTGGCTTTAATGCTCGAATTGGCCATGTCGATAATCCCTTGATAGTCCTTCAAATTCTGCAAACAGAAAAAATTAACCTTCATAAAAAGGTTCTAGAAAACCCTAGAAACCAAAAACAAAAGAAGAAGAAGAAGAAGAGAAGAAGAGAAAGGAAGGAGAGCGGGAAATTAGGGGAGGGGACCTGTGATTTGTCGGTGGCCTCGTTGAGACGCTCGACGTACTTGTAGAGCTCCTCGATGTGTTTCGAGTCATCAGCGGCGGACAAGGCGTCGCTCATTTTGCGGAATCTAGCTGAGAGTCCAATTTGACAACACAAACAAACAAACCAAACAAAAAAAGAAAAGAAAAGTTAGTTATATAGTTTGATATAAGTGGGAGGTTTGAGTTTAATTGTTAAAGAGGGGTTTGAGGATTTGAGAAGTGCTTACAAAATTGGTGGGGTTAGTGTGGAAATGGGGACTGTGGATTTTGGAAGGAGTAGAAGATTGTATAGAGGTGAGAGAAATGAATGGATAGAGTTAATGAATGAGAAGAAGAATATGAAGAAGAAAGGGTTTGGGATTATTGGATTTTGCGACGAAAGAGAGAGAGAGAGAGAGAGAGTAAGAAGAAGAGGACTGACTGACGACGAGACGAGCATGCGACTTTTTCTTATCTGCTCTCTCTCTCTCACCATACGGCGTCGTTTTTTTCTTACCATGTCATTCACTCACACAATTGCCCTTGCTCTACCCCTATTATTTTCTTTCTTATTTTAAAAGGTTGCATTTTGTCTATAACCTTACCCAAAGTAAATAAAATTTTGAACTAAAGACAATTAAATTCACTGCAATATGTTTTTGAGTTTATTTGGAGAATCATAGGTAATGTATTTAAGGTTTTGTAACTAAGTTTTAATCTTAGAGTTATATTTTGATGTAACAAATAAAACCATATGATTTTAAAACTAACATAGGTTATGAATTATTGATTCAATCTATCCTCTTTGCAATGAAGATAGAGAAACAATAGCACATTTTTGCAATGAAGATAGAGAAACAATAGCACATTTATTCTTTAGTTGCATGATGGTTAGAGACATTTTGGTTTGGTTGTAAGCTTGTAGCTAGAGCTTGAGAGTTTACACCCTCAAAATTACATTTTTAGTAGTGCAATTATTATTGATTGATGCTAAACCCTCTAGACCAACTAAATAGAGCTAATACTCATTCATCAACATGCCCCTCCAATGCCACCTTAAATGGCTTTCACACTAGAAGAAACTTGGGATCTAAGGAACCTAATCCTCCATAATAGAGAATAATGATTCATTTGGATTGAGGAAGAGGGAGATGGAGTAGAGTAGAGTAAATTTTGCCCAAAATTAACATATTTTCAGCCAACTCTACTTTACTCCCCCCTCAATCCAAACGGACCCTATGTGCTAAACCTTGTCAAGACTATAAACAACTTGGAGGTGAGAGTGAATGAATTTGTAGAGGCTAGTGATTCCAAGGATAAGATCAGATGCACTTCTACAAAAAAAAATGCCATGACTTATTTTGCAGCTTCCCATAACCAAGTTGTGGTTTGTAATAATTCTTCCCTCCCTCCTCTTGTTTGGGATACTTGAAGGTTGCATATTGATCTTTTGTCGGTTGAATTAAAATTATTTTTTATCAAAGGAAAAAAATAAGTAACAAGTTCACATAAATTTTATTAAGATTAACAACCCTACTCATAATTTTAATAACATTAACAACATTAGAATTATAGCTTTTTACTTTTTGTATATTTTGCCTTATTTGGGATTTCTTCCCACCTTTTTCTTTGTCGAGAAGATAAGAGTATCCAAGTCTTCCTAAAACCTTGACTGAACTAGGCACAATCTCTATGCGAATTTGCCTTTGCTTAAGAACAAATGAGATCGTTGAATCTTTGCTCCAATGACATAAGACTCAAATAAGAAATCCAGTCGATGTTCAAATTTCAATTGAGCTTTTATAACAATGAGTAGATGACAGATTATTGATTAATACAACATCACTTTAAAGCACAAGAAGTATGGGCCACTAAAACACACAGTAAAACGTAGAATACATATTGCTTTGAACTACTATTTTGAACGTATAACGTGAAAATGTCGGAAAACTTTGCCTTCAATTTGTTCTAAAAATGCAACATATTATTTCCCAAAAACAAAAAAGGGAAAACAAAATCAACTCTAGAATTCCGTAGTGTCTAAAAGACTCTAAAACAGTAGGTATTCCATTTTGGGAAAAAAAAAAAGGAAAACTAACAATCAGAATTTTCAGCACTCATTAACATGAATGAACTACACCACATCTTCCATTCAGTTGCTCAATCTGCTACACTTTGACCAGATTCCGACGAGGACAATTCCTGATAATGTCTTTGTCGCAATTTAAGTAATCCCAATTCCTATGCTGACTAAATCCTTGTCTTCTTCCATCAATTTTTTCTTTGATTGATAATCCTTGTCTTCTTCCATCAAACTAATCAAGTTCCATTCTTATGGCAGATCACAGAATAGGCATGTCTAATGCTTGCAACACATCCTTGAACTCAAAATCATGTGTTTCTTTGTTGAACCGTTCAACCAGCTTGTACCTCACATCATTCAAATAAAAAGATTGGGTGGTTTCCAACAGCCATTTTGCCTCTGTGTCACTAATCTTGCTTGTGAACACAACATCACCACGGATCAGCACCAAGTCCTTGCTTTCTGCAAATTCATTGTAATAAGATACAGTAAAGTAAGGAGCTGATTGAGTTCCTCTTGCCTTGTAATCTTCAAGACCAGTGAAAAGTATGTGCGGCATCTGCACTGCAAGAAAAGTTCAAATAAGCATTTTAACCATAGCAATACACTAAAAATCATCTTTGTTACTGATAATAAATTGTAGTGAGCTGTAAAAAGTTCGTTGCATGAAAAAGCACATCTATAGCCGTGGATGACTCATATGCTGCTCCCTGTCCCATATTGAAATATTGCTTTTGTAAGAGTGTAAAAACACATATCATTCTTAAAAATCTTTTGAAAGCACTAGCTAAAATAGCCTTTTACAAGATATTAAATGTATTGTTTCAACTAGTACTCCTACCAGGTTAACATAACCCTAATAGGTTACTTGAAATAGATTTTCTAGAACAAAATTGTAAAAAGAGAATAAAGAACTGGGGCTCAACCATTTGAGGAAATAGACCAATCTTGTCTGGGAAAGAACTTTTGAAACAGGATAGTAATGTTGAACAGTCTTGCCAATTTAACTTTTTATTCTTTAATTGAATTAATTAGAAACATCTCAGGGTATACATTAGAATACTAGTAAGGCAGTTGAAAAGTCTTGTCAATTGAAGACTGGAATAACAGGGCACTAGTCAATTGCAACAGGCACTTGCAGTACTCATTAGGACAAAGAAGATGAACTTTGTTATTATGGAAAGTCTACTAAGGACCACAATAATTTTAAGTATAAAGAAAAGGGTAAAATTCAGTCCAATAGGATTCCTTCAAGAAGGAGAATACCAAGTCAAATATAAACTTCATTTAGCAGTTTAATATGTGTTGCTTACAGAATGGAATTTTTTTTCAATTCTTATATATGTATCGTGCCAAGAGCCTTTTGGCTCAATTGGTTGGCACCTCCTGATGTCTATGACATCCACGGCTTAAACCCCCACTCCCCCAACTATCAAATTATCAAAAAAAAAAATCTTATTTATGTATTATAATTTTTCCTTAATCCCTAATCCCTATCAGAATATTAGTGTGCATAAACATTATCAAAAAAATATCTTATTTATGTATTATACTTTTTCCTTAATGCCTAATCCCTATCAAGATATTAGTGTGCATACAACAGAAATAGTAGGAGAAGAATGAATTGACCATCAAATATTTTGGATTTTATTCCATTGGTTACTATTGAATGATGTAAACCATCAAATAGATGCTTTGTATTTTAGAGTGATTCAAAGTAGATGGTTGAGTATATACCCATTACATTGATTCCAAAATCTATTGTACTTCCTGTGGGGGGTAAAAGGACCCAAGTGGGCATATGGGCCTTTGGACTGAAGCATGGAAGGCCGACCTACTCCAGAATTAAACTCTACGAATTGGCCCATACGCCGAAGATCCGAGGGTACAGCCGAGAACGAGCTTCTCTACGGACAAATCCAAGAGAACTCAAAACTTCATTATGGAGGTCAAGGTATAACTCTGGAAAGACTAATGGTTAAAAGGGAATACCCTGAACCTTCTAGATGCACCAGTGTTAAAGAAAATATCAAGTGCAAAGGCTGCCACCTCCGCATTAAAGGCTCTGCATCTACCTCCTTGGCCGCATTAATGGGGAAGTGACCCCTGAACAGTAGGGCTGAAACTTCTAGTCAATGTCCAAACACTAGGAGGGAAGACAGTATTTAAAAGGGGTGGAGGCCAGAGAGAGAGGGAGGATCAGCAACAAAGAAAGAGACTAAGAATTGTAACTTTTAAGGAAGAAATAGCAATAATACAGAAGTAGTCCTCGGCTAACGTCCGAGGATGCCTATTTTCAGTTATCTTTTGTTATCTACCTGTGTTTGTAACTCTTAGCCCGTTATTAAGTTCTCAGCACTTCTAATCTAGGTTTCAAACCCACGCTCTACAAATTTTATTGTCTAAGGCTCATTGGGCCTGAGCCCGTAGTTGTTTTTGGGTCCAGGTGCAATTGTGCACTTACACTTCCTTCTATATAAATTTTTTTATTATTATTCTTTTAATAAGTATATAACAATTTTTATTAATAAAAAAAGACTGTGTCTCCAAAACTGTTTGTGTTATGACATATCAACTGTAAATTGAAAAGCATTCAGCTCAAGCTTTAATAGATAATGCTTTTGTTTTGTTCTGCAACACAGACCTTGCCAATGCATTTTTCTCCTTTGAACATTCCATTGCATAGGCTTCAGCTAATGTGTAGAAAACATCAAAAGAAGAGAATAGATACTTCTAATATATTAATGATCATAAACAAACACAAGCTTGTTTGAGTTTGGTGGCAGCCTCTATATGGGTTTGCACACTCGCATGTGTTACAGCTCCTAGTCAAATGTATACATGATTTGCTAGCAAATAAATACTATTACATTTCATAACTAAATAGACCAGTAAATTAGTAATTTGTACCAGCATTAAGGTAAGGGAAAATCTGATGATGTGATTAATTATCTTAATTAATATCAAGGGTTACTTTTTATAAGAATTTCCATGATTATATTACTCCACCAACAAACGCTAAATGAAATTTGCTTGACACATATACATAACTTAATAAAAACAGCATGTGTGATATAAAGCCAATAGTTAAAAACCAAACCTTGAGCAAACATTGTTGTGTAACCACTTCCTCTCCACAAAGGAATAACAAAATACCGGCTGCAAAAAACGACAGAAGTATGGATAGCAAAATATGGAGAGAAGATATGCATACAGTTCAAACATCAATATCTTTTTTGTTTCCAATAAGTATTTAATAAAAGGTGCAAAGGGAAATAAGCATCATCTAAATGAATTACCAATCAGCTGCTCTTTGCTCCAACAAGTAATAAAGCTTCGCTTTCATAGATGCACCAATATGGCCTCTTCCTAAGTGATACTGACATGAGAAAAAAAAAAACTATCTATAAGCTATGGTCCTAGAGTTCTATGTCACTATAATTTTGGTTCAAAATAGCAAAGGAAATTCAATTAACTCATAAGGATTCTAGTTTCCATAGAAACCTTAACCTTCTCAAATATATAGTCCCAGGCTACAGATTCTCTAAACAATCATTGAAGAGGTTGATGGTACAAAAGAACTCCTCATATGCTAATTAGTTGTCCAAGGAAATTAAGCTCATTCCATAAAACGCATTCTAAAGTTTGGCCAACAAATTTAGAAAGGCCATAAACTTGGAATGGATCATGAAAATACACTTCATTTGGCAAATGTTGACCACAATGTGGTTATGCTCACATGAAAGCAATAAGAATTAGAGAACCTTCCATAAAAGGCCTTTCCTCTCACAAGAAGCAAAACAGTTCTTGGGGTTTCACAAAATGCATATTATTATGACCAAAATAAGGTAGTTACATCAAAGAAGAGAGAGTAAACTGACAGAAGAAATCATTTATCACATTCTCTTAGAAAAACCCAAAGAAGCATACACTAATTTAGATGGAAATCAACCCATGTAAAAAGCTACACCAAGTAAAATCTTTTACTTCAATTTCCTTCACAACCAGATGTAGTTAATGCGGACACAGAATTTTCATGTTTCTTAGAAACAAAGAACACAAGTCAATGAGCTGAAATTTTAAAATTCACCTAATTGAGTAAAACATAGTATTAGCTTCACCAATTAAATAACTATCACTAATTTACCACAAGAAATGTTGATTACTTTGCAAAAAAACTTATTCACTTTAATTAGTGGAAATAATTAAATATTTTTCATTCACTCAAGCAATAATATTTATATTAATCTTAACAATTTACATTACTCTCTTTTTAATGACATGTAATATAATTGAATCTATTTCTTCAAAGATTATAACACATAATGACTATTATACATAGACCATAAAATAATTTCTTACAAAATATTTGAAAACGAACCTATAAGTAACATACCCACACATTGCATCAACTAGTTCATATATGTCTCTATGTTCTAACCTAAAACTTTAAAATTGGGTTCCTAAGACAAGGTTCTAATGTGGTGATAAGGTGTAGAGTGTAAAAGATTTGAAGTAGACCCCATGAATTGAAATCACACCATTTTTCTCTTCACAAGGTTACTGATCAATTTAGTTGTTGACTATTTGAATAAATATGAAGTTGACATTGACAGCATTCATAATGGCAATTTGGATCACTCTTCCTTGCATGCTGCCAATAACATGGTCAAATAAAGAAAATCTACTCTAAGACAAGAAATGCATTTTTCAAATATCTGCCTTCCATTCTTAAGGATCTTCCTTTGCCAGACTTGCTATTTAATTGGGATTCCTTCTCCAGAGCAGCAGCTGATCATTTTTGTTTCTCATTGGTACTATTTCAATTTTCCATACATGGAAAGAACTTACGTCTTCTTTTATGTTTCAGTGTTATTAGCACACCATTTCAGTGCCTGCTTAACCGTATCTTTAACAAACTTAACAAATGAATATGCCCTTCTTGCTTTCAAGTCAAATATCTCATTTGAACCTGAAAATCCCTTGTCAAATAATTGGTCTACCACAACATACTTTTGCAACAGGATGGGAGTCACTTATAGTGCTTGGTACCAAAGAGTCATAGCTTTGAATCTTCCTAACATTGGTCTAACTGGCACCATTCCTCCTTACTTTCTCTCATTCTTAGTTTCCATCAACTTCAGTGGCAACAACTTTAGTGGCCCATTGCCTGATGAACCATGTCATTTGCATAGATTAAAAAGCTCATAAAGCAATTTTAGTGGATTTTTTCCAACATGGCTTGGAACATTATCTAGGCTGTGACACATACTTCTTGAAGACAATGGCTTCACAGGTAGAACCCCACCTTCCCTCTCCAACATCTCAAACCTTGAGACATTGAATCTAAGCACTAATGACATATACCAGAGGAAATTTGTTATCTTCAGTACCTGAAGCTAATATACCTGGATAATAACCAGCTCGTGGGTTCCATACCATCCACTATTTTCAATGCCTCCTCATTGCAAAGCATCATTTCATAAATAACAGCTTAAATGGTAGCCTTCCAATTGATATGAGCTATCATCTTCCATTTCTACAATGCCTTTACCTTTCTTTCACCAAGTTAGCTGGACAGATTCCTTCCCATTTATACAAAGGCAGGAAGCTTCAAATTCTATTGCTTGTCTTCAACTAAGTTTACAGGAGGCATACCAAGAGAAATTGGCAACATTACCATGCTTGAGGGTTGTCCCTCGGCCTAAATAGTTTCAAAGGTATAGTTTAAGGATAAATAATTTATGGATTTGGGAACATAGCTGTGTTTGAGGGGTAGTTGGAATGTGACAATCCTACTCATTTTTGTTTTTCCATCAAAATAATACTAAAAATTAATCTATGTTAGTTGCATCTTCTAAATTGTTCCATTTTAATTCTTTATGTCTAATGTTTAGCTACTCTAAAGGTGAAATTCCTGAAGAGATTGGGAACCTACTCAGTTAGGATATTGAGATTACAAAATAATAAACTAACAGGATTTTTACCTTCTTCCATCTTAAACATATCTTCTCTGAAATATCTAATTCTCAGAAACAATGATCTATATGGTAGTCTCCCAACAGATATATGTTACCATCCTTCTTTACTCGGTGTACTTTATCTCACCAATAATAAATTTTCGGGAACCATACCTATAAAAATCGGGAATTGCACTTTGCTACAAAAGTTGGACCTTGGTGAAAACAACTTGACAGGTAACATTTTGCATTTCCTTTTGTTAGGAGTTCATATAATATCATGTTAAATTGGAAGCACTCTTGATATGTTTATAACAAGTCATTCAGCCAAAAAACAAAGTTTATAACAAGTCAGTTTATAATTGAGGAAAATGTGCACGTTCAACCTGCACCAATTATATGATTGTACCTGTAGGTAGTCTTGGCGTAATATGAGCCAAGATTGAGCCATTCAAGTAGCATGTTATCAGGCAGATTTATGAACCTCTGTTTTTGGATGTTAACCACTATGGCAGGTAATATGCCAGAAGGGAAATTTGATTTCTTTCCAATTTAAGCAACTTGAAATTGAGCAACAACAAACTTACAGGCTCCATTCCTCCAACCATCTTTAGCATCTCAACAACAAAGTCCATTTCACTGGTATCAAATTGCCTTTCGGTCAGTCTTCCTACAAATATAGGCATTTCACTTCCCAATCTTAGAGAAGTATATTTAGGAGAAAATAAAGCTTGGTGGAAATCTTCGAAGTTTTATCACTAATAATTCATAAGTTACCATTCTAGACATTAGGGGGGCAACTTATTCACTGGTAATGTACCAAAGAACTTTGGTAATTAGGGACAACTCCAATTGCTCAAGCTGGGGTATAATAACTTGACTAGTGAACCTTTTCCAGAATCTAGCTTTATTGATTCTCTGGTGCTTTACCCAAATTTTCTCATTAAACAAACTGCGGTACCAGCCTCTACCATTTTCATTATTCTTCCATTTCAATAACACCTATAGTACCTATATTGATAGTAAATTTCATCTGAAAAGAATTCATCTCATATTCAGTTCGTTCTCACTTCTACAATTCCAGAAAGCTAGTCAATCACACAATGCGATCAAAGAAATTCATGGAATAAACCACCAAAAAAAAAAAAAAAAAACCCATTTAAAAAAAAAATACAAGAAAATCACATCAACTAAGATTCATAGGCAGAATATAATCAAATTGAGAGTTTTTGTGAGACATTACATCATCCCAGGCGGAAGCAATGTCCTCAGGCGAGCGATCCTTCACTCTCTGAATATCCATAATAGAGTCCAACGGCTTGTGCTGTAATGGCGAGAACCCAGTGGCAAAGCTTGAAGTTCTACAAAAACCAAGCGAACCCCATCTCACGAAATCGCCAGGGATCACTCTCTGTTGCAGTTTTTGAAGATTTGGTTGCGAAGACAAGGCGGTGAATGAATGTTTTGGGACAACATAGGCTGAGGAAACATGGTTCAGTGTCTTTGAAATTCTTGATGACAAACGTTGCAGCATTGTCAAAATGTAAAAATTGATGGAAAGGACTAGAAACTTTGACTGTAGTGTATTATATATATATATATATATATATATATATATATGGTTATACTAAGGTCAGATGTATATTGTAGTTTTATTGAAAATTTAATATAATCTTATCAAAAAAAAATTAATATAAAAAATAACTATATTTTACCCAAAATAATAAATAAATAAAATTTATTTTTGGGAATATGTTTTTGTTTTATTATTATTATTATTATTATTTTGTAATTACACTCAACTCCCTTTGGGGAATGATACTCCACCCAAACCTAAAACCAAAAAACAAAAAATACTTTCCCCCTTTAACATTCATTTAACCAAAATATGACATGTAGCAAATAGAGAGTAAGAAATAAAAAGTAATCTACTAGTTGGTAATTGACATAGTTATTACAACAAGTTTCAAACATAAATACATCAAAATGAATATTTCAAGGCCACTACCAATAATTAATGTAGAGTATCATTCCTCAAAACCTTTGGGAAGGAGAATGTAATTACTTTTTTTTTTTTTTTTAAGTTGTAATTAGAGAGGACAATAGGAGTTAGGGATGGAAATAGGGCGGAGTGGGGTCGAAAGAAGAGATCTTCGCCCCTATTCTGCATGGTTCTTTTTTCTTGCCCATTCCCGCCTTGCCTATATGACAGGAAAAATTTTCTTACCCCATCCTTGTCCTTTGGGGCCCCGTGAAGCCCTGACCCACCCCGTAAAACTCTACCTTTTGTTAATTTGCCGTACAACTATTACAATTTTTTTTAATAAAACATGTTTTATTAATGAAAATATACTTGAAATTACAACTAAATTTATCTAATCAAATCAAACTATTTTTTAGAAAAAAATTGAATAATATTATCCAAGTGTTTAACAAGACAATATCATAAATAAAAAAAAATAAAAAAATAAAAAAACCTCATAAAAAAAATAGAGCCAGAGAACCACGTTGAGTAGAATAAAATAAACTAATATTGATATGTTAATTTAAAGAGTAGGGTTTTAGGGTATAAAAAATTTACAATTTTAATATTTATCAACACAGGGCGAGATAGGTCTAAAAAGTCTAAACCTATCCCTGTCTCACCCTATGGTACAAGGCTAAAATTTCGTCCCATTCCCCCCCCCCCCCACCACCTTTGCAAGGTAGGGAAAACTCGCACAAGACGAAGCAGGGAGGGGTGGGTTAAGCGAGATGAGGCAAAATTGTTATCTCTAATGGAAGTGATAGGGTTGGATTTGGGATGTCCAATTCCATCTATCCCTTTAAAGTTAGAATGTGACGGGGAGAAATGGGTCATGGTGGGGTGGGTCAAAGGTATTTTAACATCCTTAACATAGAGATGAAAGAGTTAAGAAGAGATGAAAAGTTGAGGGGAGAGCATCTAGAGAGTGCCAATTGAGAGAGAGAAAAAAAATTATTTTAGTGATTTGTAGTAGAATATGAAGGAAAAAAAAAAAAGAGAGAGAGAGAGAGAGAGCATATGATAGGTATTAAAAAATTAAATTATATAGACAATTTAAACATTTCATATATATACACACACATTCAGGACACAGTGAGCCAAGTAAAACTTGTCTTGTCCTACCACTTCTTTGGGATGAGGAAAACTTGCAGAAGGTAAGACAAGTCATGTAGGCAAGGAAATTTTTTCCATCCTTAGTAATTTAAAATGTTTTTTTTTTTGCTCAAAGGATATAAAAATGGTAATTTTCTATTAGATTTTAGAGCAAATATTTTTTTTTTTGAAATTTTTAATCTAATCTATCTATAATTTATAATATTTTAATATATATATATATATATATATATATATATATATATATATATATATAAACAAAGACTTATGCCTTTGTTTGACCTCAAAATATTTTTCCATATAAGTTTTTAAGACATCACAATTTTAGTATTTTACACATCATTATTTTACTATATATTTTAATTGATTTAAATTCTATTATATATTTTAAAAAATTCATTAGAATCTTGACACGTCATTTAAAAAATAATAATAATGGAATAGGTAGTTTCATATATAAATAAAATAATAATAAATATCTATTAATAAATATCACAATTATTGAATTTCATATTTGAAAAAAAATAATATAAAAGAGAAAAAAAAAACATTTTGTCAAATTCTCCCTTGTATTGCGAGATTAGTGCTGGTTGTTATGAATAATAGAAACCCAATTAAGAATAAGATAGCATTAAATAAAAATTAATACTATTTTTATTATTTAATTAAAAAAGGATTTAAAATTAATTTGATCAACTTTTCCGATTTTTTTCAGTATCATGACCGCGCAATTAATGTATGGTCTAATTAAGAATTATATGTAAATTAAAAAAAGATATTTTAATAATGTGATATAAAAATTGAATAATAAAATATATTACAAAAATAAATAGGAAACCCCCCCCCCCCCATTTTAAAGCTGAATGACATTTTTAGTAAGACCAATTTGTTTTATCAAAAATTAAAAAAATTATAATATATTATAAATAATTTAAAATAAATAATGGAATACCTTTATAATTTCATGAGACTTTTGATAATTAATTTTTAACCATAGTATTTGATGATGCGAAGAAAATCAGTAGGCTGGATGCTTCAAATTTGAAAGGACTACTGGCTGTCTTGATGCCTGAAAAAGAAAGAACAATGATCAAAGGTGACCGGGGTTGCTCCGATGCCAAAGTTCGTTTTTCTCTCTTGAATTTTAGAATTCCAACTTTTCAGGAAATGTCAAAAAACATACATTTGTTTGGTCTGAATGGGCATTTGTAAAGTATGCCCTATAAACGGTTATTAGACTTGTAACTTCCCCTATATTTGAGGAGGTTTAAGGGTTCATGGATAACTTCCACAACCGTTAGGAGTTACATTTTTTTTATATAACTATCACTGGAGGTTATACATGTGATAAGGAGTTGTAGTATGTAGGCAAGTTCATGCTTGGCAATTTTCCTAAGTGTCAGGGGCTCGTCCAGGAGTCTTCCTAACGAGCGTACCTTGCTCTCACGGAAGGTCGTCCTTTTGTAGACGACCTTCTCATTTTTCCTAACAGTAGCTCGTCTAGAAGTCTTCCTGACGAGCGTACCTTGCTCCCACGGAAGGTTGTCCTTTTATAGGCAACCTTCTCACGGACGATTATCCTTACATGGACGACCTTCTTGTGTGAGATGCATCTTCTATTCTAGACGACTCCTTTGGATGAGATGGAGTTGGTCAAATTTATAATTCACCATCAGTTGCCCCCTTGTCCAAAAGGTCGTCCAGAGCATTAGAGGACCTACTACTGTTCTCTGGACACATGTCTTCATGTTGGTGATCATACGCTACTCCAGGTGTCACAATCTTAATGACTGAGTTCTATGGTTCTAGATTGTGCCACGCGTCACAATTTCATTAGCAATTTGTCACGTCGATTTAATTTTTCGAAGGAAATGCCACATGGTGCTTCTTGATTGGTCACGTAATTCGAGACACCATTTTTCAATGCCTATAAATAGTGGAATTCCCCTCGTACCCTTTGCATTTCTCAAATTTTCTTCTTTGACATCTCTCGTCTTAGCGCCTCGTCTAGAAGTCTCTTGCATCTATAGTCTCTTGTCGTCTAGATCTAGGTATTTTCTCCATCCTCGTCTTCAAGTTTTAAGTTTTCTTAAAGCATGTCTGAGGTTGTCTTTTCTTTGTCTAGCAATAGCGTTGATAAGGCCATAGACGAGTATCATGATCCTAGCGGTTTTAATGGTTCTAGTGATAGTAGTAGCAGTAGTTGCAATAGCAGCAATGAGGGAAACACCACTGACGAGTATATGTCTGGTGTCCCTAGGGTTCCCTTAGAGGTACTTTAGGAAGAACTTAGGATGAGGGCTGAGTCCGGATTTAGGGCTGGTACAAGTGCTCCCTCATCTACTGCTTAAGACGAGGCTGAGATAGTTTACAATTATGCTGTTGGGATTGCCTCTAAGACAGATGAGAAAAAATTAGGCGTCCTTAAGACTTGGTACCAAATTCCTGAAGACTTGAATCCCAGGTTACCAGTGCGTGGGGAGTGGTGTTGCCAACCCCATTTTGGCGTTGGCATTTATAAGGCTTACCTCTTGGGGGGTCTAAGGCTACCTTTTAATGCCTTTGCTAGGGAGTTACTTTCTAGGTTGGGTTTAAGTATGTGTCAACTCAACCCCAACGCATAGAGGCTAACTGTCGCTATGCAAGTTTTGTAGAGAGAGGTGTTTGAGGGGAATCGTCCTCTTCTAGTCGTATAATCTACAATAAGCAAAGTGATGACGATTAAGTCATCATGTGGGTGATGGACTTTTCCAGCATCCTCGTCTGTGAACGTAATGGCTTGTTTGTCTGTGAACGTAACAACTTGTTCGTCTGCCCCCTTCGTCCTTGGTGGTCGTCCAGAAAGTTGGACATTCTGTACCACCTTCAGGTATGTCTTCCTTAACTTGGAAGATTGTCATGTTGAAGTTCCTCCTATAATAACTCTGGTCTCTCTAAGTGGGGCTCATGATGGCTTTTCTACATTTCCTTTCAACTAACGTCTTTATGATCCCATCCAAAAAAATGTCTTAACTTTCCTTGTTTGATAAGATTCTGTATTTGCTGCTTTAAATCATAGCACTCGTCTGTGTCATGTCCATGATCTCTATGGGAGTGGCAATACTTGTTCTTATTGCGCTTCTTGGGATCTCCCTTCATCTTTTCTAGTCACTTCAAGGATGGGTCATCCTTGATTTGCATAAGCACCTAATCAAGTGGCGCGTTTAGGGGCGTGTAATGCTAACTCCTTCTTGAAGACAGTCCTACCTTCCTGTTATCTCGATCTTTCTTCTCTCCCGTCCGAGCCTTCCTTGGACGAGGTCTTTGTTCATGATGGTGTGGGAGGTCTACTTCCATTCGCTCTGCTCTCTTCCTCTTCTTGGCAATGATTGCATCTTCTGCATTTATGAAACTTTAGGCTGAATGGACAAGTTTAGCCATGGTCTGTGGCTCTTGATCATAAAGCTTGTGGATGAACAAATCGAAACTAACTCCATTGTGAAAGGTTGCCAATAGCAACTTGTCATCCATCTTGTCTACCGTTAAGGCTTCCCTACTAAAGTGAGTGATGAAGGACCGTAAGCTCTCGTTTTCTCCTTGCTCTATAGCCAACAAACTGGATGAGGAGCGTTTGTGCCTTTGTCCTCCAATAAAGTTGTTGACAAACAACTTGCTCAACTTTGCAAAAGAACCAACAGTATTCTGAGGTATCTTGCTAAACCACACTCATGCTGGCCCCTTAAGAGTAGTTGGGAAGGCTTTGCACATTATCTCATCTAGAACTCCTTGAAGGTGCATCGTAGTCTTGAAAGTTGCTATGTGATCACACGGGTCGCGTGTTCCATCATATGAGTCTAAGGAAGACATCTTGAACTTAAGAGGCATGAAGTGATTATTGATTAAAGCCATGAAAGGGGAATTAGTTCAATGAACTAAATCATCTACGTAATTTGTCCTTCTCATATTCTCCCTCATCTTGTCCATGACCCTTCTCATTTGATCCATCTCCCTCTCCAAGTGTGGCACCCTTCGTGAAGCGGTACCCTTTGACTGGTTCTCGTGCTTAGTATTTTCTCCTTCTCTAACTTCTTAACTTTGAGCTTGCCTTTCTGTACATCATTCATGACGTTGCCTCCTTTGGTTGATTTCCCAAGTCAATTCTTGATTCTGATGGGTCAGCTCTGCTATGGACTGTATTTGTTGGATGGAAGGCGGTTGCATGGCTGGTATTGACTGATGAGCATGGTTGGGATGGCTGGAAGCGTTCCCACTCTCATATTGGCTTGAACTAATGGCCAGTGACCTTGTCCGGACCATACAACCTTTTGTCTTAGGAAGATAAATTGCAAATCACAAATTTATGTTTCCTGCAGACGACGCCAATTGATGATGCAAAGAAAATCAGTAAGCTGAATGCTCCGGGCTTCAATAGGCTAGTGGTAGCTTGGAAAACCTGAAAAAAAAAAGACACAAGATCAAAGATGACCAGGGTGAACCAGCCAAGAACCCTTCGATGCTTAAGTTAGTTTTTCTCTCTAGAACTTAAGAATTGCAACTTTAGGAGTAGTGGAAACTTACAATTATTTGATGTGGACGAGTTCTTATATAGTGAGTTTTGGAGTGGTTACTTGTTTAGTAACTTCCTCAATATGTGTGGAAGTTAGAAGGTTCAGACTTAATTTTCACAATTGCTATAGAAGTTAGTGTATTCAATCATATCTTCTACAACTGCCATTGGAAGTTAAGTACTTGGTAGGAAGTTATAGGAATGAACAAGGATTCTGCCCATACTTCAAAATAGTAGAAAGTGGTCTCAATTATAAGCTTTTGTATATAAATTCATTCTGAGAATTTCCTAAGTGTTGAGGGGTCATCTTGGTGCTTTCTTGATGGACGACCCTGATGTCCACGAAAGACCTTCTGACGATGGACGACCTTACTGGCTCTGGATGACTCAAATGGACGAATTGGAGATGACTCGATTTTTAGTTTACCATCAATACTATTTTCATGGAAAATAGAAAACATTTGTTTAAAAAATCAGTTTCTTTTTTCTTTTCCCATAAATATTTTCTAAATCAATGTCTTTAAGACATCTGTAAACATTTCTCTATAATAAAATAGATATCAATAGTGGTTCTACATGAAAGTGAAGTTGCACTAAACACACTCTTTCACCTCAAATGTTATCTAGGAAGCACATATACTTTATTTGGAGTGTTATACCTGTGTTGTATCTACCATATAATGTTACAATTTTTCATAAATTACTTGTGTTTTTGTGTTGTACTAGTACTTGTATCCGTATTCGTGCTTCCTAGAGTGTCATTAAAAAAAATTATGAAATTTTTTGTGCTTATAGTAGTTTTGTATATTTCAAGGGTTATGGCAACATCTAAGTAAAACTTTATATTTATCATTAAATAATTTAATTTAATTTTCTATATTATAAACTTTTCTTTATTTAAAATTCAAAACTATTTCTGTTGAGAGGTCATGTAAAATGCATAATTTTCATTTTCTACTGAGAGGGCTTTGGCTTTCATTTCATTAGCTCAGCATTCAACAAATCGTTAGAACAAAATGACTTACTTTTATCCAAAACATCATTTTCCTTTTAAAGTCTACTTTTCTATGTGAATGATTAGGGAAGAAATGAAGAAAAGTCTATCTATAATTAAGAAAGAAACGAAGCGTGCGTTTGGATTGCATTGATATTTCTCAAGTGTGCGTTTGCGTTTTTGGCTAGGTCCCACAACACTTTTCATGACCAAGCCAAAAACTCAGCAAAAACGCAAATAAATGGCTTGTTCATGACTCATGACACTATTCATCATTAAAAATTATTTTACTATAGTATTTTCAGCAAATAAGTTTTCAGAAAATTTTAAAAAGTTGTGAAAATATGTTGCATGGACATTTTTTTAATTAAACCTAGGAGGACATTTATGGACCGTCTTGGGCTTCATGGATCATATTAAACTTGGTATTCATTTGACCAATTCATTTGAGTTGGGCATCCTAAAGTTTTAACATGTGATTAAGCCATTTGCTTATTATGAGTAGCAGTCTCTCTCTCTCTCTCTCTCTCTCTCTCTCTCTCTCATCATTTTTTAAGAAGTGTTATGTTCACAAATTCACAACTCTTTTACAACAAAATATAGGTAAAAAGTTATTATTGGTTCTAATTTGAATTCACAATTTAAATTACTTTTTTACCCATGCATAACAACAAATAACAACTTGCCACTTAAAATTTATTGTGAAAGTATTATGGACATAGTATTTCACTTTTTTTTAAGGAAAAAGTAAATCATTTCAATGGAAGAGAATAAAATCAAAGGATATTAGACTCATAAATAAGGAGTGAATGGTGGGTTAATTTTTTGGTCATTTTTAGATTCTGAGGGTATTTAGGTAATTTTATAGTGTTTTAGGGTATGAGTTCCTGTAAACAATAGTTTTGTAGGCCAAAATGGCCAAATACCACAATTTTCAAAAATTTGTAGCCAAAGAACACTGTTTCGGAACTAAATAGGGAAATACCACTTTTATGGTACTCGAGTTTGGCAAACTCGAGTACCATTTGGAACTCGAGTTTAAGACACTCGAGTTCCTAGAAGTTTTGCCACCGTGGCACTGCTGAGGTGGAAATTGGGCAATTAAAAAAAATAATGTGGTACTCGAGCTTGGTATACTCGAGTACCATGCAAAACAATACTCGAGAATGCCATGCTCGAGTACCTTTTATAAATAAAATCTGTTTATTTTATTTCTACGGTACTCGAGCTCACCAAGCTCGAGTACCTTGTAACTTTTTTTTTTTTTTGGGATTATCGACAAATAAACATAAACATAAAATGATGGTTATTTTATTTCTACAATACTCGAGATCACTAAGCTCGAGTACCTTGTAACTTTTTTTTTTTTTTTTTTTGGATTATCGACAAATAAACATAAACATAAAATGTTGGTTATCTTATTTCTACAGTACTCGAGCTCACCAAGCTCGAGTACCTTGTAACTTCTTTTTTTTTTTGGGATTATCAACAAATAAACATAAACATAAAATGCTGTTTATTTTATTTCTACAGTACCCCAGCTCACTAAGCTCGAGTACCTTGTAACTTTTCTTTTCTTTTCTTTTTTTGGGATTATCGACAAATAAGCATAAATATAAAAATAAGCAGCTTTTTTATGTTTTTATTTATTTATATAGAAGCATTTTATACTCAAGTATTGTGTTGCATGGTACTCAAATATAGCAAGCTCAAGTACCACATTATTTTTTTTATTCGCCAAATTTCCACCTCAGCAATGCCACGGTGGCAAAACTTCTAAGAACTCGAGTTCCAAATGGTACTCGAGTTTGCCAAACTTGAGTACCATAAAAGTGGTATTTCCCTATTTAGTTCCGAAACAGTGTCTTTTTGCTATAAATTTCTGAAAATTGTGGTATTTGGCCATTTTGGCCTCATAAACAGTGCATTTAACTTATGAATAGTAACTTCTTTGTGAACATTAACTTCTTTATTATTTTCAGTTTTCAGCAAAAATAATATATTCAAACGGATTAAAATGAAAAAATTGAAGGTTTACCACAACCTATTTAAAGTACTCTTAACTTTGTTAAGCAATAAAAAAAGTACTCTTAACTTCACTTTTCTTCAATTAAGGACTCTACGGTTTAAGTTTATTCTATCAATTTTCCTAAAATTTTAAAAAAAATATATTTTTTGAAAATATTTTTTAATAATTAATTAAAATATTTTTAATTTAAAAAAAAATTTGATAAAAAATTGGACACTCAAAATTTGGTGGAAAAACCTTGATTGAACTCGAAATTTAGTAGACTTAATTGAACAAAAGTAAAGTTAGAAGTCTGAAAAAATTTTGGTTAATTTTTTTAAAAAAATTTGGGTCTAGTTAACAAGTAATCTTAGGGCATTTTTTTATGAATTATTTTAGGAAAATTTTGATACCACCTTTATGAAAAATGAAAAAAATTGTCTATAAATTAGTTTTTTTTTTTTCCCCATAAAAGCTTTTCTAAAGTGATTTACTAACAAATGTGTCTAAGGCATCTAATAATAAATTCATTTTCCTTAATAGCTAAAACAAGTGAGTATTACATAGGTGCTCAAGCACTGGGAAGGAACCAACCAATACAAAGAAGGGAAACAAGTCACTTTGCGCAATTTTTACTTTTATTTTTGTCTATGTATATAAAAAATATCTTATAAACCGTAAATTTTTTTATTAATTTTTTCAAAGGATATAAAATAAAGAAAATGAGATGATGTCTTAACTTCTTAATTATATTCTTATTAACATTTTTATATTTCCATAATAAGATATTTTGCACATAAAAATTGTCACATATTTTTATATTATATAATAAGCAACTGTTTCAAATTTATTGATGAAGCTAAAAGATTGGTCGTCCATTATTGGAAAGGTCCAGATTGTTATTTACTTATTTTCCCTTCCTTGTCTTTAATAGATATTTTGCACATTTTTGTTGCATAAACACTTCAAAATTGATAATGTTATTCAAATACATATAGTCAAGCCATATGCTAACAGTCTAACACTACTAATCTTCTTCTTCTTCTTTCTTCTTTTTTGTTTTTTGTTTTTTGTTTTTTTTCATGAGTAAATGAGATTGCAAAAGGTCTAGGGGTCTAGATCATCTGGAAGAACAAAACACAGCCCTCCACATTTTGGCCTGAAAATTAGATTGCCTAAGGACAAAACATGCTCCCTATACAAAGCAATAAGCGTCTAGCAAATCTTGCTTCCATTACTAATCGTTTTCCTATAGTTTTCATTTTAAAAAGATTTAATAATACAAACCAACCTCCTAAATGTCCAAAGTCATTACAATTATCATCAAATCTATTTTGAGGGAATTTGTATTGTCCAATTTGGTTTTATTACTATGTAATCTCCTTTACATCAACTTGAAAAATTGTTTATAATGTGCATTCAAAAAGTTTAAGATATAAAGTGTAATCAAAGGTATAGTTTAGGATGGTAAAATGTAATTTACTCATGTTTTACAGTAACTTGCATCTCAACCTCTTGGACTAGTGACATTATAAAGTAGAGATACCCTTTTTTCCTTTGTTTAGTGATCTGATTGAGAAATCGTGTAATTCACTATATGGATATAATGGAAATCAAGAAAGTAACATATGACAATTTGCCTCAAGATCTACCCTTTAATGAATAAATACAGCAGGTTTTTAATTGCAAATAGATCTCACCGAAGACATACCTTGGGGACAGAAAAGCAAAAACAATAGCATCATAGGGACTATTTGTGGCTGATGAAGTTTGATCTTTTTGGTCCTACTTTTTTTTTTGTCTTTGACCCGGAGGGGGGGGGGGGGGGAGGTCATATCTAGTGGACCCTCTATATCTCTTCCATTACACATGGCTTTTGAAGACATGAGAGAATCCGCTTTATTGATTCATCCTTATGTCCATACGATTACTAGGACTGTAAAGATGATCAATCCGAGCAAGGATGCAGTGCATTATTTAGGTTTAGGACAATAGGTTTAGGATAATTATTGTGTATTCTGGCCCTCCTCTCACATGGGGTGGGTCAATGGAACCTAAGAGGAGAAGTATACTCCCAAATACATAATAGTTCATTACTTTATTAAAATGTCGATTTTAGAAATGCACAGAAAAAACTTGTTAAAATGTATGTTGGAAAATTATGAAAAATTAAATACTCCTTAAAATTTCTCAGTTTATCTTCTAATTGCTCTTTTTTGTTTGTAAGGAAAATTTTAAGTAGATCACACCCTGATCTAAAATCTATCACTGTGTTTATAGAAATTTTTTTCTCTAATTGGTCATTTTGTAGTTTGAGGTAGTCACCGATAGAGAATTTTTTATATATTAAAAAATAAACAATATTTCGACAACCATTTCAAATTTTTGTACATTTGATAACTTCAAATTTGGAAACAAATTTGGATGATCTGTACATCTAATGTAATTAATTTTCCATTGAGTTTTCACGATTTTCATTTGAATTTTCACGATTTTATACACTCAATGAATTCAAATCTTTCAACAAATTCGTATTATCTATACATCTAATATACACTATTTTTCCTTGAGTTTTACGGTTTTGTACATTCAATGAATTCAGATTTTTAAACAAATTCATACGATCTATACATCTAAAATACATACTTTTCCATTGAATTTTCATTATTTTGTACTTTCAATGAAGTCAAATTTCTCAACAAGTCTAGACTATCTGTACATCTTATGTACACCTTCACGATTTGGTACGTTCATTGATTTTCCAACGATTTTTTCTCGAATTTCTACATTCAACTAATTCGAACTTTTTTAAAAATTTGAATTATTCGAGGCATTTACCATTAGGTGATTTATAAGAATCACTCATTTTTCTTTCATGGAGTTTGTCCATTATTCATATGGTTACATATTTAAAAAAAACACAAAAACCATATAAGTGCAATAACCGCGCCAACGCTAAAATAGTTTATGCAAAAAACAATGAAAATTTTTTATGAGAAAACAATGAACAATTTTACTTAAGGCAAAAAATAGATTTTATGAATGCAGTAAGCAGATTCGAATATACAGTAAACATGATGTGCAGAAAGCAAATTTTATTAATGTAGAAACAAATTTTATCAATGTAGACAAATAGATTCGATTATTGTGAAATTCAAACATGAAAAAGCATTCAGATTTGGCGTTTAAATTTAGAAAACACGATTTCACTAGGTGTTTTATGAGAAAACAGCGAACAATTTTTTAAATAGTGAACAGAAAATAATTTACACAGAAAAGAGAGTGAACAATTTTTTAAATAATGCTGAACAGAAAATAATTTTATGCAGAATGCTAGAAATAGTTTATGCAGAAAACAGTGAAAATTTTTTATGAGAAAACAGTGATCAATTTTACTTAAGGCAAAAAACAGATTTTATGAATGCAGTAAGCAGATTCGAATATACAGTAAACATGATATGCAAAGAGCAAATTTTAATAATGTAGAAACAGATTTTATCAATGCAGAAAAATAGATTCGATTATTGTGAAATTCAAACATGAAAAAGCATTCAGATTTTGCGTTTAAATTTAGAAAACACGATTTCGCTAGGTGTTTTATGAGAAAACAGCAAACCATTTTTTAAATAGTGAACAAAAAATAATTTACGCAGAAAAGAAAGTGAACAATTTTTTAAATAATGCTAAATAGAAAATAATTTTAAGCAAAATGCTAGAAATAGTTTATGCAGAAAATAGTGAAAATTTTTTATGAGAAAACAGTGAACAATTTTACTTAAGGCAAAAAACAGATTTTATGAATGCAGTAAGCAGTTTCGAATATACAGTAAACATGATGTGCAGAGAGCAAATTTTATTAATGTAGAAAGAGATTTTATCAATGCAGAAAAATAGATTCGATTATTGTGAAATTCAAACATGAAAAAGCATTCAGATTTGGCGTTTAAATTTAGAAAACACGATTTCGCTAGGTGTTTTATGAGAAAACAACAAACCATTTTTTAAATAGTGAACAAAAAATAATTTACGCAGAAAAGAAAGTGAACAATTTTTTAAATAATGCTAAACATAAAATAATTTTAAGCAGAATGCTAGAAATAGTTTATGCAGAAAATAGTGAAAATTTTTTATGAGAAAACAGTGAACAATTTTACTTAAGGCAAAAAACAGATTTTATGAATGCAGTAAGCAGTTTCGAATATACAGTAAACATGCTGTGCAGAGAGCAAATTTTATTAATGTAGAAAGAGATTTTATCAATGCAGAAAAATAGATTCGATTATTGTGAAATTCAAACATGAAAAAACATTTAGATTTGGCGTTTAAATTTAGAAAACACGATTTCAATAGGTGTTTTATGAGAAAACAATGAACAATTTTTTTAAACAGTGAACATAAAATAATTTACGTAGAAAAGAGAGTGACCAATTTTTTAAATAATGCTAAACATAAAATAATTTTATGCAGAATGCTAGAAATAGTTTATGCAGAAAACAGTGAACAATTTTTATGAGAAAACAGTGAACAGTTTTACTTAATGCAAAAAACAGATTTTATGAATGCAGTAAGTAGATTCGAATATACAATAAACATGATGTGCAGAGAGAAAATTTTATTAATGTAGAAGTAGATTTTATCAATTCAGAAAAATAGATTCAATTATTGTGAAATTCAAACATTAAAAAACATTCAGATTTGGTGTTTAAATTTAGAAAACAGGATTTCACTAGGTGTTTTATGAGAAAACAGCAAACAATTTTTTAAATATTGAATAGAAAATAATTTACGCAAAAAAGAGAGTGAACAATTTTTATGAGAAAACAGTGATCAGTTTTACTTAATGTAGAAATTAAATTCATATTTTGAAATTAATATCTCTGTATTTTACAATGCTTCTATTTAAATAAATAAAAACATAAAAAAGCTACTTATTTTTATGTTTATGTTTATTTGTCGATAATCCCAAAAAAAAGGAAAGAAAAGAAAAGTTACAAGGTACTCGAGCTTAGTGAGCTGGAGTACTGTAGAAATAAAATAAACAACATTTTATGTTTATATTTATTTGTCGATAATCCAAAAAAAATAATAATAAAGTTACAAGGTACTCGAGCTTGGTGAGCTCGAGTACGTAGAAATAAAATAAACAACATTTTATGTTTATGTTTATTTGTCGATAATCCCAAAAAAAAAAAAAAAGTTACAAGGTACTCGAGCTTGGTGAGCTCAAGTACTGTAGAAATAAAATAAACAGCATTTTATTTATAAAAGGTACTCGAGCATGTTATACTCGAGTATTGTGTTGCATGGTACTCGAGTATACCAAGCTCGAGTACCACATTATTTTTTTTATTCGCAAAATTTCCACCTTAGCAGTGCCACGGTGGCAAAACTTCTAGGAACTCGAGTTCCAAATGGTACTCGAGTTTGCCAAACTCGAGTACCATAAAAGTGGTATTTCCCTATTTAGTTCTGAATCAATGTTTTTTTGCTAGAAATTTATGAAAATTGTGGTATTTGGCCATTTTGGCCCAGTTTTGTAAGCATAATCTTATGTTTCTAAATATGCCAACGTAGAATCAACTGAAAAACAAGCACAAACAATCTTTTTGTTTTAATCACTTTCATCATCAAAAGATTCTATTTCCAAACTCAATCATTTTAAACTGAAGGCCTATTAAGAAATTTAAAATAAATTATATGATTCTCCCTTCTTATAATGATAGTGAACCCATTCCGAAATTCCCTTCCCATTATTTTCAATTTTAAGAAGAAATCATTCATTAAAGGAAAACCCATTCAAACACAGTGATTGTTGAAAATCTCTCACCAAGAAAAAAAAAACATACTCAGTTGAGAAATGATGTTCACATAGTTGGTTTATTGGACACATGCTTACTTGGTCCCAAACATTCACAAAGAGAAGGGTCTTGTGCTATATTGCGATGATTCTAAGTGGATGTTGATGGTCAAATGGTAAGTTGCCATGTGGCCAGAGAAAGAAAAAAGAGGCATGAATTGAAACCTGAACATAGACTCACCTTGCTATGATAACAAATTTTTTCTATCTTGACACTTGCAGTTGGATAAGAGTTTGTGCAACTCTGGTTTTCCAAGTTTTATTGACTCCTTAGAACATCATATTTTCTATTGTAATCTGGAGCTTATGGATGCATAGAAACAGTCTTTGAAACCCTTAATCTTGGCTCCGCAAAGGAAGTGAGAGTGTAAAACTGACTTGATAATTATATTATTGCTCCTATAATTGACTATATAATTATATGAATAATGTAGCTTTAATTCATAAAAAAGAAGAAGAAAAACATCTAGTAAATATAATTTCAATTGCTTTTGAGATCAACATTTGAACTTTTTTTTTTTTTTTTAAATGAAAACTAAAATTGGGTATTTTTTGGCCTTTTGAGTACTTCTTATCGGCCCATTTTATGTAAATAATACCTTATTGATTGTGGAGATTGATCCGTATAGAGAAGAAATATGGGCTATGAAGCCCAATTCATACTTAATGCTGGACCCATGTTAAGTGGATACGTGAAAGGCTCATGGCCTACTTGATCAAAGTAGAGTAATTGGGCTTCTCTAATTACACATTGCTATCAAACTTGTGTACTTAACTGCTAGGCTTTTGGCATGGGCCTGCATATGCTTGACCCATCATCTTATACGCTAGGGATTATGGGCCATAACTACCTAGAGTGTGTTTGGATAGAACTTATTGCTGAAAACTGAAAACACTATTGTAAAATAATTTTTAAATATATAAAAAGTACTGTTCATGCCAAAAATCACTGTTCATTGGCCTAAAATCACTGTTCAAGGCCAATGAATAGTGAAAGACGCGCTTGAAAAAAAAAAAAAAAAAAAAAAACCCAGACGTGGACGTGGATGCGCAAACGCGCTATCCAAACGCCACCTTAGTAGTTTCAATTTAATGTAAGCTAACTAAGAAACATTATCATATATACCTTTCATCTCAACTGATATTGGTAAGTTCCTTAAGCATTACCAGATTAAAAAAGAAAAGTTCCTTAAGTATTATAGTTTTGCTTTTAGATTTTAAGTGGAATAAGGTATGTGTTTGTGCCACATAAAACCACTTCTAACGGTGAATGTGAAAATGTTGGGAATAAAGGTAAATTGTTAAACCAGAGTTAAAAAACTACATTGATAATATTCTTTTAAAACATCTTTACAACTTGCATGTAATAACAATTTCACTTACAAGAATTACTTGCCATGTGAAAGTTTTTAATTATTAACAACTTATAAATGAATCAAAGCTTAAAAAATGTTACAGAAACTTTTTACTTCTTAGCATTAAGTGAGTTTATTCATCATAAATATTCTTTATTTGAAATGGATTAATTTTTTGATTCAGATTGACATTTCATAAGACAATAGTTATTCAATTTTAAAAAATTAAACATTTTGTATACTAGAGTGCTGAGAATCTAACTTTTTTTTTTTTTGCTTTAAATAGGGTAGAGGTATCTTATAAAATCCTTTTGAGTTTAATAATACTCTATGAACACCATATATTGCAATAATAAATTAATTATACATCCAAATGAGAGAGAAAAAGAGGAAAATGGTTGGCGGGTTTGGTTTTTTTAATTTTTTAAAACATAAGAAAATAAATTATTTAATGAGATATTTTCATTACTTACCAAAAATAATCTTTAAACGTTGAGGAAATTTTAAGAGAGAAACTTTTTGTAAACGGTGCTTTCAGCAATTGGTATTTGAAAGCACAAAGAAAATTTTTTTTTTTGATAGGCACAAAGAAAATTTTGATAACTATATTTGACAAATTTTATGCACCAAAAAAAAAAAAAGAATTTCACCATTTAAAAAAAAAAAGAAAAAAGTCAGTGACGGCTAGTAATTAAGCATTTCATTTGAGACGTCATTTATGGGTTTATATCAAAGAAACTCGCACGTGCAACCGTGCCAAGACGCTAACGGCTAGTAATTATAAAACTCCAGTCTTTTCAATTTCTCTCTTCTATCGTTTGTTTTCAAAAAAAAAAAAAAAAATTTCTCTCTCGCACTTTCCCTCATCCTTTCTACACTTTCCTTCACTTTTCTCTCTCAAAAAATTCTCTCACTTTCACAGACTTTCCCAGATAACCCATCTTCAAACGCAGGAAATTTTCCCTCAATAAGGGGTTTTCCTTTTCCTTACCACAAAAACATACAGATTCATTTCCAATCTCTTAAATCTTCACCGTTCAATTCCAGAAACGGGTTCATAGATTTTCACCAGAAAATTCTGATCCCTCTCTCTCTCTCTCTCTTCCTGTATGCTCTAAGTTATCCTTATATAGAAAGTGGTTCTCTAACAAATGAAAAAAAAAAAAAAACACTTTTCTTGGAAATTCAAGACAAGGGTTTGAAGATTTTCTCGGGAAAGTGATTGCCAGATTTGAATTTTAAGAAAAGGCTATGTGGAAGAACAACAAGATTTTTTCCTGCGAGGGGGTTAAACATGTTCAGGTCAGAGATTTTTTGTGCTTTCATATGGTTTAGAATAATGGTTTTTTTTTTTTTTTTTTAAATTCTGGAATCTGATTTTGTTTGAATTGAATTGCAAGTTCCTGTTGATTTTGATTCTTGTCAGTAGTGAAAAACTTCTTTTTGGATTTTCTTTGGTCTCTTGCTTTTTGGAATTTCCTGGTTTTTGAATGTTATTGATTTTTATTAAATAGAGTTTCCAATTTTGTATAATTTTGAATGCCTTTCTTGGTAGTCTTAGCTGTACCCCGTTGGTTTTTTCTTCTAATTGGTGTGGAATATCCTTTCAAATGTATACGGACTTGATTCATGATATTACTAGATGCTTACACAGAAAATAAACATTCATTCAATAGTAGTCGTGATTTATGAGTTGTTGATTTTACCTACTTGAGAGATCTCTGCTGAGTAGTATGAATAAGTCACTTCGCATCAAATTTTTTAACAAAGTTAAGTTGGATACATACATGCCTCAAAATTAGACAACAACAATAAACTAATTTGAATTTTGTTTGTGCTTCTTTGACTTTAATTATATATATATATATATGTATGTATGTATGTATTATGTGTTTTAGATGATGCGCTAAAAAAGGAATGCAATAAGAAATATAACAAATGAAAATTATACATTAGGATTTTTAAATTTATCAATGGTTAGGGTTAGAGGTATTCTAATTCATCAATATCATTGTTTTTCTTTCAACTAACAGTTTTCAAGTCATTCTTGCTTAGCACTTTTGACGGTGTTTGCTCAGAGAGGGTTTTTTGCTAAGGTGAATGCAAATGAGGCAAGCAGCATTATTCTATATGAAGCAGATAACTTCATGCAAGAACCAGAAGATGGAAAAGATGGGCCTCATTTGAACATCATCAAAGGTCCATTGCTTTCGTCAAACAGACAAGTCCAACTGAGCAGACCCAAGTCCTGGTGGAAGAAAATATTGCAGATTATGTGTTTGATTGTCAGGTGAAGTAACTTGCATTGCATATTAATTCAAACAAAAAGCAAAAGGGTACTTTGCATAATTTAACATGAATTGTTAGAGTAGCTGCTGTAACCGGAGATGCTGCCTTTTAAGCAGGCCAATGAATCAATGGTTCAGTTCATGGAAAATTTGCATATCCTGTCTAGTCTGCCTCAATATTTCTCATATAAAAATTGTTCTTGGAAAACTTGATTCTAATTATGTTATTTGTTGAATGTCTCCTAGCTAAATGAATTAATGTGTATTAGCCTTATGCAATTTGTATACTCTTTAGGTCTCTCTCTCTATATCTATCTATCTATCTATCTATATATATATATATATATATATATAAATTTTGTTAAATTTTTTTTAAAAAAATTAATAGTGAATTTATTGTTCTGCAAACTCTAGTGTTGTGGTAATGAAATTTCTCTATTGACGAACAGAGAATGTAAGGATCCAGTTGTCAACTCTTGCATTCAGGTACTTGAATTAATTTTCATGTTCCTGTTGTTTTAAAAGTTATTTTTTTAATTTATCTTCTATGTTACTCCTCTGAAATTTGTGGCATGTGAAGTTTATTGATTAATATGATCTTTCATGTATAACTACTTAAAAAAAAAAAAAAATGTTCTTTGTAGCTCAAACTGATTCCATGTGTTTTACAAAGAAACTTTATTTGGATCTTGTTATGGAAGCTTATTTTAAAAATACTGTGAGAAAAGAGAAGTAGTAATCAAGGAAACATTTATAAAAGTTTTTAAGAATAGCCAAAGAAAATGTCTCTGAAGTGTGCTGATCATATAGATTTTAGAGATCAAAACCTTTCTCCCATCAAAATTTGATAGTTTTAATGTTTGAAGATTACCCATCTAGAATTTTTTTTTTTTCCATTCTGTATTGATTTCATATATATATATATATATTTGCTACTAAATGTTTGTTTCTCCAACTACAATTGATAGACAAGAATCCAAGCAAGGCAATTCCCTGTTCTGGTCTGCCATAAATGCTGGGGACCAGGTTGATATGCCTTGAAAGACATGGCAATTGTGATGAAACAATTGGATTAATCTGTTGAGGCAATTGAGGCTATCAAATATTTTCATCGTCTCTGCCCTTATGATTCTCCAGAAACTCTTGACAATGTGTTAGTTGAACTCTACAAGGTAAAACTGAACTCTACAAGGTAAAACTAAAATAATTTTTATCCAATAAGTAGTTTCTTATATTTTACTTGCCATTCTTTGTCGCTTGCTGTTTAGCTAGTTACATATATTTCATCACCTTAGAAAGGTTAGTTGGGTGAAATGCTTGTATCAACTATAAAGGTTTAGGGATAAGATACTAGATATTGTTGCTGGAGATGGGAAACATATGATTCATATAATGAAAACTCTTACTTATGATTCATAACATGATGTGTATGCATGTAATTAAGCATACTGGAAATTATAAGTTGACACCAATTTATACTCATTAAAAAAATGTTGACACCAATTTATATAATGCTTATTGTTGATGTAACCCTTTTGGTCTTGATGATTTGTTAAAGTTAGCAATGAACAACAGAAAATTTGAATCCTGTAGTCAGTATTACTAAAAAAAGAATACCGAAAATGAAAATTCCAAACGATTATGATTGTTGAACTTTCTTTTATTTTTTATTTTTTATTTCAGAATTGGATACCTTAATGTCTATTGTTGGGAGCTGAATTGATCTTTAAGGTTGTGGTTCGATGAAGAATTTTAGAAATTCTTAGAATTTCCAAATTTGAAGGGATTTCAATTGATGAGAATTTTAATCCCATTAATCTAAATCTCTATTGTTTAGATAAGTACAACTAAGAACTTAGAAATTATAGTATAATCTTTTCAATGATGATGGTAATGGTAGTGGCAATGATTTGGTGATGACGGTAGTATGGTGGTAGATGTTATGGCAAGTGGCAAAGGTAGCAACACATGATGGAGGTGGTAGCATTGACAGTGGTGGTGATGGTATTGGCATCAGCAACAGCAGTGGTAATGATGTGGAAAGCAATGGTGGGTTGATTGGGATAATTATGGTGGTAGAAATTTGTACAATGACAGCTTCTTCCGTGATTTTCTCTTTTGGGGCTTTGTACGTTCCTCCATGGAATTTGAACTTGGGCTATGAATATTTGAAAACCAAGTTCACTCTATTCTGAAAGCAAACAAGGGAAATTAATGATGGAAATTCCAAAATTGCAACCAAGTAAAATCCTACATAAAAATCTCTCATGCAAACAAAACATTATTTAAATTCCAACTCTGAAAGTAACTAGACCTACAATCTTCAACACCACCACCACCATTGTTACACGTTTCAAATCACCATAATACAATCAGCCATACCACTCTGGTCCCACTGCCTTTATCATATATCTGTACACCACCTCTTAACTGCCTATCGACTCCCTTTTGCCACCACTGCCTCTGCCTACTTTGTAGTGCCAACCACTCAGGCATAAATTTTGTAAGTGTGCTGGATTTAAGGTTTGTTCTCTTTCGAGCGCAACTCCATGCTGGATTTAAGGTCCTGTTATTTTAGAAGTTCTTGGAATCAACTCCTTGATTACTTGTTTAGCATGTTGCATACCACATCTTTTGGTAATTTTTGGATCACCATATTGTAACTTTGCTTTCAGCATATGACATGTAAGTAGACAATTTATGGCATTTGCTTCAAATTGAATATTTTTTGCATATGCTATTGATTTTTTTTTTTTTGGTTTTGGGGAGGTTGCTTAAGAGCACTTCAATTTGTACTGATGCTGAGTGTTTAATTGTCAATGGTTGAGTTTGAAAAAACAGAAGGAAAAAAAATTCTATGGTGAGGGTAGGAGAAGAATTAATTATCATATGCTAAACTTTTCACATACACACAAGTATGTCTAAATGGCATCTCCTTCCTTGTAGGGTATGTTCATTCCATGTTGTTGTGTGAGTTCTACATATGAAAGGCGCTTCTTCCGTCCTTTTGAGTGTGCTCTCCAGTCGGGGTGTCTGAACTGAAGCAATATGATGGATCTCAGTGTTTTCTTATTCCTGGAAACCATGGTTTGTATAAATTCTGAGTCTAAGCCTTTCATGATTTACTTTTGTTCCTCCACAAAAGAGAAAAGTTTTTGGATCTGATTCTGTTGTTTTCATTTATGAATTTATTACTGCATTTACTTGATAACATGAACTAGTATAAAAGTTTTAGACCTTGATTTAGCTCATGAGAAGCCCTTAAACTTTGTAACCGTCTAGATTGTCACTATGGTGAAATAGTATTCTCTTTTTGAACGTATATTGGTTTGATGGTTAAATTTTTATAAGGTTTATATGTCATAAAAGCTGGTTGGGTGGGGGTTTATGCCTCAAAAGAAGAGTTATTTTGCTTTGCAACTCCCTAAAAGGTGGTGGGTATTTGGTCTTGACCTAGCACTCCTTGGTGATATTGATGTATACCAGTTCAAATTCTTTTCAAAAGTATTAAAGAACAAGGTATTTCTTCTTTTCCTTTTTTGCTATTTTAATACTCTTCTGAAAGTATCACAAGTGGGTGATATTGGTGGTGCACCAGCAATCTTATTAGATGGGATGCTTACTGAATGAGAGTTGTTTCTATGGTCCCCTAGTTATTGTCTCAATCTCGTTGGGTTGAATCTGACGCCTATAATCAATTTTTTAGAGATGGACATATTACTTTGTGTCCGTTACACATGTTGACAAGCACTATACACAACAAAAAAAGTGACATGTTTTGACCCAAGGCACTTCAATGGCTCTGTTTAGCTTCACATGGTAGAGTATTTTTACACTCATTATGTTTATAAAACTCACTAGAGCTTATGAATTTTATAAATTCATTTTCAAATTAGGAAGTTTGGAATTGGTAATATATTTTTTCCCCTTTTATTTGTTATTGTTTTGTTCGAATGAATACAAAGCCTGCATTCTTTTTTCTTTTTGTAGAATCTTGTTTATTCTTTTGTTTATTTTGTATTTTTGATATTAGAGTGACGAATTTGTATGGACTTGATTAATTCAAGTAAGAATTTTTGGTGATTGATAGCAGATGCAGGAAACTAATGTAATGAATTTGCAGGAAGGATCACTGTCACATCAATCCAATGGTTGAACTGGGGTAAGCTTTTCTGCTATGCTCAAAAACTTTCTGCCCAAGGCTGCATAGAGGAAGCCCATTTTTCTTTTGTAATGCACTTTAGCCACTAGCCAGAGAAAGCTATATAGTGCTTAATGCATGTACACATATGCGGTATATTGATGCCTTATGCATCCAAAGAAGGAAAAGCTTAAATAAAAAATTTAGTTATTTTAAAATAATTAAACTCAGTTGCCATTGCAAGAGAGGGAGAACTAGAGCTCAAAAGGATTAGTTTTATGATGATTTAAGTTAGTCATATGCAACAATTGTTCATATCTATTTCTTCTTAATTATTCCATCCACAGTGTAAGCTATTAGCAGTGCTAGGGACAAAATGTTGTTTCTGAAAACAGGAGGAAAGTCCCTAACATTACCCAAACCTCAAGAGTGGTTAGTGTAATTTATCCTATTCTTTTATTACTCCCGTGAACAAAGAGGAAACTTTCTCCAGGGACTGAATGTGAGTCGCATAACAATTAGTAGTTCAAATGGAGGATTGGCAGCTTTTAACTAACTGCTCTTGTGGCTGATGTAGATAAATGCAGCTGAATTCTCTTGTCCATATTGGTTTCCTCTTGAGGTGAAGATACATAAAATGCTCAATCCCAATTCTAAAACAGTAAGTTTTTTTTTTTTTTTTGCTGTCTGCATATCCTAAAACTGCAAGCATTTTGTTTCTCTATACACAGATCATAGAATTGGTTTTGTTATTTACTCATATACATTCATTACGCATGCTTTATTTAGCAATTGGGTCCCAATTGCTTGATAAGTATGACTTAGAATTACCTTTGGTATCTAGGAGATGTCGAATTTCATTTCAAACCTTCTTTCCTACTAATCTGGGATCAGATAGATTGGTTAGATGTACTTCATGCAAAATCAATAATAAGATGATCTTATAATGGCATTCCTCTTTAAAGAGCTGATATTTATTGCTAGTTTCTAGTTCCCTGCTTGTAACTTCCGGAACAAATGCAGAGTATAGCATACAAACAAAAAGACAGATCTCATTGTTATCATATATATAACCTTAGACGAGTGGTCTCTTGCATGGGGTTTTATGAGTAGTTTGTACATGAATGGCTTTAGTTTAGTTTGTGAAAGACTTTTGTCTAGAATTGCTTTGCTTAGCTTGTTTTATTATAATGAATGCATCCTAGATAATTTCTTTTGGGTAAAATTTCAAACTTCTTTGAACTTTGAGAAATACCCAAATTGTGTTGCTAAGTAAGATACAAATTTCCTATTCTGTGTTTCTCTCATGAAGCATACTTCAATATCAAGTTTGTATAACACGTTGATTGAGTTTTAAGGTCAAAGAAAATTGTTTTCTTCACAAACTATTCTTTGGCAGTATTTTTTCTGCATAATCTTTTTTTTTGTTCAATAAAACCCGTATGCCATGTTTTATAGATGCGATATATATTTGTTCCTTTTGATTCGAAGTGGCCCATGATTATATCTGTTAGTTACGGTGCAAGTGCTTTGCTAGTTTTTGTATTAGTGGTTGTACACCGTCAATGTATGTATACATATTGACTCATGTGCCTAACATCTATCGAATGCTATTATATCCTTTGATTAAATTAAATTAATGTATATGGATTCATGTGCTGGTATATAATATAAACCATTGTTTTCTAAGTATTGGCTTGAAGATATCAGTTCATGATTGTATATATTAATATAGGCATGATGTTACTTTGAGATTAGGATTTTTTGAAAGTCTGTGTGTGACATTGATGTGGTTAAAATTCATAGACAGTTCACTTAATTATACATATAGAATATGATTTCTTAGGTTTAGTCCTATATTGATTATAAGAGCTTATATGCATTTCTCTGTTGAATTTGAAGAAGAATGAAGCATGATTAAAGTTAGTGTTAATATGTTAGTGTTAACTGTCATTTAGAAATTTATCGAAGTGTGGACTTAGGCCAACAAACACTTACATTACTCTCTTATGGTTATGAATTTGGATTTGATTTTCATATCTTTATTGAGGGAATCATATGCAATTCTTCTGGTATAGTCATTAGTTATATTTTTGGCCTTCCTGTTATTCTTATAAGAATTTGAAAGATATCAGTCTCAACTAGTGGCATTAGTGTTTATGCACGACAAAATCTTTTTTCTCATTTTGAAATAGCTAATTTTTTTTTTATATAAAATTAAATAATTTTATGATGCTACTACTAACTAATGTACATCCTTGTGTTTCCACTTTATCATAATATTGGAGCGACAAAGGACAAATGCTTTGATATCCACACACATTTGCATAAACGTGGATGATGATATATCTATATGCTAGAAGGCTTAAGTGATCACGCAATTGCATGTTCGTGCGCTCAAATGCTAAGATGATTAGGCGGTAAAAAGTATGAGTACTTGGGTCCTTAAATGCTCATATTCATGTATGCTCCACATACTTGTATGCACTCATGCTTACATACTTGTATACTCTCATGCTTAAATGCTCACATGTTTAATTAAGTATCACTCCTTCATAAGACTTATTCATTAATTCTCATTAAGTATCAACCTTTTGTTTGAATCCACATGTGCACATACTTTGAGGACAATATATCTATATGCTTGGAGGCTAATGTTTTGATGCAGTTGGATGCTTATGCACTCACATGCTTTGATGATCGTGCTTAAATGCTAAGGTGATTGGACGGTAAGATGTATGTGTACTTGGATGCTAAAATTCTCATGTGCTTGTATGTTTACATGCTTAGTTGATCACATGCTCACATGTCTACATGCTTTGATGATAACACACTTCTACGTTCACATGCTTAGTTGCTCGTATGCTCCCATGTCTACATACCTTAACGATTGTATGCTTAAATTCTTACATGCTTAGTTGATCACATGCTTCCATGTCTACATGCCTTAATGATTGTATGATCCCATGTCTACATGCTTTGACGATCACATACCCATAAACCTGTATGCCCCCACGCTCATATATTTGGATTCGGATGCTTTGATGATCATATGCTCACATGCCCTTATGCTCACATATTCGTACATGCTTGCCTGCTCACATGTCTACACACTTCAATGATAGTATGATCTCATGCTCACATGCCTAAATACTCACATGTTTGAATGCTCATATGCCCTGATGATCAAATGCTCCTATGCTCACATGCCTTGATGATTACCTACTCTTATGCTCACATGCTTTGACAATCCCATGCTTATATGCTTTGATGATTGCATGCTCCCATAGTCATATGCATTGATATTCACATGTTTGATATCCACACACATGTACACGTGGATGATGATATGTCTATATACTTGGAGGTGAAAGTCAAGTTAGATGTTTGTGCTCTAAAATTCTTTGATGATTATGATTGAATGATGAGGTGATTGGGTGGTAAGAGGTATGTGTACTCGCGTGTTTAAATACTCATATGCTTAAATGCTCATATGTAGGGGTGTTCGTGGTGCGATTTTGGGCCATTTTTAGCACCACACTTTGTGGTGCGGTTTAGCTAAAACCATAATTGCACCGCACCTTATTTTTGCAGTCACATGTGCGGTGCAGTGTGGTGTGGTGCGGTTCAAAGTTTAGCCAAAACCATAACTGCACCACACCTTATTTTTGCGGTCACATATGCGATGCGGTGTATAAGATGCGATTTGAATGATTTGAAGTTGGTATATTTTTCAAATTTTGGATTTTTTCTATCCAGCCCAAAACTAATTTTTCTCTTTGTTTTGGTCCAAGTTTTAAACTATTGAGCTAGTTTTACTTTATTTTGGGCTTGCTTTCCTAATCAACACATGCTAGGGTTATCAAACTACTTATAAAAAAAAAGGTTGTCAAACTTTTTTTTTTTTTTTTAAAATTAGGGTTATTAAACTATTAATAATATATTTAATATTAAAAATAATTAAATATATTAATATATAGAGAGGGTGCGGTGCGGTGCGGTTTGTGCGATTTGTGCGGTTTTCTTATTATAAAATTGCAAAACCGCACTGCACCATGTGATGCGGTGTACTATTACTTGCGGTACGGTGCGGTTACGCCATTTTACGTGCAGTTTTGGTGCGATTTTTGCGGTTTGTGCGGTTTGGTAAACACCCTTACTCATATGCTTATATACTCTTGTGCTTACATGCTTGTATACTCTTATACTTAAATGCTCACATCTTCACTTAAGTGTCACTCCTTCATAAGACTTATTCATTAATTCTCATTAAGCATTAACTATTTGTTTGAATTCACATGTGCACACACTTTGATGACAATATATCTATATGCTTAGAGGTGGATGTGCTCATTCAGTAGGATGCTCGTGCACTCACATGCTTGGATGATCATGCTTAAATGCTAAGGTGATTGGACGATAAGATGTATGTGTACTTGAATGCTTAAATTCTCATGTGCTTGTCTGTTCACATGATTTGTTGATCACATGCTCATTGGTGTACTTGCTTTGATGATCGCATGACTACTTGCTTTGATGATAACATGCTCATATGTTCACATGCTTTAATGCTCGTATGCTTTCGAGTCTACATGCCTAAATGATTGTATGCGCCTACATGATTGTATGCGCCTACATAAATATGCTCACATGCTCACATATTCTTACATGCTTGCTTGCTCACATGTCTAACACGCTTTAATGATCATATGCTCCTATGTTCACATGATTGATTGCTCACATGCTTCGATACTCACATGGTTGAATGCTCACATGCTCCCATGCTCACATGCCTTGATGATCACTTGCTCCCATGCTCACATGCTTTGACAATGCTCCTATGCTTATATGCTTTGATGATCGCATTCTCTCATGGTCACGTGCATTGATATTCAAATGTTTGATATCCACACATGTGTACACTTGAATGATGATATATTTGTATGCTTAGAGGCGAAAGTGATCATGAATTTGGATGTTCGTGTGCTAAATTTTTTTGACAATTACGCTTGAATGCTAAGGTGATTGGGCGGTAAGAGGTATGTGTACTTGCGTGCTTAAATGCTCATATGTTCTTGTGCTTACATGCTTGGAATGCTCACATGTTCAATTAAGTAATAAGACTTATTTATTAATTCTCACTAAACATTAACCTTTTATTTTTATCCGTATGTGCACACACTTTGAAGATGATATATCTATATGCTTATAGGTTGATGTGCCTTTGGAGTGGGATGCTCGCGCACTCATATGCTTGTATGCTCATATATGTGTATGCTCTTACACTCACATGTTCAATTAAGTGTCGCTCCTTTAGAGGACTTATTCACTAATTGTCATTAAGCACCGTACCTTTCTTTATGTTTACATGTGCACGTACTTGGATGATGATATATCTATATGCTTGGAGGTTGATGTTCTAATGCTATTGGATGCTTGTGCACCACTTGCTTTGATTATTGTGTGTAAGTGCTGAGGTGATTGGACTGTAAGATGTATATGTACTTGGATTCTTAAATGCTCACGTGCTTGTATGTTCACAAACGTTGTTAGTCACATGCTCATATGTCTACATGCTTTGATGATCACATGCTTTAATGATCGTATGCTCCCATGTCTACATGTTTTGGCAGTTAGCTACACATTTACTTGTATGCCTACATGCCTCATATGTTTGGATACTTTGATGATCACATGCTCACATGCCCGTATGCTATCATGCTCACATGTTCTTACAAGTTTGGTTGCTCACATGTCTACCTGATTCGATTATCATATGCTCCCATGCTCACATGCTTGATTGCTTATATGCTTGGTTGCTAACATGTTTAAATGCTCACTCGCTTACATGCTCTACTAATCACATACTTCCATGCTCATATGCCTTGATGATCACGTGCTCTTATGATCACATGATCACATGCTCCCATGCCTATATACTTTGAAGATCCCATGTTCTTATACTTATATGCTTTGATTATCGCATGCTCCCATGCTCCCATGGATTGATATTCATATGTTTGATATCCATACACGTGCACACACTTGGATAGGTTTGTATACTTGAAGGCCGAAGTGATCTTGTAGTTGAACGTTCTTGCACTTAATTGCTTTGACAATTATGCTTGAATGCTGAGGTCAATGGGCGGTAAGAGGTATGTGAACTTGGGTGCTCACATGCTTGTATGTTGTTATGCTCACATGCTTGTATACTCTTATTCTTAAATGCTCACAAGTTTAATTAAGTGTCACTCATTCTTAATACTCATTCATTAATTCTCATAAAACATCAACCCTTTGTTTGCATCCACATATGCACACACTTGGATGACGATATATCTATATGCTTGGAGGCTAATGTGCTTTTGCAGTTGGATTCTCGTGCACTCACATGCTTTTTTGATCGTGCTTAAATGCAAAGGTAATTGGATAGTAAGATGTATGTGTACTTGGATGCGTAAATACTTGTGTTTTTATGTTCGCATACTTGGTTGATCACATGCTCACAAGTCTACTTGCTTTGATGATTACATGCTCACATGTCTACTTGCTTCGATGATATGTTCAAATGTTTTGATGATCACATACTCCTATGTTCACATACTTAGATGATAGTATGCTCCCATGTCTACATGCCTTAATGATTGTATTCTCCCATGCCTACATGCTTTGACTATCACATGCCCACATGCCTGTGTGCCCTGATGCTCATATATGTTTGGACGCTTTGATGATCACATGCTCACATTGACATATGCTCTTATGCTCATATGTTCTTACATGCTTGGCTTATCACATGTGTATATGCTTTGAAGATTGTATTCTCCCATACTTACATGCTTGGATGCTCACATGTTTGAGTGCTCGCATACTTTGGTGATCACATGCTCCCAAGCTCACATGCCTTGTTGATCATATGCTACTATGCCACATGTTTTGACGATAACATGCTTCCATGTACACATACATTGATATTCACATGTTTGATATCCATATATGTGCACACCCTTGGTTGATGATCACATGTTTACATTGTTATATGCTTTTACGTTCATATGATCTCATGCTCACATGCCTTGATGATCACGTGCTCACATGCTTTGATTATCACATGTTCTCATACTCACAGGCTTTGATGATGTCTATATGCTTGGAGGCTTAAGTGATCATGCAGTTGGACGTTCATGTGCTTAAATGCTTTGAAGATTGTGTTTGAATGCCGAGGTGATTGGGTGGTAAGAGTTATATGTACTTGAGTGCTTAAATACTCATATGCGTGTATGGTTTCATACTTACATACTTGTATACCCTTATGTGTAATTGCTCATGTTCAATCAAATGTTGCTCATTCATAAGCCTTATCAATTAATTCTCATTAAGCATCAACCCTTTGTTTATATCCACATTTGTACACAATTGGATAATGATATGCTAGTATGCTCACATGCTTGTATACGCTTATGCTTAAATGCTAACATGTTTGAATGCTTACTAGCTCACATGCTCCCATGCTCATATGCCTTAATGATCACAAGCTCCCATACTCACATGCTTTGATGATCACATGCTCCCATGCTTACTCATTTGATGATGTCATGCTCCTATGCTAATATGCTTTGATGATCGCATGCTCCCTATGATCATATGCTTTGATATTCACATGTTTGATATTCACACATATGATTATATGCTTAGAGGCTTAAGTGATCACGTTGTTAGACGTTTGTGCTCTTAAGTGCTTGAATGTTGAGGTGATTGGACAGTAAGAGGTATGTGTACTTGGATGCTTAAATAATCGAATGCTTTTATGCTCAAATGTGTGTTTGCTCTTACGCTTGTGTATTCTCATTCTTAAATGCTCACATGCTCAATTAGGTGTCACTCCTTTATAAGAATTATTCATTAATTCTCATTAAACATTAATTTTTTCTTTGTATCCACATGTGCTCAGACTTGGATGACAATATATCTATATGCTTGGAGGCTGATGTGCTCTTGCAATTGGATGTTCGTGCACTTACATACTTCGATGATTATGCTGAAATGCTAAGGTGATTAGACAGTATGATATATGTTTAATTGCATGCTTGATTGACACATGCTTGTATGCTCATTGTTTGATTGCTCATATGCTCCCACGTTCACATTCCTTGATAATCACATCTCGCATGATCAAATGCTTTGATGATCACATGCTTCCATACTCACATAGTTTTATAATCTCATGCTTCGATGCTCATATACTATGATGATTGCAAGCTCCTATGCTCATTGGTATTAATGTTCATAAGTTTGATATCGACACATATGAGCACACACCTAGATGATGATTTGTTTATATGCTTGGAGGTTTAAGTAAAAATGTAGTTGGACGTTCGTATGATCAAATGCTTTGATGATTGTGCTTGAATGCTAGGGTGATTGGGCCGTAAGAGTTATGTGTATTTAGGCGCTTAAATGCTCATATGCTTGTATGCTCACATACGTGTATGCTTTCACACTCACATGTTCAATTAAGTGTCACTCATTTAGAGGACTTATTCATTAATTTTCATTAAGCACCATACCTTTCTTTATGTTTACTTGTGCACACATTTGGATGATGATATATCTATATACTTGGAGGCTGATGTGCTTATGCTATTTGATGCTTATGCACATACATGCTTTGATGATCGTGCCTAAATGCTAAGGTGATTGGACTGTAAGACGTATGTGTACTTGGATGTTTAAATGCTCATTTGCTTGTATGTTTACAAACTTTGTTAGTCACATACTCACATGTTTACATGATTTAATGATCACATGCTCTTATGTTCGAATGCTTTGATTAACACATGCTCCAATGTTCACATGCTTCAATGATTGTATGCTCCCATGTCTACATGTTTTGACGATTAAATACACACTTGCTTGTAGGCCCATATGCCTCATTAGTTTGGATGCTTTGATGATCACATGCTTACAGGCCTGTATGCTATCATGTTCGCATGGTCTTACATGTTTGGTTGCTCACATGTTTACTTGATTTGATTATCGTATGCTCCCATGCTCACATGCTTGGTTGCTCAGATGTTTGAATGCTCACACGCTTACATGCTTGAATGCTCACACGCTTACATGCTTAGATGATCACATGCTCCCATGCTCATATGCCTTGATGATTACGTGCTCCCATGCCCACATGTTTTAATGATTGCATTTTCCCATGCTTATATCCTTTGATGATCTCATGTTCCCATACTTATATGCTTTGATGTTCACATGCTCCAATGCTCACATGCATTGATATTCATATGTTTGATATTCACACACATGTGCATACACTTGGATATGTTTAAATGCTTGGAGGCTGAAGTGATCTTGCAATTGAACATTCTTGCGCTCATGTGCTTTAATGATTGTGCTTGAATGCGGAGATTAATGGGCAGTAAGAGGTATGTGAACTTGGGTGCTCAAATGCTCACATGCTTGTGTGCTGTTATGCTCACATGCTTGTATATTCTCATGCTTAAATGCTCACATGTTCGATTAAGTGTTACTCCTTCTTAAGACTTATTCATTAATTCCAATAAAACATCAACCCTTTGTTTGTATCCGCATATGCACACACTTGGATGCCGATATATCCATATACATAGAGGCTGATGTGCTTTCGCAGTTGGATGCTCGTGCACTCACATGCTTTTTTGATTATGCTTAAATGCAAAGGTGATTGGACGGTAAGATATATGTGTACTTGGATGCTTAAATGCTTATGTTTTATACGTTCACATACTTGGTTGATCACATGTCTACTTGCTTTGATGATTATGTCTATTTGCTTACATGTCTATTTGCTTTGATAATATGTTCAAATGCTTTGATGATCACATGCTCCTATGTTCACATACTTAGATAATTGTATGCTCACATGTCAACATGCTTTGACTATTACATGCCCACATGTCTGTGTGCCCTAATGCTCATATGTTTGGGCCCTTTGATGATCACATGCTCACATGCCCGTATGCTTTTATGCTCACATGCCCGTATGCTTTTATGCTCACATGTTCTTACATGCTCTTACATTCTCGAATTGTCACATGTGTACATGCATGCTCTTATGCTCACATGTTGTTACATGATCTTACATTCTTGAATTGTCACATATGTACATGCTTCAAAGATTGTATTTTCCCGTGCTTACTCTTGGATGCTCACATGTTTGAATGCTCACACACTCATATGCTTTGATGATCACATGCTCCCAAGCTCACATGCCTTGTTGATCTTATGCTACTATGCCACATGTTTTGATGATAACATGCTCCCATGCACACACACATTGATATTCACATGTTTGATATCCACACACATATGCACACACTTGGTTGATGATATGTCTTTATGCTTGGGGTGTAATTGATCAAGCAGTTGCACATTTGTACTCTCAAATGCCTTGATGGTTGTGCTTGAATGCTGAGTTAATTGGGCTGTAAGAGATATGTGTACTTGAGTGCTTTAATGCTCATATGCTTTTATGCTCACGTGCTTGTATTCTCTCACTCACATGCTTGTATACTCTCATGCTTAAATGCTCACATATTCAATCAAGTGTCACACTTTCATAAGACTTATTTATTTAATTCTCATTAAGCATCAACCTTTTGTTTGTATCTTGATGTGCACATACTTAGATGACGATATATCCATATGCTTAAAGGTTGATGTGCTTATGCAGTTGGATGCTCGTGCAATCACATGCTTTGATGCTTGTGTTTAAATGCTTAGGTGATTGGATAGTAAGATGTATGTGATCATAAATGCTTAAATGCAAATGTGCTTGTATATTCACATGCTTTGTTGATCACATGCTCACCTGTGTACTTGCTTTTGATCACATGTTCACATGTCTACTTCATTTGATGATCACATGCTCATATGTCTACTTGCTTTGATGATCACACCACTCTTAGGTTCACATGCTTTGTTATTCACATGCTTCGATGATCGTATACTCCTATGTCTACACACCTTAATGTTCGTATGCTCCTATGTTTACATGCTTTGACGATCACATGTCTACATGCTTTGATGATTTTATGCTCACATGCTCTGAATGCTTATATGCTCACATGCTTTGATGATCATATGTTCTAATACTCACATGATTTGATGATCCCATTCTCCCATGCTTATATACTTTGATGATCATATGCTTCTATACTTATATGCATTGATATTCACATGTTCGATATCCACATGCATTTGTACCCATTTGGATGATGATGTGTTTATATGCTTGGAGGCTTAAGTGATCATGCTGTTGGACGATTGTGCTAGAATGCTAAGTTGATTGGGTGGTCAAAGGTATGTGTAATTGGGTGCTTAAATGCTCAGATTCTTGTATGCTCACATGCCTGAATTGTCTCACTTTCACATGCTTGTGTGCTGTTATGCTCACATGCTTGTATATTCTCATACTTAAATGCTCACATGTTCAATTAAGTGTCACTCCTTTATAAGACTTATTCATTAATTCTCACTAAGCATCAAACCTTTGTTTGAATCCACATGTTCACATGTAGTTGGATGAAAATAAATCTATATTGTTGGAGGCTAATGTGCACATGTAGTTGGATGCTCGTGCAGGCACATAGTTTTATGATTTTTATTAAATGCTCATGTGTTTCTATGTTCACATGCTTTATTGATCACATACTCACATGTCTACTTGGTTTAATGATCACATGCTCACGTACTCATATGTTTGCTATGTTCATATGATCTGATGTTTACAAGCTTTGCTGATCACATGCTCCTATGTTCAAATGCTCCTATGTTCAAATGCTTCGACGATCGTATGCTATCATGTCTACAAGTTTTGATGATTGTGTGCTCATGCCCACATGCTTGTATACCCTTATGTGTAATTGCTTGTGTTCAATCAAATGTTGCTCCTTCATAAGCCTCATCGATTAATTCTAATTAAGCATTAACCCTTTGTTTATATCCACATTTGCACACAATTGGATGATGATATGCTTGTATGCTCACATGCTTGTATACCCTTATGTGTAATTGCTTGTGTTTAATCAAATGTTGCTCCTTCATAAGCCTTATCGATTAATTCTCATTAAGCATCAACCCTTTGTTTATATCCACATTTGCACACAATTGGATGATCATATGCTAGTATGTTCACATGCTTGTATACGCTTATGCTTGAATGCTAACATGTTTGAATGCTTACTCGCTCACATTTTCTCATGATCACAAGCTTCCATATTCGCATGCCTTCATGATCGTATGCTCCCATGTGTATCGGCGTTGATGATCACATGTCCACTTGCTTGTATGCCTTCATGCTCATATGCTAGGATGCTTTGATGATTAACTACTCCTATGTTGAAGTGTTTTGACAAGCAAATGCTCACATATATTGATATTCACATATTTTATATTCATATATTTTATATCCACATATATGTGCACACACTTGGATGATGAAATATGTACAAGCTTGAAGGCTAAAGTGATCGTGTAGTTGAACATTCGTGCGCTCAAATGCTTTGACGATTGTGCTTGAATCTTGAGGTGATTGGGAGATTAGAGATATGTGTACTTTGTTGATAAACAACCCACATATCTACTTGTTTTGATTATAACATGCTCACATGTCTACGTGCTTTGATAATCACATGCTACTATGTTTATGTGCTCTTTGATCACATGTTCTTATGTTCTCATGCCTCGATAATCGTATGTTTCCATGTCTACTTGCTTTGATGATCACTTGCCCATTTACTTGATTGCCTTCATGCTCATATGCTTGTACATTTTGATGATTACCTACTCTTATGTTGAAATTCTTTGATGATCGCATGCTCACATGCATTGATTTTCACTTTTTTGATATCCATACATATCTGCACACACTTGGATGATGAAATGTGTATAGGTTTAAAGGCTAAAGTGATCTTGTAGTTGAACATTTGTGTGCTCAAATGATTTGACGATTGTGCTTGAATGCTGAGGAGATTGGGTGTTAGAGATATGTGTACTTGGGAGCATAAATGCACATATGATTCTATCCTCTCATGATCATATGCTTGTATGTTCACATGCACTGTTAATAACCTACACATGTTTAACATTGCTTCGATGATAACATTCTTACATGTTTACTTACTTTGATGATCACATGCTTTAATGTTCACAAGATTCTTTGTTCACATGTTTCGATGATTTTTTGCTCCCATGTCTACCTGCTTTGATGATCACATGCCCACTTACCTGTATGCCATTATGCTTATATGCTTGGATGCTTTGATGATTTCCTACTCCTATGTTGAAATGCTTTGATGATTGAATGCTCACATGTATTGATATTAACATGTTTAATATCCACACACTTGCATACACTTGGATGAGGAAATTTCTATAGGCTTGAAGGCTAAAGTGATCGTGTATTTGTACGTTTGTGCACTTAAATGCTTTGACGATTATGCTTGAATGCTGAGGTTATTGGGAGATTAAAGGTATGTGTACTTGGGAGTTTAAATGCTCACTTTCTTGTACGATCTCATAATCACATGCTTGTATGTTCATAGGCTTTTTTGATAATCAGCCCACATATCAACTTGCTTTGATGATAACATGCTCAATTCTTTACTTGCTTTGATGATTACATGCTTCTATGTTCACATGCTTTGTTGATCACGTGCTTTTATGTTCACATGCCACGATGATCGTATGCTCTAATGTTTGCTTGCTTTATGATCACTTGCCCACTTGCCTTTGTGCCTTTATGCTCTTATGCTTGTATGCTTTGATGATTACCTACACCAATGTTAAAATGATTTGATGATTGTATGCTCACATGCATTGATTTTCACATTTTTGATATCCACACAAATGTGTGCACACTTGAATGATGAAATGTGTACAGGCTTGAAAGCTAAAGTGATATTGTAGATGGACGTTCATGCACTTATATGCTTTGATGATTGTTGCTGAATGCTGAGGTGATTGGGAGATTAAAGTTATGTGTACCTGGGTGCTTAAATGCTCACATGCTTGTATGTTCTTATGATCATATATTTGTATGTTTACATGATATCTTGATAACCAGCCCACATTTCTACTTGCTTTGATGATAACATGCTCATATGTCTACTTTCTTTGATGATTACATGCTTCTATGTTCACATGGCTTGTTAAGCTTCTATATTCACATTCCTTCATGGCCGTATGATTCCATGTCTACTGACTTTGATGATCATATGCCCACTTGCCTGTATGCTTTTATACTCATATGCTAGGACGCTTTAATGATTAACTACTCCTATGTTGAAGTGCTTTGATGTGCACATGCTCACATGCATTGATATTCACATTTTTTATATCCACACATGTGCACATACTTGGATGATGAAATGTGTATAAGCTTAAAGGCTAAAGTGATCGTGTAGTTAGACATTTGTGCGCTCAAATGCTTTGAAAATTGTGCCTAAATGCTGAGGTGATTCGGAGATTAGAGGTATGTGTATTTGTGTGCTTAAACGCTAATATGCTTCTATACTCGAATGATCACATGTTTGTATGTCCACATACTTTGTTGAGAACTTGCACACAGTTGTCATTTCTTTGATGATAACATTCTCACATGCCTACATACTTTGATGATCACATGCCCACATGCTTTTTTGTTCACATGTTTCGATGATCATATGTTCCCATGTCTATCTGTTTTGAGGATCACATACCCACATGCCTTTGTTGAGAACTTGCACACAGTTTTCATTTCTTTAATGATAATATTCTCACATGTCTACATACTTTGATGATCACATGCCCACATGCTTCTTTGTTCACATGTTTCGATGATCATATGTTCCCATGTCTATCTGTTTTGAGGATCACATACCCATATGCCTGTATGCCTTCATGCTCATATGCTTGGATGCTTTGATGATTACTTTCCCCTATGTTGAAATGCTTTAATAATCGCATGCTCACATGTATTGATATTCCAATGTTTGATATCTACACACATATGCACACACTTGGAGGATGAAATGCCTATAAGCTTGAAGGCTAAAGTGATCGTGTGTTTGCACGTTCATTCACTCAAATGTGTTGACGATAGTACTTGAATGCTGAGTTGATTGGGAGATTAGAGGTATGTGTACTTGGGTGCCTAAATGCTCACATGCTTGTATGCTATAAAGACCAAATGCATGTATGTTCACATTCTTTGTTGAAAAATAGCCCATATATCTACTTGCTTTGATTATAACATGATCACATATCTACTTGCTTTGATGATTACATGCTCCTATGTTCACATGCTTTTTTGATCACATGTTTCTATGTTCACATGCCTCGATGATCGTTTGCTCTCATGTCTACTTACTTTGATGATCACTTGCCCACTTACTTGATTGCCTTCATGCCCCTTCGCTTGTACGTTTTGATCATTACCTATTCCTATGTTGAATTTCTTTGATGATTGCATGCTCACATGCATTGATTTTCACATTTTCAATATCCACACATATCTGCACACACTTGGATGATGAAATGTGTATAGACTTGAAGGCAAAAGTGGTCGTGTAGTTGGGCGTTTGTGCGTTCACATGCTTTGACAATTGTGCTTGAATGTTGAGGTAATTGGGAGATTAGAGGTATGCGTACTTGGGTGCTTAAATGCTCACATACTTGTATGCTCTCTTTATCACATGCTTGTATGTTCACATGCTTTGGTGATAACCGGCCCACATATTTTCTTGCTTTGATGATAACATGCTCACATGTCTACTTGCATTGATGATCATGTGCTTCTATCTTCACATGCTTTGTTGATCACAAACTTCTACGTTCACAAGCCTCTATAATCGTATGCCCCCATGTCTACATGCTTCGATGATCACATGCCCACTTGCCTCTATGCCTTCATGCTCATATGTTTGGACGCTTTGATGATTACCTACTTCTATGTTGAAATGCTTTGATGTGAACATGCTCACATGCATTGATTTTCATATGTTTTATATCCATACTCTTGTGCACACACTTGGATGATGAAATTTGTATAGGTATGAAGGCTAAAGTAATCGTGCACTCAAGTGCTTTGACGATTGTGCTTGAATGCAGAGGTGTTTGGAAGATTAGAGGTATATATACTTAGGTGCTTAAGTGCTTATATGCTTCTATATTCTCATGATCGCATGCTTCTATATTCACATGCTTTGTTGACAACCGGCACACATTTATCATTGCTTTGATGATAACATTCTTACATGCCTACTTACTTTCATGATCAAATGCTTCTATGTTCACATGCTTTGATGTTCACATGCTTCTTTGTCACATGTTTCAATGCTCCAAAGTCAATTTGCTTTGATGATCACATGTCCACTTTCCTGTATGCCTTCATGCTCATATGCTTAAAGGCTTTGATGATCACCTACTCCTATGTTAAAATGCTTTGATGATCGCAAGCACACATGCATTGATATTTACATGTTTGATATCCACACACATGTGCACACATTTGGATTATGAAATGTCTGTAGGCTTGAAGGCTAAAGTGATCGAGTATTTACATGCTTGTGTGCTCAAATGTTTTGACAGTTGTGTTTGAATGTTGAGCTGATAGGGAGATTTAAGGTATGTGTACTTGGGTGCTTAAATGCTCACATGCATGCCCTCATGATTACATGCTTCTATTTTTACATGCTTTGATGATGACCAGCCCACATATCTACCACCTTTAATGATAACATGCTCACAAGTCCACTTGCTTTGATGATCACATGCTCCAATGTTCACATGCTTTGTTGATCATATGCTTCTATGTTCACATGCCTCTATGATCACATGCTCCTATATCTGCTTGTTTTGATGATCACTTGCCTACTTGCCTATATGCCTTCATGCTCATATGCTTGTATGCTTTGATGATTACCTACTCGTATGTTGAAATGCTTTGATGATCACATGCTCACTTGCATCGATTTTATATTTTTGATATCCACACACATGTGCACACACTTGGATGATGAAATGTGTATAGGCAAGAAGGCTAAAGTGATCGCGTAGTTAGACATTTATGTGCTCAAATGCTTTGAAGATTGTCCTTGAATGCTGGGGTGATTGGGAGATTAGAGGTATGTTTACTTGGGTGCTTAAATGCTCACATGCTTGTATGCTCTCATGATCACATGCTTGTACGTTTACATGCTTTGTTGATAATTAGCCCAGATATCTACCTGCTTTGATGATCACATGCACCTCTGTTCACATGTTTTGTTGATCGCATGCACCTACTTGCTTTGATGATCACATGCACCTATGTTAACATACTTTGTTGATCACATGCTTCTTTGTTCACATGCCTCCATGATTGTATGCCTCCATGATTGTATGCTCCCATGTCTACTTGCTTTTGTGATCACTTGCCTACTTCTCTACATGCCTTCATGTTCATATGCTTGTACGCTTTGATGATTACCTACTCCTATGTTGAAATGCTATGATGATCGCATGCTCATATGCATTGATTTTCACATTTTTGATATCCACACATGTGCACATACTTGGATGATGAAATGTGTATAGGCTTGAAGGCTAAAGTGATCGTGTGTAACGACCCAAGGAAAAACGCTAGCCACATCTGCGTTATAGCTCAAAAGAACTAGTCACAATTGAGGCTCCTTGTAATTGAAATGCTATGATGATCGCATGCTCATATGCATTGATTTTCACATTTTTGATATTCACACGTGCACATACTTGGATGATGAAATGTGTATAAGCTTGAAGGCTAAAGTGATCGTGTGTAACGACCCAAAGAAAAATGCTAGCGACATCTACTTATACCTCAAAAGAACTAGTCACAATTGAGGCTCCTTGTAGTTGTTAATAAAGCCTAGATCTATCCTATAAATACCCGATGTGAGACTCATTACACACCCACACACATTACACAATCAATCCAAATTGGGGCATCACAATCTCCCCTACTTAAATCCCTAACATCCTCGTTAGAGCCCACTTTGTGGAGTAGTGTCTCCGAGCCTACACGGGGTTACCGGGTCGGCTCTGATACCATATGTAACGACCTAAGGAAAAGCACTAGCCACACTTGGGCTATACCTAAAAAAGAATAGGCTCCTTGTAGTTGTTAATAAAGCCTAGTTCAACCCAATAAATACCCGATGTGGGACTCATCATACACCCACACACATCACATAATCAATCAAATTGGGGCATCACATTGTGTAATTGGACATTTGTGCGCTTATATGCTTTGATGACTATGCTTAAATACTGAGGTGATTGGGAGATTAGAGGTATATGTACTTTGGTGCTTAAATGCTCATATGCTTCTCTGCTCTCATGATCACATGCTTGTATATTCATGTGCTTTGTTGATAATTAGCCCACATATTTACTTGTTTTGATGATAACACGCTTACATGTCTACTTGCTTTGATGATCACACGCTCCTATGTTCACATGCTTTGTTGATCACATGTTTGTATGTTTACAAGCCTTCATGATCGTATGCTCCTATGTTTACTTGCTCTGATGATTGTATGCCTACTTGCCTGTATGCCTTCATGCTTATATGCTTGGACACTTTGATGATTACCTACTCCTATTTTGAAATGCTTTGATGATCACATGCTGTCTATTAATATTCACATTTTTTTATATCCACACACATATGCACACACTTGGATGATGAAATGTCTATAGGCTTAAAGGCTAAAGTGATATTGTATTTGCCTGTTCATGCACTCAAATGCTTTGATGATTGTACTTAAATATTGAGGTCATTGGGAGATTAGAGGTATGTCTACCTTGGTGCTTAAATGCTCACATGCTTGAATTTTCACATGTTTCGTTGATAACGAGGCCACATATCTACTTGCTTTGATGATAACATGCCCACGTGTCAACTTCTTTTGATGATCACATACTCCTATGTTCACATGATTTGTTGATCATAGTTCGCATGCCTCGATGATCATATGCTCCCATGTCCGCTTGCTTTGATGATAACATTCTCACATGTCTACTTGTTTTACTGATTGTTATATGATCCCACTTACCTGTATGCTTTCATGCTCATATGTTTGGACGCTTTAATGATTGCCTACTCCTTTGTTAAAATCCTTTAGTGATTTCATGCTCATATGCATTGATATCCACATGTTTGATATCCACATGTTTGATATCCACACACATGTGCTTACACTTGAATGATGAAAAGTCTATAGGCTTGAAGGCGAAAGTGATTGTGTATTTTCACGTGCTTGCTCTCCAATGCTTTGGCGACTGTACTTGAATATTGAGGTGATTACGAGATTAAATGCTCTTGGGTGCTTAAATGCTCATATGCTTCTCCGCTCTCATGATCACATGTTTTGTTGATTGCCTACTCACATTTGTCATTGCTTTGATAATTAAATTTCACATGTCTATTTTCTTCAATGATCATATGATCCCATGTCTACTTGCTTTGATAATCACATGCCCACTTACTTGTATGCCTTCATGCTCATATGCTTAGACTCTTTGATGGTTACTTGCTCTTATGTTCAAATCCTTTAATGATCGCATGCTCACATGCATTGATATTCATAAGTTTGATATGCACACATATGTGCACATGCATGGATAATGAAATGTCTATAGGATTGAAGGCTAAAGTGATCATGTATTTGCACTTTCGTGTACTCAAATGCTTTGATGATTGTACTTGAATACTAAGGTAATTGGGAGATTAGAGGTATATGTACTTTAGTGCTTAAATGCTCATATGCTTTTCTGCTCTCATAATCACATGCTTGTATATTCACGTGCTTTGTTGATAATTAGCTGACATATCTACTTGCTTTGATGATAACATGCTCACATGTCTACTTGCTTTGATTATTATACGCACCTATGTTCACATGCTTTGTTGATCACATGTTTGTATGTTTACAAGCCTTCATGATCGTATGCCCACTTTCTTGTATGCCTTCATGCTCATATGCTTGGACACTTTGATGATTACCTACTCCTATTTTGAAATGCTTTGATGATTGCATTCTCTCATGCATTGATATTCACATATTTTTTATATCCACACACATCTGCACACACTTGGATGATGAAATGTCTATAGGCTTGAAGGCTAAAGTAATCATGTATTTGCACGTTCATGTGCTCAAATGCTTTAATGATTGTACTTGAATATTAAGGTCATTGGGAGATTAGAGGTATGTGTACTCGGGTGCTTAAAAGCTCACATGGTTGTATGCTCTCATGATCACATGCTTGTATTTTCACATGTTTTGTTGATAACGAGCCCACATACCTACTTGCTTTGATAAAAGCATGCCCACATGTCAACTTGTTTTGATGATCATATGCTCCTATGTTCAGATGATTTGTTGATCACATGCTTCTATGTTCACATGCCTCGATGATCATATGCTCACATGCCTGCTTGCTTTAATGATCACTTGCCCACTTGCCTATATGCCTTCATGCTCATATGCTAGTATGCTTTGATGATTAGCTACTTCTATGTTGAAATGCTTTGATGATCGCATGCTAACATGGGTTGATTTTCACATTTTGATATTTTCACACATTTGCACACACTTGGATGATGAAATGTGCATAGGCTTGAAGGCTAAAGTGATTGTGTTGTTGGACATTTGTGTGCTCAAATGTTTTGGCAATTGTGCTTGAATGCTGAGGTGATTAGGAGATTGGAGGTAAGTGTACTAGGTTGCCTAAATGCTCATATACTTGTATACTCTCATGATCACATGCTTGTAAGTTCACATGCTTTGTTGATAACCAACTAACATATCTACTTGCTTTGATGATAACATACTCACATGTCTACTTTCTTTGATGATCACATGCTCCTATGTTCATAGGCTCTATTGATCACATGCTTCTATATTCACATTCCTCGATAATCATATTCTCTAATGTCCACCTGCTTTAATAATCACATACTCACTTACTTGTAAGTCTTCATGCTTATATGCTTGGACACTTTGGTGGTTACCTACTACTATGTTGAAATGCTTTGATGATAGCACGTTCACATGCATTGATATATACATTTTTTATATCCACACACATGTGGACACACTTGGATGATGAAATGTGCTTAGGCTTGTAGGCTAAAGTGATCGTGTATTTGGACATTCGTTTGCTCAAATGCTTTGTCGATTGTGCGTGAATGCTAATGTGATTGAGAGATTAAAGTTGTCTGTATTTGGGTGTTTAAATGCTCATATGCTTGTATGCTCTCATGATCACATGCTTGTATGTTCGCATGCTTTGTTAATAGCCTGCTTACATTTTTCATTGCTTTGATAATAACATTCTCACATGTCTATTTGCTTTAATGATCGTATGATACTATGTCTGCCTGCTATGATGATCACATGCCTACTTACCTGTATACGTATGATCGTATGATCACATGCCTCCTTTAATGATTGTATGATCCATATGCTTGGATGCTTGATTACCTACTCCGATGTTGAAATCCTTTAGTGATTGCATGCTCACATGCATTGATATTCACATGTTTGATATCCACACATATGTGCAGACATTTGGATTATGAAATGTCTGTAGGTTTGAAGGCCAAAGTGCTCATGTATTTTCACGTTCTTGCGCTCAAATCCTTTGACGATTTTGCTTGAATACAGAGGTGATTGCGAGATTTAAGGTATGTGTTCTTAGGTGCTTAAATGCGTGCATGGTTGTACGCTCTCATGATCATTTGCTTCTATTTTAACATGCTTTGATTATAACTAGCCCAAATATCTACCAGCTATGATGATAACATGCTCACATGTCCACTTGCTTTGATGATAACGTGCTCCTATGTTCACATACTTTGTTCATCACATGCTTCTATGTTCACCTGCCTCGATGATTGTATGCTCTCATGTTTGTCTACTTTGATGATCACTTTCCTACTTGCCTATTTGCCTTCATGCTCATATGCTAGTACGCTTTAATGATTACCTACTCCTACTTTAAAATACTTTAATGATCGCAAGCTGACATGCGTTGATTTTCACGTTTTTTATATTCACACATATGTGCAACACGGGTGATGAAATTTGTATAGGCTTGAAGGCTAAAATGATTGTGTAGTTGGACATTTGTATGCTCAAATGCTTTGACGATTATGCTTGAATGCTAAGGTGATTGGGAGATTAGAGGTATGCGTACAAGGGTGCTTAAATGCTCACATGCTTGTATGCTCTCATGATTACATGCTTGTATGTTCAAATGCTTTGTTGATAACCGGCCCATATATCTACTTGCTATGATGATAGCATGCTCACATGTTTAGTTTCTTTAATGATCCAATGCTCTTATGTTCACAGGCTTTGTTGATCTCATGCTTCTACGTCCACTTGCCTCGATAATCATATGCTTCCATGTCCACCTGCTTTCATGATAACATACCCACTTGCTTGTATGCCTGTATGCCTTTATGCTTGGACGCTTTGATAATTACCTATTCCTATATAGAGATGCTTTGATGATCGCATGCCCACATGCGTTATTATTCATATTTTTTATATCCACACACATATGCACACACGGATGATGTAATGTGCACAGGCTTAAAGGCTGAAGTGATCGTGTTGTTGGACATTCGTGTGCTCAAATGCTTTGGCGATTATGCTTGAATGCTAAGGTGATTGGAAGATTGGAGGTATGTGTGCTTAAATGCTTAAATACTCACGTGCTTAAATGCTTAAATACTCACATGCTTGTATGCTATAATGATCACATGTTTGTATATTCACATGCTTTGTTGATAGTCTGCTTACATTTGTCACTGCTTTGATGATAACGTTCTCACATGTTTACTTGCTTTACTGATTGTATGATCCCATGTCTACCTGCTTTGATGATCATATGCCAACTTACTTGTATGCTTTCATGCTCATATGTTTAGTTGCTTTGATGATTGCCTACTCCTTTGTTAAAATCTTTTAGTGACCACATACTTACATGCATTGATATCCTTATGTTTGATATCCACACACATGTGCATACACTTGGATGATGAAATGTTTATTGGCTTGAAGGCGAAAGTGATCGTGTATTTGCACGTGCTTGCGCTTAAATTCTTTGACAACTATACTTGAATATTGAGGTGATTGGGAGATTAGAGGTACATGTACTTGGGTGCTTAAATGCTCACATGCTTCTCTGCTCTCATGATCACATGCTTGTACGTTCACTGGCTTTGTTGATTGCCTACTCACATTTGTCATTGCTTTGATGATAACATTCCCACAAGTCTACTTGCTTTGATGATCATATGATCCCACGTCTATTTGCTTTGATGATCAGTTGCCACTTACTTGTATGCCTTCATGCTTATATGCTTGGACTCTTTGATGATTACCTGCTCCTATTTTCAAATCCTTTAATGATCGCATGCTCACATGCATTGATATTCACAAGTTTGATATCCACATACATGTGCACATGCATGGATAATGAAATATCTATAGGCTCGAAGGCTATAGTGATCGCATATTTGAACTTTTGTGCGCTCAAATGCTTTGACGATTGTGCTTGAATACTGAGGGGTGATTGGGAGATTAGAGGTATATGTACTTCGGTGCTTAAATGCTCATATGCTTCTCTACTATCATGATCACATGCTTGTACGTTCACTTGCTTTGTTGATCGCCTGCTCACATTTGTTATTACTTTGATGATAACATTCCCACATGTCTACTTGCTTTGATGATCGTATGATCCCGTGTCGACCTGCTTTGATGATCACATGCCCAATAACTTGTATGCCTTCATCCTGGAACGCTTGAACGCTTTAATGATTAGCTACTCCTATGTTGGAATCTTTTTTTTTTTTATCGTATGCTCACATGCATTGATATTCCCAAGTTTGATATCCACACACATGTGCATACACTTAGATGATGAAATGTCTATAGCCTTTAAGGCTAAAGTGATCATGTATTTGCATGTTCATGCGGCCAAATGCTCTGAAAAATATCCTTGAATGTTGAGGAAATAAGGAGATTAGAGGTATGTTCACTTGGTTGCTTAATTGCTCATATGCTTGTATGCTCTCATTATCATATTCTTTGTTGATAACGTTCTCAAATTTGTCATCGTTTTGATGATAACATGGTCACATGTTTACTTACTTAGATGATCACATGTTCCTATCTTCACATGCTTTGATGGCAACATTCTCACATGTCCACTTGCCTTGATGATCTTATGATCCCACGTCTACCTGCTTTGATGATCACAAGCCCACTTGCATGTTTACCTTTATACTAATATGCTTGGACGCTTCGATGATTATCTGCTCTTATGTTCAAAAGTTTTGTGATTGCGTGCTCACATGCATTGATATTCACAAGTTTGATATCACACACATGAGCAGAAACTTGGATAATGAAATGTCTATAGGCTTGAAGGCTAAAGTGATCGTCTAATTGCACGTTCGTGCGCTTAAAAGCTTTGATAATTGTGCTTAAATCTTGAGGTTATTATGAGATTAGAGATGTGTACTTGGATGCTTAATTGCTCACATGCTTATATGCTCTCATGATCGCATGGTTGTATGGTCACATACTTTGTTGATAACCGGCGCACATATCTACTTGCTTTGATGATAACATGCTCGCATGTGTACTTGCTTTGATGATCACATGCACCTATGTTCACATGGTTCTACGTACATGTGCCTCCATGAACTTCTGCACCCATGTTTGCTTGCTTTGATGATCACATGCCCACTTACCTGTATGACTTCATGCTCATATGCTTGGATGCTTTGATGGGCACATGCTCACATGTATTGACATTCACATTTCTTATATCTACATACATGTGCACACACTTGGATGGTGAAATGTGTGCTAGCTTGAGGGCTAGAGTGATCGTGTATTTTCACTTTCATGCGCTTAAATGCCTTGACGATTGTGCTTGAATACTGAGGTGAATGGGAGATTACAAGTATATGTACTTTGGTGCTTAGAAATGATCATATGCTTCTTTGCTCTCATGATCACATGCTTGTATGTTCACTTGCTTTGTTGATCGCCTGCTCACATTTGTCATTGCTTTGATGATAACATTCCTACATGTGTACTTGCATTGATGATTGTATGATCCCATGTCTACCTACTTTGATGATCACATGCCCACTAACCTATATGCCTTCATCCTCATATGCTTGAATGCTTTGATGATTACCTACTCCTATGTTGGAATCATTTTTTGATCATATGCTCACATGCATTGATAATTCCCATGTTTGATATACACACACATGTGCATACACTTAGATGATGAAATGTCTATAGGTTTGAAGGTTAAAGTGATCGTGTATTTACCCGTTCATGCGGTCCAATGCTTTGACGAATGTCCTTGAATGTAGAGGTGATAAGGAGATTGGAGGTATGTTCACTCTGGTACTTAATTGTATGCTAACCACATCTGCGCTATACCTCAAAAAGACTAGTCACAATTGAGGTTCCTTGTAATTGTTAATAAAACTTAGATCTACTTAGTAAATACCTGATGTGGGACTCATCACACACCCACACACATCACACAATCAATCAAATTAGGGCATCACAATCCCGCCCCACTTAAATCCCTAATGTTATCGTTAGGGTCCACTTTGTGGAGTAGTGTCTCTGAACCCACACGGGGTTACTGGGCTGGCTCTGATACCATAACTGTAACACCCTAAACCCAAACCAAGGATTTAGATGCACAACATGTCTTAATAATAATCAACATTTATTATAGTGGAACAGAGTGTAATTAAATATCCACAAATAAACTTCCAACCATCAAAATCTTTCCTATGAAATCCATTAACACAAAACTTTAACAATAAAGTCTCCAAATACAATCTCAAAGAGTTCCACAAATGCCAAATTCACAATCCCAAGAAAATATACTAAAACAATCGATCAACTAACGCAGCTCCAAAAGAAGTCTTCAATCTATGTCTCCAATGATTTACCACCAAAATATACTCCATTGCTCTAATCTGAAAGGGTGGAGAAATGGGGGATGAGCTAGAAGCCCAATAAGAGACTACATAACATGAGGATGTCTTTCAAAACAAAATATTAGTATCATTGACAAAATATAGTCTTTACAAAACACTTGCATATAGTTTTAACAGTAATATAATATATTCTATAAAACTGTCAAGAATAAAACATTTAACTATAATGCTGTAATCATTAAATAAAACAATAACCACTTTAGTTAGCCAAAATACACTAAATAGGTAGAAACAATATATTATAGAAATAAACAATTTTCCACTTATAAAAGTTGATAACAATAAAACAATAGTTTGATATGGAAAACATTAAACATTTAGCCAGATAAAAACATAAGCTGCTAAACACTCGGTGGGTGATTCCCATGGGGAACAATAACACTAACCTTAAAGAGGCAATACTGACTCCAAAGAGCAAATGATAACACTGGCTCCAAAGAGCAAACAATAACACTTCACCACACCACAATAACACTACATCGACCAAAGACCAACACTTAACCCTGTGTTGGCAAAGGTTGTAGACTGTTTAGCTGACCATTTAAAAACATTCTAACTTTATTACAATATTGTCAATACCAATCATATATCATATGACAAATACTTTCTCAAAAATATAGTTTTGAGTCATTCTTAACATATACAATTTCAAAGAATATACAAGAAATAATAAAATTCATGTATGTATAAGGCATTGACAATGGTATAAGTTTTTGAAACTTCACTTTTGCAATTATATGTGTATATATATATTTACCAAAAATATATATAAGAGACGTCATGTTCTAAAGTCCACTTACCTCTAGTTGCTAATACTCGTAGTTTAAATCCAAAATCAAATGGGCTCTTCCTCCACACCTAAAAGTAAAGGAGTAACACAATTATATAATTAATCCACCTTGACGTATACCATAAGGATGTAAGGGACACTTCCTAATAATTTACTAGTCTTTAAAAATTTCTACAATCCTCCATAATATATTAGTTCTCCTTACTACTATATTGTGTTTTTGAGGCTAATAGAGGTATTACCACACGTAAGGATATCATCTAACGAGAATATGCATGCTGGCGGTTCACCAAGATTTTCATCAAGTCCTAATAGGTTAATATCAATACACCATTGTCTAGTTAAGTGTCAGATTCATATTTTCTTTAAGATTTCACATAACACTTCAACGCCACAATGAAATACTCTATAAGATCCACATATATGTATAGCATCCATAGAAAACTCTACCTGTACTATTAGAAATTAAATCTAATATATATATATCAACCTTTGTTAGAAGCAAATCCAACAGGTAACCAATATGATACAGCCCCCAGTAATGCTAAACATGTATGTAGAAACCCAAGAAAAAGTTCATTGTACTATTCAATCAAATTAATTCTATGGGACATGGACCCATTATGATATTCTCTAACAATCATCCACCGTAGCCAATTAAGTATATTATCTATCTATTTTAAAGTGCTATAATATATTGAATGATCAAGTTCAATGTATAAAGGATCACCTCTAGAGTTTCGCCCTCGTGAAGGAATTTGGCAATCACCTTCTCATCTGTCTTTAGAAGTGCAGCTTGAACTTCTTCGTCCTTTTGAATGACGAGCTTCTTCTCCACCTACAACACGTCCTTAAGCTCCTTCATCTTCTCCTTGGCCTTCATATCTTGGTCCATAGCCTCAATCAGGTCCTTCCTTAGCTTTGAACTCTTGGCCTCAATTGAGTCAACCTTGGAGTTTGCCACCACTACCTTCTCTTCACTACTCAGGTAATCTGTTGTCAAGCTTAAAGACTCACCCAAAACCTGAAAAGTGAAAGAAGGTTTAGAACTCTTAAACAGGTGTAAATACTTGAGGGATGGTTAAGTAAAATACCTGCACTAGCTTATGAATATGACAGCTAACCAACTCATGAGAAGGAACTGATGAGAGGCCCCTAAGCTCGTCATCTGTTATGACATTGTGAGCTCATCCAAGAGCTATATCAGGATCTTCCTAGACACTTTTGCCAACCTTACCATTCCCTTTAGAGTGAGTGATTGGAGGAGTGAAGGTCACCATCTCAATCGAAGGCATAGGAGAAGATGGAGTGCCAAAGAGAGATAAGGGGGTAGGGGTTTCATCTTTACCCTCATCCAACTTGCGTTTTTTCGATCCAAGAGTAAGCAGGGATAAATGCTCGTTCTTCAGACTCTTCACATAAGCATACTTATCCTTACTATACCTGGTGGCCATTTTTGCAAAATGGGAGGTTAGAGAACTCAACGCTTATAAATAAGGGAGAAATACAGAGGGAGTTTAAGTCGAAACTCGAACCTACTTTTCTCTTCACGAGCAATCTTTTTTAGGACAAATGCCGAAGGTTCAGGTCCAAGGCAACAATCGTAAAAATGACGAGGATCTACGAGATCATCGAAGTTGTCGATAGTAGGGGCAAACTCGAGAGCAGCTTGAATACGTCCTTGGTAATGCTCTTCCAACGCAGGACGATCAGAAACAACAAGACATGTTAACAAGGAATGGTCAGAGAATGACAAGTTAAAATAGCTGATTTAATGAAAAGGTGTAGAGACACACCAAATGAGGGAATTTCCCATTTCCTTAGCAACCGCAAGACCTCACCCCACAGGTCGTTAGTCATGGTTTCCCATTCGGATCCAAAAACAAAGAAGTATCGTGATTTCTAGTAACGAAAGTAGGTAGGAAAGCTATGGACAATCCTAGATTCCCTATTCCAAGGCAAGAGTTCAAAATGCCCGTAATGGGTTGAGGGTTTCAAATGGTATAAGTGAGGAAATTCGTTTAAGGTAATTATGTCCCCATCGTGGACAAATACCTAGATTGACATACATCCAATAATCATCCACCAAGCGTTAGGGATGAGTTGACCAGGTGCAATATTAAGAATAGAGAGGAGTTGCATGATAAAAGGATGAATAAGAAAGCGAAGGCCATATGAAAAGGTAGCTTCATATAAACTCACCTCACCATGGGCAAAGGAACAAGCTTTTTCATTGGGATGAAGTAGTCTTGTAACAACCCCTACAGGGAACTTGAACCTTTTTCATATAGATTTCAGGTGCCTTTCTTCCAGGAAGCAAGACTTGGAGAGAGCATGAAAGGGGATTGAAGACGAAGAAGAAGAGGGTTTTGAAGGCGATGAAGGCTTCAGCATCACGACCTCAAAATCTTTATTAGAAGACTCACTGCTTAATGACAAATCGGTTTCCAGTTCGCTAAATCTAACATGGATATCCCTATACTCTATAGCAGGCATCTCAAGGTGACGGGAAATTAGAGAACGGAGAATTAAGGGAAAAAGGCTCGTAAAGACGGGTCTAAAAGCTCCACAATCTAGAGGCAAAAGCAAGCCAACCTGAGGACGATGCCCACCAGAAAACTCAGGAAAAACCCCTAGTTTAGCACAAAAGAACAATATAGAAGGAGTCTCTTGCCTAATGAAAGCAAAATCAACCATTTAATAGAATCTAGAAGTAAAAAGAGTCTTACCGTACATAGGGTGCAAAGGAAACGAAATTAATGCGTGGGAAACACAAGGAAGGGACACACATGCGGACAACACGAGAGAGAAACGTGGCACTCATTTGACAAAAAAGTTGCCCCATAATAAATATGATGGGACGAGAATCTTAGGGCACGAATAAAATGACGCACCCTAGAAAAACTTTCCATATTCCTTTGCTCGTCCAAGCAAAGGACGATAAAGGAATAAAGGGGGCAACTGACAAGTAGCGTATGAATGGTCGTCCATAACTTGCAAACCGTTTATAATAATGACGAGTAAAAGTACAGAAGAGCATAAGTGCACTAACTCCAGATAGCATTCAATGATCGAGTGATAAATAGGCAAGGGATCGTTATCTCCGTCCAATAATGTGCACTTAAAGGTTGATTATAGACAACAAACGTGGAGATTAAATGACCATCATTAAGTATTAAATCCACCAGTTACAGTGTAACGTTAAACTGAGTATTAACTCAGTATGAGGCTATTTAAAGCCACGAAAGACAGGTAAAAGGACACGATTTACACACTACAGAGCCGGAGGGTCCTTGGCAGGCCCCAAACTGGTGTCGTTATCTATTTGGTGCTTTCTCTTACACAGGATATCAAGTCATCCATCGAACTGACGAGGAACATACTAACGAGGAGAAATAGTGCTTCATCAACATAGGCCCATTAGGTAAACGCCTCTCTACCACTATCCAATAAAGATAATGAAGGCTATCTATGGTTGGATGGTATGGCGTGCCTAAACTATTCCTGCAATTGTAATTTAACTTCAAACTTATTTTAGTGTGTAGAACTTCATAGAGTTATCATATGGTTTTTGGACCTATAACCAAGTGGCGACTCTTTTCTTGCCTCTTTCTCAAAGTAATCATACTAATCATAACCATATTGCTCATTTGCCTTGTCTTTATACTTGGAGCAGGGTTGTTAGAAACTTAGAGGTGTATTCCTGTCTTTTTTCTATTTCTATATAATTGATAGTTGGGGTGGGGTTTGAATCTTGCATGTTTCCATTGGAAATACCAGGATGCGCCAACTAGTTGAGTGAAAAGACTCTTAACCCTTTTGTCCACTGTTTAGTCTCATTTATAAAAATTACATATCTATCATTTTTAGTATAAAACGGGTAAAATACAGTAATTATCCTTAAGGTTTGGGTTAAAAGAAATCAAGTTCAAAATATTTCAAAATTGACTAATTTAGTCTTTAAATACAAACAAACAATTATAAATTTTTCCGTGTTTGCTATAATGATTTGACTAACCTTAATATATGTTAGTTGTGACATCATTTATCAAACGGTCAAAATATAGAGTTAGAGTGATTAATGGCATTACTCGTCATGTGTGTTTCGGGGATGAATTGGTCAATTTAAGAAATGTCTTAAACCTAGTCGACATTATCCCAAAAATCAGAGGTAGTTATTGTATTTTGCATCTCAAAAAAAAAAAAAAAGAAGCCATTTTTTATTTTTTAAATGAAAAATAGGTTGCCCGTGCCACTAGAAGGGCTTGGTAGTTTGCAATTGCGTTACTTTTGTTTTTCTTTTTCAGGTCTATAAACCTGGTCCTTACCAATTAATGATGGGAATGCGAGAGTAACATGGTCCGCATCATGCCATTTATTAATTGGTGACTGGTAAGGTCCCCCGTTGCACATGCCTGCATTTAAGAACTCATGCGTGGGGTGTTACTTTGGGTTCACTCCATCTCACCTATGCCTTCTAGTTTTGCAATCATGATCACCTGTATTCTTCACTGCCTTTTAATCTGTTTGTGGACCTCGCAAAGTGCTCTTTTAAGTTAAAAGGCAAAACTATTATTACTGTTCTTTACTTTGATCAAGCTTTCTTCCTTTGGTCGGGTAAAAAGATAAAAATGAAATAACGCGGTTAAATATGTAGGGACTAGCTAATCAGTAGATGATATTTTGTTCTTCAATCAAGAATAATCGAAGTTGATATCTGTTGGGAGTTTGATTTTGTGTACGATCCTATCTGTTTGACCCGACTTGGAAGTGTTATAATTTTAAATGAGAAATTTTCTAAAGCTTAATCTATGAGCACTCTGACTTTCGGACCTATTTTTAGCCCATTTTGAATAATTTTTTCGGAAAATATATATACTGTTGCTCCATATTAATTAGGGTTCAATGTATTGAAAATTGTATTATTGTACAACTGCCTCTATATTTTTTTTGATATAATAAAATTTTGCAAATTCATATATGGAAGCACATTATCAAATCATAAAAATATTTGTGTTGTGTGATTGTTTATTTGTGCAATTTTTTTTTCAATTTTTTTCATCTCACAAATTCTAAGAATTAAGTTTAATTCTTAACAATTTCAATTTTCACAATGATTGGTGATACCCGTGAATGATTATTTTGCGTCCTAAATCAAATTTTGTAATACCCGTGAAGGGTTACTTTGCGTCCTAAATCAAATTTTGTAATGTGACAAGAAGAATCTAGATGCTAGACACCGTATTTCTTTTGCCTAAAAGCACCACATATCAAACTGCATTTATTTATATATATATATATATATATATATATATAAGACTTAAAATTAAAAATAAACAAAATCAAATCAAGTACGTAACATTGGTGAATAATTATAGAGTAGAATACAAAAAGTGAGACCACAGGTTTCTGTTTCTGGTTAAGCCACATCAGTTGGGATCCAATCCTCTTAAATGTGATTTCAATAATTCCAACAGACACTCTTTAATTTGTCTCTTGCTCAATTTCCACCGCCATGATACCTATGCTACTCGTCAGTCTTCACCCCCTATTTGTTCTAACACAACAGCGTCTCTCTCTCCAGCATTATTTTATTTATTTCATATTTTGGCCTTCACGGGTCTTGGTTCTCACTAATTTTTCTACATGACAATTTGGTCCACAACAAACTTTTACTCATGGTCTTTACTTTTTTATATTCTCCTCCCACTATTCCTCCTTTGTCCTAAGCTGCCCCATAGTCCAAACCATGTCTGTCCCTTCCTCATCTTCTGCTTCTTCTTCCATGTTTGTTTTCACTTGTTTGCTCATCATTTTCTTGCTTACCCTTCATTCCTCAAATTGTCTAGCCAAACCAACCAATACCACTCGCCAACTCTCAGTTGACTACTACGCCAAATCATGCCCTCAACTCGAGCAACTCATTGGGTCCATCACCAGCCAACAGTTCAAAGAATCACCAGTCTCCGGGCCTGCCACCATTCGCCTTTTCTTCCACGACTGCTTTGTAGAAGTAATAACAATTCCACACAAGCAATTGGTTTTGCATGCATCTCCATGTTAGCATATCATACCATATCAACTTATTAGCATGAGTTTTCAAGTGATAACTCGACAGTAGTGAGATTTTTTGTGGTGTCTAATTTCTATGATTCGAAATTCAAACCCCACCTTTTCGTTCCCCCCAGTCTCCTTATCCAAAATGCACCATCTTAATTAGATATTGATATTCGATAATGCATATTTATGATTTTATTTAACATATTTTGAAATTCTTTTTATTATATTTATTTTTAATTTGTGCAATTAAAATTGGTGAATTAAGGGATGTGATGGATCAATATTGGTATCATCGAAGCCGGGAAGCAAAATGTTGGCAGAGAGGGATGCTCAGGATAACAAGGACTTAAGAGTGGAGGGGTTTGAGACCATTAGTAAGGCCAAAGCTTTGGTGGAGAGCAAGTGCCCTGGTGTTGTATCATGTGCAGACATTCTAGCAATTGCGGCCAGAGACTTTGTACATTTGGTCAGTGCCTCTTTTCTATTCACCTCCTTAGTCCTTCTCTACTCAAAGTAGCATAGTGATCAGTCACATGCAAGCCACAAGTCTCAACCCCATAACTTGAATCTGATATTTAATGTTTTTTTTTACCCTTTTTCATGTAGTTGAGTAGTTAAAATACTAGTAAAGTAACCACTAATTGCATACTCTGTCTATCAATGATAATGCCAATTGCTTAAAAGGCATTGGCAATTTGACTCCAAAATGTTGGTGGTGGTAACAAACATGGTCCCACCGAGCGTGTCACATATGATCAGTGAGTTGGTCTAAGAAAAGCCACTGATAAACATGCACGGGTACCCTGTGCTCTATACGAGAAAAAGAAAGCCCTCTTCTCTACCGCGCAAAGCAATTTGATCAACTAATTATAAGTTCTTCTCATTCATAGAGAAAATCTTAAGAAGACTTGGCATTGTCTATTTTAGGGTCTATATCACTAACTTTATATATGTATATATATGTCCTTCGATGTAGAAAATATTGCTAGGCAATAGAGCAATATCTCTTGCATTTCTTTTTTCATGTCATGCATATGTAACAATAACATATTAAAGAAACTAGATATTTTGTCAATCATTGTTAATATATTTATTTTCAGATATGATACTTCCAAAGTAGAAAGATTAAGCTAGGGTTGTTTACCTTATCTGTAAAACAAGGAAAATTAAAAATGGATTTATGGACATTTTTAGGTGCCTAATTTGTCCTTATAATAGCTACCAAAAAATAATTGTCCTTAATAAGTATTTGTCCTACAGAGATCTTGGTTATAACATCTTGGGTCTCCAAATCAGTGAATGTCAGCCTTATGAAAAGTCAAGATAAATTATTTCGGCCTTAGGAACAGGCCAGATTCTTGAAAAAAAAAACAAATATAATAGAAAGAGAGAATCAGGCCAGCCCATCTTAATTGGTATTAAAATACTAATGATTCGTCTCATTATTCTAGGATTAGTAGATAAATGCACCAGTATACCCACAGGACAAAATAATTTCCTAGAAGTATGCTAAGTTGCCAAACTTTGTCCACTTGGGGCTTCTGACCCAATCAGTTTTTTTTTTTTTTATAGTTATGACACGAAGATTTTAAACCCTTGTTGTCATTAAAAATACTAGTAAGTATTAACCAATTAAACTACAAAATTCTTAAAATTTTCTAACCCCAATCAGTTTAATTTGCCCTCTGTGGTGCAGCTTTATAACTAAACTATGGTCTTGTTTGGTTTTTGAATATTAATTAATTTCAAATCTTGGTCTAAAAATAAAAGTTTGAACCTGCATTCTTGTTCGCCTTAGCACAGCCTAACCTAACGGAATACCCTGCTCGGTGCATTTGGATAAACTTCAGTGTATTTATTTAGTTTTTGAACAAATATCGGCATATCTATTTTATTGCGTAAAAATACAAGTATACATTAAAAAAAATATAACAATAAACAATTTGTTAAAAGCTTTACAAACGCACTCTTAAGTTTGGGCTGACCTTTACTAGGCCTGGCCTAGTTTGGCTGATCAACTCTGCAGCTTTAGGACCAAATTTTTGTCGGTCAGGTGGCTCTATATCCAATTCAATAGTGAGCACATGAGCACCATAGCATTTAATTATTTTTGCTATAAACATGTTCTAGAGTACTCTTTTCTTAATAAAAAGAGAGACTACATGCAAAAAAAAAAAAAAAAAAAAAATCAAGAACAAAATCAAAATTTTTACAGCAATTAAGTTTGTAAGATTTTATTGGGTTTTCATATATACTCACAACTTATATAATTTTTTAGCTGCAGCTAACAGTCTATCACATCAAAAGATGTGAAAATTTTTGGCTTTTTTTTTTGTGGGTATATAGACTTCCTCTTATAAAAAAATAACAATAATATGAAATCAAATTCATGGTTGGTGCAGGCAGGGGGTCCTTATTACCAAGTGAAGAAAGGAAGGTGGGATGGAAGAATATCAATGGCATCAAGAGTAGCATCCAATATCCCACGCTCAAATTCCACCATTGATGAGTTACTCAAACTCTTCAGCTCAAAAGGGTTAACACCAAATGACCTAGTAGTCCTCTCGGGTGCACATACAATTGGCTTTGCGCACTGTAAGAATTTTGTAAGCAGGCTCTATGACTATCGTGGCACTAAGAAGCCTGACCCAGCCATTGATCCAAGGCTCCTTAAGGCACTGAAAATGTCATGCCCACATTATGGTGGCAATAATGACATTGTTGCACCATTTGATGTTACCACCCCATTCTTGTTTGACCATGCTTACTATAGCAATTTAGTTGCTAAACTAGGCTTACTAGCCACAGACCAAGCTTTATATTTGGACCCAAGGACCAAACCACTTGTTCAAGCTTTGGCAAAGGATAAGCAAAAGTTTTTTCAATCTTTTGTAGTAGCTATGGACAAAATGGGTTCAATAGGTGTAAATAGGGGAGGAAAACAAGGAGAGAATTGGAAAGATCGTGGTATGCATATGTCCTGAATTTTTTTGGGAGGAGGGGGGAAGGGGGGGGTTTAGATTCTTGGTTTTCTTTTTATTTCGATGTGTTTGGTTGAGGTGATTGGCTTTAAGTCCTCTGGATTCCATTTGTGTTAGTATTGGTTGTAGATGGGTTTTTGAGAATGATTGGGAGTAAAAAAAAAAAAAGCACATTCAATTTTTTTTTATTTAAATGAGGACAAGCATTTTTGTGACATGGTGTGACTTCAATTTAATTTCAATTTTTGTTGCAATAAGACCTAGCTTGTTGAATTTCCACATCCACATGGGCGGCTTACATGCCGGCCACCTAATTAGTAAGGGTTTAGCCGCCAACCAAATGCTATGTTTAGTTGGATTGAAAAGTACAAGGTAGAAAATAGGGAAAGAAAAAGTGAGGAAAATATGAATTTTCAATTATTTGGTTAAAATAAAAAAGGAGAGAGGAAAGGTGAGGGTGAATGGTAGGGGCGAGAGGAGGTGAGATGTGTATTTAAGTAGTTTGCACCCTATAAGTGGAAAAAATAGAAAAAGCACTCCCACTATTATGAAACAGCCCTGACACCGGAAAGCGTAAAAAAAAAAAAAAAAAAAAAAAAAAAAAAAAAAAAATTCACAATGCCCTCACAAAAGCACACTTTTCACCTATTTTATTATTTTTAAATAGTATTTATTTCAAGTATTTTTGCTCTTGTCCCATCCATTGTACTATTTATAGTTCTTTTCTTCCCTGTTCTAATTTTTTTTTTCTTATTATAATTATAATGCTATAAACATAACCTTTCTCATAATAAATTTTACAATTGTAAAAATAGTTAACTATGAAGTGAGAACGACTTACATTGATGAACCCACCACTTTCTTTCTTTCACAACTCAAAGTCCATTATTTTAACAATTGTAAAAATTATTGTGAAAAAGTTGTTTGTATGACAATTCAATTAGTAGGTTCCATAGTTAACTTTTATAGATTGATTTATTTTTTATAATTTATTTTAAGCAATCAAATTCTGTCTAAATTTTATTATTTAAATTAATTTCTCACTTTGATTGTTAGTAACTGTGGGGACACAATTTTCAGACCAAGCCCAAAATGTAAGGGATCTTGGCCTAGTGAACCCAGTACAATAAATTTGTAGTGAGTGGGTCAAAGAGCTAGGTTTTAGTGCTTGGATAACAGTTAATATGGTTTTGGATGATGAACCAATAAGAATTGAACCCGGTTTGTGCGAGAAAGTTGATTCTCGGCACAGTCCGAGGAGCTCTGTTCTAGCATATGTTGGATGACAATGGTTACAGGAGTTATTGAGATTGCTATAGTGCTTTCTCTTCTCCTTTTTTCATCCCCCCTTCTCTGGGATCTCTACCCTTATTTATATTACATCTCTCCCTTCATCCTTACCCTACATGTGGACCACATGTGGACAGTTGATGGTTGTCCCATTAGCCCCCTCTAAAAGTCTTCTGGGGTGGCTTTAAGGCTGCCATAATACTGTTCAGAGGTCACTTCCTCATTAATGCGGTGGTAACAGTTTTCCCTTAAATATTTTTGAGTCCTTATCTCTCTTGTATGTTCATGATGCTCGTTGCTATCATTAGAACTTCCTGGAAGGTCATCCTTGATCATTAGAATCTATACCAGATTTGCGTTTGGCTTTATCCGAGGAGATAGTACTCCTCGGACTCGGACCACCCATGCTTCTCGGCCAAATCCCAAAATCCATGACCCCACAATAGCCTCTCAAAACTCCGGTTTTCTCCTCGCATCCGAGGAGAAAAGTGGGGTTTTGAATTCTTAAGAGTTGATTCTGCTTTGATCCTTTGATTTACACTTGTAGGAGTGTCGTTTCAAGCGCCCCATATTTATATTGTGAATTGCTCCTTTCAGAGCTACCAATCTGAGGATTTGGTTATAATCTTAGGCCTGTCTTGACACTTAGTGAGAAACAAATAGATGTTGTGGAATGATAATTTCCCAAAGTATGTGGTCCGAGGACCGAGGCATGATCAAGTTTATAGTTTAAATACCTTGAAGAGAGATGTCATGAAGTGTTAACTTTCTCACATCATCTAGTCCGAGGACCGAGGCATGATTGAGTTATAGTTTAAACACTTTGAAGAGAGATGTCATGAAGTGTTAACTTTCTCACATCATTTGATCCAAGGACCGAGGCATGCTTGAGTTATAGTTTAAACACTTTGAATAGAGATGTCATGAAGTGTTAACTTTCTCACATCATCTGGTCCGAGGACCGAGGCATGATTGAGTTATAGTTTAAACACTTTGAAGAGATATGTCATTATGTGTTAATTTCTCCAAAGCAGGAGGTCATAGGACCCGGCATAGCTAAGGTTCTGTTTAACCACTTCAAAAGATGCCAGTGTGTGTTAATTTCCCCAAAGCAGGAGGTCCGAGGACCCGGCATAGCTAAGGTTTTGTTTAACCACTTCAATAGATGCCAGTGTGTGTTAATTTTCCCAAAGCAAGAGATCCGAGGACCCGACATAGCTAAGGTTCTGTTTAACCACTTCAAAAGATGCCAGTGTGCGTTAATTTTCCCAAAGTAGAAGGTCCGAGGACCTGGCATAGCTAAGGTTCTGTTTAACCACTTCAAAAGATGCTAGTGTGCGTTAATTTCCCCAAAGCAGGAGGTCCGAGGACCCGACATAGCTAAGGTTTTGTTTAACCACTTCAATATATGCTAGTGTGTGTTAATTTCCCCAAAGCAGGAGGTCCGAGGACCCGGCATAGCTAAGGTTCTGTTTAACCACTTCAAAAGATGACAGTGTGCGTTAATTTCCCTAAAGCAGGAAGTCCGAGGACCCAGCATAGCTAAGATTCTGTTTAATCACTTCAAAAGATGCTAGTGTGTGTTAATTTCCCCAAAGCAGGAGGTCCGAGGACCCGGCATTGCTAAGGTTCTGTTTAACCACTTCAATAGATTAGAAGATATCAATATATACCTTCAAAAACTAGCTCCGCCGCAAAGCCCCTTTGAATTGCTCATATGTTGTTGCCACTTCCTCTAATGGAGGTTCAGCGAACTCGGCCACCAAATTCGTGAGGACCTGGCCCCTGACAGAGGTACGAGGCATGTACTTGATGTCAAAAGCTCCCAGAACTGTGCCCCATTCAGCAATCCTCCCCGTATAATCCGTACTTTGTAGTATAAACCTGAGCGAAAGCTAAATTAGGACAACAACTGTGTGCCTCATGTAGTGATTTGCTCTCATAGCAAACTGGCCACCATAATGGCTTTCCCCAGGGACTCTTACTGATGGGGGCGTAATTGTATCATATTTAACCGTTGCACTTACTATCACACAAGCTCTCCCCACAGACAGCGCCAATTGTAGAGACACAATTTTCAGACCAAGCCCAAAATGTAAGGGATCTTGGCCCAGTGAACCCAGTACAATAAATTTGTAGAGAGTGGGTCAAAGAGTTAGGCTTTAGTGCTTGGATAACAGTTAATATGGTTTTGGATGATGAGCCAATAAGAATTGAACCCGGTTTGTGCGAGAAAGTTGGTTCTCGGCACAGTCCGAGGAGCTCTGTTCTAGCATATATTGGATGACAATGGTTACAGGAGTTGTTGAGATTGCTATAGTGCTTTCTCTTCTCCTTTTTTCATCCCCCTTCTCTGGGATCTCTACCCTTATTTATATTACATCTCTCCCTTCATCCTTACCCTACACGTGGACCACATGTGGATAGTTGATGGTTGTCCCATCAGCTCCCTCTAAAAGTCTTCTAGGGTGGCTGTAAGGCTGCCATAATGCTGTTCAGAGGTCACTTCCTCATTAATGCGGTGGTAATAGTTTTCCCTTAGATATTTTTGAGTCCTTATCTCTCTTGTACGTTCATGATGCTCGTTGCTATCATTAGAACTTCCTGAAATGTCATCCTTGATCATTAGGATCTATACCAGATTTGCGTTTGGCTTTATCAGAGGAGATAGTACTCCTCAGACTTGGACCACCCATGCTTCTTGGCTAAATCTCAAAATCCATGACCCTACAGTAACTATGACTGATTATTTTTGTTTCTTTGTTTTAATAATATGAAATATATACTTGTAGTTACAATTGTCTATTTATTTTGTTATTATTATTGATTAATATTTTTAGATTATTTTTTTTTTTAGTATTGTTTTTCAATCTTCCCCCCTAAACTGAAATCCTAACTCCGCCACTAGTAAATGGATTTTTCACTTAGGTGGAGAATTTATTTTCCTTGCAAACTATGAATAAAATTTGAAAGAAATTGAGTTTAAGAAAAAAAAAAGTACAAAATTATTCCTACATTTCCATCCTTTTACTTTTAGTATAAGGAAATAATAATAATTTGCTTTCTATCATTTTACTTTTTTGATCTTCTCTACTAAACACACGTGGTGAAAAACAAAAATATTTTTTTTTAATCTCACGTTTCCATCCTCCTAACCTAGCAGAGTCTAAGGGTCTGCTTAGTTGGGAAAATGAAAAAGTGAGAGTATAGAAAATGAGGAGAGAATGGAAAAGTGGAAAGATAGAAAATATTTTAGTTTTTCTCATTTTGTGTTTGGTTGGAAGGTGGAAAAATTGAGGGATGGAAAAGTTTTTTATTTGGTTGAAAAGAAAAATGGAGGATAGAAAATAAAGTTCGTATAAATTTACTTATATGTCCTAATTGAAAATGATGCTCAATTATTATAAACAAATAATAAAAAAAGGCAACCAACCAACCAAAAAATAGGCAATCACCCAAGTTTATTAAAAATGAAAATTCATGCCCAATAAAAAATAAGAAATAAACAAAAAAGTCCAACAAAAAGGCAATGTAGGGTATATCACACTCAATCATCACAACAACAACCCAAAAAAGAAAAAAGAAAAACCAACAACAAAATTTTTCTTTCATTCATTTTCCATCCTCCCCATAACCACTCCAACATAACAAAGCCTAGAGATTTCCTCGTTAGTTTGTAACTCTCTCTCTCTCTCTCTCTCTCTCTCTCTCTATATATATATATATATATATAATCATACTTAATGGCAATTTTTAACAAAATTGGATAGAATGATAAAATTAAATAAACTTAAAATTTAAAGGACTCAATTAAATTAAAATAAAGTTAAAAAACTTAAATAGATTTCAACTAAACTTAGAGGTTACTATTTGCATTTTAACTCAAAAAATATTACATAGAAAAAGGAGGTCATTTTTAATTTTGAAAATTTAGTGCAAACAGCTTATTAGTATTAGTAGAGCTCTGGCTCCAATTTCTTAAGACACAAAACTAGTGAGAAACAAAGATAGAAGAGTTACTTATTATTATTATTATTTTTTTTTTTTTTTTTGAGAAAGAATAGCAGAGCTTTATTTGGGTTCAATTAATTTGAATAATTATTTTTAATAATCTATTTAATAATCTTTAAAAAGACTATATATTCAACAAGAATATATTCAAATTGGGCTATTATAAAAAGAAAAACATGCACTGTCTTGCAGGCTTGGCTTCCTTTGCAACCATACGCACCAAGCCCACAACGTTGGCTAATAGAAACAGCAACAGGAGTGCCAAGAAACCAAAACTAATCAGAGCAATGAGAGCCGTGGTTCAAAGGGTCGCCTCCGCAAGCGTCGAGGTCAGTCTCTCTCTCTCTCTCTTGCTCTTAATTTTGTGGGTCTTATCCTACGCCACCGGCGCATGATAGCGTATATATTGTGTATTGTCCAGGTGGAGGGGCGCATGGTATCAGAAATTGGGCCAGGCCTGCTCGTTCTCGTCGGACTCCACGAGTCCGACTCCGACTCCGATGCCGATTACATGTTCGTTTTCTACTTTTAATACCCCATTTTAATTCTCGTACTATATCTATTTTTTAAGTTTAATAAAATAAAAAGCTAAAATCCAAATTTCTAGTTTTAGTAAATTGTCATTTTCACCCTCTAAAATTTATTTATTTGTTTTGGTCATTTTCATAATTTCATTGTTAAAATTTGGGAAAAATGGCCTGGCAAATTTTGAGGCAGTTCCACTTACACATTGTAGTTGTATTTTAGCTAATTTAGTGCATAACTTTGATATTGTAGTAATATGATCTCTTAACCTTTTTTTTGGGGGGGCCAATTTAAAGTATTTTCGCGCCAAATCATTAAAAAATGAAAATGAAGAGTACCAAAGTTTACGTACTAAATTGACTAAAATAAGAGTTAAAGGGGTCTATTTGTTACATAGTACTAAAGTTTATGTACTTAATCGGCTACAATAATAGTTCAGGGATTTTACCTTAGGAACGTGTCAAGGCATTTTACCAGTTAAAATTTATTTATTTTTGTCATTGTACTTTTAACATTCTTGTCAAGTTGGTCCTTCGTCCACCGTAGACTCTATTCACATATGTGATACATGTCGTCTTATTGGACTTAAAGCTAATTTCATATATGGCAATGGATAGAATGACCAATTTGATAGCAATGTTAAACTTTGATAGAAATGATGAAGTTTGAAGACTGAAATTACAAAATAATAATAATCTTTAGGCATGAAAATGACAATTCACCCAAACTTAAAAATCGCAATTTGAATTTTTTGACTTAAAAAATTCGAGTGCTTAAATTTTTTATTTATTTTTATTCATGAATTATGTTTACAGTTGTCGTAAAGTCTTGAATATGAGGTTGTTCCCTAATGAAAGTACAGGCAAAGGCTGGGATCATAATGTAATTTCATCACTCTCCCTTTTTTTTTTTGGCTGTGCATTATAACTGCCAGTTTACCAGTATTAACTGCTATTATAAAAATCCTTTTAAAATTTTGTGATTTATATCTTGGAGTGCAGGTAATGCAGAAAAATTACGAAGTTCTGCTAGGTAATAGCATGCTTTTTTTCCCCCCCTTTTTTAAATACATGGGGGGGAAATGTATGTTACAATGAAGTGGCTTTGAGTAAATTTAACAAGTATGGTGTTTTTACAGTGAGTCAGTTTACATTGTATGGAATCTTGAAGGGTAACAAGCCGGACTTCCACGTGGCAATGCCGCCTCAGACTGCGAAGCCCTTTTATGCTTCTGTAGTTGAGAGATTCCAGAAATCCTATAAACCAGATGCGATAAAAGGTAGATTTTTCCTGATTCTATTTGTTTTAATGTTAGGTTGTTGTGTGATGTTATCTTTGTATTTGTAGTAATTTTGTACTACTAGGTGGCACTAAGTAGAAATTTAGAGAAATTTTGTTTTTAATAATGCAGCATGTGTCAGCTGTCACATTTCTGTATACAGTGGTGCTTGTTGGCCAATTTTTGTATTAGTAATTTCGTATTAACATTATAGTTTTAACATGTCAATAATTAATATATTGCTCAAAAAGTAGCTATACACTCTAACAAATGTATTTGTATTTATTTTAACACAGATATTATTGGTGTGGACATCACAGTATATCACATCTGAGGATTTTATTATTATGTTATCTTTATCTGGGTTTATCTTTAGTATTTGATTAGTATTGGATTAGTATTTGAGATCATTTAGGATTCGTTTTAGGAATGTTTATTTTTATCTAATGTGATTCGTGAAAAGTTGTATATAAGGCTCCAGATGGTTTATTTTGTAATTAGACTATTATTAATATTATTCAGAGATTATTCATTCAAATTTTGCATTTTGTTTGGTGTTGAATCCAAACAACCTTAGGTGGTGAAGCCTAAGGTTTGCATTGGGAATACTAGGTTGTCTTGCATCAGTTATGAAACATGAACGAGAGACATTTCTATCAAAAAATGGAATGGAAATGTTGTTCTGATGTGTTCAGGGACTATGCATTTGTTGATCTAGTTGATGAATTATGATGGCTCATCATGGTTATAGTGAAGTATGTGGAATTGCTTATGTGTGCAAACTTTGTTTGCCTCTGCTTTTAACCGTAGTCCTACTGAGGTAGGATAGAAAGTCAACTTCACCTTGGATATAAATTGTAGTAGTTTTATTCTTCTTCGTAATAAAAAAACAATGCAGAATCAATTTAGCTAGGGTTCCAATAATACTACCTTTTTTACAATGCTAAGCTGGAAAGCTGTAATTGTAGGGCAATAAGTCCATCCCCACTGCTTTCACATGGGTCCTCCACTAGAAGGCCAAGATTTGAACCAGTGCCTCCACTTCATGAGATGTGGTTTCCAAATGATTGTGCTATTGTAGATTCATATTTGAGTTATAGATATTGTTACATTTATGGAAAATTTGTTTCTGGGTTAACCAATTTTCTAAAATTTATCAGAATTATTTTAGGGACTTGCAAGGAAACCTACAGATTAAGATTTTCGTTATTCCTATCATCTCCATAACTTTTTTCTCCACAAAGTAACACTTTAACAATGCAGTTTTAGTCTTTTACCACTCTATGGTCTTTGAAAAGATTTATGTTTCTTCACTGGCACTGCACAGTAAGCACATTTTTTTAATTTATATATCATTCTGCTAGAAAATAATTACATTTTCATGTTTGATAATTTCCACTTTTTGGTTGTGTAGATGGTGTATTTGGGGCAATGATGAAGGTAAAGACCTTGACAAATTTGCTTCTTTCCTTGATTATTCTAGTTTTTGTTTCATGTATTACCTTGAGAATAGCTCTTAGATTTTGATCTTTCAAATGAGATACAGGTCAATTTGGTTAATGATGGACCAGTCACGATGCAGCTTGACTCACAATCCCCAAAGTGAGTACTACCTGTCTCAATGATTTTAGTGGCTGCATGTTATTGAGTTGTTTCCATCACTTTGTCTACTTTTTTAGTTAAACTTGTTTAACTGAAAGGTCGAACCATTGTAGGAATACAAATGACGCAGTAGAAGAATCATAATTTGGTCAATTGTATTTGGATCGACTGAAAATTCAGCAATGGACCTATGTTTCTTACTTCATTATATGCTGGACTCCTTGAAAAATCAGCTTGGCAGGATGTAAGACATGATATTCTCAATCACAATTAACTCTTTCACCTATGATGAGATGTATCTTGCTTTATTTCATTTGTTGTGTTTTTGTTTTTAATGACTCTACGAATGGCCTTCTACTTAGTTGATGATTAACGAGATTGATTTGACAAAGGAGGTGAGGTGTCATTGAGCAATGAGCACTATGATGTGCTGTAACACAATGAAATTTTTTTAGTGACATAAAGAGGGCTTGTACAGAGAGAAATTTGATGTGAGAAACAATTGAGAGGATAAGAACAAGGTAATATACGGTCATTGTCTATATTGGTCGCTGATTTGAAGTTTTGATTTAGGTATCAGAAGATTCAAAACCCGACTTCAACTAACCAAAATACTAGACTATTAGAATTAATTATCAAATTATAAATTTCATGATTTATGTGTTATTCAATTTTTTTTTTCCTAAATAATTGAAAGAAAGAAAGGGGAAAGATAAAAGGAGAGAAATAATATGTGTACAATATTTTCACAACTTATTTACAACAAATTCTAAGTTGCAGGTTATTAATGTTGGGCAAAAAAATAATCTTGGTGGTAGGTTCAAATTTGAACCAATATCATATAACTACCTATTATTTGTTGTAAAAACGTTATGAAAATGTTATGGACGTATTACCTCTAAAAAAATACTAGAAAGTATGTTCATTTTTTTTAGATGTGAAAAATATATGGGTCATTTCAAATTAATAAGACCTGTGATAGTTCAAGTTATGGTCATAGGAATAGTTATTGATATTAGTCCAACTAGTCACTAATCCGTGCGATGCACGGAAAAGTTCTCATAAGGTTAACTTGCACGGTGGAGTTGTACCATGGCTGCCAGAGTTTGTTCCTAAGTTTGGACTCAAAATTGTTCAAAATGGAATTTTGAGCTTTTCAGGTTCCAATATTTTAGAGCATCTTCCTAGCTCTTTCATTGAGGCACTATGTCATTTGAGACAACAAAGTAACTTTTTTGAGAATTTGATGAGAGAATTCTAAATTGCATTGAAAGAAAATGAAAGTACATCAAGTATTTATACAAAGTTTGAGAGTAACTAACTTCTTACTAACTCCACAATATACGAATCTAGCCTCTACAACCAATCAGATAATAAACGTGTATATAAATAATAACAATGAATTAAATTAATCCTAAAGTATAGGTAGTATAGCTGTTTTAAATATAAACACTGTCATTTATACAGTCACAGCTACAATTCTTCCATTGCTATGTTCTGATACTCTGCTTCTTTGCCTGAGTCAACAGCTACAATCCAAACTTGCTCGACCTTCAACATGAATCCTTGATCTTGTCCTTCTGATAACTATGAAACATCATTGGTTTCTTTGTCTTAATGGAATTGTCCAGGTTGGTGTAAAGATTGACAAAAACACAAAGGCTTAAAAGAAAATACTGACCTCTTTACATAGATATGGAGAGTGCCACCTAATTGAAAAATAAAAAAGCAACGAAACCCAGAAAGTGAAAATTCCTAATAACAATTCAGGTAGAATTTGATCTTCTAGGTGTATACTTCTTTGACCCACATGAACTGCACTTGCACATAACTCTAAGATGGGGGAAAATAAAATAATAAAGAAGCATCTTAATGAATCCTTCAACAAAACAAACAGAAAGTTGCTATAAGGATTGCATAAGAAGAAAATGAATGTGGTGGTGAGAAAGGAGTGCATAAAGGTCCTACAAGAATATTAAAGAAAAATATGTCAACGTACATGTAATATTTAGAAATGAGTTCAAGGCTTACATATGAACGTTTGGAATATATGTTCCTTCCATGCCATTGCACACCACAGCTACCTTCTCAGGTAGAACATTTTGTCCACTATTTTCTAAAGACATACTTCAAAAATTGTCACAAAATTAGGCTAAAAAACCTGATGATAAACTTCTTAGTCTATAAAGTCAAATATACAAATACCTCAAAAATCAACTGGAGGGAAAATAATTGCACACACACACAAAAATAGGACAGACATACTTCACATTTGGCTGGTATTTTTCTGAAGCTGTAACTCATAATTAGACTTTGCTTTACAATTTGCGCAATAGTAATCTACATTCTTTAGATCCTTTAAGCCATACACAAATTAGTGAATAAACACACACACACACACACACACACACACACACATATATATGACAGGAACAGAAATTGACATCACAATTCATAAATCAAGTGTATTAAGCACACCTTGTAAAGCTTGCTGGAAATATTCTCACACTCAGCATGCACCCAAACATTACAACCCCATCACAACACACTTGATCAACATCTCTGAAAGTACAAACATTGTAGAAGCTTATCCAAACTGTATTTAACTAACCAAATTCCCCTAGAGTTCTATGTACTATCTACATATAAAAAGAAGCCAAATACTGCATTGTTGAAGATCAAAGCCAACAGATCAATTATGTGTGTGCATATATATACACTATGAGGGAGAAATATTCTCTAGTAATCCCAAATGAAAGACTGAATCTTATCCTGGAAAAGTATATATGATTTTGATTTAGAGTCACCATAGTGAAACAAAACAATTCACATCCTATAAAACTGAACATGGGATTCACTTCATTATGGTATCTAGAAATTGAACAGGAAATTTATAAAGCTGAAATGTAGCAAACATTGCATATATCTCAGACAAAAAAAAAAAAATTAAGAATCAAACATACCAAAGAATGAGTGACTTTAATTTAGAATATTATTCTCCATAAACAGTAAAAGTAAGACATTGAAAGTATAATTTCCACTACCGCGGTGGAACAGCCTAGTTTCTCCATCAAAAATAGTTCCTTTTGCCCGGTTATAAGCAGAGAAATCATCGCCTAATGCGTCTTCACCCTTCACCCAATTACAAAAAAAATCAATTTTGTGTTACATAATTTTTCTTAGAAGATGAAGCTAATTATTACAACATTTATCAAAGTAATCTTGACAGCATTAAAGATAGTAGTAAAGAATTGGACAAGGTGAAGTGTAGCATCTCACCATGGACCAGAAGAAACAATTACCACAAGGCACGATGAAAGCTCCAACAACATGATATCCAATTGGGTATCAGAAGAGTCAAGAAGGTGTAATAAATAATCCTCTTAACTTCCTTTTATGTTCTAATGATTGATTGATGTGCGCCTAATCATACCCAACATTTAAAATGGAAATTTGACTTTATGCTTCTACCGTATTAAAATCCACTTACAAACCACTCTAAGACAATTCCTTTCAAATCAAGGATTTCATGAACAATTTTCAATTATGATTGAAGATAAAATGACTAAACAACATCAAGATATAATATATACTAATATATACAAATAACAAAGAAACTGAAATTTAGCTCCACAAATAGAACCAAATTTGGTTACCAAATAGAGAAGTAGATGTGTAGGACCAAAGTAACTAAAACACAGAATTAGCTGACCTCCCCATTAATCACAACCTAGTGACTAATTTTCAGGTCCACAATCTACACATTTTATTCCCATGATCAAATATAGGCTTTCCCAAAAATGAAAACCCAGATAGTAATTTAAACTTTCTCACACTCATAAATTGATAAAAACCACCCACGTCATCACTTCAAAACACATCCACATTCAATGACACCAAAACCAATTGTCAACAAAGCTCATAATTAGAAACAAAACCTTGCTAGCATAGGATTTAGACTTTCACAGATTTCCCCATTCGATTATCTTCATTCTATTTTTTCAATTGAAATACTATCTGACTCTATTCCTAAATGGAATCAACCCTGTGACTCTTTTTTTTCCCATTCAATACATATGAAGCAATTTTGAATTATTTGACATAAACTTTCTAAAGTCGGGTCCCTTTTCAATTTGGCTCAGGAATTTCATCAAACACTTTAAGGGTGAAGGGTTGGGATTCTGTTCACTTCAGCCAAACCCTCAAGTGGGGTTCATCTGCCTCGGGGTGTTGGGGCTTCTCTGATTTCAATCAAAATACAGCCATGTATAAATCCAAGACACAGTTTTGATTGAAATTAGAGAATATCTGCTTATACATGTTTTAGAGGCAGTTTAGCTCCACTATCGCCTCCAAACCCATCAATCTATGTTACTCATTCAAAAGAAACACTCCCAAATGTAACCCTAAATCATACTTAACAGCCAAAAACAATAGAACAAAATTAAAAACTTACTGGTAATGTTTTTAGAGAAGTGACGGTGGTTGTGTGAGATTTTGCATCATTCAATAGGCTGCCTTTCCGTGGTGGCGGTGATCCGTAGTGGCAGCGATCTGTAGTGGCGGTAATCTGTGGCGGCGACGGCAGCAAGGGGAGAATCTGAGTGTTGGGTTTTGATTTTGGAGGAAGGAAAGGGTGAGTTTTAGGTTTAGGGAAGGAGACGTTTTAGTGTATGAGCAGAGAAGAGAGATTTTTACATATTTTTTTTTTGTTTTAAAGAGGTATTGTGTTTTGTAATGTGCATTTGGTGGGGGGGAAAATTAGATTTATTTTTAAATCAAATTTAAAAAAATAGAAAGAAAAAAAAAATGCTCACGTGGAAAATTGTGGGAGCTTTAGAGGCTTCAGTTATATATATATATATATATATATATATATATATATATATATATATATATATATATATATATATATATGTATGTATGTATGTATATATAGATATAGATATAGATAAATGTTTAACTTGAAGTCAATTTGCCTTGAACTCGATCCGACCAAATCCATACCTAATTGACCTGACATGTTTGCTCACTCTTATATATATGGACCCATACAATAAAAGAAGATGCAGAAAATTATTACACCATATGCCATAATCCAATTCCGCCAACTAGGAGTCCAGGACCTAGGCTCCCAACATAACCCCATTTATGCCTCCAGAACAATCAAATCCTTGCTACGTGTATCCCACAGTCCATCTTTCATAAATCTACACCAGTAAATTCCATGGTTTTAAAAACTAAATTGGTCGGTTCAATTGGTTTAATCATAAATCGGGCCTAAATTTGGTCCGATTCTCTCTAAAAAGTAAAAACCAAAACTATCAAAAATAAAATTTTAAAAAAAATGTAAAAAAAACACCGGTCCAATTGACAAAATCAAGAACTTAATTGGTTAGACTAGTTAAAGATCAAGGTTTTTTTAAAAAAAATTTATTTTTAAGATCTGTTTTGTCTAATACAAAAATGTAGTTTTGGAAAATTTTCTTATTAATACTGTCAAAGGTAAGAGTGAAAAAGTAGGTGTCAAACATCGACGCATTAAAAGTTAAAAAACCTATCGTTCGGAGTTCAAAAATAAAAGTTATTAAACAATGTAAATATTAACAACCAATTTAGTATTATTGTATATTTAGAGCATATTTGGTACACTGAATAATAATTAAAACTTGAATGGTGACATGAGCTGAAAAGTCTTCCTTCTAACAAATGAGATTTGTGTTGGGTTAGGGGCCTAAACCAAAACTCGACAATGGGCTTGAAGCACAGTCTAACAGCTATCGGTGAAGATTTGGAGAATTCTCCTTATTTTATGCCTTAAGCCTAAATTAGAACTGACAAGGGTCATGGGATGGCCCAAAACGTTTCCAATAGCAGACATGTCAACATAACAGAAAAAGCCTACTGCAATAAGTAAATAGCCCAGCAGTAAAATATTCCAGCGATAAAATAAGACAGAATAGAATAAACTTCTAGCCTTTAACTATTTCACAGATTAAGGAGAGTATCTACATCTCCAAAATCATCATCCATAGGTTCTAGTGAGAAGAAAACCTTTAATACAAGAATATGAGGGAAAAACTCTATAGTAATAATTACATCATAACCTGTAACAGTAAATGAATAAACAAACACTGAGTTCCATTATAACGAGTAGTGGAGAAAGTTTAGTGTGAGATTCAGGGAGAGAGAGAGATTCCAGTTAGCACAGCAAGATCATTATGATGTCAGGGTATGCTCATGGATATAGTATATGTAGTGAGTAGTGAGTAGTGGGGTCATTTTGGTAGTATGAGTAGTAGGAGAGAGAGAGTATTTAAAAAAGCTGTTAGGACTTTTTGTTGAGGATGGATAAGAGCTTATAAGTAGAAGTATGAAGGGTATTTGTGAGCTAGGGTCTGAAGAGCTTAGTTTCTAAGTTTCAAACTAAGAACTCAGAAGCTCAAAATCTCATTAAGAGCTCAAAGAAAATTAGAGAGAGAGGAAAATAGAGAAGTTTATGAGAGAATTTTTCTCTATTGGTGTGTGTTGAAGAGTTGGTAGAGAGCTCTATTTATAGTCGAGTTTAAAGGGATTCCAACAAATAATCTTTGCCAAAATTAGTCTCAATCTTCAAAAAATCCTTAGAAAATCATTCCTAGAATTTGGCCAAGAGTGGTAAGTTCAGCTTTAGAATGTTCTTGCTGTTTTGGGTAATAGCAACTGGAGTTCTAACCAAGCATTAAATGCTGATTGTCCTCAGCCAATAGGATTAAAGCATGTTTTAGGCTAACGATCTTGGTTGTTTGTTGCTAGTATTAGAGCTTCCTAAGGCATATTGTGTCACCCTAAGGTACATGTCAATCTTGGAGCACTTTGCTGGAAACTCTGCTGGAGATCTCCTTAGTGCCCTCCAAACCACAGTTCCTTAAGTTTTCCCATTTGGGCTCATATGCTTGGTTCATGAACTAGAAAGTATATATTTTTGACATGGTAATGAGCTGTTTACAACTAATTCCAAAAGCTTCCATGGTCTGTTCATGGCTGCTTTTTGTTCCTTGACTGATTGTGTTGGAGAAGAGGGAGAGAATGGTTGGCTGCAGCTTCACAGCCCTATATCTTGTCAGCCTAGCTTTATGTCACATCAGTAATCATGAAAATGAGCTTGCCAAAAAAGGGTGTAAGCTTAGCTGGACATGTGTCTCCTTGTAATTTGATTTGAAAAATTGAAAGTGATGGTAATGGGCCCTAGCTCTTAGCATAGTTATGCTAAAAGTTGACTAGTGGCTAGTCTAACCACTTTAGTTACTCAAGTGAACCTTGGTTGCTGAGATTAGCACATGAGCTTGGCTGTTTTGGCAAGACCTTGTTGTTGGGCTTCTTTGAGCTTGTTCATCCCTACAAAATGAATAGTTTTGCTATAGGTAATATACGTGGGCTTTCATAGTTAGAGTTTCTTATGGAAAAATAAGTATAGTTCCCATAAATTTTGTAGAAGAAGTAGTCTTAAAAGACGTGTAATATATTATAAGTAGTTTATGCTTCCTACGAGTTGGGGATTTTAGTATATGAAAATATGTTTTTGCCAAGGAATAGTTTGGGCTTTGAGCATAATGTGATTGTTTTTGCCAAATGATATTTGGGCTTTAATCGAATAATTGTTTGCCCAATAGCTTTGGGTTTTTTGATAGAAGACGTCAAAATAATATTGGACTTTTGTAAATAGTTGCCAAAATAACATTAGGTTTTTGTAAATAGTTGCCAAAATAGTATTTGAGTTTTTTGTAAATAGTTGCCAAAATATTATTGGGCTTTTGTAAATAGTTGCCAAAATAGTATTTGGGCTTTTGTAAATAAATATCAAAATATTATTGGGTTTTTGTAAATAGTTTGAGATTTTGTAAAAATATTGCTGTGTAGCAACAAACTTAGTAAGAGTGTTATTTAGCAACGGGTTTTGTAAGAGTACAGTGTAGTAACGGGCTTTAGAGGTGCCGTGTAACAACGGACTTTATAGGTTTCGTGTAGCAACGGGCTTTAGGGTACTATGTAGCAACGGGCTTTAGGGTGCCGTGTAGCAATGGGTTTGAAGGTGTCGTATAGCAACAGGCTTTAGAGGTGTCAGGTAGCAACTAGCTTTGTAAAGAGAGTTTTGTTGGGATTTTTAGATTTTGCCTACAAGGTAAATGAGTTTGGGCTTTTTGTAGAAATGGTATAATTTTGTGGCCCAATTTTGGTAGTGGTATGATAAATATTTGTGTAAGAGCCTAAATTGGGTAATATATGAGATATAATGTGTAATATTTGTGAGAGGGCCCAAAATAATTTATAAGGCTTATATGGGAAATATTTGTGGGAGCCATAATTTGGGAAAATATTTGGGTAATATGTGTGAAGTATTTAGGAAATATTTGTGTGAGCCCAAAATAGTTTATGGGCTTATATGGGTATTTTAGTGAGTGAGCTAATGAGATTAGGGTCTGAAAATTTGTATGTCAACATTTAGCCCACTGAGTCACGTGTGAACAATTTTTGTTTGGTCACACGTGTGAGTTTAAAATTTGGTAGTAGTTGTGCATAATGGGGTTTTGTAACTTCCCATGTTTAGCACCTTGGTGGGTTTTTAGTTATTCCCCAGGTTTGTTGCATTAAATGCCGGTCTCTTCTCCATGTCTTGTCACTTGCAGCTTTCACGTTTTCTGGTAAAAGGGTTGGCCTTGGTTGCTTCTTTTTTTTTTTTTTTTGCAGACCGAGAAATAGAGAGATTAAGGTAGAGGGAGAGCCTTTTCTTCTTCTTCTTCTTCTTCTTCTTCTTCTTCCTATTTTCGGCCAAGGGTGAGAGAGTAACATCAATTTGAGCTAAGGCAAAGAGAGTGATTGAAATTTTCGGCAAAGCAAAGAGAGAAACAAAGCTCTTTCTCCTTCCCTTTCTTGTCTTCGATCAAAAGTGAGAGAAATAGAGAGCTACAGCCAAGGTTGAGAGGGAAACTAAGATTTTATTTCTTCCCTTTTTGCTTTTGGCCAAGTGAGATAGAAACCCATAAATTTCTTTTGTTTCTCGTGGTAGTAGTGAGGGTTTTCTGTGCCATTTTTTGTATTTAGAGAAATATTTCTGCTTTTGTGGGTCATGGCTAAAAGACAAGAATTGCTGGGTTCTAGTGGTGCTGTTACTATTGGTGTGGTTCTGCAAAGACGTGAGACCGTGGCTGGATGTAAGGTTGAGGTTGTTTCTGTGGGTGCTGGTGCAGAGGCCAAGTAAGGAGAGCCCTTGTTGCCTTTGCAAGACCCATGGTATTGCTCAACTTCTCCGTTTCCAGCAGTTCGAGCTCTTGAGGTTAGCCTACCTGGTGTGCCAAAAAAGTGGATTCTAAAAGGTGAAGCCCCCAGCTATGAGACAGCATGGGTTCCAGCTACTTCTGGCATAATGGACCTTCAATTCCAATGGAAAGAGCTTCTTCCAATGCCTATGTAGTTTTTGTGTCCTTGTGGCATAATCGTTGGCTGATCTGATTGGGTAGAGCAAGAGGTTACTGATGAAGAATTCTGTCAAATTCTGAGGAATGACAAGAGTTTCGAGGTTGTAGTTATGTCCCGTGGGTGGAACATGTATAAAGATGTGAGAGCACTTCCATTTTTGGTATGCCATTGGAATCCTTATACCCACACTTTCTTTTTTCATTAGGGCAAGACTACAATCACCCTTGAAGATGTAGAAAGGATTTACTTGCTGCCTAGCATGGGAGATGTGAATCTGCTGGAGCTAGGGTTGTCTAATAAGGAGTTCGTGATCGCTAGAAAGTTGTTGGAGACCTTTGGAGGCACATCTGCGTCTTGGACAAGTAATAGAGCTAGGTTCTCCTTTTGGATTTCTAAGTTTAGAGAATTTGAGGATATTGGAGTAAGGAGAGCTGCACTCTTAGATTTGTGGATGAGCAAATGTGTGTTTAACTCTGATATGGTACAGTTCATGAAACCTTTTGCATTCCCTTTAGCTATAGTGTTGAGTAGAGGTGCATTTTTGCCTTCAGGTATTTTGTGTTTAGGTACCCTTTATTCTGAGCTTGATAGATTGCATAGTGATGAGCTTAAAGGATCTCCATATCACTTTATTGAATCTAGTGTTAATGTGGTATTATCATGGTTTTAAAAAGGGGACCGGACCGGCCGGTCCAATCGGTTCAACTAGGAATTAGCCTTCAATCCAGTCCAGTTATGAGTAAAAACTAGAAATCACTTAAAATGGGAAAATTCAAAAACCATCCGATTCAACTGGGAACCAGCATGGTTGAACCGGTTCAGAGCTGGTTGGGTTGTTCACTTAAACTACACCGTTTTTATTTTTATTTTTTATTTTTTCCCACCCTAAAACTACATCATTTTGAACAAAAGGAACCTAAAAACTAACCTAAACACCTAACTCATCAGACTCTCACGTCTCTCTATCTCTGTATCTCACTCTCACGTAGGGATGGCAATTTAAATCCGACCCGCGGATACCCGGTCTAGCCCAACCCTAATGGACCGGGTAAAACCCGGTCCGATAAAGATTAGGGTCGGGTATGGATTTAAAAAAAAAAACCCGAAGCGGGTCCGGGTCGGGTCCGGGTTTTATCAAAAAAATCCAGACCCGACCCGGAACCCGACCCGGATAAATACCCGGTATATGAAATTACTAAAATACCCCTTATATATATATATTTTCTGATTTTGTAAGAAACCCTAATTCTCTACTCTCTACTCTCTCACACTCACACCAGCCGCCTCTCACACTCAGCCCTGCGCCCCTGCCCTCTCGCCTCTTTCACACTCACAAACTACCGCCCTTCTTGCCTCGCACACAGCCCCTCACCTCGCCTCTCTCACACTCACGCGCCCCGCGCTCTCGCCTCGCTCGCCGTCACGCCCTCGCCTCGCCTCGCCTCTCTTACACTCACAGCCAGCCGCAGCTCTCGCCTCGCCTCGCCTCGCGGCCTCGCCTCGCCTCGCCTTGCGGCCTCGCGGCCTCGCCTCGCCTCGCTTCGCCGCCTCGCCTCGCCTTGCCTCAGCACAGATTTGAGGTAATGATTGTTTTTGCCTTTTGAAAAGCTCAGCTGGGTTTGATTTGGTTTTGTTCAATTTTGTCATGTTTTGGTTTGTGATTATTGTTTATGATCTGGGTTTGATTTGGTTTTGTTCAATTTTGTTCAATTTTTTTTTATTTTTTTTAATTCCAATAGAATCTCAAGTGAAGATGTAGTTCATTTCCTTCTAGTCACCGTTTTTGTGATATATTCAGATATTCTTGACTTACATGCACTCTTTTTTTCATCTTTTTAAATGTCAAATGATAAGCTTGTTGGATTAGGATTGAAAAGAGAATCTCTAATTTGAATATTTTCATTTATTTTTTCCCCCACTGAGCTTCTTGATACAATTAATTATCGTGCTACTCAACAAGTAAACAGATGCACTAGTAAATAGTTATATAGTTGAAAGCAATTGTTGTGTATTCCTTTGCCACTCAACTAGTTTTTTTCCCAGTAATTGCTCTGATTTTTGGTACCATGATTAATCCTTGTTTCACATGTCTTTAAGAAAAAAAAATCCCAATTGTTGTGTATTCCTTTCTACAGTTGTAAGGCTCTGGTAATTATGGTGGAACATGTTTGCACTAGAAAATGGTATACTCTAGGGGTGAAGAGCTTTATATTGTTTAGAGTCTAGCTGAGATGATATGATTTTCTGTAGATATCCATTGAAAAATCCTCAACATATGAAGTTTTATCTATTAAAATGGGAAGTATTCATGTAATTTCCGGTGTGATTGGTAATTTTTTATTTGATTGATTCTCCTTAAACAAGGGCAAACTGTGCACTGAATCATGCTACCTGGCTTCTAAATGTGTTGTGGTATAGTTAGTTTTAATTCCTTGTTGTTGTAGGTTCTTCAACTATGTCTGGTGATTGTGATTTTCAAACAATTCTTGATGATAAGGAGCCTAATGAAGAGGAAGGGAGTTGTGTCACAGTTGTGGACGATTAAACATTTTGTAATAATTTAGTAGCTGTTTTAATTTCTTAGACTTGTTAGATTAATTTGTTGGTTTGTAATTATTCTAAACCATTTGCAATTTCTTAGTCTTTTTAATTTGTTGATTTGTGGAGGATAAGACATTTTGTAATTTCTTAGATTTGTGAGATTTATTTTGTAGCTTTTTAAGTAATTTATTGCCATATAAGATGATTTTGGGTGCCATATAATGATATAAATGGAGGTAAATGATTTGGCTACCATATAACAGGGCAAATTTTGGCATTTGGGCCGTGTTAAATGACTTGAATGGGCTTGAATTTAGGAAAAAAAATTTAATGGGCTTCAAATTTTTTTTTTTTTGGTTGGGCTAAATTTGGGCCCAATAAGTTAAACGGGGCCCGCGGGGCCCGCGGGGCGGGTCTGGGTCCCGAGAAAAAAACTCGATTATTATTCGGGCCGGGTCCGGGTTTCGGGTCTTGGCCCGCGGGTCGGGTTTGGGTATGCAAAAACCCAGCCCGAACTCGACCCGTTGCCATTCCTACTCTCACGGTGAGAGTCTCACCTTACTCAAGCTCAGGCAGCCTCTTCTCTCTAAATCTCTCAGTTTACACAGCCTCTGATCTATTCATATTCATCTGTTCCTTCACAATCTCTCAATTCTAAATTTAGTAGAGATGGATCTCAAGCTCACGCGGCTTCACAGTGAGAGTCTCACCTCACTCAAGCTCACTAAATCTCTCAATTTTTTTTCCTTCTCACCCTCACGGCCTCTGATCTGCTTCTCATACTCATGGTCACAGGTCACGATTTGCTTCTGGGTTTTTTCTTTTTTCTTTTTTCCTTTGTCTCGGTCTCGGTCTCGGTCTCGGTCTCGCCCTCTCTACTTCAGTGGCTTCATCAGGTATAGGGATGGCCATACCCATTGGGTAATGGATATCCAACCCTACCCGATCCAAATATTTCGGGTAATACCCGGTCCTTAATGGGTAGAGCTTCATCGGGTAGGGTATGGATATTATCCATACTCGACCCGTATTTAAAAAAAAAAAAAAACCCTAAACCTCTCTAACAGTCTCACTCACACTCAAACACTCTCTCTGCCTCTCCTCTCCTCACCGTCACTCTCTCTCTCTCTCTGTTCTGAGCCAACGAGTCCCTGAGCCCGTGTTCAGTTTCTGAGCCAACAAGATTTTGACGGCAAATTTGAAGGGGAGGCCGATGATCAGTCCGCATTGATTTACTTGTTGCTTTCGAAGAAGGATCGGTGGATGGACAAGGTGTTTCTGGAGAATTCGTATTATTTGCACGGGCATTGATCTGCGAGTGTTCAGCTTCTCGGAGCTGAAATCGGCGACCAAAATCAGTTCAGCAAGTCGTTGTTGAACCGTATTTCAGGCAAGCCCAATTTCTTCCTTTTATTTATTATTTTGCACAAATATTTTTCTAGGTCTTTGTTAGATTTTAGGAGTATTTAATGAACAATTATACGTTTTTTTTTTGTGTATGGTTGCTGAGAAAACAGGAGGAAAATAAAATTGAAGATGTGGGTGGGAAATAAGTGTAGGATTTTAAGTCTGTTGTGTTGAATTCTTGTGTTTTTTAGTATTATTATTATTATTGTTGTTACTGTTGTTGGGTTTTTACATACTGTTAATGTTTAGAGTCGAAGACTTTAGCGTACTCCTGTTTGTCCGATTTTTCTCACAATTTCTTTGTACAGAGACTTAAATAATTTCGAGTGTGAGCATTGGGTTTCTGTTAGTTTGACTGTTAATATGACTTGTTGTTTGTTTGGTTGGTGATAAAACTGATAAAAAGTAATGGGATCATGATAACATGAAGTAAGAACATGAAGTATGGGAAGGAAAGGAATATTTAGCCTTTGTTTTATGACTGTTTGAATTTTATGAGCTGGGAAGGAAACTAATCCCACGGAAGCATTTGCTTTGAATTTTTTTTTTAATTTCTAATTTCCTATGGTTTTTATTTTTCCTGGTACTTCATTCAGTTAGTTATTTTGTTTTTATCCGTTGAGATTGAGAATTGAAAAAATTACTTTCTAATCATTTTCTCTCTCTCTCTCTCTCTCTCTCTTTGCAGGTGCCTACATGTCTGCCACATCCTCTGCCTCAACCCCAGCCCCAAGGCCCCCAACTAGCACGACATCAGAATCACAATCGTTGTTTGGAGAGGAAGTTGAGTCCGTTCCGGTTGAGAATCCACAACAACAAGGCACTAAAAGAAGAACAACTTCAGACGTATGGAATCATTTTAAGAAAAAGAATTTTGATGGGAAAGTTAAAGCCCAATGCAACTACTGTGGAAGACTTATGGCTGGAGCAAGTACATCAGGGACGACTCATTTAAAACTGCACATATCAAAAAGTTGTCCAAGTGCTCCAAGGGAAGCAAGTCCTCCGAGGGAAGTAACAGATATCAGGAAGCAACTTCTTGTCAAACAACACAATAGGACAAGAAGTAAAGGGATCTCAAGCCCTAGTGTTTTTAATGAAGAGGATCAGAAGGCTTCGAGGAGGGATCTTGCTCGAATGGTCATTTTGCATGAATACCCTCTTGCAATTGTTGATCATGTTGGGTTTCGGGATTTTGTTGGTGGCCTTCGGCCAAATTTTAAGATAGTAGGAAGAAACACATTGAAGCGAGATATCAAAAAAATTTATAATGAAAAGAAGCAGAAGACTATGCTAGAAATTGACAAGAATGCAAGTAAAGTTGCAATCACAACGGACTTGTGGACTGCAAACAACAGTAAGAGGTCATTCATGGTAATCACAGCGCACTACATAAATGGCTCTTGGACTTTGGAAAGCCGAGTTATAAGGTATTTTTTTTCTTTGGGGTCATTTTGTTGTACTGGTTTTTAGATTCTCAAGCAAGCTTATTAACTTTCTACTTTCTTTAGTTAACCATATTTATGTTTATTTTATTTAGGTTTATTCGTATGCCATCTCCACATGATAAGTATTCACTTTCTAAAATCCTTTTGGAGTGTCTTTCTGATTGGAACATTGATGTGAAGTTATCTGCCATAACTGTAGATAATGCTAGCAACAATGATGGCATGATGAAACTTGTTTCGGATAAGCTTCAAGCTAGTTCACTTATTTTAGGTGGAAAATTGTTGCATGTGCGTTGTGCAGCACATATTCTGAATTTGGTTGTTCAAGAGGGTTTGAATGCAATTGGTGATGGTATTGAGAAGGTTCGAAGTAGTGTATATTTTTGGACACAATCACCAAAAAGAGCAGAAATTTTTGAAAAAATATCTCGCCAATCACATATTGCAAGTACTAAGGAATTGGTACTTGATTGTAGGACTCGTTGGAACTCCACATATTTGATGCTTTCAACTGCCTTAATTTATAAAGATGTATTTCCCCGTTTACTGTGTTGTGAGCCTCAGTATCAGTCTGCTCCAACTAATAGGGATTGGGAGGTAGCACAAATTGTTTGTGAGAAGTTGGGATACTTTCATAAAGTTACTGAGTTGCTTTCTGGTACCGCCTACCCTACGGCTAATCATTATTTTCCTTCGGTCTTCCGGTTGAAGATAGAATTAAATCAGTGGCTTTCAAGTGAAGATGAGTTGGTTAAGAAAATGGCAACAAAGATGTTAGCTAAGTTTAATAAATATTGGAGTGACGTTCATGACATCATGAGTTTGGCTATTGTTTTAGATCCAAGATATAAATTGATGTTATTGACATTTTATTTTAATAAAATGTACGGTAGTAAGGCTAACGAAGAAATTGACAAGGTTAAGAATCTTCTTTTTGAGTTATTTGCGGAGTATGACATTGAAAACATTGATAGAGCAGTCATTTTTTCTCAAGCTTCATCTTCTACATCTACATCAAGTGCTGCACATGAACATGATGATACAATGAGGGATTATGATTTGTTTGTTAGTAATGCGACTACTAACATAGGCCAAAGGAGTAGGGATATTATATCAGAATTTGAACTTTATGCTAGTGAATTAGGGTCACCTGGAACTGAACAATTTGATGTTTTGGGTTGGTGGAAGCAAAATGGTAGTAAGTATCCTACCTTGGAACGCATTGCAAGGGATATTTTGGCTATTCCTATGACAACAGTTGCCTCAGAGTCGGCTTTTAGCACTAGCGGGAGATTGTTGAGTCCACACCGTAGCCGTCTTCATCATGATACCTTAGAAGCATTGATGTGTGGGCAAAGTTGGTTATGGAGCGAACTTAAAGGTGTACATGCTACCATTCAAACCGTTCTTGATGATTATGAAGAAAATGAAGTGGAGGAAAGTCATGCCATGGAGCTTTCAGACTAATGGACAGGTATTATTTTCCTTGATTTTGGTCTATGTTTATATATATATTCTACTGTGATGAGAGTGAGCATTGTAAGTGTTTATTTGTCTTTTTTTAGCACCCGTGTTTTTTGTTCTTACTTTAAAGAACTTTGGTGATATGGATTCTCATTGAATTTTTTTGTACAAGGGTTTGTTGATTACAAAGAATAATCATGAGGCACGTATGTATTTTTTTGGAGTTAGTAGAATTACTCTGTTTATGGATCAATTTCTATTATAGGCTAAAAATTTTGTGTGCAAATCTAAAGCAATCATGACTGGTCAGGTCATGATAGCTTAAGTTTATTGATTTATTTGGCTTCAAAAGGATAAAGTGGATAACTAATGAGAATGAGGATTAATTTGATTTGGAGTTTAATGAATATTTATATATATAATACAAGGGATTGAAGATTATACTAAAAAAAAGGATCTCTTGTGTTCTTGACAGTGCTTTTGCATTGAGAATCGTCCACATGCATGGGATGGTTTACAATGTGATGTTTAAGGTGGTGGTGTCTTTTCATCATTGCCTTTTAGTGAGTGAGTATATGATGTAAAATAATTTACCCGATTCAATCATTGCCTTTAGAAGTTCCTCCAACTTGCATCTGTATACCCAGCTTCGCCAAAGTCTATCTTGCACTCGAATGTGATACAAATGCCCATGGAATAAGAGTCAAGTTGTCGTTGTGATTTCCAAGCTTTGGCGCCTTAAGAGATTTTCATCTGTTGGGCCATTGTGCAATGTTGGGTTGAAGCTAGTTGGCCTAGGCCTTTATGCTTCTAAAGCTTACATAAATATATCTTAAGGTTAAAACAGTTTTTAAATTGAGTCATGAGTCAATGAATCTTGGATTTCAAATTTTGGATTTAGACATGCGCTGTAAAGGAACGCATCACCTTTTTTTGCTACCAGGTTTTTGTTTTTACTTGCGTTTTTGCTTTAACACCAAAAACAAAATGCAGAAAACGTTTCAGGTGAAACAAATATAGCCTGAATTGCAGAGGAAAGCAGTGACTTTTGCAGTAAAGAAGCAGGCAAATACATAATAATTGGATCAAGATATGCATATAGGTGAATCCTACACAAGATGAATTCTGATGCTTTATTTCTTGATAGCAGAGATGGGACGGTAGATGGGGACTCGAACGTGAATCAAAAGCTGGAGAACTTTAGTGGAGATGCATTCTGCAAGTGTGGAGAACTTTTGTTTGCATCGTTTTAGCTAGATGCTACTCAATGTAATTTCTTATGTAAGCTTTCTATGGTTTCTGCAGAATTATTGAATCCCACCGAAAGGGTAAATATAAAGTCTCGCTCTTGTTTTTGGGTAGTGTAGGCTTATGTTTATTTGGAAGCACTTCATAATATATATATATATATATATATATATATATATATATATATATATATATATATATATATATATATATATATATATATATATATATATATATATATATATATTTTCTTCAAGTGGCTTGATTGGTTTTGTCAAGAGAATTAGTGGATGGAACTTGCAGTTAATTTTATATATAATTTCATTATAAATGCAAAATTATAGTTGTCCAGATAAGAAAAGATGAATTGGGCGATGGAGCATGAGAACAATGGCGACATTTCATAGTAGCCAAAGATGAAGCACAAGGGGAAGCACGACAAGCCGAAGCCAAGGGATGATGACCCCAACATTGATCGCTGGAAGATCGATAATTTTTTATTGATTAGTTTTTTCTTTTTTAAGATAAAGCTATTGGTTAGTTTTTACATTAAAATAATTCGGGTAAGATTCGGGTATGGATATTATTAAAAAAAAAAAAGGTTTCGGGTTTCGGGTAGGGTATGGATATCCATGGATAATAATTCGGGTAAGATTCGGGTATGGATACTAATGGATATTGATATTTGGGTATCCATGGGTAAAATTTTCGGGTAGGGTATGGATCGGGTATACCCATACCCTACCCATGGCCATCCCTAATCAGGTATTTTGATTTTTGATTCTGATTTTGAAGTTTGGGTTTTTTTCCTTTGCTTTTGATTTTCGATATTTTGATTCTGAAGTCTGGGTTTTTTTTTTCTTTAGACTCGGTCTTGCCATCTTGGTCTCGCCGTCTTTGCTCTGCCTCTGTGCTATGCTTCATCAGGTATTTTGATTATTTTCCTCTTTCATTTGATAATTTTCTCACCCTTTGTGCTTTGCCTTTGTGCTTTGCCTCTCTGCTATTTGGATGTAACAAACTTATTTATTTAGTTCTTCGTTTAAAACTTATTTGCCATTTGGATGTAATGAACTTATTTGCTATTTGTCATTTGGATGTAAGTGTAATGACTAATGAACTTATTTATTTGGTTTTGCTGAAAGTTTATGATGTTAAGGATGATTGTTTTGTAAAGTTATTATGTTAAATTCTATAAAAAAAGATGTTATATATTTGTATGTTTTTTAAGCAAACATATTTATTACTATTGGATTGTTAGTTTTAGTATATTAAAAAATTATTAATTATTTATATAATTTAAATAAATAATAATTAAATTATTTATGACGTCATTGGTTCTACCAAAAAACTGGTAATTAGTTCATTTTCCGGTTCTTTCACCGTACCGTTTTTAAAACCATGGGTATCATTGCAAACTTTCATGTGGGAGCATTCAAAAGATTATGTGGATATTGGCAAAGATGTCGGTGATGTCAAAATGGCCAATTGGGTGGTCCGAGCTACTGAACCTAAAGGTGAGCTTCAATTTCTTGGTTTTGAAAAGGGTCTTTCTTTGCTTATGAAGTGGATGGGGTTGAAGGTTTGGAATCTTCCTTCAATCACATTGCTGGATGATGGAGCTCATTTTGCTTGGAAGCCCTATTCTTATATTGTTGTTAGGTTTTGTTGTCTGAACCCTTTTCTAAATGCTAGGCTTGGGTCTCAAGAGTTTGGACTGGCTAATCATAAGAAGATTCCCTACTTCTTGCTTATTACATCCCCTTTGTATATATCCCATATCCAAGTGGTGCTGGGTTTGATTTGATACAATACAATCCCCATAAAGTTTTGAGGCAATTCGGGTTTGATTAAGATGTCTCGGACATCAATGACACAAGATGTCCCTTGGGTGATGCAATGAAGCCATTGGTTCATACTATAACAATGGAGTATTGGGCCAGCAAGGTGGAGAGGGTCTTGGTTCGAAGTAGGCATCGTGAGGGGTATGCCACTTCAAATATGCAGCTATATTGGAGAAAGGTGATGAGCACTTTTGTTCATTTTGTAAATAGTTGAGAGGTTGACCAAGTAGTGATAATTCCTCCCTTGAATGAGCCTTCTACCAATGCTTAGCTTATTCCAAACACAAGAGCAACTTTGGCATGGGCTACTAGGTAGAGTTTGGGATTTACTGAGTGGTGTGCTGACCTCAATGGTTGGGTGGTTCATGGTGGCAATGTTCCCATAGAATGGAGTGGGAAAAATACCATAGTGGGAGCCCCCAAGTCTAATCCAACCACTGGTTCGACAAAGAGATCTCATGGAAAATCACCTCCTTTAGAAGATAGGCCCAAAAAGGTGAGGCGTAAGAAAGCAAGTGCTAAGAAGCCCAAGATTGATAGTCCTAAACCCCCAACTGCTGTTCAATCTGATTTTGGTGCAGTTCCAGTTACTAAGTCCAATGTTCCAGCTGCTGCATCAACTAGTACACTCTCATTTTTGAAGCAATACAAAAGGAAGACTAGTGTTGGTAGAATAAAGGTTCCTGAATCTTCAAAAGAGGTATTCTTGTAGAGCCCTTATCTTCTTACATCCTTTCTATCTTTTCTTTTCTTTTGTTCTTTGCCTTTATTTATGGTGTTGACCATACATTTTTGTGGCTACAATAGTCCGGTGAGAGTGAAGAGACACAGTCAAAGGAGTATGATTTTGAGGATATAGCTGCTGACTTTGGTAAACTACTATTTCTTGCTTCGGTTTCTTCTTGTGTTTCCTCTCCTAATGTCCTTTATTCTCTAGGTCCAATTGATGAAGACATAGAGATTGCTGATGAGGGTCTTGATGTTACTGTCACCACTAAAGAAGCTAATGCTGGTATGCCTAGCAAAAGGCTTGTTGTTTCTTCGACTATTCATGATGTACACCAAAGCAAGGAACCTCCAGGTATGATAATTCTGAGTCATTCACATTGAGTAGAGTAAGCTCCCTGTTCAACAATGCTTGGATGTATGAGTGCTTTTTGTTACTACTAGAGATATTATCATGTTCATTTTTTGTAGAGTTGAGGAGTGAATCTTCTAGTGCTACTTTTAAGAGAATGAGTCTTGAAGAGTTCTTGGAGCAATTTGCAAAATACGAGGAGAATGAGAAAGTGGCAGCTAACTTCTATCCCTTTTCAAGTAATATTGTCATGTTCCAGTGGTCTAAGATTCTTGCAGAAGGTCAGCCATTGTTGGAAGTGATTGTAAGGAAATATCCTCACTTCATGACTGGATGTAAGTTAGGTGCTTCGTTGAGAAAATCTTGACTTCAGTTGCTTGTTACAATACTGCTAAATATGCAACGTACAAAGCTCAAAAGTACAAATTTGAAGAAGGCACTTGAGCAGAAGAATGCTCTCAACGATTTGCCGTTCATGAAGTTTGGAGTCCAATTTATCCTTGATAAGATTCAGACTGCTGCTAAGGCTTGTATTGCTTGAGATAATGAGAACAAGTTGAGTGAGCTTGCAGTGAAGATAGCTAATCTTAAGAAAGAAATTGCATCAAAGACAATTGAACTTTCTCTTCTAGTGAGCCAAAGGGACGAAATGATGTAGCCATTGTCAGCTGGAGGTGCTTCTTCCTCAGCAGAAACCTTTGGCGGTGGCTTATTAGACTAGCTTTTCATTAGAAGTTTAGTATTTTGAACAATTTGTCCTTAAGTTATGATGTAATGAAGCATGTTATGTATTTTGGATTTATTTAGCTGTGTAGGCTATGTTTTGTGCAAAGGTGCATCAACCATATGATACTTTATGTAGTAGTTTGGTATTTCTACAACTGTACACGTTGTTTTGTTTGTGTATAGGTATATGAATTTGTTTTATGAAAAATGTTTTATTTATCAAAGAATATTATGTTCAACCTAATATATAGTCATGGAAATCATATACATAGTTTGGACAATATTTATTGTACTCATGACGATTTTGGTGCAAAACACCCAGCTGTTAAAGCTATAACTTTATTCATAGTTCAGAATGTGCATGATTATGTATGGAAAGTAATATTAAAATGCTTGTAAATGTAAGAAACTTATATTTGAGGCAAAGGCAATGCTTACTTCTTGTTCACATAGTAGTAGTTTAGGATTGCACAAGGAGAGTTAATTAGAACATACTTGATAGTTGAGTTAAGCATAGCACAATTTAAGCCATTTGCCATTGATAGGTTTTATGAGTTTTTTCACCTCCTGTTGTTGCTAGACGATAGGAACCGCTGTCATTGGATTCCCTTGTGAGGTAGGGCCCTTCCCAACTTGGGAAAAACTTGGAGGGTGCTGATAGATTTCTCCTTACATGATTCGCTTGTTTGCTTATTTCTGGCTAGTAATATTCTGGCTGCTGGAGGTGTTTGTAGAGATTGATAGAACCGTTATAGCCATAGGATTTTTCATGAACTTATTTTAATCACTTAGTGGACTTATTAGGGCTCAGGTGTCTAGCTAGAACTCCTCCAGAAAAGTTTGATAGCAAATTAGTGATGGCTTGACTCCTTACAGTTGTTGGGGTGATTGTGATGATCTCAAATTCAAATAATTGCAAGAGCCATTGTGCTAGCCTTTCAAAAAGAATTGGATGCCTCAAGAGTGAGTGGATTAGGTGAGATTTTGTTAAGAGCTATACTATGTGAGCTGGCAGGTAATGATGCAACTGCTGGGCAGCATATATTAGAGCAAGACAAACCCTTTCAGCCCTTGGGTAGCGGGTTTTAGCATCCTTTAGCTTTCTACTAACATAGTAAATCGATCGCTCAATCCTTTCTTGATCATCTTGGGCTATGAATGCCCCAATTGCCTCATTGTTGGTAGTCAAATACAGCTTGAGTGGTTTTCCTGGTATGGATGCACATACGATTGGCAATCTGGTCATGAGTTGCTGCAGTTGGAGGAATGTCTGCTGGCATTTTAGAAGTCCAGCGGAAGGATCTTCCTTTTTTTAGTAGTGGCGTAAAGATAGCTATAAGGGCAACGAGACTTGGAATGAACTGCTGAATGTATGAGAGTTTACTAAGAAAACTTTAAACTGTGTGAGTGTAGTAGGTGGCTTCATAGGAGCAATGGCTTGCACTTAGCTACGATCAACATCAATGCCTTTTTGGTGAATAAGAAATCCTAGAAATTTTCCAATCATAACTTCAAAGGCATATTTAAGTGGATTCATACGAAGCTTGTAGAGTCAACACCTTTCAAAGATTTTTCATAAGTTAGCAAGATCTTCTCTTGTCTTAGACTTCACAACAATGTCGTCCACATAGTCTTCAATTTCTTTGTGCATCATATCATGAAAGACTGCGGTCATGGCCCTTTGATAGGTGGCTCTGGCATTTTTGAGATCGAAGGGAATGCCGGTGTAGTAAAAGTTGCCAATAGGAGTTCAGAAGGTTGTCTTGGTTGCATCTTTGGATGACATTCTGATTTGATTATAATTGTTGAAACCATCCATGAATGAAAACATAATATGTCCAGCAGCTGAGTCAATGAGCATATCCATGTTTGGAAGGGGAAATTCATCTTTGGGGCATGCTTTATTAAGATTCTGAAAGTCAACACAACATTGTGTTTGTCCATTTTTTTTCTTGACCAACACAATTGTGGAAAGCCACTTTGGATGCATAATGGGCTTGATGAACCTGGCTGTGAGGAGTTTTTGGACTTCTTGAATAATTTGAGCTTCAACATAAAGATGGAAAGTCCGTATGGGCTATACTACTAGTTTTGCCTCTGGTTCCACATTAAGAGCATTTGCTACTAGGTTGGGATCCAAATCGGTCATCTCATGGTACTCCCAAGCGATGGCATCAATGTACTCCTTTAATAATGAAATGACTTGAGCAATTTCCAAGAATGGAAAAGTTGCATTAATTGAAGTTGGTTACTAGACGCTAGGATCATCACTGAGATTAATGTCTTCCCTTGACACATTAGTGGTAAGTGGATGGTACAAGCTTGTGTTTATGGAGCCATGGCCTCCCAAGTAGAGCATGGTAAGAGAGGGGCGAGTTGATCACATGAAATCTGGTGAGAGCAACAATAGGCTCCATTTTAAGGACTAGCTGCATGCTTCCAATAGTGTACTTATGAATTCCAGCAAAACTAGAAACTTCAATAGGAACCCCAACTATTCTGCTGAGTGGGATTCTAGCTGCTTTAAGTGTGCTGGTTGGGGCAAGATTCGAGTTGATCACATGAAATCTGCTTATGTGAACATCATTGGTAGTCTCTAGGAAAGCTCGGCTGGCATGAGCTTCAGTTATGAGGTAATGTGTTCCAGAGTTGGCAGCAATGGATACAAGAGCTTCGGTCGCTGTTCTCCTTGACTCTTTTTGAGCCCCAATACTGGTTGAACAAAATCCAAAAGGTAGGGATTTTTTGAAGAGTAGAGATAGCTGCTGGAGGCATATATGTACTGCTAGCCATTTCATCTTCATCACCTTTGGTATGAAAGAGTATAGTTTCTGTGGCTTTCCCTCTGCGGTATTGAGGCAGTGGGTTCTACTGGACCTCCTACTCACGGGTGACGTTTAAGGTGCCATCTAAAATCTTCTTGTGAAACGTTCTCTAGATTGCTCTACAATCTCTAGTTCCATGACTCACATATCGATGATACCGATAATAAAAGGGCTTAAGCATGTCCTCCAGAGTAGACTCTCGACTAGGCTTGAAGGGCTTAAGCACTCCGTCGACCATCCATTTGTTAATGACGACATTCATTTTTTCAACGGTGCATGGTATGGGAGGGTACTCTTTTGGTTCTTCTTCTTTTCTTCGCTTTACTCCAGCCACTAGTTCACTGCTGGATACTATGAGAGCTTGAGGGACAATCTTCTTTTCTGACTTGGGCTTTTCAGTGGTGGAGGGCTTAACTGATGTTGCTGTCTTGTGAGCTTTTTGGAGTAGCTAGGCAAACTGAATGATATCAAGATTCTCCAAATGGGCTTGGTACTTATGAGACATGTTGTCAAAGCAAATTTCAAAAAGCTCTTGTTCTTTGTATTGCCCATAACAATTAAGAGCATCATCTCTAAATTGTTGGATGAAGTCAATGAGCTCTTTGGAGGACTTTTGCTTGGTGTTGTGAAGTGTAAGGATAGCAAATTTTTCTTCTCCATGAAAATACTTTAACCAGAAACTTTCAACAATGTTGTCCCATGTGGCAATGGAACTTGACTAGAGAGTGGAATACCATGTGTTTGCACGATCGATAAGGGATTTTGAGAATTCCCTTAGACAAGGATCTTCATTTCTAGCAAAAGGACCCATAGAATCAAGAAACCTGTTGACATGCGCAACTGCATTCCCTTTCCTTCTATCATAAAGAATGAAGGTGGGAGTCTCATATTTTTCTAGATATGGCTTGCTTAGTAACTCAGCTAGGTATGGCGGCCTTCGAACAAAGTGCCTTGGTTCTCTTGGCTAGCTAATTTTTACCTTTTCCAGCAAAGCAATGAGGTTAGATAATATAACAAATTGAGGAGGAGAGACATTTTGCTCACCAGATTAAGGATTCCCAGCGGCTGATCCTCTCTACTCCTTTGTTCTAGGATTTGGACCTTCAGGTAATGGTTGGGGTATTAGTTCTTGAGCCTCTTTGAAGACTCTCATAGATTCAGCAAGTTCGAATTGAGCTTGTTGCATTCCTTGTAACATCTCCATGATAAAAGAGAATCGATGGTCAGAATTCTCTTGAATAACTTCATGCTAGTCAACTTGTTTATCTTGCGCAGCTAAGCTGTGATGGCTTTGTGGTGCTAGAGGGTTGTTGTTTTGAGTCCTTTCTTGCTGGCTGTTCCGCAGCCTAGGAGGCATGATGAATTCTTGACTTCAATAGGCTCCCCAGCAAAGCCATGAGAATATTGGGGGCGAAATAGTCTTCCTTCCGACAAATGAGATTTGTGTTAGGTTGGGGGCCTAAACCGAAACTCGACAATTGGCTTGAAGCACGAACTAAAGGCTATCAGTGATTTGGAGAATTTGCCTTATTTTATGCCTTGGGCCTAGGTTAGGATTGACAAGGGTCATGCGATGGCCCAAAACGTTTCCTATAGCAAACACGTCAGCATAATAGAAAAAGCCTACTACAATAAGTAAATAGCCTAGTGGTAAAATATTCTAGTGATAAAATAAGGTAGAACAGAATAAACCTTCAGCCGTTAACTATTTCACAGATTGAGGTGAGTTTCTACATCTCCAAAATCATCATCCATAGGTTCTAGTGAGAAGAAGTCCTCTAATATAAGAACATGAGGAAAAAAAACTCTATAGTTATAATTACATCATAACCTTCAATAATAAATGAATAAACAAACACTATGGGTTCCATTATAATGAGTAATGGAGAAAGCTTAGTGTAAGATGAAGGGAGAGAGAGAGATTCCAACTAGTGCAGCATGATCATTATGATGCCAGGGTATGCTCATGTATATAGTATATGTAGTGAGTAATGAGGGTCATTTTGGTAGTATAAGTAGTGGGAGAGAGAGAGAGTATTTAATAAAGCTGCTAGGACTTTTTGTTGGGGATGGATAAGAGCTTATAAGTAGAGGTGTGAGGGGTATTTGTGAGCTAGGGGTTGAGGAGCTTAGTTTCTAAGTTTGAAACTAAGAACTCAGAAGCTCATAACCTTACTAAGATCTTAAAGAAAATTAGAGAGAGAGAGAGAGAGAGAGAGAGAGAGAGAGAGAGAGAGAGAGAGAGAGAGAGAGAGGAAAATAGAGAAGCTTATAAGAGTTCTTCTCTATTGGTGTGTGTTGAAGAGTTGGTTGAAGAGTTGGTAGAAAGCTTTATTTATAGTTAAGTTTAAGGGGGATTTCAGCAAATAATCTATGCCAAAACCAGTCTCAATGTTCAGAAAATCCTTAGAAAATCGTTCCTAGGATTTGGCCAACAGTGGTAAGTTCATCTATAGAATGTTCTTGTTGTTTTGGGTAAAAGCAGTTGAAGTTATAACTTAGCATTAAATGCTGATTGTCCTTAGCCAATGAGATTAGAGCATATTTTAGGCTAGTGATCTTGGTTGTTTGCTACTAGTATTAGAGCTTCCCAGGACAAATTGTGTCACCCCAAGGTAGGTGTCAATCTTGGAGTCCTTTGTTGGAAACTTTGCTAGAGATCTCCTTAGTGCCCTCCAAACCATAGTTCCCTAAGTTTTCCCATTTGGGTTCATGTGCTTGGTTCACGAACTAAAAAGTATACATTTTTGGCATGGTAATAAGTTGTTTACAAGTAATTCAGAAGCTTCCATGGTCTTTTCATGGCTACTCTTTGTTCCTTACGATTGTGTTGCAGAAGAGGGAAAGAATGGTTGGCTGCAACTTCACAGCCTTGTGTCTTTTCAGCACAACTTTGTGTCACATCAATAATCATGAAAATCAGCTTGCCAAAGAAGGGTGTAAGCTCAGCTGGACATGTGTCCCCTTCTGATCTAATTTGACAAGCTAAAAATGATGGTAATGGGCCCTAACTTTTAGCTTAGTTGTGCTAAAACTTGACTAGTGGCTAGTCTAACTACTTTAGTTACTCAAGTGAACCTTGGTTGCTAAGATTAGCACATGGGCTGGGCTGTCTCGGTTGGGCCTTATTGTTGGGCTTGTTTGGGCTTGTTCATCCCTACAAAATGAATAGTTTTTCCATGGGTAATATACATGGGCTTTCATGGTTAGAGTTTCTTATGGAAAAATAAGTATAGCTCTCATAAATTTAGTAGAAGAAGCAGTTTTTAAAATATGAGTAATATATTATGTTAAGGACATATTTTATGTAGTTGGCTAATCCTTTGAAAAAACGCACTTTACTTGTATTTAGATTGATCTAGGATGTGTTTAATACTTTAAAGAATATGTTGTTCAAGTCTAGTATTAAAGCCATGAAGATTGGACCAAGAAACAAGTGAAGAAAATGTGTTTACTATTGCTGAACACCTACAGATAGCTGCTGGACACCTGCTGGATAGCTGCTCGACAGATAGCTATCTATCAAGGTTTAATGAGGCTCGACAGATGCTATCTATTGAGGCTATCTATCGAGGTTATGAAAATCAGAATTTTCAGATCTGATTTTTGGGCCAGGCTTTTGCATTTGTGTAGGATTTCTTTTCTTACAATCCTAGGCATATATAAGGCTTATTTTAGAAGCCGTCACATAAAAGAATACAAGAAGAACATATGCAAAAGGTGACCGAAGCCTTATTCTCTCTAATAGAAGCCACTGTGTCTTTGCGCCTTAGGGTTTTGTAACCAAGTGCTTCTTGATCTTCATTGTTGATGAAATGAAGAACTTTGCAGCCAACATTCTTCTTTCTCAAGTTGGTGAGTGAGTCACGTACTGGGATTTGTGCAAAGGAGTTAGTCACATATTGAGATCCGTGCATCAAAGGGTGGTGTTCATATATTGAAGAGTTCAGAGGTTCTAAAGCGGTAGAAGGTTTTTGCTGTGAGTTCATCTACGGGGATTGTAGAGTCTAGGGACAAAGGTTTTGTACTAGATCTGAAACTTCTCTTTACTATAGTGAATTGCTTTTCGGGAAGGTTTCCCCCCAGGTTTTTTACTGTGAAATTGGTTGGTTTCATTGGTTTTCCTAGGTCATCATATCTTGTCTTATTTATTTTTCCACTGCACTTATATTTGACATGATATTGATGTTTGTTTGTTTTAACAAGTTTTATGCATAATAAATCTAATTAACAACTTGGATTTAAAACTTGTTAATTCTATCAACCGGGGTCTAAATTTCCCAACATATTATAAGTAGTTTATGCTTCACAGGAGTTTTTTGCCAAGGAATAGTTTGGGCTTTCAGCATAATGTAATTGTTTTTGCCAAATGATATTTGACTTTAATAGAATAATTGTTTGCTCAATAGTTTTCGGTTTTTTGATAGAAAATGCCAAAATAGTATTGGGCTTTTGTAAATAGTTGCTAAAATAATATTGGGTTTTTGTAAATTGTTGTCAAAATAGTATTTGGGCTTCTTGTAGATAGTTGGCAAAATAATATTGGGCTTTTGTAAATAGTTGCCAAAATAGTATTTGAGCTTTTGTAAATAGTTGCCAAAATATTATTGAGCTTTTGTAAATAGTTTGAGATTTTGTAAAAATATTGCCGTGTAGCAATGAACTTGTAAGAGTGCTGTGTAACAACTAGTTTTGTAAGTGTGCTGTGTAGCAACGAGTTTTGTAAATGTGCCGTGTAGCAACGGACTTGTAAGAGTGCTGTGTAGCAACGAGTTTTGTAAGTGTGCCGTGTAGCAATGGGCTTTAGGGTGCCATGTAGTAGTGAGATTTAGAGGTACTGTGTAGCAACAACCTTTAGAGGTGACATGTAGCAACATGTTTTAGGGTGCTGTGCAGCAACGGGCTTTGTAAAGAGAGTTTTGTTGGGCTTTTTGGATTTTTCTCACAAGGTAAAAGAGTTTGGGCTTTTTGTAGAGATGATATAATTTTGTGGCCCGGTTTTGGTAGTGGTATGATAAATATTTGTGTAAGAGCCCAAGTTGTTAATATGTGGGATATAATGGGTAATATTTGTGGAGGGCCCAAAATAGTATATGAGGCTTATATGAGAAATATTTGTGGGAGCTCAAGTCGGGTAATAATATGGGAAAATATTTCGGTAATACGTGAGAAGCATTTAGGAAATATTTGTGTTGGCCTAAAATAGTTTATGGGCTTATATGGGTATTTTAGTGAGTGGACTAATGGGATTAGGGCCTAAAAAGTTGTACCTCAACAAATGGTAATCTTTATTATTGGGAATAAAATGTGTTGCAACAGAATAATTAAATCTATTCGTAAGTTTGGTTATGAGCTGTAACATTAAAATAAAAAACCTAATATTTATTTTAGCAAATATCTTACTCATATAATTATATTTACTAGAAAATAATATTTTTTAAAAATTTTGAGAAAGATATGAGTTATTTTTATGATTTTGTATTTCTATAATTGTTACATGAATATGGAAAATTTGTTTATTTATAAATATATTAATGTTAAAATTATTTCACCTACTAAAGAAATAAATAGCTATTACAACCCTTTTAGAGAGGAATAATATTTTTCATTTTAAAGAATAGCTATTCATAAGGAATGACTATTCCTGCAATAAAAACCAAGGAAGTCAATACCGTACCGGAGGCTGTACCGGTTTGGCCACCGGTACGATATATTTCGGATACCGGTCAATACCGGTGTACCGTTTCGGGTTTACCGCTATTTTATATATATATATATATATATATATATATATATATATATATATATATATATATAGACACACACACACACACACACACACACACCAAAATCTTTAGAACCATGTTTATAAACATATAATATTTCACTTATATTATAGTAAATATAAAAATTTATCATAAAACATTACCTCAATTCAGAACAAATTATTCATAATTTTAGACTTTAGTATCAATTAAAAGAAAAAAAAAACACTATATAAAAAATAGAAAGTTTAGTTGTTCATTGCATACTAAGAAAACAAATAATACTAATAAGTTAATGTAAATAAGTTACCATTATGCCTTTACAAAATTCAAAAATTACAAAACTTAAAAAAAAAAAAAAAAAGCTTTTTTCTGTACCGGCCGGTATTGCCTGAAATTGGCCGGTATGGCCGGCACGGCCGGTATTTTTTCCGGTACAATATAAAAGTGTACCGGTACCGGTGCACTGGCCGGTACGGTATGTACCGGCTGGTACGGCCGGTACCGGTACGGTATCGACCACCTTGATAAAAACATATCCAAACTACTGAATAGATAAAACATAGAAATATTTATTACATTTTAATATTTATTACAGTCTACCAAACATATCTTTAAGATATTTATTAATTTATATTAAGTGTCGCGACATTTATACAGTTTAATCTTCAATGTGGCCTCACTTGGTGGCATGCTATATATATCAAGAAAAGTTAATGAATGTCCCATGGGCATTTGATAGTGATTTATTTTAGGAATTTTTTTTTGAAAAAAGAAATACTCCCTCTATCTCAATTTGTTTGTCCTCGATTCCATTTTGGGACATCCCAAAAATATTGCCCTACTTCTAAAATTAAAAACCATTAATATACTAATGTTCCTAATATGTCCCTACTTTATTTCCAATACCATTTTTGATAAATTTATTTAAGGGTGGTTTTGGGACTTATACATTTTTATACAACAAACAAGACAAGAAAATAAATGATGTTCATTTAAAAAGTTAAAATTTTGAAACAAGACAAACAAATTGGGACAGAGGACATTTGAGCCTAGAGTTGGCGTTCTAGTCCTGTTAGGTTTTGGGTAAACAGTTCTTTCTTGAAGAAACTGTCATGGCTAGTTCATCTTCCGCAGTCATTGATACCCCTAAACCCACTTTTGACCTTTCCCTCCGTACATCTACTGAAAATAGGTTAAACTACTTGTATGAAATCTCTTATGTACCCGAAGATAGTAAAATTCCTACTACCGACTTCCCTATTGTAAATCCTTATACTGTGTTTAATAAACCCCAACCTTCATTCAAAAAAACCATAAAAAATTATTGGTCCTTCTCACCCTTCTACATTAAAAGAATATGTCCAAGCTTCCAAGTTTGATCAATTCAATATCCCAGCAAGTGAAAATAAAAATTTCATCACCCTTGCTCTTCACAAAGAGTTTGTAATTCCATGGCAAAAATAAGGGTACACACATCTTTATTTTGGTGCAATAAGATTGACACTAACTTTCCACATAAGAAAAAGACTGCCTATAGCCTCTAGGATTTCACTCATTGAATCTAGATTTTTGAAATATCAAAATGCGGTCATATGAACTGTTTAGACCACTCTAAATGCAGGAACAATTTTCGTCACACTATGTCCAAACTTCAATATTCCCCTTAAAGATCCTCACCTTTATGATGCTCGCAAGGTGCAAGTTAAGATTACAGGAGCCTCTCAAGTACAAGACACATATGTTGCTACACTTCACTATAAACTTGCTCACAGGCTTCAAAATCATGCCTTTCATATGGCAGTCCCAAACATGGCCCAATCTAATGATGCTTTGTCTATCCAATTTGATCCATGAATGACCTCCATGTGTACGTTTGTCCTAAGACAACTCACTAGAGACCAGATGACTTCTCTTTTCCTAGATTCATGGGTTACGAAATATGAGACACTTCACCAAGCGATTAAGCCAGTCTAGTCGAATAATTCTCTCTTTATCAGAAAGGAAAATGGCGAAGCTAAGACAAGGTTTTTGGTGGCCTTACCACAAAAGAAAGACGTGACAGTTTTTCCAACCTAGATTGCTATGCTTCAACCTGTGTCATATGTTTGTGAAGGCCTTAAGATTAGCGCATTTCCTGAAGACAGAAAGCCTTGCTATGAAGGCAAATCATCCTTTGGCCACATATGGTGGGATATTTGTGATTGTACTGAATGTAGAAAAGAAGAAACTCTTGAGGAAGATTATTCAAGAAGAAGGAAGAAAAAATCCACTCAACAAATCCTCAAAGAAAGATATGAAGTAGGTGATTCAAAAGTTGATTTCCTTGGAGAACTCTCTAGAAAATTTGACTATTATGTTCTTTATCCTAGAACCAGAAAGCAAAAAATTCCTCCTTCTCCTCCATATAAAGAAACCAAATCCAAAGAATATCATGATCAAAACCCTAAACCTCCACTAATCCCATACTACCAGAAAGTTCTTCCCCAAATACCTAGATGCCAACCTTTTCCTACTAGTCAAACCCACCCATAAAAACCCTTATCTTGTTACATGTTTTACCATGCTTCACCTTCCAACTCACAGGATTTTCCTCCTCTTGAAAGTTTTGAACATCCTCAGACCAGTATAAAGCATGTTTGGAAAATCAAAACCCTGTTGGAACTAACCCAAATGGAACCAAAAGACATGTTTTGTTAGCAGAAGCAGCTCTAAATTGGCAAGTGGAAAATGCTGTGGCACAAAACCAAGCCCTTTAAAATCCTTGATAACCAATAAAAGTTAGTTGAGGTAGTTACCCACAACTTGTCATCCTCAGGTTCTCTTATTGATGATTTGAAGAAAAAAATCAAGATGGTTAAACAAGAGCTTGCAACAGTTGTATCCATAGTTAAAGACATGGTTGTTTCTTTCCCCTTCATAGGGCAAAAAAGAGAGGAAAGAATGCAATTGTTGACACAACTTCAATCCATAGAAAGATCACAAAAGACAATTACCCAACCTTTCCCTATGCTTGTCTATACTCCTTACCAACCTCGACAATCATTATATAAAGATCTGTCCTTACCTTTAACCTCTCCATTTTCATCAACTTCTCCTGGATAAAATCTCCAACCTTTAGCCACGACACATCTTAATTATAACCCTTTTAAGACTAGTGGAATTTTCGTAGCCATAACATATTTATCTCCACCTAGACCAAAATCCCATGCCAAGCCACAAAATGAACCTTCCCCTAAGAAAAGGGACAAAGAACTATTATATGAAGGATAAAGTTTAGCTACAAAATTGGTTGTAGCTTAAGGCTACAAACTCACTCAGTAAAATAAATATTACAACATATTTTGAAAAGCTAACCATTGAATTGCATGTTTTTAATGCTATTAATACACATCTTAAATTTTGTGTCAATCGGATATTATTTACTATATGATTTATAAGTTTATATTTTATGCATAATTTTAAATTACAAAAACTTGCGATTTAAAAAATTTATTGATGACATAGCTATTGATCTTTAATTTTCTTGAAATTTTGCAAGCATGGAGGAAATAAGAAGAAGATGTAATCCATTGGTGGATTTATCAAAATTCATCTCCAATAAGAAGATATTAAGTAAGTTTGTAGCCTAAGGCTACAACTAATTTTGTAGCTAGACTTTGTCCTTATTTGAACCTCCAGATCCAACCATTGGTGCTTCTTCAAAACCTTTGGACATGAACATGTTGGTTGTAGATCCCGATCCTGTAAATCCAATTTGATTATTCCTGAAAAACTTTACCCTTGAAAATCCAAGAGATCCATTTGTGCTCCCAATAATTGATGCCACTGATTTAGACCTATCTGATCTTGGTCTAGAAGAAGTGTTTATGATAAATGACCAGTCAATTGTAGAAGAAGATGATGTCCTCCTTCCTAAATTGCCTCCGTTGCCACTGCCGATTTTTCCTCCACCACCTTTTGTCCCTGACAACCAAACACGTTTAACCCACTCATCAACCACAGATTCAAAACATCTGTTTATCATTGATTATGTTCCTCCTTCCAGATGGCATGATGAATTTTTTAACATGTATTCATGGTGCACTGTTGAACTCCAAGCCCTAAATTCTACTATTGCCCAAGTTATTGCTAAGTTTGCTGCAAGACTCACAGGAAGAATAAGAGAATGGTGGATCAATTTAGGAGAATTTTGGCAAAGACAGGAAACCTAATCCAAAACACTAGAATATTTTTTCACAATTCTTCATAATGATTTTCTTGGCTTATTGGCACATTATACAAAAGTAGCTCGAGAAGAATTCTTGGCCATGAAGTGTTACTCATTTGAAAGAAAAGTCCTAGAAAAGCACTTTGATAGGATGTCAAGATGATTTTATTCTATCAACTCCCTTCTGAACCCATTAGGAGATGAAACTCTTCACATGTTGAACTTCTAGAGAATAACCCTACAACAAGCTTCCTTGAGAGAAATTTACCAGCATATGCTCATTGCTTTAGAAAAGCTCTACAGCCAGAGAAAATTTCTTTCAGAAATTGAAAAAGTTCATAGTAAACTCAAAGATAGTTGCAAAAGGAGAGATTTGCAAATAAAGTGCTATGAGAAAAACTGTGACTGTTTAACAAAAAGAAGAGATCGTTTCAAGAAGTATCCCTTGAAAAGGAGACACCATGCAGGACCAAGGAAGAAATTTTTCAGGAAGAAAAATGGGAGTTTCTTAAAAGAAAGCAATTTAAAGGAAAGACTTCAAAAGTCTGTTTTGTGTGCAGAAGACCAGGCCATTATGCAAAAAATTGTCCAAAAAAAGAGAAAGCAGTAAAGCTTCTTGAACAAGCACAGAATCATGCAGATGACACTCCCTTCTCAAATGTAGAATCACTTTTTTCACTTGATGACGACTGGTCTCCTCAAGCTCTAGTAGTCATGTCTTATTACACATCAGAAGAAGATTCAAACTCAAACAGTTATGATGCCTCAGACCCAGAAATCCAAACCATTTACACATCCCAGCTCATTATAGCTCCTTTAACCAGCCCCACTCCCATAGCCCAAGTACATATCCTCCTAGAAACCTACTCTAGACCCATACCAGTTATAGCCCTTTTGATACTAAAGCCGTAGCAACAATTCTCCATCCTAAGATTTTACCCGCAGAATTCTAGTTGCCCTATAACCAGATGTTTCGTGCAGCAAATGGAAAAACATTCTTAATTACCCAGAAAAGTAAGTCTATCCTTATCAGAATTTTCCAAACCCTTACCATAAAACACCAAGTCCTTGGATCCCCTCTTACTGGCAGAGACCTTCTTATAGGTTTTGATCTTCTTCACCAAATACCTAGCCTTAAATAGTCTTCAAAAAGACTTTTGCACAAACAACACCTTCTCACCTAGACTTAGGTTCCTTATCTATTTATAGTTGACCTCATTGACTCTTTGAGAATCCAGATCATCAACGATTGTTATGCAAATAGCCATTCTAAATTGCTCCTTAAAAATCCAAATCCCTTATGGAAGAATCCAAACTTTTTCATACACCTTCCATTCAAAGAGAATGAAGATGTAAACCCTACAAAGGCTAGCCATAAAGGAATGAACCCATAAAATTTAGCCTTAGCCAAACAAGAGATATCTACCCTCCTCTCAGAATGCCTCGTTGAACCCATAACCTCTCCGTGGGCATGTGAAGCTTTTTATGTCAACAAGCATTCTGAGCAAATTCAAGGAAAAATCAGATTGGTAATTAATTACCAAGATCTTAATCATTTTCTTGCAGATGACAAGTTCCTTTTGCCAAGCAAGAGTGCTCTCTTTTAGCACCTTTCAAATGCAAAAGTGTTTTCAAAATTTGATCTTAAAGTAGGATTTTGGCAATTAAGAATCCACCCAGAAGAAAGGTACAAGACAACATTTTGCATTCCAAATCACTATTACCAATGGATAGTCATGCCTTTGGCCTAAAAAATGCCCCATCCCAATACCAAAAACCAATGGTAACGTTGCTCTAGCCACTCTTGGCCAATGCATTAATCTGTGTGGATGACATCCTCCTGGTCTCAAAAGATGCAAATTCTCATGAAAGGATGCTCATTGAATTTTATAATCTAGTGAAATCTCAAGGAATAATGCTTTTTGAAAAAGAAAATGGTTATTGGACAGTCTTCTATAGATTTCTTGGAAGTAAGCATTTTAGATGGAAAGTACTATGCAGCATCACATGGCCACCTCCCTTGGCTAATTTCCAGATAAGCTCACAAGTGCCAAACAAATACAACAATTTCTTGGAATTATTAATTACATGTCCGACTTCATCCCGAAGATTTCGAGATACAAGAACTATTTAGCTCAACTCCTGAAGAAAACCCTTCCAGAGTGGAGTTATGTTCACATAGAAGCAGTCCAACAATTGAAAAGATTAGCAAAAAAGCTTCCCCTGCTACAGATTCCAGGACTAGGCAAACAAATTTTGTAGAAAGATGCAAGTGACGAGTACTGGGCAACAACTCTTTTTGAAGAAATTGATGGAAAAAGAAATATTTGTGGATATAAAAGTGGTGCATTCAAGTCTTTAGAACTTCATTATCATTCTACTTTCAAGGAGATTCTTGCAGTTAAACATGGAATTGAAAAATTCTAGTTTCATCTCCTCGGGAATAATTTTCAAGTGGAAATGGACATGTCCTCTTTTCCAAAAATGTTTCAATTCAAACGAAAAATTCTTCCTCATCCTTAGTTACTCAGATGGTCAAATTGGTTTTCACAATGGTCTTTCCAAGTAAGGCACATCAAAGGAAAAGATAATCTGATCACTGATTACCTTTCTAGAAAGCCTCCAACCTTTAACACCACAATTGTTCCTCCACCCTTGTGTGTAATCCTATTACAGATCCATCCTTATCCTCAAGATCTTCCTTTGCAGCCCCTATGATATCCTTAATATGATAGAAAACCTTCCTCCAGACATAAAAGACCAAATAAAGACCTTGACCCTTGAAGCCAAATCCAAAAAAACCATCAAAGTCCTCCATAATTACCTTAAGGAACACCACAATCACTTTCTTGCTATTTATCCTAATTTGGACCAACCAAGGAAAACCATTTTTGCCTTTTGGATAACCAACTGGGTTGTCATGGATTATCTTTATATGTCGTATTTAATCAATGAGTATTACTTGTGCCTTCATTTTGAACTAGGATTTTGTAGACTTTTTTTTCCCCGTGAAAATAGATATATTCAAATATTTTGGTTTGAAATCCTAAAAAATAATGCTCGTAATGGAGATTGGAAAAAGGTATCCCATAACAGAACATCCAAGATTTGGTCATAAAATTACTACTGGATGTATAATTGCTAAGCTCAATTCAAAAAAGGACATTCGAGCAGAAGGTATCTTTCATCAGTTAGAAATGCATTGGGTCACTAACCAAGATGACACCCTCCATTTACACATGGACACCACTTGGGCATTTTGTCACCATGCTCTTACACAGGGTGAATCCCTTAATAAGGGAACCTTATTTGAAACAGGACCAAGTACCCTAGAAGCTTACAGACAACAGTGATGACCCCTATTATGATAACCATAACCCAGATGTTGGCACTGATGTCAACGAAGAATGGTTCCAAGGAAGAGATGGATGGGACTAAACAGGTCCAACACTTTTTTTTTTAAAGGTCCTTGAAACGTCCTGAAGCAGCTCAGCCTATCCATGCATGTCAGGAACACTTATTGCCCCTGTAGCAGCCTTATCTAGCAGCAACTTTGTCTCTAGCAAGGCCTCTACTTCCTTCAATACTTGTCAATCACAAGCCAAGCCCCTATCATCTCATGTAAAGCTGATTGTAAATTGTATCCGGATATTTGAGTTCCATGGTTTATAAATATCTACTTTGTATCATTGTAAAGGTAGAACTTAACCACCTTCAGAAATTCTTATGACTTATGTAAAGAGTTTGTTATATCTAATAATACCAGTCAACCTGTTGTATCTAGTTCTCTATTCTATTCTATACTTTCAAATAATTTTCTTTTTTTATTTTCTATATACGTACATAAATATATATATACACACACTCACATATACACATATGTGTGTGTGTTTATTTATTTAAACGATAGGCATTTAACTCTTTTGGAAAGGAATTTAAGGAGACAACGAAGCAAGAATTTATTGTTTGTGGAAAAGAAAATCGCAGAAGTAATGGCACAACACAACCATTAGGGGGAGCAATTATAGAGGGTGAGTAATTCAAACCAAAAGCAGAACGAATATGTGCCATTGGTCAAAACCAACTAATTAATGCAGGCTTTTTATATAATATTCAAAACTATTTTGGAGAATACAAGTAGATAACATATATATTAGGCAGATTTTTAATTTTTTTTTTTTTTGAGAAGAAGATTTTTAATATCTAATATTATTTTTTAGAATAATATTTAAAACTATTTGTTATATAATTTATGTGTAAAAAATTAACATTACTAAAACTATAAACACTTATTAATATTATCAAAGGTATACACATATTTAATAGGAAATTTGTTATATATATTTTTATAATTTTGAAAGGATTGAGTTCAAGGTGTAACTTCTAGTAATGTTACATCACTAAATATTTTTTAATTGGATGTGAATTTTGACAAATCCACCATTAGATCATATTATCTTTATATATTCTCCATGCTTGCAAATTTTCAAGATGATCAAAGATTAATAATCATGTCATCAATCAATTGTTTAAATTCAAGTTTTTGTAGTTTAAAATAATGCATAAAATATGAGTTTATGGATTGAATGGTAAATAATATCCAATTGAAATGAAAATTGACATAAATGTTAAGAACATATAGAACATGTAATTCAATGGTAGGGTTTTCAAATTATGATTTCTATAAGAAGTTATTGGGTGGTGTAACATTGCTTAGAGTTATACCAGGTGTAACTTGAATCCAACCCATTTTTAAAATTATTAATTAAATTATTTATGACGTCACTAGTTAGATCGCGAGTCATAACCACCAAGACCAACACCCCTAACACGCGCATGCGTGCTCAGAGGCTAGTATAGATGAAAAGTAGTCCCTTAGAGAAAAGTAAAAATAAAAAGAAAAGTCTTCAAGAACGTGCAAAAAGGCTAGTTTCTTCTAATGTGATTGTCAAATTGTTTATATCATTAGAAAATTAGTTTTAGAAACATTACCCAATTTGAATGCTCCTCAAACTAATGCTTATTGGCCAATAACATAAATGTGCTACAATGTACATAATAGCCTTTAATGCATGTTTAGAGACTTTTCTATTTTTTAAACGTCAATACTTTCTTTATCTTAATTTTTTTTCCATTAATATACAAATTGTAATTATAATGATAAGATACAAAAACAACAAACTTTTGTCAATGGATTCATCTCTTTCTACCTTTACTTGATTTATAAAGAAAAAATTACCAAAAATTAGTGTATAATTAATTCCAACATCTTAAAAGAATTATGTAAACATCTAGAATTGACTATTAAAATATTCATAATTTTTTGACCACTTTAAAGTCAACAAAGCATTTGCTATTCAGGTAACAATACTTCATATTAGTGTCATGATTAATATGATACAAAATTAAGACTCAACTTCAACTAAAATATTTATCCAAAAAAAAAAACTTAAACTAAAATATTCTTAAAATTTTATTTTAATTTTTTTTTTACATTCTTGGAGGAGAGAATAAAAATCATTACGTAGAACGTTGCAATTTTTATAAAATCCAAATTCAAATGAGAAAAAAATGGAGGAAAAGGCCTTGAAAGGTAAATGATTTGTATATCTTGCAAAGCTATAATATTTTTAAAAGTTTTGAATGCATGCATGTAGAGACTTTTTTATTTTTGTAAAATTTTTCATTAATGATTTCAACATCAATAAGTTTTTTTTTTTGTGAGTGGGAGATCAGAGCATAACTTTTAAAATACCACTCGTACTATACATGAATTTGTACTATACATGAATTTGAAATCCACTTTGATTTGTAAGATCTTAGACATATTCCCATTCACGGTTTTTTGGAGCCATAATTTGCTAAAGAAATTGTATAAGAAATTCAAAAATCTAAAATGTAAAGGAAAAAAAAAAGAATTTCAAAGAATAAGTTAGACATGGTCATGAACATCAATTCTCCTGAGTATAAAGAAAACCAACCGACAAAAAGTTCTAGGCATGCAGAAGAAATACTATCATGGTCTTCGAATATTTTGGCAAACAGAAGCAGTAAACAAAAAACAAAAAACTTAAAAAGACCATGAAAAAGAGATAGGGATGCTTAACATATAGTTAAAATACTGTCCAACGTTATGAAAAAATTCCCACTTCCATTCCCACTATCCCACATTCTATATATAGAGAGAGATTAGAGTACCTACCTTTTAAATTCTATTTTGAGCAGTGGCATTTTTTTTTTTTTTGCACTTCGTCTCTGCCTTTTTTCTAATTTTTTACTTTGATCATAGTCCTCTCTAGCTCTTAACATAGCAAGGTTGGTTTTTTTTTTTTTTTTTTTTTAATTAGCATTAAAGATTGGACGTGAGGATAAGGATGGCCTGCCTTAAGATAAAATTGTAACTGCAAGATTGCTAAGTGCTAACTGGTTGATGATAATGGGGAGTTTAATCTTTAAATTTGTATTGGGTTTGTGCATGGGTGAAATCATGGATGAGGATAATTATAAATAGTTTTTTTTTCCTAAAGTTTAATAGTTTTATTTATTTTTGTTGCGGTAAAAGGCTCACATGAAAAAACTGAATGAATTAAAAGCATTTTTTTAGGAGTAAAACATGGGAAGTGAAATTTAAATATAATCCGTTGTGAAGGAAAAAAAAAAGAATTTGGTAATTGAAAAACAAACTACCCCATTCGGCCATTCCCACATTTTATCAATAAGCATTACTGTTTACTCAAAAAAAAATTTTAAAAATTTCTTCCATAAAATAAAAAAACCACAAACGTCACATTAAAAAAAAAAAAAACCATGTAGAAACCAATTATAACTTCTTAGAAATAACTTCTCCTTTCATTTGTTCCTTTTCCCACAAACTCCAAACTCCTAATGGAGGGTTCCCTTCAAACTTTTTTTTTTCCACATGTGAAACCTAAATAGAACTTTATTAAAGAATATATCAACAGAGTTGTCTATCCTGTTTATGTTATTTTGGCAGAAAAAGACAAAGACAAGGAAAAAGATATTGATGATTTTTTTTACATTCTATCTTAATTGCTTTAATGATAAAGAAGAAGGGTTAAAATGGTCAACTTATATAAAAAAAAAATACAATTTCCTTTAAGCTTGGGAATTTGGATACCCACCTGATGGGACTGACGAAATCAACTACCGACGAGACTAAGGCATCTGATGGGACTGACGAGACCGCTCTTTGAGACGAGCCTAAACAAGTATCCACGTCACCGACGAGGATATCAGGATCATTCAATGCCACCAATAATACCCCGAATGGTTATGTAACTAGCTGGACGAACCGTTGAAGGCATATTAAAACCCCATCACTCAACAAGAAGCGTTACTAAAAGAGGCATTAAAGTCACAATAATTGCCACAACGGCTAGAATCTAGAACAACATATATAAAGCCCACGCATTGCCAACAGAAGGTACGAACATAGTTACAAGATATCCCTAATCATTCTTATAGTCTATTATTATAAACTCCCATGTACTAACTTTGGCATCGGAGGTGTTGTGGCAGGCACCACACCGGTGACCATTCCAGAGAATTTCTTCTTTCGTCGCGACACAAGCAGACCTTTAGTCCCATCTGGACAACCTCACTACAACTGACGAACCTGTGATTCATCAGTCTAGTTCCATTTGGATGACCTCACTACAACTGACGAACCCGTACTTCATTAGTTTGGCGCCATTTGTGGGAACGACATTTTCGTATTAACGGTTTGAAAGCGTAGTTTCTACCAACTTCAATATTCAGATGGAGTCCAACCAGGATTCAGTGGCCTTAGCCCAGCAAGTCAAAGCTTTTCTGGCCACCGTTGAAGAGCTCACCAGGTAGAATCAAGAGATGAGACAACAGCTTCAGCATAAGGAGAATCGGTCCAGAGTTGTCCAGGAGGATGAAGGAGACAGCCATGGAAGAAGTGACCGACGAAGGACCACTACTCTAGACGAACAAAATTCTGATCTTCTTCAAGAGATGAGGAAAGAGATGGACGAAATGAGAAATGCTATTAAGGGGAAGACAGATCGGAGCCTGGATAGAATGGTCAGGGCAACAGATTCTCCTTTCATCGTGGCAGTCTTGGAACGATCAGTGCCAGTGAAGTTTCGGTTGCCTCAACTTGAGCATTTTGACGGGCTTAAGGACCCCCAGGATCACCTTAATACCTTCAAGACGACATTAGGCCTCTAACAACCCCCTAATGAAATAATGTGTCGTTCCTTCCCTACCACACTTAAGGGAGCTGCAAGAGAGTGGTTCATAAAGTTGCCAACCTCATCCATTGATAGCTTCGAATAGTTGAGTAGTGCCTTTCTGCGCCATTTCGTTGAAGGGCAACGTCCTAAGAGACCAGCGGACCACCTACTCACTGTTAAGCAAAGGGAGAAAGAAACCTTACGGTCATACGTGAAACGCTTTACCCGAGAAACCTTGGAAGTGGACGACACGATGACAAAGTACAGCTGACGACCTTTAAAGCAGGGCTGAAGTCTAGAGAGTTTGTGGTTTCGCTGGCAAAAAATCCACCTAAGACGATGGCAGAAATGCTCTTAAAGGCGCAAAAGTACATGAATGCTAAGGATGCACTAGCCGCCATTAAAGATATGGAGAAAACAGAAGAAAGGGGGAAGAGGGAGGACGAATGTAAAGGACGAAAGAGGGAGCGTCCAGATCATCGGTTTACGGACGAAGCAAAAAGATCATAAAAAATGGCTAGGTAATAACATTCTGCCTTGACGGATGTACATTACCAACGAAGCCAAAAGATCATCGAAAATGGCTAGGTAATAAGATTTCGCCTTGACGGATGTATATTACCGACGAAGTAAGTAATAAGATTCTGCCTAGACAAATGTACATTACCGACGAAACCAAAAGATCATCGAAAATGGCTAGGTAATAAGATTTCGCCTTGACGGATGTACATTATCGACGAAGCCAAAAGATCATAAAAAATGGCTAGGTAATAAGATTCCGCCTTGACGGATGTACATTACTGACGAAGCCAAAAGATAATAAAAAATGGCTAGGTAATAAGATTTCGCCTTGACGGATGTATATTACCGACGAAGTAAGTAATAAGATTCGGCCTAGACAAATGTACATTACCGATGAAGCCAAAAGATCATCAAAAATGGCTAGGTAATAAGATTTCGCCTTGACGGATGTATATTACCGACGAAGTAAGTAATAAGATTCCGCCTAGACAAATATACATTACCGACGAAGCCAAAAGATCATCAAAAATGGCTAGGTAATAAGATTCTGCCTTGACGGATGTACATTATCGACAAAGCCAAAAGATCATCGAAAATGGCTAGGTAAAAAGATTCCGCCTTGACAGATGTACATTACCGACGAAGCCAAAACATCATCGAAAATGGCTAGGTAATAAGATTCTGCATTGACGGATGTACATTACCGACGAAGCCAAAAGATCATCGAAAATGGCTAGGTAATAAGATTCCGCTTTGACGGATGTACATTACCGACGAAGTAAGTAATAAGATTCCGCCTTGATGGATATACATTACTGACGAAGCCAAAAGATCATCAAAAATGGCTAGGTAATAAGATTCCGCCTTGACGGATGTACATTACCGACGAAGCCAAAAGATCATCGAAAATGGCTAGGTAATAAGATTTCGCCTTGACGGATGTACATTACTGACGAAGTAAGTAATAAGATTCCGCCTAGACAGATGTACATTACCGACTAAGCCAAAAGATCATCGAAAATGGCTAGGTAATAAGATTCCGCCTTGACGGATGTACATTATCGACGAAGCCAAAAGATCATCGAAAATGGCTAGGTAATAAGATTCCACCTTGACGGATGTACATTACCGACGAAGCCAAAAGATCATCGAAAATGGCCAGGTAATAAGATTCCGCATTAACGGATGTACATTACCAACGAAGCCAAAAGATCATCGAAAATGGCTAGGTAATAAGATTCTGCTTTGACAAATGTACATTACCGACGAAGTAAGTAATAAGATTCCGCCTTGACGGATGTACATTATTGACGAAGCCAAAAGATCATAAAAAATGGCTAGGTAATGAGGTTCCGCCTTGACGGATGTACATTACCGACGAAGCCAAAAGATCATCGAAAATGGCTAGGTAATAAGATTTTGCCTTGATGGATGTACATTACCGACGAAGTAAGTAATAAGATTCCGCCTAGACGGATGTACATTACTAACGAAGTCTCGTGATAAGATTCCGCCTAGACGGATGTACACTACTGACATAGCCAAAAAATTATTAAAAAAAAAAAATCTTTCATCTTCTATGGTCATCATGGCACATCATGACGAGCACAGGATCCAGGGGCATTTGATGGGACTGACGAAATCAACTACCGATGAGACTAAGGCATCTAATGGGACTGATGAGATAAACTACAGACGAGACTGAGTCATCTGATGGGACTGATGGGATCAATTATCGATGAGACGAAGGCATCTGATGGGACTGACGAGACCGCTCTTTGAAACGAGCCTAAACAAGTATCCACGTCACCAATGAGGATATCAGGATCATTCAATGCCACCAATAATACCCCGGACGATTATAGAACCAACTGGACGAACCGTTGAAGGCATATTAAAACCCCATCACTCAACAAGAAGCGTTACTAAAAGAGGCATTAAAGTCACAATAATTGCCACAACAGCTAGAATCTAGAACAACATATATATAGCCTACGCATTGCCAACAGAAGGTACGAACACAGTTACAAGATATCTCTAATCATTCTTATAGTCTATTATTATAAACTCCCTTGTACTAACTTTGGTAACGGAGGCGTTGTGGCAGGCACCACACCGGTGACCATTCCGGAGAATTTCTTCTTCCGTCGCGACACAAGCAGACCTTTAGTCCCGTCTGGACAACCTTATTACAACTGACGAACCCGTGATTCATCAGTCTGGTCCCGCCTGGATTTCCTCACTACAACTGACGAACCCGTGCTTCATCAGTTTGGCGCCGTCTATGGGAACGACATTTTCGTATTAACAGTTCGAAAGCGTAGTTTCTACCAACTTCAATATTCAGATGGAGTCCAACTAGGATTCAGTGGCCTTAGCCCAGCAAGTCAAAGCTCTTTTGGCCACCGTTGAAGAGCTCACCAGGCAGAATCAGGAGATGAGACAACAACTTCAGCATAAGGAGAATCGGTCCAGAGTTGTCCAGGAGGATGAAGGAGACAGCCATGGGAGAAGCGACCGACGAAGGACCACTACTCTAGACGAACAAAATTCTGATCTTCTTCAAGAGATGAGGAAAGAGATGGACGAATTGAGAAATGCTATTAAGGGGAAGACAGATCGGAGCTTGGATAGAATGGTCAGGGCAACAGATTCTCCTTTCACCGTGGCAGTCTTGGAACGACCAGTGCCAGCGAAGTTTCGGTTGCCTCAGCTTGAGCATTTTGACTGGCTTAAGGACCCCCAGGATCACCTTAATACCTTCAAGACGACATTAGGCCTCTAACAGCCCCTTGATGAAATAATGTGTCGTTCCTTCCCTACCACACTTAAGGGAGCTGCAAGAGTGTGGTTCATAAAGTTGCCAACCTCATCCATTGATAGCTTCGAACAGTTAAGTAGTGCCTCTCTGCGCCATTTCGTCGGAGGGTAACGTTCTAAGAGACCAGCGGACCGGCGAGATGGGATCAACTACTGACAAGACTAAGGCATCTGATGGGACTAACGAGACCGCTCTTTGAAACGAGCCTAAACAAGTATCCACGTTACCGGCGAGGATATCGGGATCATTCAATGCCACCAATAATACCCCGGACGATTACAGAACCAACTGGACGAACCGTTGAAGGCATATTGAAACCCCATCACTCAACAAGAAGCGTTACTAAAAGAGGCATTAAAGTCACAATAATTGCCACAATGGCTAGAATCTAGAACAACATATATAAAACCCACACATTGCCAACAGAAGGTACGAACACAGTTATAAGATATCCCTAATCATTCTTATAGTTTATTATTATAAACTCCCTTGTACTAACTTTGGTATCGAAGGCGTTATGGCAGGCACCACACCGGTGACCATTCCGGAGAATTTCTTCTTCCGTCACGACACAAGCAGACCTCTAGTCCCGTCTGGACGACCTCACTACAACTGACGAACCCGTGATTCATCACCACCTATTTTAAAGGGAATCCACATTTCTATGGAGAGGGGCTTAAAGGGAAAATCTAGATTCCCGTAGCATCTGATTCTCTGGTATGATTTGCAACCAAACATAAGAATCTTTAAACATTCCTAGAAATTCTAAAATATTACCCCGTACCAAACGTCACATTAGCTTTTTCTTCATTCTTTTATCTTCTATACTACGACTTAAGAGGCTTTCCATGTTTAGATTCCTCAATGCCCCTACAATCCTATGTTAAAGTAGGGACAAAACTTAAGGACAATCCGGTAAAAATGCAACTCTAACTCCCACTAAAACATTACCTAAAAAATAGGACCACTCTCCTATTAATTTTTAAAATTGATTTATTTACTTATAGATTAGATTTTTAAAATAAAAATTATATATATAAAATAATTAAATACAATTTTTTTTTTACAAAATAGGACCACTAAAAAAAAGTTTCATTGCACGCGCTTCGAAATTATCTTCTTTTGATTGACTATTTCATATACAAAATTCTTCTCAATGGTTAAGGGTTTCCCAGTCAAAATTGGTAAGTTTTTTGACAAAATTTAAAACTTATATTCTATATCATATTTTCTCAACCACATATATTGTGAATTGGTAATTTTATGACATTTTGTGATGTGCGATCCATATGAAAGATGCTATAGAAAAATTTGGTTATGAATAAAAAACTATGACACAAAATAAATAAATAAATAAATAAATAAATAAGAGTGCATGTAATAAAACTAATCTTTATATCAAAATTGTGGCATAAAAAATTGTGAGATAAAAAATTGTGTTCCTAGATTAACTCTATTTAGTAGAGTACCTTAAGAACTCTAGAAGATCTGAATCTTTCATGGATTCAGATCTTCTAGAGTTCCTAGGGTACTCTACCAAATAGAGTTCTTTTAATCTTGACCTCTCATTTAAAATTCAATGGTTCAGATCACACCATGTCATTAATTCTTAAACAAAACCTTAAAAATAAATTCCACATCAGCTATTAAAATGGACATGTCACATTTTGAATTTATTTTTAGCTTAAAAAAATTTTAAAAGTCAGATCTGAACAAGAGTACCAAAAGCTCCACCAACCAAAACCCAACTACCAACGCCTTGAAAACCTCTCCATCAATAAATCAATCAGAATGAAATAATCAAAATTTTTTTTTATGTATTAAAACATGAACAGGATTCTTTCAAGAATACATAACCACCACAGCTTACGAAGAATGACGTGAAGATGTAAGCAGAAGAAGAGCCAAGGACACCAAACTTTTCTCCAGCAAGATCTGAGCGCCGGAATGAATAGAGAACTGGGTGGAATTGGCATGGCAGAGAGATTGAAGTTTCCGCAATTTGAGAATTGCCAGACGTGAACCTCCACATTTTCTCAGTATATTCCCTTTGAGATCGGTTGCCTCTTCTTCTGCTATTCATGCCTCCTTAAAGAACAAAATCTCCTCATCCGTCATTCTTCGCCGGAGAAAAGTTTGGTGTCGTTGGTATTGGCATGGCAGAGAGATTGGATTCAGATATGACTTTTAAAATTTTTTTAAACTAAAAATAAATTCAAAATGTGACATGTCCATTTTAATAATGGATGTGGAATTTATTTTTAAGGTTTTGTTTAAGAATTAATGACATGGTGTAATCTGAACCATTAAATTTTAAATGAGATGTCAAAATTAAAAGAACTCTATTTAGTAGAGTACCTTAAGAACTCTAGAAGATCTGAATCTTTCATGTGAGAGGGAGAATTACGCATTTATAGTACTCCCGGAGTATTTAATAATTTTCCATAGATACCGAACACCAATTAAACCATGCTCTCCTGTTTCCTATATTGGTCGCTGATTTGCAGTTTTAAACAAACACACAAGTGAAGATGTAAATGATTATTATATTACATAATATATCAAATTCAATTACCTCTACCAGGACACAGCCTCCTAAACACGACCCCATTTTTTGCCTTCCCAAACGGACAATTTATAGGCTGTTCCGAAGCTCTTTTTCGAGCTCTCACATAAATGGTGGGCTGCATATGACGTATGAAGCCCATCCATTTGTGGGAGAGTTAGGAGCACTGTTACGTGATTATCTAAATTTTTTCCCCCAAACAGATCCCATCGTCTATCTTTCGTAAATCTAGGGGAATAAATCCACCAACACCCCCACCACGCACGTTGTTTCTCCAACCTTTTTCCACGTAACGCTTGTGAAATGTCGGTACGTTAATAAAAGCGTTACTAGTCCCCACCGTAATTCCATATCAATCCAAGCCCCAAAGTCTATCTCCTCACGCCAAATCTTCATCATAGAGTAGCCGTTATCCCCTATAAATACCAACCACCAATCAAACCTTCTCTCTCAACCCAAACCGACAGTTACAATGAAGATCGAGATCCAGTGCTTTTACTTCCTTACCCTTCTCGTCCTTCCGATTTACGCTGCCACAGCCCTGGGAGGCAAAAGTGGTGGTGGTGGTGGGGATCTCACCGGTGGGTGGCAGCCAATAAAGAACGTAACAGAGCCGCATGTGACGGAGATCGGAGAGTTCGCGGTGGAGGAGTACAACAAGGAGTCCAAGTCTCAGTTGAAGTTCTTGAGCGTGGTGAAAGGCGAGACCCAGGTGGTGGCCGGAACCAATTATCGGCTCATCGTGGCGACTAAGGTTGGTGGCCTCACCAAAAACTACCAAGCTGTTGTGTGGGAAAAGACTTGGGAGCATTTTAGGAACCTTACTTCGTTTACGCCTGTTAATGCTTGATTTTATTGAATGAATTTGTAAGTGGATGGATGGGTTTTGAGTGTTGAAATGTATTAATGTATCAAACTTATTTTGGAGAATAAATTCTACTATCCTCTTTGCACCAAAGAAGACAATTTCTTCTTCTTCTTCTTCTTCTTTTCTTGGTTTTGGTGATTTGGGTGCCCCACGTGAAACTGGCTAGTCTCCAGTCAAGACCTCAAGCGTTGAAATTGGAAAAGACTAAAGAATACGTGCGGTGGAAAAAGAAAAAAGGAAAAAAACATATAAAAAAGGAAAGAGAAAATCTATTGCCGGTTACAATTTTACCACAATTATGATACAACAAAATTTGAGTGATGAGCGTATATAAAAGTGGTAAAAGATATGGAATGCTAGAAAGACAATAATTTTGTTGAAAAAGGAGTTCTGTAGTTTTCACAAAACAGTGTACGGAATCCATTAAAAACGCATTAAGTAACGCTTGACACAGACGCAAACGTTGACACAGACGCAAACGTTATCATCAGTATCTAAACGTTACTTTAGTTTAGTATTAATGTAGTTGTTGACCCATGCTCTACTCGTTTTTTTATTTTTTATTTTTTATTTTTTTTTTCCTTTCTATTTTGTAAATATTATAAGTATATATGTTTGAGAAAGTATTAATTATTGCTAATCATACTATTTATTATTATATAGAGTTTTCATTATTACTATTTTTTTTTGTTCAATTTTATGCTGAAATTAGTTTCTCAAAAAGAGAAAAAAAAAAGAGTTTATCCTAAAATTTGTTAGAAAGTTTTATCCTCCATAAAAGGATAAGTTGTAAATATCATAATTCGTTAAATTATTATTTGTTAATAGCCTTTGTAAGTAATTCAAAGTTTCATATTTAAGAAAGTATTAATTTTTAATAGTACTATTTATTATTTCAAAAATTTCTTTATTATACTACTATATTTTGTTATTCCGTTTTAGGCAAAAATTTGTTAGAATTATGTATTTATATGGATAAAATTTGCAAGAAGATTATATCCAATTTGAAAGGATGATTTGTAAATATCATAATATGAAAAATTATTTGGTCAATTTAAGAATCAAGTTAGTAATGTTCAGTGATTTTTTTTAGTTCAATAATATGATATAAAGTATTTCATATTATACTAAAGATTGTTACAATTTGGCTAAGAAATGAAATAATTTCGTATATATTGGTATATCAATTTGATATATATTGATGGGAATCTAAATTAAGTCAAGATCGTCCATGATAGTCATCCATGGATAGGTCGTCCAAGAACGTTTTACAAGAAAGGAAGCCCAACAGAAGCATCTCAAACATGAATAACATCCCTCCATAAAATATTACTACTGTCCAAGCACTACATAATCAAACCACGATTTGTTGTTCCAGAATGTAGGGATAACTCCCCGAAATCTGCTCCATTTTCTCCATTAACTCCACAAATCTCCCACGATGATAATGGATCCAAACAAGTAGACCAACTCCTAACTCTCTATAAAAGAATAAAATCTCATTCAACCAAGGTAATGTCAAATATTCACAATTCACCATCTTTGTGTTCTATAGAGAAAACTAACTTAACCGTCAGATGGTCCTTGGCCGGTTAACACTAGTCACCTTTGAAAGTCTTTTCTTTCTCTTAAGGTCATCAAGCCTGAATCATTCAACCTACTGATTTTCGTGCATCATTAGTTGCCGCCGTCTGTGGGAAAGTAGTGAGCAAAGATTCCAAGCGTTAATCGCCTTACTTTCCAAGACAAAAAGGTTGCATGGTTCAAACCGCCGTCTGTGGGAAAGTAGTGAGCAAAGTTTCCAAGCGTGAACCACCTTACTTTCCAATACAAAAAGGTTGCATGGTCTCGACTAGGTCGACGGCCACCAGTCCAGAACATCAGGAGAGTGGAAACTCCTCCAGTCACCCAAATCGTGCACCTGCACCACCATTGACTGTCCAGCAATAGTTGCAATCCACGACAACTGTGATGGCGGACTTAACACAACAACATCAGGAGTTAACTGGAGAAGTTAATAGACAACGTCAACACCAACACGGCGAAGAACATGGGGAAAATTCAGAGAATAGAGGGGCGGAGAACGATGTTGAAGGAGGAGATCAGTCCAGAGGTACCGTCACTCGTAGGGTACCACATTTGGAAAGAGCTATGGAACATATGAAAAAAGACAAGGAGGAGATAAAGGACTCCATGAGGAGGGAAAATCGTGTGGATGACCTTGTCCATAGAACTGACTCTCCCTTCATTGCGTCCATCACAAGTCATCCTCTACCCTTCAAGTTCAAAATGCCTACCTTGGACTCATATGATAGAACGCGAGATCCTTGTGATCACATTGCCACGTTCAAGACAACCATGCATCTCCAAGGTGTTCCAGACGAAATCATGTGCAGAGCCTTTCCTACTACATTAAAAGGCCCCAACTAAGATATGGTTTGGTAAGCTACCACCAAACACCATAACTTTATCCCAAGATTTAAGTAAGTTATTCGTCAACAACTTTGTCGAAGGCCAAAGGCATAAGCATTCCTCGTCCAATTTGTTGAACATAGAGCAAGAAAAAAAAAAAAGTTTGCGGACTTTCATTAGTCACTTGATTAGGGAAGCCCTATTGGTAGACGAGATGAATGATAAGATCCTCTTAGCAGCCTTGTACAATGGGGTTACTTCAAATTTGTTCATCTATAAACTATATGACCAAGAGCCACAAACGATGACTAAGTTGATACACTCAACCCAAAGTTTCATGAATGCTAAGGAAATGATTATTGCCAAGAAAAAGAAGAAGGCTGAATGAGTGGAAACTAGTTGTGTACACCATCCAAAGCAAGGTCCTCATCCAAAGAAGGCCAAGACAAGGGAGAAAAGGGATCAAGACTGCAGGCTAGCAAGATCCTCCTTAGGACTATATTCCAATTATACTCCCTTGAAGACCCCACTTGACCAAGTACTAATGTAGATCAAAGACAACCCGTCCTTGAAATGTCCAGAGAAGATGGAAGGAGATCCTAGCGAATGGAACAAAAGCAAGTGTTGTTGTTTCCACTGAGATCATGGCATGACATGGAGGAATGCTACGACTTAAAGTAGCAGATTGAAGTCCTTATTAAGCAGAGAAAGTTAAAGAATTTCCTTGGACGAGACCACTATGGGCACTAGGGATGAGTCGCCACCTAGTTTTTGCAATGGTTTAGGAACCATATATATAGCGTCCTCTCGAGGGAGGACCTTTTGATCTTACTACCAGAGTATGAGTTCAAAGTTTAGGTACACTCTTGGGAAGGTGTTAGGCACCCAAGTTCGCCCAACTGTAAGGTTGGCCTCCTATATTGTGTCTCATACCTTAACCTTACTAAAAACAATCTCAACACTTATATCCTAAACTAACACACACACTAGAATGCATCTAACATACGATCATGAAATCTTTATCTTTAAACAAGCATACTTATCTATCCACCAAGCAAAAGAGGGCCCAAGCACATAAAAGAAATCCTAGCATTCATCTAGCATATTAAAACCTTATCATACATCTAAAACAAGGCAACAACTTAAACATGGTAGCAAGGCATCAACATATTACAAACTCTAATCATACATCTAAGCATGTTTCATCATATCATCAAAGTAAAACCATAACACAAATGCATGAACATTTTTAATGCATGACTTACCCTTTACTTACCTTGCAGCAACACACCACCTAAGGCATTAATGCATGGACATATGAATGAATGGCGTAGTATTAAAGCAAGAAAAAAAAACATAAAAATCATAATCTAAGCATGTTAAGCATTTAAGAGACACAAACGTATAAACATATGAAAAAGGGGCTTTAAAAGAAAAGAGACAAAACATGTGAAACAAACAACAAACAAACAAGAAATCTAGATTAGGGATTCTAGGTAAGCACCTGCGTACACAGCCTAAAACCTATGTACATGAGCATGCGTGCCTAGGACTTGTTCAAAACCCTAACCCAGAAACAAACAAGGCAGAAAACAGAGCATGAACTAAAAACCCTAATTCTAACAAACAAACATACGTTTTAAGCATACCAAAACTTAAACCTAACCTAGAGAAGCATATTAAAACATGTTTTACAAACAAGCAAAGCAAACAGAAAGATTTAAAGACTGAAAAGAAAGAAAAAAAGTTTAAAAGAAATACCTCACAAAAAGCTTTCCAAGCTTGATTTTGATTGTTCCCCTTTGTCAAATCTATCATAATTCAATAAAATAATGATTAGCAACGTTAAACTAAAAGGATTTGGGCCAGAAAGGTCTTAATCAAATAAAATTGACTTGAGGATGTTTTGTAAAAAATCCCTTTTGATTCACTATTTTCTAGTGAATCTTAGGTTTTTCCTGTGAGATTTCTGTGTGTCTTGAAAATGTATCATGCAAGACTTTTTATAGTGGAAAAAATGAGGTTTGAAGTGGCTCCCAGACTATGTGGGATTCATTCCAAACCTTAGCCATTATTGCAGAAAACTTGCATTTCTTATACTTCTGAAACCCTAGCTGCGTATGTAGGAATATGCTTATGTACGCAAGCTTTAGCCCACATACGCAGGCCATGGCCCGCATACACAAGCCGAGGGACATTTTGGTCATATTATTTCCAAAAATAGATTTTTGCTCATTTATAAGGTTATACTTTCCATTTTAACACTCCTTAAGTCAATTTAATATATGATAGGGCTCGATGCTAGCCTTGGGCCTTAGAGTTTCAGCATCATTGGGGAACGGGGGCTCGAGTTGTAAGGGATACAAAATACAATGTTTACAACCACAAAGAAGAAAGAAAATGATTGAAAGGCAAAGCGGAATTGCCAGTGCGTTAGCCACTTGGAGAGATAAGGGTCATTGTAGGAGGAATGTCAACCGGAAGCTCGTCCAAAGCCAATAAGACTTACTTGCAGGGAGTTCAGAATGTTCAACTCACTGGCCGCCCACCAAGGATGTCCAGATAAGACGAGCCTGCCATTAATTTCATGGACGAAGATGCGAGGCGACTACATCATCCTCATGACGATGCAATTGTTATTACTTTGACGATTGCAAATCATACAACTAGAAGAGTGTTAATAGATAATTGGAGTTCAACAAATATCCTTTACTATCCAGCCTTCCAGCAAATGAGAATTAACAAGGAGTTACTTCATCCAGTGAATGTGCCTTTGATTGGATTTGGAGGAATGAAGGTTCTACCAGAAGGCACTATCTCCTTGCTAGTCATGGTTGGCTCTTACACACGACAAATCAATAAGGAAGTAAACTTCCTTTTTGTGGATTGTTCATCCTTATATAATGCCATCATAGGATGACTAGCTTTGAATAGTTGCAAAGCCACAATGTGCACCTATCACTTATCAGTTAAATTCCCAACGGAGTATGGCATTGGAGAAGTACAAGGAGACCAGCTAGCTGCTAGAGAGTGTTACCTAGCAATGTTAGCGATGGATAAGTAGATGCAGACGATAAACATTGAAGAAAGAAAAACAATGGCTGAACTGATTGAAGTATTGGAAGATGTTCCACTGGACGAGTCCAACCCGAAGAAATTTACTAGAATCAGGACAAGCATGGAAGACAAGATGAAGCGAGACCTCGTCCAATTCCTCAAAGAAGAGCACGGATGTTTTTGCTTGGAGCCACGAAGACATGCCTGGGATTGACCCAAGTGTGATTACTCATTGTCTAAATGTCTCCTAATCGTATAAGCCCATCTGTAAGAAAAGGAGAGTGTTCGCTCTAGAACGAGACAATGCTATCAAAGAAGAGGTCCAAAAGCTAGTGACAGCAGAGTTCGTTCGCGAAGTCTACTACCTTGACTAGCTAGCTAATGTAATGATGGTAAAAAAAAAAAAACTAACGGCAAATGAAGGATGTGTGTGGACTTCACAAATTTGAACAAGGTGTTCCCCAGAGATAGTTATCTGCTACCACGCATTGACCACCTGGTAGACTCAATGGCTAGACACCAATTGCTGAGTTTTGTAGACACATTCTTAGGGTACAATCAGATCAAAATGGACGAGGCGGACCAGGAGAAAACATCCTTTATCACGAGCTAAGGTTTTTTTTGTTACAAAGTAATGCCTTTTGGTCTAAAAAATATAGGAGCTACTTATCAAAGGCTAGTTAACCATATGTTTTGTCCACAAATTAGGGAGAACGTTGAAGTGTACATGGACGACATGTTGGTCAAAAGCGCGAGGGAAACACAGCCCTTGGATGACCTTCAGAAGATATTTGACATGCTTAAACAATACAATATGAAGCTGAACCCGAGCAAATGTGTCTTCAGAGTTTCATCAGGTTAGTTCCTTGGTTTTATGGTTTCACAAAGGGGAATTGAAGCAAATCCTAACTAAATCCAAGCGATACTGAGCATGGAGCCCCTAAAGAATGTCAAAGAAGTCCAAAGCCTCATTGGATGGGTAGCAGCCCTTAACAATTTTGTCTCAAAGGCTACTGACAAGTGTTTACCATTTTTCAAAGTATTGAGAAAAGCATTTGAATGGATGGATGTGTGTCAACAAGCATTTGAAGACCTTAAGGCTTATCTCACCTTGACTCCATTGTTGAACCCATCCAAACCAGGTGAATAGTTAAATCTGTACTTGGTGGTGTCCCCTCATGTAGTAAGCTTAGCTTTAATTGGGGAAGAAGGAAAGGTGTAGAAGCCCATTTACTACACTAGCAATGCCTTAAGAGGAGCTAAAGAACGGTATCCACCGATGGAAAAGTTAGCTTTCTCATTGGTAATAGCAGCAAGAAAGCTTAGGCCTTATTTCTAGGCTCATATTATGAATGTCCTGACAAACCATCCGCTTAAGAAAGCCATCAATAAATTGGAAGCCACTAGACAACTAATTCAGTGGGTGGTTGAGCTTAGTGAGTTTGACATAAGATATCAACCAAAGGAAGTAATAAAAGCTCAAGTCCATGCTGATTTCATTGCAGAAATTACTCCTACCTATGATTAACAAAGTGAAGACCAGGGGGAAAAATAATGGATCTTCCATCTGGATGGTTCATCCATACAGTATGTTGGAGGAATCGGAATAATATTGCAATCACTAGAAGGGGATCTTCTAGAATATGTCATCTATCTACAGTTCTAGACACCTAAAAATGAAGCTGAATATAATGCCCTCCTCAAAGGCTTTGAGTTATCTAAATCACTTAAAGCTGATTCAATTCTCATCCAGGGAGACTCGCAATTGGTGATAGGCCAAGTGAATGAAACGTGTGAAGCTAAGGAAGAACGAATGAAGAGGTATTTAGGCAAAGTCAAGCAGTGCATCAAGGACTTCACAACGACCTAGTTTCAACAGATCTAAAAGAGGAAAATGTGGAAGCTGACATCTTAGCCAAGGCGGCGTCTGCAGATAAGTTGGTTGGTGATCAAATTAAAGTCTAGTACATCCCAAGTATAAACGTTCCAAAAGTACATCAGGTAGATGGAGTAGCCAATTGGATCACTCCCATCATGTCTTATTTCAAGGACGGACTCCTCCTCGACGATAAAGAAGAAGTAAGGAAACTAACGGTAAGAGTAGCAAAATTTGTCCTTATGGACTAGGTACTATATAAGAGGGGTTTCTCTCAGCCTTACTTGAGGTGTTTGACCCCAGATGAGTCCTACTATGTTATAAGGGACGTTCACCAAGAAGCTTGTGGAAATCATTCAGGGGCCAGGTCCCTCGTCCATAAGATAGTCCTCGTTGGATACTATTAGCCTTCCATGAAGGTAGTTGCCAAAGCCTATGTCAGAGCTTGTGACAAGTGTCAACACTACAACAGTATACCTAGATGACCTTTTAGAATACCTCACTCCAATGGTGGCTCCTTCGCCATTCTCCTAGCAGGGACTTGACATCCTTAACCCCATTCATATGGGGACGAGGCAAATGAAGTTCTTGGTGGTAGGAGTTGATTACTTTACTAAATGGATGGAAGCGGAGCCATTAGCAAAGATCATCGAGCAGAACGTCAGAAGCTTTATTTGGAAGAACATTATTTGCCACTTTGGAATCCCTAGGGTGCTCATCTCAGATAACGAATGCCAATTGGATGATACACTCATTAGAAAGTTCTGCAAGCAACTGGGAATCAAGAATCACTACTCCACACCCTCCCACCCACAGGCTAATAGATAGGCAGAAGTTGCAAACTGATCCTTGCCGAAGATCATCAAGACTCGGCTTGAGGGGCCAAAAGGAATATGGCCAGATGAATTACCAAGCGTCCTTTAGGCATACAGAACAATAGTGAGGACTCTTACTAGAGAGACTCATTTTAAGCTAGCATATGGAAGTGATGCAATGATACCCATAGAAGTTGGTTTGACTAGCTATAGGGTGGCCCACTATAAGGATGAAGAACATGAGAAACAACTTCGTCTAAGCCTCGATCTCATTGAAAAGGTGAGGATGGACGTGGAACAGAGGGTGACACGCTACAAACACCTAATGTCTAAGTATCATGATGCATTGGTCAAATCAAGGCAATTCAACATTGGAAACCTCATCTTGAAAAGGGTGTCCTTGGCTACTAAAGACCTCGCTCATGGAAAGTTGGAACCTAATTGGGAAGGATCATATAGAGTCATCAACTACAAGGGACGAGGATCGTACTACTTGGAAGCCTTGGATGGACGAAGGCTAGAGCATTTGTGGAACGTGGAGCACTTGAGGAAGTACTACCAGTAAAAATCCATCAATGAGGTCAACATGGACGAGCCTAAAGACTACTAGCTCCCATTAGCAGTCTGTTTATGTCATCTTTCAGCACTTTATGTTTTCTAGAAGTATTCTACATTTTTAGCATTTGAATTCCCTAAAACGCATGAGCTACTAGCATGTGCAATGTTTGTGGATGATGTCATGCGCAAAGTCATTTTGTTTATAAAGTAGTTTGAATTTCCTAAAAAAGAACTAGGTACTAACATGAGCAATGTCTATGGACAATGTTATGTACAAAGTTCCCTATTGTATATAAAGCAGTTTGAATTTTCTAACTTAAGTGCTAATGATTCTCTATAAAACTAAAGTTCATAAAAAGTTATAGGCGTGCAAATTACCTAAACACAAAGACGTAATGTTGTGAGCCATCCTTAGACGAGGAAATGGTAAATTAATATATATAAAACCTTAAGGTAAAAATAAAAATGCAAAGGGAACGAACAAACGCCTCTTCATATACTCGTCCAATAATAAAAGACGAAGAAAAGCATGCATGCAATAAATAGACAATTTTTACAAATGACAAATGTCCAACCGCTGAGAAGTCCAAATTATGGATGAGAAAACACGCAGCCACTTCAAAATTCCTAAAATAAGTCCAAGTTATGGACAAGGAAATACTTAGCCCTTCCAAAGTAAAGTCCTAACTATGGATGAGAAAATACTTGGGTATTAAAATTGGCTACCAAAAGAAACAAAAACAAACGTTCAAACATGGATAGAAACATATTTATAGATAAACTTAAAGGTAGAAAACCGTCATCCAAAAACCCAGGCAATTGTATGAGACCCTGTCCTTAAACATGGATGAGGTAACATACTTGAAGAAATCTAAAATGGTCCAAAACAATGGACCCAAAAAAAAAAATGGAAAAAAAAGAAGGAAATAAAGATAAAAGTAAATTTTTACTTTGGGGATAAACCCCTGGAGGTAGTGCCCTTAGACTTTAAGTTGTCCTTTGCATGATGAGGGGTAGAAGCATCATCCTCCATATTCACGTCCTCCAAGCTTTTCTGGAGTAAAGAACTTTCAGCCATGATGGGAAGCTTGATGGAGTTAAAATCCACCATAGGAAAGGATTAATAGCGTCCATGCGAAAGTCCTCAAAACCTATGGCATAGTTCTTGTCCAAGAGGTCAGTGAACATGCTAGATGCCCTAAATTCTCTGATAGCTTCCTCCTTAGCCTTGCCTAGAGAAGAAGAGAGCTTGTCACTTCTCTTTTGTAAGTAATCTAGATGAGTGTCCTTCTCAATGGCGTCTACCGTCAGCTCCTCGACGAGATTCTTTAACTCCTTTATTTTTTTCGCTCCAGCTTGACCCTCTCCCCAACTTTGCGACTAGATTCCTTCTCCATATCACAAATCTTCATCTCTAGCCTGATCCTCTCCTTATCCAACTCGTAGGCTTGTCTAGACGCCACCTTAAACTTGGACATAGCCTGTATTAAGAAACATGGACATGAGATAAAAGAGTAAAGTTCAATTTTGTATTGCTAAGGATGAAATAAAATAACTTGAAGAGATCATGAACTGTAGATTGTTCAAACTCCTTCACAAACATGCCATAGCAAATGGAGATGTCTTTGTCAGTCATTGCCTACTTAAACCTGTCCCAAGTAAGACCTTCACTCCTTAAGAGGGTCATTGGGCCACTGTCAAGAGGCCTAGCAGGAGAAGGATTGGATGGATTCACATTAGGTTAAGGAGTTTTCACCTCTGACGATTGTTTAACAACAACAAGAGGAACGAAAGGGTTAGTCTTGACGACCGGGAGATTGGACGAACCATGTCTTGGCTTTTTATGGCCTCGACGGCTAGGAAGACTCCTAGTATTAAGCGTCCTAGATAAAGTCTTCCTTTTCCCCGGAATGGTTAGATAAGACTGGGTGAGGACGTCTTCCTCAACTTGGATGGCTTCTTCATTTGCCAGGCCTTTCCCTTTGTTCTCCTTCATAATTGCCATTCCTGCACAAAAGAAAGACGATCGTTAGAGTCTAGATGGACTAAATGAGTAAGAATAAGCAAAATGCAAGAAAATGAATAGCTTACGTCGACAAGTAGTAAGCTTGTGGGCTAGTGCTTCCTCTATACAAATAGGTCCCAATCCCAAAGTGGATAGACGATGGAGCGTTACCAAGGAATGAAAAGTTCTGTCAGTAAAAGAGTGTGCTTATTAGACGCGATTCAAATAAAATTTACTAAGCGAAGGACGAGCTATAGCTGAAAAGGAAACAATAAAAAGTTAGACGAAGATAATGAGATATTCAGGACTAGATAAAAGAAAGTGGCATACCTTAAGGACGTAGACAATCCATTTCACCGGTGTAAGGAAGGAAGGTATCCCTGCCTACCTCAATGGGGTTTCCAGCTAGTACCCAAAGATGAAGAAGAACTCTGTCTTCTACCTTCTTTCAGATGAGAGAAGGGACCTAATCAACCTACAACTAGAGCCCCTTGCTGAAAATTGGTAAAAACCTACGGATTGGCTTATCGTAAAGGGCTTGTAGCAATACAGGAACTTGTCCACAATAGGAGGATGGTTCCCATTGAAAGCCTCTCTCCATATTACATGCATAGACACTATGGTTCTCCATGCATTGGGGTATAGCTGATTTGGCCTTGTACCTAACCTATGAAGAAGTTCTCTAGTAAAGGTGTTCAAGGGCAATCTGAGTCCCCTTAGAAGGTAAGCCTCGTATATACCAACCTCAAGGGAATTAGGAGTACAACACCATTCTCCAGGGGCAACAAGACGAGGGTTAAGCTCGTTAGGAATTTGGTATTTATCTCTGAGCATGATAAGTCTTTTTTCATCTACCCTGGATGGAATATTCACAGCACAACCATATATGATGTCCACCTCCTCACTAGGAGAAGGTATGGACGGCTTAGCTACTAGGGTTTGTGCCTTAAAATCCAATTTATTGGCATGTTATAAATAATTAAATTGTTTAATTATAGGAGACTATTTATAAATGAACTAATGGGACATTATCATAGTCTTTGAGATGCATTGTATGTGATTTAGTTACAGAAGATATAGTTCGTAGTCGGTGATGAAATCGGGCGTTTAATCTGTAAAGACTATAACACACCAACTAGGATGGTTTCTCTTGATCATGGAAGTGGAGACTTCTAGTTGATGTGTTGATATGTCTTAAGTGTGTAAAACATATTGAACTAGACCACTGTGAGATTAATTTTTCAATTAACAACTGTCACTTGAATAATTAATCTCACAACTTCTAATTTCATAGACTCTCAATCCTGAGAAAATAGTGAACCAGATCATGAAATGTAGGTTATTTTAATATGTCAAGAGTGAGATCTATTTTAACGATCAAAACTTTAGTATGTTGGGTAACCGCACGTAGTGTTGAGGGATCACATATTCTCAAGATGGAATCCATAATCTCTTTCTATGGAGACACAAAATATCCCCTTGAGATAAGTTTAATGGGAACTGGTTATTCACGGCTGACCACTTTAGTAAAGAGTTACTAAAGTTCATATTTTATGAAATTAGATTTCATAAATATGAATAACTAAAGGATTAAACTGTGTACTCAAGAAATAAAATAGTTGTTTATAAAGTGACAATTTATTATGACTTTGTTCACCATGAATATTTCATAGAGGGGTCAAATGATATCATATTAAAGTCTTAAGAAATAATTTACTAATAAGGCCTAGAGTGCAATTATATTTCCATGGTGGTACTTGTTATATAATTAATGGTAATTTTGGGCTTGTCAAGAGTTGACAAATAAGTCTGAAGCCCATTGGAGCTAAAGCCTTATTAGTCTCTTTGGTCCCATCCCAAGCCACATACTAAAGCCCAATTGGGCTGGCCCAAAAGGCACACCCAATTAGATAATTAGTTTTTATTTAATAAGAGTTATTAAAATAAAGTAACTGCTAAGACAATTAAGATGTACTTATGATTAAAAGAAGAGAAAATAGTTTTTCTCTACTGATTCTAGGAAATACAATTTCTAAAGTAAAATCAACGTACACAAGAACTGATTGAGAGACCACTCATCCTGGGCACCATGTGAGATTGGGATGAAGATTGAAGGAATTCTTAAGTTTTGTTTTGTTTTTTTGAATCTCACAGCATCAAGGTATGCTTTCTTTTCTTTGTTTGAGAATTCAAGGTTACATATTATCTTTTATGAATGAAGTAGATCCTTGTGTTGCTTCTGTTGTGGGTTTTGTATGAGATGCAAGACTAGTTTTTCTAACATTAGCACTCATGGAAGGGCCAGTAGATGATCCAGAAGCAGCCTTCATCCTTAATTCTTCTTGAAGGACCTCAAGAGGAACCCTAGGGACTCCAGATGAGTATTGCTTGTCTGTGGTATTACCCCTTACTACTACTACTACCCTCACTACCACTACCACTACCACTACTACTACTCTCGTCGTGATACTCTACTATTTTTCTCTTATCCCTATCACTAGACGAGGACACTACAATCTCATCCATTTGTAAAGAATTCTAAAGAAGAAAACCTATAAGATGGGGAAGAAGGATACCTGATTCTAGACGGAGAGGACTAAGAACAAGAGGAAACTTCTAGACGAGGCATGGAGGATGATTGAGGTTAGAGAAGAAAATATGAGAAATGTGAAGGAGTAGGAGAGGTATTGCCCTATTTATAGGTAACAAGGTGGGACATTGAAACAACATGAACCAATCAGAGTGTGCCATGTGGAAATTTTTTGAAAAAATGAAACAATGCAATCTATAAACCGATAGGATTATGCCACGTGTCAACATCCAGGATATCAGATCCCAAATTTCCCTGGCATGCCATTTGTAGAATTCTTTGACCAATGAAAAGTTGCCACATGTCAGAGTAACAGTAATATGGACAACACAAGGACAAGGGGGCAATTGATGGGAATCTAAATTAAGTTAGGATTATCCATGATAGTCATTCATGGATAGGTCGTCCAAGAATGTTTTACAAGAAAGGAAGCCCAACAAAAGCACCTCAAACATGATTAAGATCTCTCCATAAAATATTATAACCGTCCAAATCAGGATGGTTGTCCATGGCTCACAAGGGTATGGACAACCAAACGAGACTTAGCTAATTTCAGAGGAATTATTTACAAGCTATACACAATTAAACCATGATTTGTCATTCCAGAACGTGGGGAGGATTGCCCGAAATCTACTTCATTTTCTCCATTAACTCCATACATTTCCCATGATGATAGTGGATCTGAAAAATTAGACCCACTCCTAACTCTCTATAGAAGGATCAAGTCTCATTCAACCAAGGTAAGTTCTACCATTCACAATTCACCATCTTTGTGTTCTAGAGAGAAAACTGACTTAATCGTTGGGGAGTTCTTGGCCGATTGATATCGGTCACCCTGGACAGTCTTTTCATTCTCTTTAGGTCACTAAGCCATCACCGTAGACTAAAGAATTCATCATACTAATTTTCATGCATCATCATATATGTATACTAGCCTCTGAGTATGCGTTCACACATGTGCTTAAAGGCTCTTCTATTTTTTTTTGGGTAAAGGTTAATAATTTGCATCTATTATAATTTAGAAATATATTTTTTATTTTTCAAACAAATAAAAAGGATAAACTTTAGATATAAGCACTAATTGTAATTTCTTTTTTGAACGTGAAGGGAAAAAATCCTAAATTTTAGGAATTCTTTTTTTGAATTCAAAATGAAATTTGTTATTTGGCATTTATGACCCTATTTATAAATGAAGTTACCCTTCATTAATGAGGGTATTTTTGTGTTAGGATTAGTGCTCTTAAATCCTATTGCACGATCATATGAATGTTATTATATATGACATTATGTATGACTTAATGTTGTATTTAATAAAGTTATTTTATTATTATCTGAAATAATGGTAACATGAATATTGGGACATTATCATATAGTCCATGAGATGCATAGTATGTGATTTATGTGAAAAGTCACAGAAGATATAAATCACAAGTTCTTTGTAAACTCAAAATTTAGTTCGTAGTCGGTGATGAAATTGAGCATTTCATCTGTGAAAACTATAACATATCAACTAAGATGATTTGTCTTGATTATGGAAATAGAGATTTCTAGTTGGTACGTTGATATGTTTTAAGAGTTAAGACATATTGAACTGGACCGGTGTGAGATTTATTATTCTACTAATGACTGTTAAATGAATAATAAACTTACGACTTATATTTGCATGAACTCTTAATCCTGAGAGAATAATGGACCTGATCATGAGGTGTAGGTTGTTTTGATAAATCAGGAGTAAGGTCTAAAGAAACGATCAAAATCTCAGTATGTTGGGCAACTACATTTAGTGTTGATGGAACATATATTCTCAAGATGGAATTCACAGTCTCTTAACAAAGATACAAAATATTCCCTTTAAGATAAGTTTAATGGGTTTGTTATTCAGAATGTTAGGCCTAATTACTCTAGTAAATTGTTGCTAGAGTATATATTTATGAAATTAGATTTCATAACTATATGATGAATAATTTAAAGGATTAAACCGGGTACTCAAGGATAACACGTAGTAATTTACAAAGTGGCAGTCTACATCCATGACTTTGTGTTACTATGAATATTTTATGAAGGGGTTGCATGTATAATAAAGTCTTAATTTATAAAAAAGGCCTAGAATGCAACTATATTTATATAGTGGTATTAAATATAGTTAATGGTAACTTTAGACTTGTCAAGAGTTGACAAAAAAATCCAATGCCTATTGGAGCTAGTTATTGGTCCATTTTGGTCCCATTCCAAGCCACACACTTAAGCCCAATTAGAAAGGCCCAAAAGGCCAGCCCAATTAGATAATCAGTTAGATACAAAGGGAGAAACATACAGATTTTTTTGTAGAGAATTTTGTATGAACACTATTGTGAAGTTGTGTTTGTAAGTGTTAGACACTTTGACATTCTCCCTTTGGAACTGATTGAAAGACCACACATCTTGGGCGTTAGTGGAATTGGAGTGAAGATTGAAAGTGTTTCCAAGGGATTTTGATCTTCGATTTTGAAATTCACCGCTCCAAGGTACACTCTCTAGTTCTTTAATTCTAAACCTTATATAGTACATGTTAACTTTTATGAATGAAGTAGATCTGTTATTTTTCCGCTGCATACATGCATTTTTCCATTATTTTGAACCACATAAAAGTCTAGTTGAAAGAGAGAAATCCTCTTAAATATAGAGTGTGTGTGTGTGTGTGTGTCTACACACACACACATACACACACACTACTATTTAAGAGGTTTCTCATGTTTGAAATTCTCATTTTTATGAGGGAAGATATGAACCTTATGGTACAACAGTTTCAGAACCTGAAGAGTGGCCAAGAGGAGAACAAGACTAACTCTAATTCCCTAACCTTGGAGGGAGAGAAGAAGATCAATGAAAGAATAAACAAGGTGGAAGAGATGATTATAAGAGCCCGTAAGATGGAAGACCTCATGGACTACCAATCTCTCTCACTATTCCCAGATGTGAGATTGCCACCTAAATTCAAGATGCCAACCTTGGGCAAGTTTGATGGAATCGGCTGTCCAAAGTCCCATCTGAAGATATATATGAGAGCCAACAGTCCCTAGGAGCAACCAAAAAATTACTTGCTCAAATGTTCCAAAACACTCTGACTGAAGCCGCTCTTAAGTGGTTCCTCAACTTGGAAGACACTTGAGCAAAGAGTTGGGAGGACATTTGCCATGAGTTTCACAAGCAATACAAGTACAACATAGAGGTGGATATACCGTGAAGCAAGAGCAGAAAGAATCCTTCTCTACCTTCATTACCAAATGGAGGTCCAAAGCTGCACAGATAATGAATAGGCCAAGTGATATAGAACAATTAGTTATGGTTGTAAAGACTTTATTACTTGTATACCATAAATACTTGCTTGCCCAATATTTTCCTAATTTTAAAGCCTTGATTGTTGTTGGAACCTAAATTGAAGATGCAATAAATATTGGCACTATAAAGAATGAGGACCCACCTAGGTTTAAAAAGAATGTAGGATCTAGTTCTAAAACTGCGGAAGTTTCTAATATCCATAAAATTGATCCTTATCGACTGATTGCACCCATTGCACCCGTGCAAATATCACAAGGGCCACCCCCAAGACCTAGGAGGGAATTTCATGAGTTGTATATGCCTTTAAGCCAAGTATTTAAAAAGCTAAAAGCGAAAGGGTTACTAAAGCCTTTGGACCCAAGAACAATTTCAAACCCATTGCTTGCAAGATTTGATGTGAGTAAGAGATGTGCCTACCACTAAGGCCATGGCCATGATACTGACAAGTGTTTTGGCCTTTGTCATGCAATTCAAGACCTAATAGACAGCAGGTGATTGCACTGCCTACAAGGCCTAGCATCACTAATAATCCCTTACCCAACCACATTTTTAGGAGAGGACCAAGGATTAATTGCCTGATGACCAAAGAGGAAAGTAAAAAAGACCCATTTGAACTGATCTATGACCTACTTGAGTGTTTTATGATGACATGGGAAGAATTGATGGGTATGACATCCACTACAGGATATGATAAATGGAATGAAGATATACATGAAACCAAAAATTACCCTATATCCACCAATGAGGGGAGACACTTTAAACCCCGATCAAATTACCCAATATCCACAAATGAGGGGAGACACTTCAAACCCCAAATAAATAACCAAGCATCCACAAATAGGGGGAGAAACTTTGAACCCCAACCAAATAATCAAGCATCTACATACAAGGGGAGACACTTCGAACCCCAATCAAGTAACCCGACATCCACAAACAGGGGGAGACACTTCAACCCTAAGATACTGATCCTAATAACCCAACAAAAATTTCCCACATCACAAGGGGGGGGAGACACTTTAAACCCCCACATTTGGAGACAGACAACTCGATAGAAACCTTGAATAAATCTACCCAACAAACACCTGCTGAAGAAGATGAGGTCCTCAAGCAACTACAGAAGACACAAGCTAACATATCCTTATGACGTTTACTCATGACCTTATACAAGCACCGCCAAAATATAGTGGACCATGTCAATCAAATCCAAGTCCCTACAACCACAACTTCTCAAGATTTAAATGCTATGATTGGGTCCATAAGTATGGAACTCACTATTTCCTACTCTAACAAGGATTTGACAAAGAAAGGGAAGCACTACAACGACCCATTGCACATTACTGTAGATACCAAAGGAAAAAGGATTCTGATGGTTTTAATTGATGACGGAAGTACCCTGAATGTGTGTCCTTTGAAGACTGCAAGTTGCTTGGGCCTAAGTGTAGAAGATTTTGTGCCAACTAACTAGAATGTGAAGGCATACGACAATAGTAGAAGAAAGGTCCTGGGAACTGTAACATTGGAGCTCATTATAGGGCCGATGATCAAGAAGGTGGAGTTTCAAGTCTTGAACATAGCATCATGCTTCAACATGCTCCTTAGGCGATCATGGATCCATGACACAGAGGCCGTACCTTCATCCTTATACCAAAAGGTTCGGTTTCCACATGAAGGAGCCATACTTACCATATGTGGCGATACCCTGACTGCACCTAAGCCCATCTTTGGTATCGATTCTAAGAAAGAGACATTGACTTTGGATGGCTTTGAGATTGAGAGGCCTAGATTTAAAAGAACGGAAGAGGAAGTGGTGAAGATCTCGATGGATTCTATTCCCTATAGCAACAATAATGTGGTGGCAATGATAAGGAGAATGAATTACCTTAAGGGATGAACTTGGGGAAGACTGTGAAGAAGCCAATTATTCAAGTCCCGATGATTCCTACTACCACACCACCTTTTGGGCTAGGCTATAAGCCCACTGATGATGACTTGTTAGAGATGGAGGTGAGAAGAATGGCTTGTGCCAAAGCCAAAGCAAAAGGACTCCCTTGTCCTCTGAAACCCCTAAAGCCCTATACTCCTACATTGAATGGGAAGTTTGTCAAAGCTAGAGATAGTCAGCGCTATTGGGGGTTTCTCAAACCAAGATTTGATCCTGAGACCAGAACTATGATGTTTGGGTTTGAGCTACTACTAGAGTGCAACAACAAACTTCTAGAACTGAAGAAGGAAGATACAACTAGGGTCCCTAATGATTGGGCTAATTACATGGACCCTGATGCCATGATTATGCTCCTTGGAGATGCCATTTGTAATATAGAATAAGAAGAGTACTAAGAGGCTTGTCAACATGCCTTGAAAAGCCCGTATGAAGTAAGAAAAGCCAATGATGAAGATGAGGAAGGGGGAGAAGCCCCTAGTGACAATGATGAAGGTAGCAACAATAAGAGTGATGATACTAGTGACAGTAGCAGTAGCAATGGTGGAGATGGTGATGGTGATGGTGATAGCAAGAATGATAGTGAAAGCAATGATAGTGAAGATTATGATCTAATATAGTGGCAATAATTAGAGTGAACCCTTTACTGATAGAGAATATGAAGATGATGGGCTCTTTTATGAAGATTATGATGATGATGTAGACTACTATGATGAAGATATCAAAGATGATGCAAAAGCTAACAGGTGGAGCGATAATAAGAGTGATTAATATAGGCTGGAAAATGTATTAGAGGCTGCAGGAAAGAAGATTGGAGAAGCCAATGATGTAAACTATGATGATTACCCTTATGGGCCTGCATTACGGATGTTAGTTCAAAGTCAGGTCCTCAATATGACAAGCATGGTAGAGAGATTCCAGAATTGGGATCATATTACGATTCAGAACCTGGCTCACTGACCCCGTATACTAAAGAAGAGGATGACATAGATGCTAGATTAACTGCTCTAGACCAAAAACTGATGGTCCATAGTCTTAGAAGCATAAAATTAGAGAACCATGAAGATGATAAGGAGAAAATGGAAGGGGGCGTGTCAGAACACCTCCCTCAACACACCCACTTGAGCAACAAAGGGAAGCGAGATTTGTTTGATGAATGGATGGATAGCATAGAGCGCCTAGATGCTTTTGTGACTAACAAGAACACAAACATGGATATTGATGATGAAGCTACAGATTATATGGATGAAGACACCCCAGTGCTGATGCTGAAGGAAGAAGGAACTTATTAGGAGCCACCTACCATTGTTGAAGCCACGACTGAGTTGAAGAACTGGGTATGGGAGGGAGCCGGCCACCCCATGGAGGACTCAGTAAAGAAGATCAAGATCATCAAGTCAGTCACTCTTGCCAAGAACATCAAGACCGTCGAACCAATCACTCCCGCCAAGAACATTGTTTCTGTTCCCATTGAGTCTATTTCTACTAGTATTTCTATTCTTGTTAAGTTTGTTTGTGATAGTATTCCTGTTAAGTCTGATTTAGTTAAGTCTATTGAGTCTATTGAGAACTCTTTTCCTTATAATATGATTTCTGATTCTGCTTATTTATTGGCTTTGAATGTTTTTATTTCTTAAATTGGTAAAGAAACTCTTAATAATAAGGAATTAAAACAAGAGCATTTTAAAGAGGTATTTGTATGGTCATACGAAGACATTCCTGGGATTGATACAAATATAGTGCAGCATTGCATTCCAATAGATCTAACCATGAAGCCAGTCAAGCAGAAGTTGAGAAGAATGAAGCCAGAGTGGACACTTAAAACTAAGGAAGAAGTCAAGAAACAGTACAATGCAGGATTTAGATGGGTGGTCAACTATCCAAAGTGGTTAGCTAGTGTCATTCCGGTGCCAAAGAAAGATGGGAGAGTGAGAATGTGTGTAGACTTCCAAGATCTAATAAGGCCAGCCCAAAAGACGATTTTCTATTACCTCACATTGGCATCCTGTTTGACAACACAGCAAGTCATGCCTTGCTATCATTCATGGATGGATTTTTAGGGTACAATCAGATTGATATGGCTCCAAAAGATATGGAAAAAACCTCCTTCATTACTCCATAGGGGACATATTGCTACAAGGTCATGCCATTTGGCCTTAAGAATGCCGATGCTACTTACCAACGTGCGGCTATCAAGTTGCTGCATGATTTGATCCATAAAGAAGTAGAAGTCTATGTTAATGACATGATAGTGAAGCCCAAAGACTATGAAGGGCATATGCTAGCCTTACGGAAGTTCTTTGAAAGAATCTGGTTCTACAAGTTATGAATGAATCCAAAGATGTGCACTTTTAGAGTCACATCCGGGAAGCTACTAGGGTTTATGGTAAGTCAAAGAGGAATTGAAGTCGATCCTAATAAAATCAAAGCAATTTTAGAGATGAAGCCTCCAAGAACTAAAAAGGAGATCCGAGGGTTTCTGGGGAGGATATAGTACATCAACAGATTCATAGCCTAGCTCACTATGACATGTGAACCAATTTTTCGGCTACTCAAGAAAGAATTTCCTATAGTGTGGAATGAACAATGCCAAGAAACTTTTGAAAAGATCAAGAACTATCTGATGAAGCCACCAATACTTGTCCCACCAGTACCTGAAAAGCCATTATCGTTGTATCTCACAACTACGGATACAGCAATGGGCGCTTTACTTGCTCAATACCTAAAAGAGACTAGAAAAGGGAATGCAATCTGCTACACCAGCAAGAAGATGTTTCCTTATGAAGAAAAGTATTCACCACTAGAGAAGACATGTGTAGCACTTGTATGGGCAACCCACAAACTCAGACATTATATGTTTGCTTACAAGGTCTTGTTGATTGCAAAAATGGACCCATTGAAATATTTAAGGGAGAAGTTTATGCAAGATGGGAAGATAGATAAATGGGTTTTGCTTTTATTAGAGTTTGATATTAAATATGTGACTCAGAAATCTGTAAAGGAAAGAGCAATTGCCAATCACTTAGCTCACTGTTTGCTAGAAAAAGCTGAAGAGATCTAAGGGGACTTACTGAATAAAGATATCATGGGAATCGATGTAGAATCATGGAAGATGTACTTTGATGGAGAGGTAAATCAAAATGGAAATGGTATTGGAGCTCTTAATTTCTCCAAACGGGACACTCATCCCATTCTCTAGTAGGCTCAACCTTCTTGCCACTAATAATGCCACTGAATATGAAGCTTGCATCATGGGGTTACGAGCAGCTCTAGGCCTTGGGGGTGAAAGAATTGGAAGTATATGGTGACTCAGCCTTAAAAATCTCTCAGATTCAGAATAAATGGAAGATCAAAGAAGAAAGGTTAACGCCTTATTGTGAATGTCTTCAGAAGTGGGCCTCAAAATTTAGCAAGATCCAGTATCAATATGTGCCAAGAATGCAAAATCAGATTGCAGATGCTTTAGCAACAATGGCATCAATGATGGATGGGCCTAAAGAAGAGGAGAAGAATGGAGAAGGTGAATGGTATTCAAACATACTACAATACCTCAAGGATGGGACATACCCACCATCTGCAGATAAAAATGACCAATTGACCATCAAAAGGTTGTTGACTAATTATATTATTTGTGGTGAGAGACTTTACAAAAGATCATATAATGAAATTCATCTCCTTTGTGTGACCTCCAAGGAAGCACAACAAATAATTGAAGAGTTACATGAATTAAGTTATGGGCCACATATGAATGCACACATGCTATCAAGGAAGATAATGAGACAAGGGTATTACTAGACCACTATGAAAGCTGACTGTGCAGCTCATGTTCAAAAATGCCATCAATGCCAAGTCCAAGGAGATATGAAGCACATGCCACCCATGTCATTACATACCATGACATCACCCTGACCATTCTCTACATGGGGGATAAACATTATTGGAAAGATTCACCCTGACCATTCTCGTAGCCATTGATTACTTCACTAAATGGGTAGAAGCTACCTCATACAAGGTTTTGAACTCAAAGAAAGTTGCTCAATTTATTCAGACCAAAATCATTTGCAGATATAGAGTTCCACATGAAATTATTTTTGGCAATAGGCTACATTTTAAAGGAGAAACAGAAAAGCTGCTGCAACAATTCAACATTCAACACCACAAATCTTCACCCTACCGTCCTCAAACCAATGGCATAGTTGAGGCTGCTAACAAAAATATAGGGTAAATCTTGAAGAAAAGCATGGAAAACTACAAGGACTGGCACCTATAATTACCCTTTGCACTTTGGGGGTATAGAACATCAATTCAATCTTCCATAGGAGCCACTCCTTATTCATTGGTATATGGGATGGAAGCGGTCCTCTCCATTGAAATAGGTGTTCGTTCATTGAGAATAGTGCTGGAAGTGAAATCCCTGAAGTAGATTGGCTGCAAAGTAGATATGAGCAGTTATGCATGTTAGATGAGAACAGACTTAAGGCCTTGTATCATATCCAAGGTTATCAAAGGAGGCTTAGGAAAGCTTTTGACAAGAAAGTAAGAACCAGAGATTTGAAGTTGGGAGATTTGAAGTTAGAGATAGTTCAGTTTTCAAAACTTATAACTGAAACCTAAAACTCATAACTCCTTACTCAAACTTCACCTTCACTCAAAAACTGCAAAACACCTATTTGGACTCATAACTCAATCACATATCTCTACAACTTTTTGCCAAAGTCGTGGACCCTACCCACTGACACTACCCAGTGTTTTCTACTATTGCTACCTGCGTCTCCATAACAAAAAATCTTCTTCTGCTTTACTTCTCCCACTGAGTCACCGTGGAAGCCCATCTTCTTCTTTACTTCCCTCTCTAAGCCACCGTGTTTTGCACTCACATCTCGCCTCTTGCCTCCCACATCGATGCACGCCCATAACAAACCAGGTATTTTTCTCTAACACTCTTCACTCTATCTCTCTATCTCCCCTGCTTTGTTTGGATCTGATTTGAGATAGCTCAAGACTGTATCTAGTTGATTGAGTAGTATGTTTGAGAAAATTGAAGCCTTGCATTTGAGTAATCTGCTAAACATTGGTAAGCTTATCATTAAAGAAATCACATGAATTTAGTTTGTGTAAAATTTTACCACTAACAAAAAGGAAAAAAGAAAGTATAGTTTTTTTTTTTTGACATACTCAATTGGTTACTGAAGCTAAATTTTGAGTTTTTGTTTGTTGTCTTTTGTTTTTATCAAAAATATTTGCTTGGATTAGTTATGGGATTTTGTGTTTCTATATCACCTATTAAATCCAATTTTAGGTCTTTAAATTGAATTGAATTGAATTTTCAAAATTTACATTAACAATTAGCAAAACCATGTATATGAGTTGATGTGTCTATTGCTGAATCTGGTAATTGTGTTTTGGAAATTTTTTTGGAGTCAGGGTGTACTGGTAGGTCAATTGTGATTGGATTTGACAATGGCATGGTTGTGGCTACTGGGAGGTTTGGATTGGACAATCACTAATTGAGGAATGGAGGATGAAATGTAAAACAACCAAAGAGTTCCTTAGGCACTAAGCACTGAGAATTTCTTGAATGATTATTCTATAACGTTCATCTATAAGCAAAATCTTAATAAATTGCAATTTAGGTTCTCCAGGATTACACTTATTTTGTTCTTCTAGATTGTATAGACTTTAACATGGAAATTTTTTAACATGTAGGATTTGGATCTAGTGACTTCAACTATTGAGTACTGTTGCACAACAGCTGGTATGTGCCAATCTTGTTTACTACCTTTGTACGACAGGCTTTATGGTAATATCATTCCCATGAAGCATTCAAATTGTATTGTTTATCTATTGTAAGCTGTGGCATCTTTTACAATGGATGGTTACTTCCCTTTTCAAGTGGGACTAAATGGCTATGTGACATAGACTAAGTAACATAATTGACATTGATTTGTTGTGTCATAATATTGCAATCTGGTATAAAGTTTTTCTGAATTTGATTTTTGGACAGAAAAGCTAGTAGAGGAAGACAGGAAGTTTGATGCTGTGATTGCTCTAGAAGTATGCTCTCTCTTTCCCTCTCTCATTCTTTCATATATATGTACACATGCTTGTTGAAATAAAGCATAGGGAGTAAAGCATACTATTGGGAATATCTATTCAGCCAAAAATTAAAAAAAAGGCTTATCTAGCTTGATTAGAAGATGTATGTTGCTTCACTGAATTTAAAAACTTTTCTGATTGCGACACAGGATCTGATTGTGACACAGGACAAGCTAGAATGATGCAGCAATATAAATTAAGAATAGAAAAATAAAGCTAAAACCTAGGAGTTATGTTACAGCAGCTATTTTTATTTATTAAGAAGTTTTTAGTTAGAGAACATTATAATAATCGTATGGCTCTCTATTTATGTAAGCCCAATTTGATTGGAGAACCTATTACTATGGATTTGGATTGCTTTATTCATGCTTGTATAGAATCTTTGTATAGATAGTATTGGTCATTGATTTTGTAGACTGTTTGTATAGAATGTTTCAAGTGTTCTTGTATTGGTGATAGATATAGAGGTAGGTTCTTACTAAAGTCAGAAACAAGTAATTATTACTCTAGTACCAGTGGGCATCTGTGTGACCTAGACCATTGCACCCTTAGGATGTCCCTAAAACTTCATACTTTTGGTAGGAGGTTTTATGGTTGTTGCTATTTTACACAAGTAAGTACCACATCCAGAATTAGTAAAACATTGATTATATGCATTAAGTCACCAATTTGTTGAAATGCTATTTAAGTGCTATATTTGATTATACAGGGTGATGACAATGAATGTAAATTCTTCAAATGGTTGGACACCTACACTTGTACGAGTGGCGCAGCAACAACACCTATTGTGTTAGCAAAATTCCGAAGATTGGAGCACGAGGTGGAAGTTGCTAATGAAGAGTTGAAGCAAGCACGTGCTATAGGAGAAGCAACATTGGAAAGGGAGCAAGCTGCAAAACGAAAGGCTGAAAGAGCCAAGGTTGCGCACAGGATTTCTGAAGAGAAAGCAGAGAAGTTCAAGATACCTCTAGTAATATCATGGGTGATGTTTGGAGTACTGCTTATTTTGTCTACTAGGTTTGGGGATGTTAGTAGCAGAAAAAGGTGTTTGCCTAGATGAGTTGGTTATGTGCATAATAAGCTAGACTTGTATTATTACATTGGAGATCATTTGTATTATAATGGTACAACATCATGTTTTTTTTTTTTTTTTTTGGTATTGTAAGTAGTAATAGGATTATGGTATGTATGACATTGTACTTCTATAATATGTTGATAGCGTTCAACTTTATTCAAGATGGACTTGCAAACTATGGGCATTTTAATTGTAATTATATTATTTTTGATACGCCAAAGTGGATCCCTAAAAGTAACTACTGAGGGGAATGTTTTTTTTTTTTTCTAAAATGAATGACTAGGGGGGAATGAGTAATAGTATTAACTCTGAAACTGTGGCATATCAAATCCATAATAGTCCATAATACTCATATTCCATGTTCGTATTAACTCCAATCTTCTTAAGCAAAAAGGGTGATATATCAAATCCATAACATCAACATATCACATACACAATATCACAACAATGTATGATTGTCCTCCTATAATATCACAAGAATATATAATTGTCCACTTGTAACCATATCACATACACAATTATATGGTCGTTGATAAAAGGATTAATTGTGAAAAGGAATTACATACAATTGCATATAAGCATGTCCGCCTATACTTACATTACCAATAGGTATTAGATACACCTATTTTTACATTGCCAAAAGGAATTACATCAGAATTGTCAATGGGTTATTGACATTAAGCCATTACATGTAATCATTGTTCACAGTTAATGTAAATTTACAAAAAAATGCATCATAATATCCGAAAGAATGCATCATGTATCTAAGTGACTTCTAGTCACGGTACCTAACTTTATACAAAAGTCCCCACAAAAAGTCATAGGTAGAGGTAATAACTCTTGAAAGCTCGAATTTGTGTGAAAAACACAAGAGCTTGTTTAGACCCCTAATTAAAAAATTACGGCTAGATTGCTTTTACTCTAACTTATCTAAGTGTGGAACAAGAGTAAATGAAGCACAATAAACCAATAACTACTCTAGTGCACAAACATGAATAGCAAACAATAAAAGTAAAGCACAAGAGTAAGGGAAGAGAGATGCAACTACAAGATAACACCAAGACGTGTTATCAAAGAGGAAACCGAAAAACTGGGAGAAAAACCTCTCCGTTGCCCTCCAAGCAGTAATCGATCCACTAGAGAATAAAGTTGGAGTACACGAATAACAAAAGACCCTTCAAGCCTAGTCTACCCAATGTACTTGAGTCCTCCCAATGTACTTGAGTCCTCCAAGCTCCTACACCCGATTGCATTTGCCAAGCCTCACCGGCTTCTTTTGGTAAATCTCCAAAGCTTCCCAAGCTCCAAAACACTCTCTACACTCTGAAAATGTATGAGTTGTGTTTGGGTACAAATCTCCTCTCAAGGTATGACAATGGAAGAGGGAAGGAGAAGAGGTTACAATGATTTCTCACTAAGGATGAGTAGCTCTCTCTCTAAAAGATGGGTGTGTGTGTTGTAGAAAATCTATCTAGGGTTTTTCTCTCTGAATGGCCTCTCATACTTTTGTGGGTAATAAAGACATATATAGTATGGGTGAAGGGTAAGAAAGTCCTACTTAAAAATCCTCCAAGTAGAATGTTTCGCGAGTATTTCATGGGAATGCCTTACCCGTAAGACACTCACGAAATTGACAGCTTGGCACGACTCTTCAGCTTCCAGCATGTGCTTCTCATGTGGCTCTTTCGCGGGTTAGCTTCTCGTAAGCTTCTCGCGAAATCCACTTGTTCTTCAATTCATGGTCGATTCTTCTCCAACTTAATACTAAACTCAATACAATAAAATCCCACAGAATACAAGGAAATAAATTAATGTAATTACAACACTTTTTGTCATGAAATAAAGCCAACATAGAACATAGTTGTAAATCACAACTTTACAACTCTATACAAAAGTCCCAACAAAAAGCGGTGAATCTATATACGTTCCCACCATCAACCTTGACGTCGCGCGTACTCCTCCCACATGCAGGCAGTCACATCATCCCTAAACTCACCCATTGCCCTCTTCGCCGCATCAGACATCTCCCTCACGTGCCTCCTTTTAGCACTTGCACTCAACTCAAGAGAATTCCCATTGTTTCCAACTTGTACATCAATTCTATTAACGTCAAGGTTCTCCCATGAGTTAAACATTTCATCTCTACTATTATTGATGCTTATAAAATTGTGTAACGCACAACACGCAGAAACAACCAAACGTTGACGAGATTCCTTATAGTTTGCCATGCAACTCAAGATGGGAAAGCAAGCCTTAAGGACTCCAAAGCACCTCTCAATTACCATGCGCAATGAAGAGTGTCTATAGTTAAACAACTCTTTCCCCGATGCCGATTGCCTATTGCTCCTCCTGAACTCCTAAGCATGATATCAGGTGGCCTTGTGTGGTGGAAGAAACGATGTACCAATGGGGTACCTTGAATCAACCAAGTAATAGGACCCTACAAGAATAGCATCACTCAATTAGTAATAGGAACCTACATAAAGGAAAACAAGACAAAAGAAGACAAAAGGAATAAAAAGCTACCACATAAAGTGTTCAGCTAAAATATTCTCAAAGGCTGCTGCAAGTGCAAGGTATAGTGAATGAATGTTTTATATATATATATATATAAAAGAATCACTAAATGGCATTAGCATTACATAGGTGTAGAAAGGACAGGAACCTCAAAATCCAGCAACAGGGTTAGAGTGTTCAGCTTTGGGGTATGGTAGACATGTTTTATTTCATTTTTTACATATGCTAATGATGTAAGGTGACAGAATTTTGTGCAATATATCTTTCAAAACTTCCAGTTGGTAAAATGATAACAAATGTTACACCTATGCACAATGTTATAAAGTTGACTGCATAAGATCAAGGTGCTTCCATAGAGTAGGGAGTAATGCTGCAGTTATGCAATCCAACTTATTCGCTATAAAGTGGAAAGTGAGCCAGTACAAAGTGGTAGCTAAATATGAGTAAACACATTCATAATCAGTCACAGGACTACAACCACTTTGATGAAGATGAATAGTTGGGAACTATATATCTCAAAATTTGATTAGAAAGAAGACTAGTAGTAGGCTTTTGTTAATGGAAGCAGTGGCCAAAGTTAGTATTGTACCCACTGCACGAAATGACTAAAAATACCAATTGCGTGTACAAGTTGCAAAGAATTATACTACTTATATGAATTTTTTAATGGCAAAGGCATCTCTTTTTATCTTTATCCACGAGTATCAAATGTTTGGTTCTCAAGGGGTTCATGTAAAAAGTGATAGATGGTGTGGAAAATGTATTTGCTCCACTAATTAAGCTTGAGGCTGATTATGATAAGTATGATTCATATCTCTCTATGTCTTCTACTCTCTTTTTTCTGTGCTTATATGGTTACGTTATTCTGTCCGAGTAGAGTGCTAAAGAAGATAATATTTAGCTTAATGATGCCTTTATGCTCCTCGAATGATTTATTCTGATTTCCTGAACAAAACATTGCTTTATGCAAAACATTGTGTGGCATCTTATGATATCTTATTTGTTGCAGATGGTGAAAGAATCTCAAAAGGCAGGAAAATAAATTAAACAAATGGCAGTTTGATATAAACAAATGGCAATTTCAATTCATCAATTAAACAAATGGGTCACATAAATTCAAGTCTCAAAAGGTTTGTACTCTACTAATTTCTTACATGCAATTTCATACCACAAGAAAGAAAGAAAGACCCACTTCAATAAAACACAAATAACGAAAAGAAAGACCCAAGTGCAGACCAATAAAACAGAAATTATAAAAAGAAAGAAAGATCAAAGATGAGTCCATGGAGAAAAACCCACTTCAAAACACTCGCCAATACCCGTGGGCAAAAATCAATAAAACAAAAATTATACCACAATGCCCAAATCATACAATGGTCATAGACAATGGAGAGGGAGATAGAGATATATACTGCACCTGGGAGAAGATCACATAAATGACTTCAAATGGTTTTTGCAATGGACAAAGCTCTAACTCACTATTTCAGTTCTGATTCAGATGTAGAGAAATCAACTAGGTTTCGTGCTTTGGTTTCGATCGCTAGAGGCTGAGATTTGATGGAGTAGATGAAGTGTGAGACAAAAAGGAGAGGGACAAGTGAGAAAGAGGGAAAATTTTGGCTGAAATATTTTAAGGGAAGTGAGAAATGGTCTTCGCCCAAATTTGCAGTGGTAATATCACATGGTTTCTGAGCTGACTTGACAAAACACAAGTTATAGGCCCCACAAAGTCCTTATATTTACGTTGGTGCCACTAAGAACCAGTTCTCAGTTTTTGAAAACACCCATTTGCTGTTCCTATTTCCATCACTCTAACTCAAATTTTTGAGTTTTGAGTGATGGAAACAAGTGTTGAAAATCAAGCCAAACACAAAATTTTTTGTTAGACCCACGTGTTTTGAGAACTCAGTTATGAAAACTGAGTGATATGATCCAAAAATCCACTCATCCAAACAGGCTCTTAGTGCTAAAAGAGATCTAAGCCTCGATCCAAGATGCAAACAGGAAGTTCAAACAAAATTGGGCAGGTCCATACATTGCCAAGTTGATATATTTATGGGGAGAAGTAAGGTTGATGGATTTAGATATGAACCCTTTCACTAAACCAACCAAAATGGATCAATTGAAGAAATACCACGTTTGAGGTGTTAATCTCATAGCACCACGTCTGAAGTAGTTGTAAATTATGTTATTTCCATTCCCAGTTTTGTTCAAAAAAACAAAAACAAAAAAAGAGGATAGGTTGAAAACCCGAAAGGGCAATCTATGCAAAAGGAGAATGAAAAAAAAAAAAAGAGTGAGAGGGCCTGCTTGGTTGAAAACTCAAAAGGGCGGCCTAGGCAAAAGTTAAGGCAAATAAAAAATGAACAATGTGATGACCTGATCCTTCTACCAAGGAGGTACGTAGGCAACCATGCATTGGTCCTGTCACAATTTCCCCAAACCCACCATTTACCCGTTGTAGACACTCAATTTTGCACCCATGATTTAATCGCGGAAGATGACTGGAGTGACCATCCATGTACCCAAAAAAATTATTCTTACATTACATGCATCAATTTGTTCTTGCATCACATGCATCAATTTGTTCTTGCATTGCATGCATTAGTCTATTCATTGCATATTGTAAAGTTGTGATTTACAACTATGTTTTATGTTGGCTTTATTCCATGACAAAAAGTGTTGCATTTGCTTTAATTTGTTCCTTGTATTTTGTGGGATTTTATTGTATTGGTTTAGTATTAAGTTGGTGAAGAATCGAGCATAAAATGAAGAATCAGTGAATTTTGCGACTATCTTGCTAGTAGCTAACCTGTGAAAAGCACATGCTGGAAGCTGAAGAGTCGTGCCAGCCTGGACGATTTCACAAGTTTCTCGCGAGTAAGGCCTCCCCGCGAGATACCTGCAAAACTCTCTGCCTAGAGGATTTTTAAGTGTGACTTTCTTACCCTTCACCCATACTATATATACCCTCATTACCCACAAAAGTAAAAGAGACCATTCAGAGAGAAAAACCCTAGATAGATTTTCAACAACACACACACCCATCTTTTAGAGAGAGAGCTACCCATCCTTAGTGAGAAATCATTGTAGGCTCTTCTCCTTCCTTCTCCCATTGCCATACCTTGAGAGGAGATTTGTACCCAAACACAACTTACACCCTTTCAGAGTGTAGAGAGTGTTTTAGAGCTTGGAAAGCTTTGGGGATTTGCCAAAAGAAGCCGGTGAGGCTTGACGGATGCAATCGAGCGCATTACGGGATCCAAAAAGCTAGAGAAGACATGACTCTGAGAAGTCTGTTGGTAGCAAGAGCTTGGAGGGCTCAAGTGTTGGGGTTTATGCCCTAAAATCCAATTTATTGGCATGTCATAAATAATTAAATTGTTTAATTATATGAGACTATTTATTTATGAACTAATAGGACATTATCATAGCCCTAGAGATGCATTGTATGTGATTTAGTTACAGAAGATATAAATCACAAGTTTCTTGTAAACTCAAAATATAGTTCGTAGTCGGTGATGAAATTGGACGTTTCATCTGCGAAGACTATAACACATCAACTAAGATGATTTGTCTTGATCATGGAAGTGGAGACTTCTAGTTGATGTGTTGATGTGTCTTAAGAGTTAAGACATATTGAACTGGACCGCTGTGAGATTAATTATTCAATCAACAACTATCACCTGAATAATTAATCTCACGACTTCTAATGTCATAGACTTTCAATCCTGATAGGATAGTGAACCCGATCATGAAATGTAGGTTACTTTGATATATCAGGAGTGAGATCTAATATTCACAGTCAAAACCTCAGTATATTGGGTAACCACACGTAGTGTTGAGGGAACACATATTCTCAAGATGGAATCCATAATCTCCTTTTAGAGAGACACGAAATATCCCCTTGAGATAAGTTTATTGGAAACTGGTTATTCAGAGCGCCAACTTTAGTAAGAAGTTACTAAAGCATATATTTATTGAAATTGGATTTCAATAAATGTGAATAACTAAAAGATTAAACCGGGTACTCAAGGATAAAATAGTTGTTTACAAAGTGACAGTTTATTATGAATTTGTTCACTATGGATATTTCATGGAGGGGTCAAATGATACTATTAAAGTCTTGGGATATAATTTATTAATAAGGCCTAGAGTGCAATTATATTTATATAGTGGTATTAAATATAATTAATGGTAACTTTGGACTTGTCAAGAGTTGACAGAAAAGCCTAAGGCCCATTAGAACTAGAGTTCTTATTTGTTCCTTTTGGTCCCATCTCAAGCCACAAACTAAAACCCAATTGGGTAGGCCCAAAAGGCTAACGCAATTAGATAATCAGTTTTTATTTAATAAGAGTTATTAAATAAATTAACTACCAAGGTAGTTAGAATGTACGTACGATTGAAAGAAAGAAAATAGTTTTTTTCTACAAGAAAAAGAAGAAGGATTTGTCTTTGAGAATCAACGTACATAAAAACTGATTGAGAGACCACACATCTTGGGCACCATGTGGAATTAAGATGAATATTAGAGGTATTCTCAAGTCTTGATTTTGAATTTCACTGCATCAAGGTACACTTTCTATTCTTTGTTCTAAAATTCAATGTTGCTTGTTATCTCTCATGAATGAAGTAGATCCATGATTGTTACTTCCGCTGTGTGTTTTGTATGAGATGCAAAACCAATTTTTCCAACATCAAATACATTGGGTAGACTAGGCTTGGAGGGTCTTTTGTTATTCGTGTACTCCAATTTTATTCTCTAGTGGATCGATTTACCGCTTGGAGGGTGGAAAAGAGGTTTTTCTCCGAGTTCTTCGGTTTCCTCTTCGATAACACATCAACGTGTTATCTTGTGTTTGCATCTCTCTTCCCTTACTCTTGTGCTTTACTTTTATTGTTTGTTGTTCATGTTTATGCACTAGAGTAGTATCGGTTGACTGCGCTTCATTTACTCTTGTTTCCGCACTTAGATAAGTTAGAGTAAAAACAATCTAGCTGTAATTTTTTAATTTGAGGTCTAAACAACTTTGTGTTTTTAACACAAATCCGAGCTTTCACATATCATAACAATGATCTTGAGAATCTAATGGTCGTAACGGTGTGTTTAGTTTCTAAATCGAACCATAGATCGAAAGATATCGCATGATCAAGTTTACAAAGTCCAAATGCATTATGTCTAGGTAGAGTTGACCACGCACGATTAATTTAAATTAATTATGATTGGTTAAACAATTGAAATTTATTAAATAATTTTGTGATTAGTTGATATTTAGTGTTTAAAGTAGGGTTGCATGCATATGAATAAAAGGGATGATTGGATAACAATAAAATTGTAGATAATCTGAATTTTATCAAGATTTATTTTAGGATATTTATCTACAAGATAATTGTTTTAAAAAGGATAAATTATCTAGAAAATAGATAATAAAAAATCATAGACGGAGGATGAAAACACGTCTAGGTGCAAGGTTAGGTCAAAAAACCCTAGAAGGAGAGTCCAAAACGCACCTGAACACAGAAGTACGTTCAATGTCCAAAAGCCCATTCGGCACTTTTGGATTGCCGAACGGCACGTTAAAAGTGCCAAATTGGCATCTTTTGGGCTTTGCCCAAGAGCCTTCGGGTGACAATAGGGCACACCCTTTTCGACCTTTTCGCAAAAGGATGCATCCCAATTCGCATTTTAAGCGTCGTTACTTATTTTTTAAGCACTCCAGTCCCTATAAATAGAGGCTAGGTCTCATAATTCAACACATTTTTTTACGCTATAAGAGGCATACGTTTTGAGACTCTCAAATTGCTAATACTTGCTGATCCTCTCTGAAGTTATGGTTCTTAGGTTTCAAAGATAACTGAAGAAGTTTCTTTGAACCCTAAAACATCCTCTCAAGAACGAAGAGTGCTCATGCAAGCAGTTGTTTCTATCACCCTATCCTTGTTATGCTTCTTTTATTGATGAATGTTTTTATCCACAGTATGAATGATTCACCATTGTTTTGTTTAAAGCATGATTATTTTTCTATGTGATTGTTATAATCTCTTTCTTGAATGTCAATAATCTGCATGTGAACAACTCTTTTTCTCAAATAAAAACATATCTGCATTTTCATTAGATGTCAATCTAACTTTTTCCTCAAATAAAAACGGATCTGCATCTTCACTAGATGTAGATCTGACTTTTTCCTTAAACAAAAATAGATCTGCATCTTCCTTAGATGCAGATCTAACTTTTTTCTTAAATTAAAAATGGATCTTCATCTTCATTAGATGCAAATCAGAACTTTTCTCAGTAAAAAATAGATCTATATCTTCCTTAGATGTAGATTTGACTTTTTCTTAAAACAAAAATGAATCTGCATCTTCATTAGATGCAAATCTAAATTTTTCTTAATTGAAAACTGATTCGTATCTTCCTTAGATACATATCTGATTTTTCTTTAACATATGCAGATTTTTGAAATAAAGAAAAAGATAAAACATGATTGTGTTTGTGTTTGTTTTATTTGATTCATGTTGCATAAATTTAAGTTATGAGTGAAACTCTTTTTTTTAAATCTTTTTCATTCTTTTACAACATAAAAACAAATTTGATATTATTATCAAAAAATCACTTTTTTTACATACCACAAAACAAATCTGATTTTCACAAAGTTAAAATCACTTTTTCCTACATATTACAAAACAGATCTGGTCTTTCAAAAAATCAAAATCAATTTTTTTTACCTACTAAAACAGATCTAATTCTTTTCAAAAGAAGAGGCTTCATTCATAATAAATTTGTGTGATTTAATTTGTATTTCACATGCTCAACATATCATTCATGACATGCATAAAAATTGTACATTGATCACAGAAGTCTAGAAGACCAGACTCTGTCTGGATGGAATGGGTGCCTAACACATTTCCATTCCATAACCTAACCTCCAAATTTAGTTTCTATGGATAGGTAGACCTATGTCTTATCTTTGTTTTTATTTTTGGTAGATTGGAACTAGGACAAAAAGGCATGTATTTTTGGTAGTTTGTAACTAGGACCCAAAGCCATGAAATTTTCCATTTTTCAAATTTGTACCCTCTTTATTTAATCAATGAAGCAAGCAATTCAGTTATGTATTTGTTATTTAGTTTTTCTTATTTTTTGTACATAAAAAATAAGTGGCAACTCCACACCACTTACCCAAAAAGAGAGGTGCCCTAAAAAGCACACCACAAAACTCTCTCTTTTTTGAGAGGCACTCTTTTGGCGAGGTCTCTCACACCCATTAAGCAAAAAAAAAAAAAAAAACAAAAAAAAAAAAAAAAAAAAAAAAAAGAAGAGAGAAGAAGAGAAATTTTTTCCGAAGTTCAACCATTCCATTAAACCATGCCATTACACAAAATCCAAGACCTAAACCCTAAACCCAAACCCTAAACCAAAGCCTAAAAAAAAAAAGAAAAAAAAAAAAAAACCAAACCCAAAAAACCTTAAACAGAGCCCTTAACCTAAAAGTCCTAAATAATTCTTAAACTTAAGTGTTTCACATCCACTTTTAAAAATAAACATGTTCAAAGCCATAAAAATAAGATGGTCATTTTTTCTTCAGTCTTTTCTCCTTGGATCGTTCATTACTTTCATCTTTGTTAGATACTGTGTCATCTGGGTCCCTCCTTTTAAATTCATAGTTGTCAGTCTCATGTCTTTCTCAGTTGTCTCTAACGAACTGCTTCCTCATAGCAAACATGTCAGTCTCTTTGTCCACAATCTTGTTCACTAGCCAGTTAGAATAGTCTATGGTCATCCTTTGAAAGTGAACCTTAACAAAGGATTGATCCACTCAGTCAGTCATCTCCAAGCCCAACAACATGTTCTTTGTAGAATTAGGATTCGTGCCCACAGGAGTAAAAGGTTTTCCTCTTTTTCCACCAGGCATTCCTTGCTCATATTGGAAATACCTCAAGAGTCTATCAGCCTTGTAGAAAGTCGCTTTCCTTAACCCAACTAGGAAACTGTGATCTGATCTCGGAGACCGCAACAAAGGGGGTGGGAACTTCCACTAATAACAATTCCAAATGGAAGCACTAGATTTCTTGTTCAGAAATTTTACTCAGTCACTCTCAGTTTGACACTCAGTTTTGAGGATAGTCTTGTTGAGAAAATTTCCAGGACTATAATCGGCAATATAAGGCGTGGCAATCATGTCCAGTCTTTCCATCAACCATATTTGCAAAGCTAAGGGACACCTGCGAAAGTTTTATGATTCTCCACCATGGGATACAGAGTCCAATCCCATAAGAGTTTCTGCTAAGATCAGAGAAACGGGATTATCACCATCTTTAATCTGATTCACAATGCTTATAGCTCAAGCATCCACAAAACTAGGCCTGCCAAAGCAAAGCAAGAATTTTCTCATAAAGCAAAGAGCTAAGCCAAAATTCTTCTGCGTGTTGTTCATCACGCCATGAGCGCGTTTAATGATCAATCTAGAAAGAACTATACGAAGATTTACCATGTACCCTTCGATCATGGTGTTGGTAATTGAAGTAGGAAGTCCTAGAGCATCAGACTAATTTTCCCTATTCCTAGGATCACAAGAAACTGCTACTGATTTCTTGCTAGGATCATAACAAAGGATGGCTGAAAATTCTTCAATGGTGGGACAAAGTTCAGCAGTTTAAAACCGGAATATATGATCTTCAATATCCTAGAACCTCACAGCAGTACGAAGAAAATCCCACTTTATCTTGATATTCCTCAAAGCCTTGATTCCCTCTAGTTTGAAGGCTGTAAAATTAGTCTTGGTGCTGAAATGAAAGCTATGAACCCATCTGTTGATATCTTGGATTTTTGAATGAGAAAAATTTTGTTTGTTTGCTATAGGTAACTTTTGCTTGTGATTATTGTGTCCTACTAACCTTTATGCAGAGAGTTGTTGCAGAAGAGATTACTAAAGTAAGCTACATCAGTTCTTATTCAGGTTTAAATAAGTTCCAAAGAGTTTGTAGCTGAGTAGGAAAGTATTTTATGGTTACAAACGAAGAAAATATTTTTCAAAAAACCTAAAAACGCAAAACACACATAGAAAAACCGTGAGGAGTCAGCCCACCATGGTGTAAGCATGGTGGCGTGACAAAGTGCCATTTGGCACTCTAAAAGTGCCGATCAGCACTTTCAAAGTGTCGAACGGCACTCCCTGAGTGCCGAGCGGCACCCAGCTCTACCAATGTTCATTTACACAATTTTGCATTCTTGAACACTCTCTTGATCCGTTTTTTACTCTATTTAACACTCAAAAAAAAAAATTGGTTAAACTGGGGCATTCAAACATGCCTTACTCATTTGTTTAAAAAAAAAAAAAAAGTCATCACCACTTGCATCACTACTTTCAAAAAAAATTTTGATCAAATTAAGATTTTTCAAGGCCATGAACACATCTCTCAAACTAGGGGCATTCAACCAGGCCTCATTCATTTTCAAAAAAAAAAAAAAAAGGACCATCATCATCATTTCATAAAAAACCAAGATTTCAAGATTTCCAAAAACCATGCATTCATTCCTAAACTAGGGGCATTCGGCTCTGCCTCATTCAAATGAGTGCAAATTCCATCAGAGCCAATCAAAATAAGTTTAAATCGGTACTACTAGACCTCATCAGGTGAATTCTAAACTTGTCTCATTTAAAGTTTCTACATGATCACAAGCAATTCCAAGGGCAAAGAGCTAAAAGTTGAAATTATTGTTTAAGGAACACTTCTTCTTATTTTGCAGGAAAATTAAGAACATAAATCAAACATCATTGGGACTCCAAGTCCGCCTATGTGAAGACCTCCTCGACCCACCTCTAGAGGAGCTGCCTTCAGTATTTCCTTCTTGACTCGCATAAAATCGAGGATCATGCTGCTGGTTCTCAAGCTCAAGAGTCCTGATCCTTTCCTCCCAGGATCTTCTGTTGGCATCAACCAGTGCCATTTGACTCACCTAAAAATCAGCAAAGACAAGTGTTAGATCCATTATCAGGAAGAGTCCAACCAAAAGGCACTCAGAACGTATCATCTTATACCTAGCTCGCTTCATTGATCACATATTGGGAAGACTAGGTACGAGCCACTAGGTACGAGCCACCAGTTGCAAGCCTCCAATCATCTACATACTTTCCTCCATAAGATCAACACCAACCTGAAACACAAGTGTGTCAATTCATGAACAACTCAGTGATCCAAAAGAAATGAAGTCAAGGAACTGAAAGATTTAAGAACACACCGCATCGAGCCAAGGAACATTTGGCATGTGCTCTGGCCTATCCAATGAGATAAGTTTAATGGGTTTGGTTATTCATAGTGTTGGGCCCAACCACTTTAGTAAGGAATTACTAAAGTATATATTTATGAAATTGAATTTCATAAATATATAATGAATAACATAAAAGGATTAAACTGAGTACTCAAAGATTAAGATGTAGTAATCTTCAAAGTGGCAGACTATATTCGACTTTGTATTACTACGAATATTTTAATGAAGGGGTAGCATGTATAATAAAGTCTTGGGATATAATTTATTAATAAGGCCTAAAGTGCAATTATATTCATATATTGGTATTGAATATAATTAATGGTAACTTTGGACTTTTCAAAAGTTGACAGAAAAGCCCAAGGCCCATTGGAGCTAGAGTCTTATTTGTTCCCTTTTGGTCCCACTCCAAGCCACATACTAGAGCCCAATTGGAATGGCCCAAAAGGCTAGCCCAATTAGATAATCAGTTATATATAAGAAGAGAAACATACAGAATTTTATAAGTCTTTTCATAAGTGTTTTCATTAAGATTATACTAGGAATGAAATGGTTTGTATGTGAGTGTTGGACACTCTCTTATTCTCTCATTGGAAACTGATTAAGAGACCACACTTCTTGGGCATTAAGTGGAATTAGAGTGAAGATTAAGTGTTCCCAAGTACTTCTAATTTTTGTTTTGAATTTCACACCACCAAGATACGCTTTCTTGTTCTTAAATTCTAAAACTTACATAGTACATGTTATCAATTGCGAATGAAGTAGATTCGTTAATTTCCATTGCGTATGTTTTGTATGTGATACAAACATGTATTTTTCCAACACCACGAAACCCCACGTGGAGGCGCAAAGGAGGAAGAGGAGAAGTTAAAACAGTCGGGGGCCATAACGAAAGTATTCTTTCCTGAATGGCTAGCTAACATGGTGGTGGTTAAGAAGAAGAATGGAAAGTGGAGAGTGTTTGTCGATTTCACTAACCTTAACCGAGTAGGCCCAAAGCACCCTTTTCTAGTGCCGATAATAGATTAGTTGGCAAACAATACGGTTAAGCACCAGCAGATGAGCTTTTTGGATGCCTTTCAAGTTTACCATCAAATAGCTTTAGCTCTCGAGGATTAGGAGAAGACTTCCTTTATAGCGCTTGAGGGGAATTATTGTTACACGGTGATGCCATTTGGGCTGAAGAATGCAAGGGCTACGTACCAACGGATGGTTATACGCATGTTCAAGGAGCTGATCGGTAAAACAGTGGAGATTTATATTGATGATGTGGTGGTTAAGACAAGGGAGAGAGTGGGTCTATATTTTGAGGCAACACAAGTTACGCCTTAATGTAGAGAAATTTGTCTTCGGGGTAGGATCGGGCAAGTTCTTAGCATACATGATCACCACGCGTGGTATAGAGGTGAACTCTGACCAGATAACAACTATCCAACAGTTACACCCGCCTAACAACCCTAAAGAAGTCCAAAAGCTTACTAGCATGATTGTTGCACTAAATAGGTTTGTGTCAAGATCAGCAGACAGATGTTGACCATTTTATCAGTTGTTGAAAAAGTGGAAGGGTTTTCATTGGACAGAAGAGTGTGATTTGGCATTCAAAGACTTAAAGTCTTATCTAGCCAACCCACCTATTTTATCCCGACTCGAGCCAGAGGAGGATTTATAAATGTACTTAGTAGTCTCCAACCATGCTGTTAGTTTGGTATTGATTAGGCAGCATGAAGGGACCCAGAGGCCTATGTATTACCTAAGCAAAACTTTGGTGGATGTAGAGATGTGGTATTTGCCACTGGAGAAAATGGCCCTAGCCCTGTACATGCCACGAGGAAACTACCATACTACTTCCAAGCTTACACAGTATGGGTAGAGGTGTCCACGGGTCGATCCGGGTCGGGTTTGTTCCTACCCAAACTCGACCCAACAAACTTGAATGGGGGAAATCATAACCCGCAACTGACCTGTATGAGCTTCGGATCGGCCGAATCAAGTCTTGTCGGTTTCAGGTGCATATCGATCAATTTCGTGTTCGCTATAAGAGTCGAAATCTGGCCGAATTTTGGCCAAAATCTGGCCAGATCTTGGCCGAAATCTAGCCAGATCTCGACAGATCTCGACGAATTTTGGCCGAAATCTTGCCAGATCTTGATAGATCTGGCCAATATTCCTCCATATCCTTCGATATTTTTGGCTAAGATCTCACTACATTTGTCGAGATCCAACCGAGATCTCTTTATATCGGCAGAGTTTTGAGTTTAGGCTTATCGAATTTTTGCTAAAACACGAGATCTGCGACTGGAAGAGAGATATGATCGAGCAAGTCGGGTGCTTCGGTTTCTCAGACAGGCAAATTAAGACTCGAACCGATGGCATCAAGTCTTCGCGCCGGCGACCCGTAGCTGGCCGAACCACTGCTCAGATTGGGCGGTTATCAGGTCGAAGAGCGTCAAGCCAGTCAGATTCTTCAAGTCCAGGTAAGTGTTGGATAGCCCTAAGTATGGGTACTAACCGAGTACCCTTTGCAATCATTGTTAAGAAGGTCGGATTTCACGGGGAGGATAGCAAAATGGAGGATGAGACTCGGGACGTTTGACATACGTTACAAATCGAGGAATTCCATTAAAGGACAGGTGCTTGTAGACTTTATGGCTGAGTTTACCCCTCCTCTCTAAGGCTCGATAGGAATATGTCAGGTCAAATTTGAACAATGGAAAGTGTTTGTGGATGGAGCATCTAATGCAAGAGGATCGGGGGTCGGGATAGTGTTAGTGTCACCCGAGGGAGTAAAGTTGGAAAAGTCACTTAGGCTGGGCTTCTAGGCCTCGAACAATGAAACCAAGTATGAAGCCCTTATCGCGGGGCTGCAGGCAGCGAAGAAACTTGGAGCAAAAGAAGTGGAGATGTTCTTGGATTCAAGATTGCTCGTAAGTCAAATAGAGGGGAGTTTCAAGGCAAGGGATCATCGTATGTCACAATATTTAAAGTTGGTCAGGAATCTACGAGTAAATCTCCAAAAAGTTAGTGTGGTCAGAGTGCCGAGAAGTTAGAATAGTCATGCGGATTCTCTAGCTATGTTAGCATCTTCTTTAGATGACTACATACCCCAAATGATTACTATAGAATTATTAGAGCAACCGAGCATAGAACAGCAGACATTGATAGTAGCTACATCGGAGTTAGAGCCAAGTTGGTTGGATCCATACATAGCCTTTTTATCTGATGGGTCCTTGCCGAGGGATTTCAAAGAAGCTGAGAAGGTACGGAGAACATCAGCTCATTTTTGGTTATCCGAAGATAAGAGGTTGTACCAACATTCGTTTAGAGGACCATACTTGCTGTGCCTTCACACCAACAAAACCACCGAGTTATTGGCTGAGCTTCACGAAGGAATATGTGGTGACCACTCGGGGGGTAGGTCACTCGCACGCCGAGCTATGACTTAGGGATTCTAGTGCATGAATGTGCAACAAGAAGTGGTGCCAAAGACATGCAACTATCTTGCACCAGCCAGGGGAAAATCTCAATCCAATCGCCAATACTTGGCCCTTTGCCCAATGGGGGCTAGATATAATCAGGCCGTTCCCTCAGGCTTCAGTGAATAGAAAATATGTGGTGGTCACGACGGACTATTTTACCAAATGGGTGGAATCCGAAACCTTGGCAAATATTAGGGATGTGGATGTAAAGAAATTCGTTTGGAAGAACATCATTACAAGGTTCAGAGTTCCCTGAGCACTGGTGTCCGACAATGGGGTATAGTTTGATAGCAAGATTTTTCGGGAGTACTGTGGTAGCCTCAGGATAACCAACAAGTACTCATCGCCTGCATATCCTCAGAGCAATGGGCAAGCTGAAGCAACGAATAAGATGATCGATAATGGTTTGAAGAAGAGACTAGAGGGGGTGAAGGGAAACTAGGTCAAAGACCTGCCTAATGTTCTGTAGGCATACCAAACGACTTCTAGAAGGTCAATAGGTGAGACGCCCTTCTCCATGACCTACGACATCGAAGCAGTTATACCGATAGAAATTAGCTTATCGAGTATGAGGGTTGTAGACTTTATGCAAAGCCATAATGATGAATGTATGATCAGGAACTTGGATGCCCTAGAAGAATGAGGAGATGTGGTATTAGTATGGGTTGCTGACTAGCAACAAAAGTTGGCTAAAGGATATAACAGGAAAGTGAGGCCTCAGGAGTTTGTGCCAGGAGACCTTGTTTTGTAGAAGGCTGTTAGGAGTATGAAGGATCACAATGGCCCTAAATTGGAAAGGACCCAACTGAGTGATAGCTACGGCCAGAGTAGAAGCTTATTACATGGAAGATATGGAAGAAAGACCCCTACCCTGACCATGGAACGTCTGTAATCTAAATAAATACTCCCATGAATGTAGTGTAGTAGATGAAATTCAGTGGAAGTTCAAGGATGCGTGTCTAAATTTGTAGGCTGACGAGAACAGTGGAAGTAGATGAAATTCAGTTAAAAGATCTTGTGTAGATTATGAGTAAATAGTAAAGTGCCTGTGCATGTACTTAACATATATTCATAAAGACAGAAACCTGGCCTCTACCTTACTTTGGCCACCAACCAGGTGAAAACCTTAATACATATTCATAAGGATAGAAACCTAGCCTCGAGCTGACTCTGGCCACCGACCTGGTGGAAACCTTAATACATATTTCTATGGACAGAAGCCTATCCTCGGCCTGACTCCGGTCACCGACCAGGTGGAAACCTTAATACACATTCCTAAGGACAGAAACCTAGCCTTGGCCTGACTCCAGTTACCGACCATGTGGAAACCTTAATATATTCCTAAGGACAGAAACATAGCCTTGGCCTAATTCTAGTCACCGACCATGTGGGAACTTCAACAAATTTTTCTGTTTCACAAGATGGATCATGGCATAAACTCGACCTTTAATCACCAAACATTCCTACATGTAATTACTGATCAGGGAATATAAAGTGCATCTTCAATATTATCTAATGAGGACACTTGAGAACAGTGAACCATGATTGTTGAAATTATTTGCTGTGTTACCGAACGATAACACTTAAGCAATTTTTAGCATTATATCAAAATGTTGATATTGTTACCAAATGTCTGAATTATTCCATTACCTAACGTTAACACTTAAGCAATTTTCAGCATGAACATCAACATATTGATGCCGTTACAGAATGAGTAAAAACTTGAAGAAAGTAAATTTTTGGTATTAACCCTTCTCATATAATCATGATAAGATAGGGAAAGATGAAAGATGAAGCAGGGAAAACTTAAAACCATTAGTTTCAAATAAACTTTTTAAAAAAAGTTTAGTATGCGGGTATCAATTCACTTAAGAAAATACATAGAATATCAATCAAAATAAAAATAAAAAATAAAAAGGAAAAGGGGGAAAGGGATAGAAAAGAATACAAATATTCATAATAACACAATCCAGCACCACTACATGGGAATTAATCTGCTCTAATAGCTCCCTAGTCTTCGGACTCTCCGTACTTTCATCTTTATCGCTGTTTTCCTCGCCCTACTCTTCGCCCTGGGTTTCAACCTCAGGGTCCTCTAGCAGTAGGACTCGGTCAGCACACTTGAAAGGGGAATCCTCCGGGAGGTCGACAACATCAATTGCAGCCATCCAACCCTCCATGACCCCAAATTTTCGGGCCTGAAAGATCAAGCGGCCAGCCAAGTTCTTAGCGTTACTGAAACCCTTATTATAGTAGGTCTACTTCTGAGAATTCTCCATGCTTTTAAGGTCGGTGAGCTCCTTGTCCCAAACAAAGAGGAGGTTGGCAGTCTGCAAGCTTAAGCTCGATCCCCCGAGTTTACCTTGAAAATCACTGGCTTTCTGCTCTGCCAACTCTAGTGCCTTCTTGATAGTAGTTGCCCACCGCTCCATCACATTTAGCCCTAGAGTTTTCTCTTGTAGGCTGGCCTCGTTACCTGCCTGAGGACCTTTTCTTTGTCGGCCTCCTCCAGTGCCCCCTTTAGCCAACCCTCCACCACATGGGTCAATTGGATAGCCTAAGACAACAGAAAAGCAAGGCGGAGCTATTCTAGCTCGATTGATAACACTTGTAAAATGAGAAGTATGTGAAGGAAAAGAAAGGAACCAAGCCAACAAAACAGTAAAAGTTTGGACAAATAAAAGCTTACCGTTATAGTGTGCCACTTCACTTTTAGGACGAGGTCATCATCCTTACAGCAAAAGTAGTGCTCTAGATCAATAAGCAGCAATAAGGCCTACACGAGGCTATTTTATACCTACCTTCCTTGTCCGGACATAAGAATCCAAGGGCAAGACCTTGTCCCCTAGATGGAAGGAGCACTCCCACTTGGCAGCAAAACCCGAGGAAGAAGCCGTCAGTTGAGAGTCAATTATGATCGACTGGCTCACAGGCTATCTCTTGGGGGGTCCTACTAGTCGGTTGAGTGGCTACCCGACCCAAGGCTAGAGTGGGGAGGTGGCAAGTGGGGGAACTGTAGCGCCTTTGGCACCCTTTTGCCACTTCCTCTGTTGTTGGGAAGTAGGGGGCATAGTTTGTTGGGGAGTAAGCCGAGCGGCGGCCTAACCCTTCAAAGCCTATGCGGCTGGAAACCAACGATCCAAAGCGATGGAGCGCTTCCGGACCATTTCTTCTACTAGTTTAGGTAGAACAGGCTCTTCAGGAATTGCCTCATCAACAATTGGATCCTCTTCTGTAGGGTCTCCTAAAATGTAGGCCTCCAAAGGAAAATGTACCGCCTAACCTTGGTAGACGGTATCTCTCGAAATGTCTTGTATAGGTTCAAGAAAGTCGTGTCTAACTAATAGGGACCTAAATGCCTTGCTTCCCCCCTAAAGTGATTCCTTGCAACAGGAATCCAGGCAATCGTACGTCCAGGTACGATAGAAGTGGGTTGCCGACTATTAAAGCACTCGATGAATCTTGGTAGCTTGTGTAGGAGGGCACGCCGCCTAAGATCAAGTGAGAAGTACTTAACTGTCCGTCGTAGTGTACGAATATCTCCGAGCAAAGGACGAAGTTAAGCTCCTGAACTCGCACTACGTTTATATCCAGCCGAAATTTCTTAGAAACTACAGTCAAGGAGGGGGTACGAATTAGTGAGATGCCGAGAAAATAATTAAAAAAGAGAGGGAGAGACATGTGCATATGAAATAGATAAGAAATAAATGACAATGCGCATATTAAAAAAATAAAATACAAAAGGGGGAGGGGAACACGATTTGTGTATGTTAAGGAATCGGGGAAAAGAAAGTATAGACCTATCTAGCAAGGAGAGTCGAGCAAGTCAGCTCACCATTCAATTAATTTTTCTCTCACCCTCACATGCTCCCTCGTCGAGTTCCTATTGGAGTCGGGGAGGTAGGATATCAACCTAACCATTGTGTTTCAGGTTTGAAGGTAATACCCAAGCTTCAAACTCCCCCAAATGGCATATAAGAAGTTGATGTCGTGGTGGCTAAGTCTAAGGCCTTACAATCGGTTGAGACACCCCACACAGTTGACTACCCTATAAAAATTAGGTAAACACAGGTTGGGGCTAATGCCATAAAAACTAGGGATCCTAAGTAACAAGGGATCTACTGGGAACCTAACCCCGCCCTCAAGTATGGACATTAAAGGGAAAAATACTACATGGGGGAGCCTTTGGACTTCTATATCTCCCTCGTGACAATATATAATTTCAATGTCATGAGGATTGTTGTATTTAACTCTGAAAGGTTCTACGTCTAATCTAGTTTTCAAAAGGTAAGAAAACCCATATTTTTTAGTCTAACTATGTTATAAGGAGATAGTTAGAGGGAAGAAGACTTACTGAGTGACTTCTCGAAGAGGAGAGTGGTCTTGTAGGGAGATTAAGGGATCGGGGACAGGAGGAAGGCAATATTCTGAATTTAGAAAAAGGTGAATTAAGGACTGTATTTATAGAAACAAGGATCATTAATTGTAATTGCCCAAAAAAATTAATGCATACCATCATGTCTCCTCACATGTGCCTCGATAAGCGAAGCGTCAGGTCATCTGAACCGTTCGATACCTCGAATTTTGCCACGTATTTGAAAGGAGCAAGCTGTCTTGTCTGTTACATTAATTGATAGACTATTGGTCTTCCCAAGGAGTAACCGTCATTTCTCTTAAAAAGGGAAGGCCAAAAGCCCTGACCACAGGGCAAGAAAGCCCCGATCCTATCTTCATTTTGCAGAAACAAGATCATAGGGGGCTATTGTAGGGGGTCGAGCCCAAGCAACCCATGTTAGCCCACCTAATCAAAACCCAACATAAAACCCGAGGCCCATCAGACAAGTTAAACTAGGTACATAAGGGGGGAGTCAACCTTGGGCCCTATCACAATGGGCCCAACCCTAAGGTCAATTGATGGGCCGAGGAGACGACTACTTGAAGGAGTCCTGAGTGGTTGGCTAAACACTGACTAGTGACGAAGGAAGTCAGGGTGAAACACAAACCTAGCGAGGTTGGTAGCTGAGGGCTGATAGCGTCATTGGGGAAACCACCACTGAACACTATTTGGCATCTGGAACAAGTTCCAAGGGAATCCTCTAAAGTTGTGAGGATCCTCTGAGATTCTGATGAACATAGGAATACGTGTGAAGTGGAAAAATAATGATGATCACCCCACTAACAAGAGACTATCAAAGGGGGAAAAGGATAAAGGCTTAGGGTTGGAAAAACTAGGGAATGAGAGATAGAGAGAAATACATAGGGAAACACTGGGATTTAAGGGAAACCAGGTGAAGTTTGGGGCCTAATCGATAGGATTAAGACTTAACCCACATATATAAAAATTGTGTCCCAAATACCATCATCGAATCAGTCTTGGGTGACCACATGAATAATTATAAAAATAAAATATATTAGCGTAAATGGACTTTTGGTCCCTATATTTTGACCTTATTTCTATTTTGGTCCCTACTTTTTTATTTTACCGCTTTTATTCCCTAAATGAAAAAAGCATTCCATTTTTATCCCTACCATCACTCACTTAATGAAAATATCCCATGTGGCAAACGGAGTGCATTATTGGCACATTAAATTCTAACATGGCCATTAAAATAATAATAATAATAGATGCCACATCAGTATCTAATTTTTTAAGAAAAAAATTATCAATTTTAACAAACTAAAAAAGAGAAAACTTAATTTAAATCCAAAAACTACATGAATTTAGATCTGGTTCATCTTCAATAAGAGCACTAAAGAACACAAACCCAAATTTTCTAGCCAAAGAACACACCCAGATTTTTTAGCATTTTCTTGCCGAAATCTGACCAAACCCAAATCCAAACACAACAACTCTACAGATGAACAAGATAAACAAACCAAAAATTCAAAACCACATGGACACAATGAACAAGGCATCACTAGATCTAATAACAAACCCAACCAACACCACTCTAACCAGCTGACCACCTTGACCACCAAACCACCACCTTTCTTTGTTACAACCACCAACAACCCACACTTAAACCAATCTCCAGCATACCTAGAAGATTCAGAATAGCCATAGGAAAACAAACCAAAAACCCCCATCAATCATCAAATCTCAAAGCCCAAAAATACCAAAACCAAACCAAAAAATTCAACATAGCAACAAATTAATTCTCTTACCTAGTAACAACCTAATTCTCTTACCTCCATTTACACAAACTCCCAGTACAAACAAACCAAATGAAAATCCAATAGCAAAAACCAAAACCTAAACCGAATATCTAGGTGATCGAGTCTCATGGAAGCAAAAATATCATGGTTGATGTGGTGAGGGGGTTGGTGAAGAGGAAATCGGAGAGAGCGGAATTGAGATAGAGGTTGTGGAAAGCAAAGGAAACGTGAAGGGATAAGGCTGGTAAGGTGAACATGGTGGAGCTTCCTTGCTCCGCCAAAAAAAAATGCTAGCCACCACCACGTGCTCTCCTCTCAATGTTTTGCTCTACTTGCAGAAATGATTATCTCTCTCTCTCTCTCTCTCTCTCTCTCTCTCTCTCTCTCTCAGCTATGTGTGTGCGCAGGTATGGGTTAGTTTCAAAAAAATTTATGGGTGTTTCAGTGGATTTTGAGTGCTTAATGTGGGTATGGGAATTTTTTTATACTCTTTTGGGTATTTTAGTGGGTTTCAATAAATTTTATTTTTGTAATGTTTACTTTAAAGATTAGTAAATTTAATTTTTATGGGTTTGTGCTCTTGTGATTGAATTTTCTGGGTTTGTGTTCATGTTTAAGATCTAAATTCATGTGTAATTTGGGTTCTAATTTTTTTCCCTTCAAATTGATAAATTAATTGTTTAGAATTAAAGGTTTATATGGATGCTAATTTGTCTTTGTTAATTATTTTTTATGTTGACGTGTACATTTTTTAAATGCCAAATAATTTTTCACTATTATTTTAATGTCCATGTCAGCATTTAATGTGTCAACAGTGCACTGCGTTTGCCACGTAGGATATTTCCATTAAGTGAGTAATGGTAGGGACCAAAATGGAACGCTTTTTTCATTTAGGAACTAAAAGCAGTAAAATAAAAAAGTAGGGATCAAAATAGAAATAAGGTCAAAATGCAATGACCAAAAATGCATTTACGCCAATAAATATATTAACAAATTAAACAACAGAAAAGGTTTCTTTTTATTTTGTCTACAATCTAGCCTAGTCAAAACCTCACTAAGCCTTTCTTTTTTGTTCCTATGGATCATAGAAAAAAAAAGGTTAATCTTAACTAGAGGATAGATGAGCAACTTACTCGGCTCCTCAATTAGCCTTCAAACAACTAAATATATTAACAAAATAAATAATAGAAAAAATCACTTTAATTTCGTCGGCAAGAGCCACTTCTACTTTCCTAACCCAACCTCTTTAGGACCTCGCAGAGCCTCTCTTTTTCTTTTTTTCCTATGAATCATAGCAAAAAAAAATGTTAATTGTGGTGGCGTTTTCCTAACAACCCTGAGTTGGTTGGGCACAAGCCCCCAATTTATTTGCATTCTAGGTTATGTTTAACCCACAATGGGAGATCCTTGAACCAATTTGTATTATGATGGACCACACCCTAATTTTATTTTATTGTTGGGCCACTTTGAGTTAAGCCTAGCCAAAAAGGCTTTCAAATAGCTGAGCTTCTCTTTTGAAGTCCGAGCAAGGTCTCCATTCGCAAGAGTGTGTTCTTAATAACGCCTTCAAATGTATACTTGTTATATATTTATGTGGCCGTTATCTCCTTATTACTATGCTTACTTTGTATAATTAAGCCATGATTTGCATTAGTCCCTATTATTTATCTTTACATAATTTCTTGAATAAGATGCTATTCATTGTGTGTAATTTTCTACTTTCATGAAATCATGTGAGAAAGATGAGTTTACAGGAATTTGTGAGAGAATGGAGGCCAAACTAGAATTAAGTGGAGCTAAAGGACCATGCTTAAATGTCTAAGAAGGTGCCTCTGGAGTGCTTGGATCGTCTACTCTGATTGGAAGCTTCAAATAAGAAAAGAAACCAAAGAGGCAGAATCTGAAAAGGAATAATCAGATTTGAGTACTGATCAGTATTTTGAGTGTATCTCACTCATCAAAAATCCAATTGACACATGGCTAGATGGGTTGGAACCATGACTTAATTATCTACAACTTTCCAGTTTTGGGTTATTCAAAATTCACAAGTTTTAAAGGTAGAAATTAACTCACAAGTTACCTCTGTAAACCTGGATGGAAATTAAAATAGTAAAAGTTTTATTTTCTTTAGACACTTTTATGTCAGGGTTTTGGAGGGAGGCTGGGTAGAACGAATTTTGGTAGAGAAAACCTGTTGGGGTTTATGCCCTAAAACCCAATTTATTGGCATGTATTTAATAATTAAATTGTTTAATTATATGAGACTATCTATAAATGAACTAAGACATTATCATAGTCAATGAGATGCATTGTATGTGATTTATGTGAAAAGTCACAGAAGATATAAATCACAAGTTCTTTGTAAACTCAGAATTTTAGTTTGTAGTCGGTGATGAAATTGGGCGTTTCATCTGCGAAGACTATAACATATCAACTACGATGATTTGTCTTGATCATGGAAGTGGAGACTTCTAGTTGGTATGTTGACATGTTTTAAGAGTTAAGACATATTGAACTGGACCGCTGTGAGATTTATTATTCTCCTAACGACTGTCAAATGAATAATAAATCTTACGACTTCTATTTACATCAACTCTAAATCCTGAGAGAATAATGGACCTGATAATGAGATGTAGGTTGCTTTGATATATCAGGAGTGAGATCTATTATTTACGGTCAAAACCTCAGTATGTTGGGCATCCACATTTAGTGTTGATGGAACATATATTCTCAAGATAGAATTCATAGTCTCTTAATGGAGATACAAAATATTCCCTTGAGATAAGTTTAATGGATTTAGTTATTCAGAGTATTGGGCCCAACCACTTTAGTAAGGAGTTACTAAAGTATATATTTATGAAATTGGATTTCATAAATATATGACGAATAACATAAAGGATTAAACTAGGTACTCAAGGATTAAGATGTAGTAATCTTCAAAGTGACAGTCTATATTCATGACTTTGGATTACTACGAATATTTTAATGAAGGGGTTGTATGCATAATAAAGTCTTGGGATATAATTTATTAATAAGGCCTAGAGTGCAATTATATTTATATAGTGGTATTAAATATAATTAATGGTAACTTTGGGCTTGTCAAGAGTTGACGGAAAAGCCCAAGGCCCATTGGAGCTAGTGTCTTATTGGTCCCTTTTGGTCCCACTCCAAGCCACACACTAAAGCCCAATTGGAAAGGCCCAATAGGCCAGCCCAATTAGATAATCAGTTAGTTATAAAGGGAGAAACATACAAAATTTTTTATTAGAAGAGATTAGAAAAGAAAAAGAAACGGTGTGTGAGAGAGTGTGAGACACACTTTCATTCTCCCTTTGAAAAACTGATTGAGAGACCACACATCTTGGGCGTAAAATGGAATTGGAGTGAAGATTAAAAGTGTTCCCAAGTGCTTCTAATCTTTGTTTTGAATTTCTCCACACCAAGGTACGCTATCTTGTTCTTAAATTCTGAAATTTACATTGTGCACGTTATCAATCATGAATGAAATAGATCCTAGTTCGTTGCTTCCGCTGTGGATTTTGTATGAGATACAAAACCAGAATTTTTCCTTCAATTGGTATCAGAGCCAGGTTTTCATATCATGATTGTATAGCGTGTGATTGAATTTTAGAATTTTAGAAAACCGTTATCTTTGTCTTTCAATTTTCTGCATCATTTGGATATAATGAAGAGAATTGTATCACTTGTGTATATATATTTATATGTGTATATATATATATATAAAAGAATATATGTATTTTTGTTGATCAAGTGCCGTGTTCTTAGTTTTGTCCATGGAGTTTTTAGTTATCAAACAGTTCGGATTGAAAGGCATTGTTTTGTGGCCTACGGTATCTTTGTGATACACCAAGACGGAATGGAAACAACTGTTTTATAACTGTTTTTGTTTGCACCGCTTGGTCTATTATTTTCATGGCATTTGATTTAATGCAATTACATGGCTTCCATGGCTTGACTTTAATTGGCTTGGTGAATGTAATTGCATGGCTTCCATGGCTTGACTTTAATGCTTGGCTATCTTGTTTTAAGAGATTGAATTCCTATAAAGCATTCTAAGCATCTGAAGGTTACGTGTGTGCATATAAATATATGAATCCTTGGTTGGCATTTAGTGCATGTTTTGGCTTATTGACATAAGTGTCATGTACTTTGTTTTATGAGGATTATGCATGCCAACAACCAAGCCATGCAATCCGTACAATATATATATATATATATATATATATATATATATATATATAATGTAATAATTATATATTATATATATTAATTTGTATATTATATTATATATAATATAATATGGATTTTTATATGTAATAAGGATTTTTATTACGTTATATATATTTATATTTGTTAATGCTAGTTTAATGAAATTTATTCCTAATGAGATTAGGATTATATTTTTTCACGTGTCTAGCATTATTATGGTTCTTGATCGGTAAATCTTCCTTGATAAAATCAAAAAGTGTTTTTGATGGCAGAACAATGAAGATGTCAAAAACGGTTACCTGAAAATTCTAAAAAAATCAGTTTTGCGAGTCTCGATCGATCGAGAATTCCTTTCGACCGATCAAAGGCACTGAATTTTGAATTTTCACTTGTTTTTGACTAAGTGTTAAAACTTTAATAAAAGCAAGGCAATATGATTAATTTTATAGTCCTTAAAAGTTAAGGATATTTATTAATCATTATCTAACTAAAAGACCTACTGAGATCAAAGATGTTAGTTAAATAGAACTCTTAGTCCTAAATTGTTTTATGATTAAAAGTCCTTAATTTATTTTAATTAGAGGGTTTTAATGAGATTAAAATTCTAATTAAAAAGTTATATAGTTTCTAATGAGATTAGAATCTTTTATTTAGTAAATTAAGGAGAGAGTTCTATATAACTAATTTTTGATTCATTAGTGTTTAAGGAATCCTAAATAGTTTAGGACTTCCATTTTAGTTAGTGATTCTAATGAGATTAGAGTCTTAAACAAGTGCAAGGTTATTAGTTGTGATGGGATCACAATTATTTAAGAAAAAAAACCCAAATAACGAGTGGGAGTGCTTAAATAACCCTTTTGTTAAGTTTATTGTAATGTGAATAAATACCTTGTCTTGACTTCGAGTCTTGCATACCATGCGGAGGGTATTTACTTCACGGATTACAAGGTTAAACTTCTTTATGATTAAGCGAATGTTCGTTACACTAAAGTGACGTGACTTAGTAACATCACATCGAATTTAAACAATTAAACACATTTGATGTGTAGGGTTAAATTTGTGATTAGATCACAATGTTTTTAGGACAATCCACTTGTTTTAATTTTCTAGTGGGAGAGAGATACAAGGGTTGGATCTCACGGCCTCCATTGTTGGTTCATAGTAGTGTGAAATATATACTTTGTCTTTGCTTCGAGCTTAGCATTCCATGCGGAGAGTATTTATTTCATGGTACTACATGATTGAATTTCTTGGTTTATAGTAGTTTGATCAAACACCTTGTCTTAGCCTCGAGCTTTGCATTCCATGCGGAGGGTGTTTTGTATCATGACACTACATAATAAGCCTGTTTAAGGGGATGAAATGTGGCTACACATGATTCTAGGCAATGGTGTACACTAGACTAAGTTTGATAGTATCCTCTATGTTGAGTTCTTGCTATTATCACTTAGAGGCCAAAGAAATAGCGGCATATTATTTTGTTTGGTAAGAGTTACCATGATAGCATTAATAATGAGAGTAATTCTCGCCTGATCGTAGTGGTTGGTATTTACTCTATGCTGAGGAATATTAATTGTGAGATTAGGTTGTCGTTGCACCTAGTATAGTATGTTTTTCGGGTTTTATACTATATGGTTATGGATGCAAAATATAATGTCCCTGTAATTATGTTCATAGTCTCGAATTGAAGTTGTCATAAATTTTTGTTCTCTAACTATTTTTTTTATTGAATCACATTAACTAAGATATAATTTTGGACATGGTGCTTAAGGAGCTGAAGTACATATATATGTTTCAATTCAGCATTATCATAATTTCCTATGCATGATGCATTGATGGAAGATGGCTTATGATATGATCATAATCTCCATTGAAATGCTAATATGTTACATTGGCTTTTATCTCAAATGTGCTACAGCATGAGATGCAAGAGTTAGTACTAGACTTTGACTTTGTATTAAGTCTAAATGAGATATTTGGTATGAAATATCGTGCTACTAGACGATATTTAATATAAGTCATATTGAGTGCCAAGAAAAACTTAAGTAGTTCCAATTCTATATCATTTTATGAAAATATTTTCATTTTAAAATGAATTGGAATTCTTGGATGTAGAGATTAAATGTTAATCTCATATGGATATGATCCATAAGTCCTTGTTAGAATCATTTGACCAATTCAGATTGTTTTGAAAATAAATTTCTTTTATATTATCTGAATTGATGAGTGAGTTCTACACAATGGAAGACATCCTAAAAGCTAAGGCTAGGATCAATATGATTTAATCAAATTCTTAGCCTAGACCAAAAGGAAAAGGTGGTAAGAAGAGGAATTAAAATACCAAACAGTTGGGCAAGCTATTTGCCCTAGTAGTTGCCAAAAGGAAATTAGACTCAAAAGTATGACCAAAAGGAAAGTGTTTCCGTTTTGGTAAAGCTAAATTTTGTCCATGATTGTTTTCTAGATGGAGATTTACATGTTTTACTTTTTAAAGAGAAAGTTTTCATCCTTTGGTATTGTATGTTTTTGGCACTTATGTCTAGATCTTATTAATCTAAATGGTATTCAAGATTGGTGAAAGATGGGCTTTTAGAACCATTATCTTGTTAAATTCCCAATCTATGAATTCTATTTAGATGATAATATGATCTAGGGTTCCTTTATTGTAAAGGAATATAGTTTCAATGACTTCTTTAAGTCAGTGCATATATGAAGGAGGAATAAGACTCTTTTAGAAATAGTAAAGTACATGATAAGTATTTACATTTCCTTATTTCTTTTGGAGATATACTCTATGTATTACTATACATTTTCTAAAATTGATTTCAAAAGTTTGTTCCTAGGACATTTGTCAAATTGTGGATTAGGTGAAAACCTAGTATATGATACTTCCACTTTTGGGGATGTCCAGTACTTGTGCTAGAAAGGAAGTCTATCAAAATGAAATCAAAAGGTAGAAAAATGTGTGTTTATGTTGTGTATCCAAAACAAATTTCAAAAGATTGTTTTGGTAGTCATAAAAGATGTTTGTAAAGTACAAATACAAAGTTCTTGATGATGACTATGTGAATAATCTTAAAATTATACATAAAATCGTTCTAGAAGAAAAATGTCAGAATTTGTTGTAAGACAACTATAAAATACATTTAGAAATGAGATGGTTGTGTTAGATACACCACAAGAAATTATTCTACATATATAGCTAATACACCGATACAATATCGTAGTGGGAGGATTATCAATTATCAAATAAATTCATACTTTTGGAATAAACTTTTCAAGTCATTCCACAAGGATATGAATTAATCCTGGCCTTAACAGAGGCAATAGATGATATAAATATGAATTACTGGATCAAGGTTATGTAAATAGAATTAGATTCTATTTAAAGTCTAGAACTTATAGAGGAGCCTAATGGCATTAAGCCTATTGTTCTCAAATAGGTCTATAAGAAAAATTGAGATTGATAGATTTGAAGGTGCAAACCTTCAAAGTCAAGACTAATGGTGAAAATATTTATTCAGAATGAAATGGTTCGACTATGAAAAGATTTTTTCACCAATAGTCAAGTTTGACTTTATCTAGATTCTCTTATCCATTATATTTCATTTGGATGAAATATGACAATGGATATCAAGAAAGCTTCTTTTAGTAGCAATCTTGAGGAAGACATCTATATGATGTAACTAGACTTGTACATAGTAAAGAAACGGTAGTATTTCGATTGCAAGTTGCTTAAATTCCATTTAAAGATTAAAGCAAGCATCTAAATCATAAAATATCATCTTTGATCAAGAAATCAAATTGTTTGATTTTGATCAAGTATTAAAAGGCCTTAGGTGTGTAAAAACTATATAGAATAATAAATTTCTTAATGTATGTTGATGACATTCTAATCATTTAGAATGATGTTGATTTATTGTCATCAATGGAGTTTTTGGTTGTCTAGTCCAGTTTGATATAAAGTACTTGGGAAAGACTGGTCACATCCTAAGAATTAAACTTTGTTATAATTCAGAAATTAGGATGTTGGGTCTATCTCAAACTACTTAAATAGATTAGATTCTAGCCAAGTATAGCATATAATACTTCAAGAAAGGATTCTTTCTTTTTAAGTTTGAAGTTCCTTTATATAGGATTGTGGTCCTAAGACATATAAAAGAAAGAGCATATTAAGACGGTTCCTTATATCAAATAGATAAGAAGTCTTTATGCTATGCTACATGCTAGGCTAAATATCTATTTTACGGTGGGCATAGTAAGCAAATATCAATTGAATCAAAGATCACTTAAGTTAGTGGGAGTAAAGCATATACTCAAATATCTTATGGGAATGAGGTGTTATATGCTTGTCCACAGAAGTGAAGTTTTGATTATTACTGGATGTGCAAATACTGATTTGTAGTTTGATTGTGATTCATGAAGTTGGACTTTAAGATATGTGTTCATCCTTGGTGGTGAAGATACACATTATGAAATTGAACTTCAAGATATGTGTTCACTCTAAGTGGTGAAGATACACATTAAGTGTAAATGATATCTTCTCATTAGAGAGATATGAGTACATGAGAAATAGTAGTAGTAGAAAAGATAATTTATGCAATAAATTTGGCTGTAACTTGTTTCCAAGCCTTGCCTTAGAGTGATTATGAATTACTTTAAAGGGAAATAAGTGTCAGATATATGATAAATTGTCTTTGAGGACAAGTGGGAGATTGTTGGGGTTTATGCCCTAAAACCCAATTTATTGGCATGTATTTAATAATTAAATTGTTTAATTATATGAGACTATCTATAAATGAACTAAGACATTATCATAGTCAATGAGATGCATTGTATGTGATTTATGTGAAAAGTCACAGAAGATATAAATCACAAGTTCTTTGTAAACTCAGAAGTTTAGTTCGTAGTCGGTGATGAAATTGGGCGTTTCATCTGCGAAGATTATAACATATCAACTAAGATGATTTGTCTTGATCATGGAAGTGGAGACTTCTAGTTGGTATGTTGATATGTTTTAAGAGTTAAGACATATTGAACTGGACCATTGTCAAGATTTATTATTCTCCTAACGACTGTCAAATGAATAATAAATCTCACGACTTCTATTTACATCAACTCTAAATCCTGAGAGAATAATGGACCTGATCATGAGATGTAGGTTGCTTTGATATATCAGGAGTGAGATCTATTAGTTACGGTCAAAATCTCAGTATGTTGGGCATCCGCATTTAGTGTTGATGGAACATATATTCTCAAGATAGAATTCATAGTCTCTTATTGGAGATACAAAATATTCCCTTGAGATAAGTTTAATGGATTTAGTTATTCAGTGTGTTGGGCCCAACCACTTTAGTAAGGAGTTACTAAAGTATATATTTATGATATTGGGTTTCATAAATATATGACGAATAACATAAAGGATTAAACTGGGTACTCAAGGATTAAGATGCAGTAATCTTCAAAGTGGCAGTCTATATTCATGACTTTGGATTACTACGAATATTTTAATGAAGGGGTTGTATGCATAATAAAGTCTTGGGATATAATTTATTAATAAGGCCTAGAGTGCAATTATATTTATATAGTGGTATTAAATATAATTAATGGTAACTTTGGGCTTGTCAAGAGTTGACGGAAAAGCCCAAGGCTCATTGGAGCTAGTGTCTTATTGGTCCCTTTTGGTCCCACTCCAAGCCACACACTAAAGCCCAATTGGAAAGGCCCAATAAGCCAGCCCAATTAGATAATCAGTTAGTTATAAAGGGAGAAACATACAGAATTTTTTATTAGAAGAGATTAGAAAAGAAAAAGAAACAGTGTGTGAGAGAGTGTGAGACACACTTTCATTCTCCCTTTGAAAAACTGATTGAGAGACCACACATGTTGGGCGTAAAATGGAATTAGAGTGAAGATTAAAAGTGTTCCCAAGTGCTTCTAATCTTTGTTTTGAATTTCTCCACACCAAGGTATGCTATCTTGTTCTTAAATTCTGAAATTTACATTGTGCACGTTATCAATCATGAATGAAATAGATCCTAGTTCGTTGCTTCCGCTGTGGGTTTTGTATGAGATACAAAACCAGAGTTTTTCCTTCAAAACCTTGTATTTTTCTTTCTCTAATGGTAGCCTAAACTCTTTGCTAGGGCTAAGGGTTATGTTTCTTCTATACGGTATGAATATTCAATGTGATTCTTTCTAAGATTTTATCAACAACATATTTGATTGTTCAATTAGATTTCCTTTGATGTATTAGTTCTTCCATGCTTTCAATAAGTTCAATCATGTTTTTCTTATTGTTTAGATGAATTTCTAATAGTTTCAAATAGAAATTAGGTTTTAAAGTGAATGGGTTTTTCTAAAAACTTTTCTAACCGCATTATTAATCGAGGTTATCATGCGTTCTTGAATTGTCTCAGTTCAACCAAATCATAAGTTTTTAATTGTATAAGAACAATCAATTATGAAATATATATTTTCTTAGATCACAAAAAATCTCATATCGATATAGGGAAACACCCCGATGCCCTAGTATTTACATTATTGATTTAAATCAGTTTTTATTATTATTCTTGTTAACAGTCACCAAGCAAAATTATTTATCTTCTTCACCCAAATTGTTATTTAATTATATTGTCTTTGAATTTACCTTACTCCTTGTGGTTCGACCTCGGTACTCCGAGAATTATATTGCTACGATCTCCTGCACTTGGGAATGAGCAAGCAATTTTGGCGCCATTGCCGGGGAGTTACTACGTGTTCAGAGGCAATTTTTGGGAGCAAAGCACAACCGGTGGAAATTCTTCTATTCGTAACTTCATTCCATTTTTTGTCCCTTATTTTGTTTTTATTTTTCTGTTTGTTTTTATTTGATTGTGTATTCATTGTTACATGAGCATTTGGGTTAGAAACGAGAGAGGCAGATTAGAAATTTTTGAAACTTAGTTTGGTAATCTTTTTGACACACCTTCACTTTCACCTTTTTATCAATCATGGGTGATGAAGCATGTAATAATCATGAGGAGAGTAGAAGAACTATGTATGAATTGTTGCATCCCACACAAAATTTTGTTCCTTCATGCATCATGTTTCCACCTAATGCACCACATGTAGAACTGAAACAAGGTATAAAGCAATACTTCCTGACTTTAGGGGACAAGAAAATGAAAATCCTTATGTCCATGTTAGAGCTTTTGAAGAGGTAATTAGTAGTTTCTATGCAAAAAATGTTATTGAGACTGCTAAGTTACGTTTCTTTCCTTTTTGTCTTAAGGATAAGGCAAGAAGTTGGCTTTACACCTTGAAACCTAGGTCTATAGGTAGTTGGGGGGAGATGGCCAAAGAGTTTTTTAAGAAACATTTTCCTCCCCACAAAGTCCAGCAAGTAAAAAGAAGGATAGCTAGTTTTGTCCAAGGAGAGAATGAGACCTTTTACCAAGCTTGGGAAAGGTACAAAGATCTTTTCGATTCCTGCCCAACTCATGGGTATGAAGATTGGTGGCTGGTTATCTATTTTTATGAAGGACTTACACCTAAGGACCGACAGTTTGTTCAACTCTCATGCTAAGGGGAGTTTTTACAAAAAGAACCCAAAGATGCAATGGATTATCTTGATGAGATAGCTGAAAACACTAACACATGGACTGGACCTAGCTCAATGGACTTCACTTATAAGACTAGAAGTAACACTACCACTTTTAGTGGAAGTGTTTTCAAGTTGAGGGAAGATGATAACATGAGTGCAAAAATCAGCATGTTAACTAAAGAAATTAAGGCACTCAAAATGAAAGGAAGTAAGAGTGTTAGTGCTACCTTTTGAGAGGACCCAATGGAGGTGTGTAAAATCTATCATGAGATAAACCATACTACAAATGAATGTGCATCACTTTCATCATTCTTTAATGTGCCAAAAGAACAAGTACATGCACTTAATTCATATTGGCCAAACAATTCTTCATATTCTAACAATTATAATCCAAATATGTGAAACCATCCGTATTTGAGTTATAATAGTGACAATGTGTTGAATCCTCCTGCTCCAAGGAATTTTAATTCACCACATGCATCATCATCATCATCATCATCATCTAGAACTTCTTGGAGGATGCACTTAGTACTTTCATTCAAAAGCAAAGTGAGCAAAATCAAAAGTTTGAATCCATGCTCACTAGGCTAGATGAAGAGGTAAGAGAGACCAAGAGTCATATAACTAGGTTTACAAATTCATTGAGTGGGATAGAGAGAGGGAAGCTTCCTTCCCAAACTCAACCCAATCCCATCAATCAAAATCTAAAAATTGGCTCTAAGGATAAACATGAGGAAGTAAAAGCTATGACCATTTTGAGGAGTGGTAGAGAGATTGATAAAAGTGCTCCTTTAATAACTAAGAAATCTAAGGAGACCCTAGTTGAAGAAGAGAATGTTGAAACTGAGTCACTTGGGCTTGATGACATTGAACAATGTCCAATCCCTCCACCATTTCCACAACCCTTAAAATTACCTAGGAAATTGGACACCGCATCTGAGATATTAGAGCATTTGCATCAAGTCAAGATAAATTTGCCATTATTGCATGTTATCAAGCAAGTGCCTACATATGCCAAGGTAATTAAGGACTTATGCACCATCAAGAGAAAGCATCATGTGAAGAAGATTGCATTCTTAACAGAATAGGTAAGTGCAGTTATTCAACATAAGACCCCACCAAAGTATAAGGATCCAGGTTGTCTTACGATCTCTTGTACTATTGGAGATTACATCATGGAGCATGCATTGCTAGATCTTGGGGCAGGTGTTAATTTGATCCCTTTCAGTGTATATCAAAAACTTGGACTTGGTGAGTTGAAACCTACTTCAATAACTTTACAGTTGGCTAATCGCTCTGTAAGGGAGCCAAGAGGGATTGTTGAGGATGTGTTGGTGAAAATTGAACACTTTTATTATCCAGTTGATTTTATTGTTCTAGATTACCAACCTGTTTTACATCCTAATGTTCATACCCCTATTATTTTGGGTAGACCTTTTCTTGCCACAGCTAATGCTTTAATTAATTGCAGGAATGGAAGAATGCAACTCACTTTTGGTTCCATGACTTTGGAGCTAAACATATTTCATGTGGCTAAACAACCACATGAGAATGATGACTGTGCTTATGTGAACCTCATTGGGGCGGTGGTTCAAGAAGAGTTTAATAAGAATTTTTTTTCTGATCCTCTTGAAACTCTTCTTAATAATTCTGTTAGTTCTTATGATTTAGAATGTGATAATCATTTATTTGAAAATTTTTCTTTGTTGGATTCCTCACAAGTTTTGGAAGAACAACAGATGATAAAGGATGGAAGCCTTGCTTTGAGGAGCTACTAGAAAATGAAAAAAAGCTCATGCATTCAAGTAAAGAGGCACCACAACTGGAGCTTAAGCCGCTGCTCGTTGGTCTTAAATATGCATATTTAGGCCCAAGTAAGTTAAAACCTAGGTGGGATGGCCCTTTCATTGTAAGGGAAGTGTTTAAACATGGAGTTGTAGTAGTAGAGGACCCTAGGGATGGTAGGATTTTGAAAGTAAATGAACAAAAGTTAAAACCAACTTAGGGGAAGTTATACCAGAGGAGGAGACTCTGTCACTTGAGATCCCTGCCTATTGGGATGCTACGTGAAATCTGAAAGAGCCTTATGAAATTGTACCATATTTTTTTCTTTGTTTCCTTTTTCTTTTTGCCTTTTGTTTTTGTTTTATGTTTTTTGTTTCTTTTGTGAGCTAACATTTGCAGGTGTGAAAGAAATTTCAACAAAAAAAAAAAATTTTAAATGCTAAAGGTAACTTCTTCCTTTTATACTTGAATTTATTTTGGCTTTGATACATTGAAGACAATGCAATATTTTAGTTGGGGGGAGAGGTCTACACATTTTGCTGCACCTTGCATGATTTTTTTTTCTTTCTTTTTTTGTTGCAACTTTTCAATTCTAAAAAAAAATAAAAAATAAAAAACCTTGAATTTGAATGCAGAAGAGTTATAAGCTTTATTTTTATATCATGTGATGGAGTGAATAATGCTGAGTTGGTTATACTATTTGTTATATTAAGACTCTTTCATGAAGAGCACAATTGGAAACTTTTGAGCACAATAGCCAGGTTAGCGGACAATTGGATGTTGGATATGCATGGATCATGAACAAGCTAGATATAAGCTGAAACTCAACCCATATAGAGAGTTCTTGAGCCTTAATTTTCTTTGTGAGAGTATATCTTTGTTTGAACTCTTAAATTTCTTTCATATGCTTCAATATTTGTAAAAGATCTCTATATTTTTTGGTTGACTACTGGAAATATTATGGGGAGATATGCCATGATCCTACTTATTTTTGTCCTTAGGCATGCTGGTTTATGTGAAATTTTAAGAGATGAGAGCCTAAGACCACCAATTTTTTTGTCACCTGCTAAACAAATATTCAGCCTACCTGTACATTAACCATTGTCACCATCATTTGAGCCATGGGAAATACTTCTACAATACCACAAAAAAAAAATATTTATGGGTATTTTCATGGGGGTTCAAGTTTTGAGCAATTGATGTGTTTAGATGCCACCATTGTCTCTCTTTTCTTCAAAAAAAAAAAAGAGAAAAGAAGAAGAAAGAAAGAAAGAAAAAAAGAAAAAGAAAAGAAAGATCAAAAAAGAAAAAAAAAGAAAGAGGAGACATACATGATCAATCAATAAAGCATTGTTGTCTTACACATCTTTCATGTATTTCAGAAGGGTTGAGTAAAAGTTATTTTAATTCAAGTTGGTTGTTATCGCTATGAGTTGGGTTGGGCTTGGATTTTATGCATTTGATTCATATACCTCATATTTCAAAGAGAGCATTTTTGCCTTTACCTAGCCATAAAATTATACTACCACTGAGCCTAAAGTCCTACTTGATCCTAAAGGTGCATGGCTGGTATGTGTTTGGGATAAAAACTAGGGACGAGAATGGTATTAACCTCATGTTTTCAGGAATTCAACATCCTTTCCAAGAGATCTTTTGTATACACATGTGATATTCTTAAAACTTCTTCTTTCCTTTTTGTTCACATGTGATTTGAAGAGAGAAACCATTACTTCTATGTGTGTTCTATCAGAGTGTTGATGACTTAAGAGAGGTTTTGGAGTAAAGGCTCTAATCTAGATTATTCTTGGTCTATGCATGTTTGGAAAAGCCAGTTTGATTGGATGGGCTATGCACACACACACTTCAAAAGTGAAGCTAGTGAAAACTCTTTAATATGATGAATAGTATCCCAACTCAAAATTGAAAGTTCATTTGTATGATATAATGATAAAGCAGACTAACATTTATTGCAGGAATTTTCAGGAAATCATTGACTTTTGTGGGTAGAGTCACTGCAAACCCTCACGAGAGTAAACTCGTCCATTAGGGTGACCTAGGGGTTCAAAGACTTGCTGCACATCGGAAGTGTAGTCGTGTAGCCTACGAAAATGGCTTGAATTTTAGTTTTAATTTTTCACTTTTAGTAGACATGGGTGCTTTGTGGATTGCTAGGGACTAGCAAGATTTAAGTTGGGGGTTGTGATAACGCCTTAAAATATATACTTGTTATATATTTATGTGGGCATTATCTCCTTATTACAATGCTTAATTTGTATAATTAAGCCATGATTTGCATTAGTCCCTATTATTTATCTTTACATAATCTCTTCAATAAGATGCCATTCATTGTGTGTAATTTTCTACTTTCAAGAAATCATGTGAGAAGGATGAGTTTACAAGAATTTGTGACAAAATGGAGGCCAAACTAGAATTAAGTAGAGCTAAAGGACCATTCTTAAATGTCTAAGGAGGTGCAGCTGGAGTGCTTGGATCGTCTACTCTAATTGGAAGCTTCAAATAAGAAAAGAAACCAAAGAGGTAGAATCTGAAAAGGAAAAATCTGATTTGAGTATTGATCAGTATTTTAAGTGTATCTCACACATCAAAAATCCAATTGACACAATACTAGATAAATTGGAACTGTGACTTAATTATCTACAACTTTCCAGTTTTGAGTTTTTCAAAATTCACAAGTTTGGAAGGCTGAAATTAACTCACAAGTTACCACTGTAAACCTGGACGAAAATTAAAATAGTAAAAGTTTTATTTTCTTTGGACACTTTTATGTTAGGGTTTTGGAGGGAGGCTGGGTAGAACAAATTTTGGCAGAGAAAACCTTGTATTTTTCTTTCTCTAATGGCAACCTAAACTCTTTGCTAGGGCTAGGGGTTATGTTTCTTCTATACGGTACGAATATTCAATGTGATTCTTTCTAAGATTTTATCAACAACATATTTGATTGTTCAATTAGATTCTTTTGATGTATTATTTCTTTCATGCTGGGTAGAACAAATTTTGGCAGAGAAAACCTTGTATTTTTCTTTCTCTAATGGCAACCTAAACTCTTTGCTAGGGCTAGGGGTTATGTTTCTTCTATACGGTACGAATATTCAATGTGATTCTTTCTAAGATTTTATCAACAACATATTTGATTGTTCAATTAGATTCTTTTGATCTATTAGTTCTTTCATGCTTTCAATAAGTTCAATCATGTTTTTCTTATTGTTTAGGTGAATTTCTAATAGTTTCAAATAGAAATTAGGTTTTAAAGTGAATGGGTTTTTTTGAAAACTTTTCTAACCGCATTATTAATCGATGTTATCATGCGTTCTTGAATTGTCTCAGTTCAACCGAATCATAAGTTTTTAATTGCATAAGAACAATCAATTATGAAATATATATTTTCTTAGATCACAAAGAATCTCATATCGATATAGGAAAACACCCCGATGCCCCAGTATTTACATTATTGATTTAAATCAGTTTTTATTATTATTCTTGTTAACAGTCACCAAGCAAAATTATTTGTCTTCTTCATCCAAATTGTTATTTAATTATATTGTCTTTGAATTTACCTTGCTCCTTGTGGTTCGATCCTGGTACTCCAAGAATTATATTGCTACAATCTCCTGCACTTGGGAATGAGCAAGCAGTTCTCCACTTTCTCTCCATTCCCAAGGTAGCCTATGGGAGCTGCCTTGGCTTTGGTGGTGTGCCTTAGCCATGGCCACCTTGCCCATGGGTGTTGCCTTGATCTTGGCTACATGCCTTTGCTATGGCTGCTTCCCCTTGAGGGTTGTCAAGGACTTTGAAGCATACAGGTGCGCATTCCCGTGGGTGCTGCCTGATGGAAACATTACTTGTTTGTATCGCATACAAAACATACGCAGCAGAAAAATAACAGATCTACTTCATTCGTAAAAGTTAACATGTACTATATAAGTTTCAGAACTTGAGAATAAGATAGTGCACCTAGGAGCGGTGAATTTCAAAACCGAAGATCAGAAGCACTTGGGAACACTTTCAATCTTCACTCCAATTCCACTAACTCCCAAGATGTGTGGTCTCTCAATCAGTTCCAAAAGGAGAAAGTCAAAGTGTCTAATACTTACATACACCATTTCACAAATGGTATTCTTACAAAACTCTTCCAAAAAATTCTGTATGTTTCTCCCTTTTTATCTAACTAATTATCTAATTGGGCTGGCCTTTTGGGCCTTTCCAATTGGGCTTAAGTGTGTGGCTTGGAGTGGCACCAAAAAAGACCAATAAGACACTAGCTCCAATGGGCCTTGGGCTTTTCTATCAACTCTTGACAAATTCAAAGTTACCATTAACTATATTTAATACCACTATATAAATATAGTTGCACTCTAGGCCTTATTTATAAATTATATCCCAGGACTTTATTGTACATGCAACCCCTTCATAAAATATTCGTAGTAATACAAAGTTATGAATGTAGACTGCCACTTTGTAAATTACTACATCTTATCCTTGAGTATCTGGTTTAATCCTTTAAGTTATTCATCATATATTTATGAAATCTAATTTCATAAATATATACTCTAGCAACAATTTACTAAAGTAGTTAGGCCTAACATTCTGAATAACAAACCCATTAAACTTATCTCAAAGGAATATTTTGTATCTTCGTTAAGAGACTATGAATTCCATCTTGAGAATATATGTTCTATCAACATTAAATGTGGTTGCCCAACATACTGAGGTTTTGAGCATAACTCTAGATCTCACTCCTAATATATCAAAATAACCTACATCTCATGATCAAGTCCATTATTCTCTCAGAATTAAGAGTTCATGCAAATATAAGTCGTGAGTTTATTATTCATTTGACAGTCGTTAAGAGAATAATAAATCTCACACCGGTCTAGTTCAATATGTTTTAACTCTTAAAACATATCAACATATCAACTAGAAATCTCTATTTCCATGATCAAGACAAATCATCTTAGTTGATATGTTATAGTCTTCGCAGATGAAATGCCCAATTTCATCACCGACTACGAGCTACAATTTAAGTTTACAAAGAACTTGTGATATATATCTTCTGTGACTTTTTACATAAATCACATACTATGCATCTCATGGATTATATGATAATGTCTCAATATTCATGTTACCATTATTTTTAGATAATAGCAAAACAACTTTATTAAACACAACATTAAGTCATACATAATGTCATACATAATAACATACATAGCATCATACAATAGGATTTAAGGGCACACATCCTAACACTGCTTGATCTTAGCTACGTGTCTTTGCTATGGTTGCTTCCCCATGAAAGTGGTCATGGCCTTAGGAGCATATAGGTTCGCATTTCATGGGCTTTGCTTCTTGCCTATGGGAGCTACCATGGCCTTAACAGCGTGCCTTAGCCATGGCGACCTTGCCCATAGGTGCTGCATTGAATATAACTATGTGGCTTTGCAATGGCTGCTTCCCCATGAGGGTTTTCCTAGCCTTCGGAGCATGCACGTGGGCTTGGCACGGCCTTGGCAGTGTGCCCATAGCTGCTACCTTAGCCTTGGCTGCTTACCCATTAGATGGTTATTTTCCAAAATAGAGTTTTTTTCTAAAAGGGGATTATTTTCCCAAAGGAGGTTATTTGGGCAGACCAACATCCCTTGACCTTGGCAACGTGCCCACAAGGGTAGCCTTGGCCTTTGCTGCTTGCCTATGGGGGATGTTTGGCCCTGTCTGGGTGCCTTTGTCATGGCTGCTTCCTTATGGGGGCTACCATGGCCTAGACTTGGGCATGTCATAGCCTTGGTAATGTGCCTACAGTGGCTGCCATGGTCTTGGTTGCTTGTCTATTGGAGGGTTACTTTCCCAAATGAGGGCTTTTTACAAAAGATGGTTTTTTTTTTCTCAAAGGAGCTCATTTGGGCAGGCCAGCATTCCTTGGCCTTGGCAGAATGTCCACGGGGGCTACCTTGGCCTTTGCTTCTTGCCTATGGGGGCTGCTATGGCTACGGCTGCCTTAGCCATGGTGGCCTTACCCATGGGTGTTGCCTTGATCTTGGCTGGGTGGCTTTGTCATAGCAGCTTCCCTATGGGGGATAGCATGGACTTAGGAGCATGCACGTGGGCATGCCATGGCCTTGGCTGCTTGCCCATTGCATGGTTATTTTCCAAAATAAAGATTTTTTTTTTCTAAAAGGAAGTTATTTTCCCAAAGGAGGATATTTGGGCAGGCTTGCATGCCTTGGCCTTGGCAGAGTGCCCATGGGGTCAGCCTTGGCCTTTGCTGCTTGCTTATTGGGGTTGCCTTGGCCTTTGCTGTGTGCTTTAGCCATGTTGGCCATGCCCATGGGTGCTACCTTGAACTTGGCTATGTGGCTCTGTCATGGCTGCTTCCTTATCAGGGCTGTCATGGCCTTGTGAGCATGAACTTGGGTAGGCCATGGCCTTGGCATCATGTCCACAAGAGTTGTCTTAGCCTTGGCTGCTTGCCCATTGGAGTGTTATTTTTCCAAATGAGGGATGTTTTCCAAAAGAAGGTTTTTTTTTTTCTCAATGGAGGTTATTTGGACAAGCTAGCATGCCTTAACCTAGGAAGCATGCCAACAAGGGCTACCTTTGCCTTTGCTGCCTGCCTATGGGGACTGCACCGGCCTTGGCTACATGCCTTAGCCATGGCAGCCTTCCCATGGGTGCTGCCTTGATCTTGGCTATTTTCTTTTGCAATGACTACTTCCCTATGAGGGTTGTCATGGCCTTAGAAGCATGTACATGGGCATGCTATGGCTTTGGCAACGTTCCTACGAGGATTGCCCTAACCTTGGCTGCTTGCCCATTGGAAGGTTATTTTCCCAAATGAGATTTTTTTCTAAAAGTTTTTTTTTTTTTTCTCAAAGGAGGTTGTTTGGGCAGGCAAGCATGCCTTGGCCTTGGCAGCGTAACCACAGGGGCTGCTTTGGCTTAGCTGCTTACCAATAGGGCCGCCTTCACTTTGGTTGCATGTTTTAGCCATTGCTACCGTACCATGGGTGTTGCCTTCATTTTTTAAATCTATCTGTTACTAGCTTCTGTTGTGTAATAAGTAATTTCTTGTTTTACTTTTAATAGCATTTATCACTTATAACAGAAAGTTAGTTAGCTGATAGGTTGTAAATAATAAGTACAGTAGTATATTAGTTAGAAAAGTTAGTTAGGCTTTGGCCAAATCACATGGCAGCCACATGGTGGGATCTTGTAACTAACTCAACAACTTGCTTATGTAACTATAAATAAGCAAGGCTACCTTCATTGTCACTAGTTGAATTTGAATGTAAGAAATCTACCTATGAGGTACTATTACAAGAATGTGTCTCTTGAAGAGCTAGATCATTCTTTCTTTTCTCTAAGCAACTTAGCTTTCTAAATTATCTTTCTTTTTCACCATTTTTTTCCTCCATCATAAATTGGTATTAGAGCTTGAGATCCTTAGGATTCAAGTTGGTTTGCAATTTGTTGTTAGGATTAGTGTCCTTGAATCCTATTGTATGATGCTATGTATGTTATTATTTATGACATTATGTATGACTTAATGTTGTGTTTAATAAAGTTTTTTTTGTTATTATCTAAAAATAATGGCAACATGAATATTGGAACATTATCATATAGTCCATGAGATGCATAGTATGTGATTTATGTGAAAAGTCACAGAAGATATAAATCACAAGTTCTTTGTAAACTTGGAATTTTAGTTCGTAGTCGGTGATGAAATTAGGCATTTCATCTGCGAAGACTATAACATATCAACTAAGATGATTTGTTTTGATCATGGAAATGGAGATTTCTAGTTGATATGTTGATATGTTTTAAGAGTTAAAACATATTGAACTGGACCGGTGTGAGATTTATTATTCTCCTAACGACTGTCAAATGAATAATAAACTCACGACTAATATTTACATGAACTCTTAATCCTGAGAGAATAATGGACTTGATCGTGAGGTGTAGGTTGCTTTGATATATCAGGAGTGAGATCTAGAGTTACGGTCAAAACCTCAGTATGTTGGGCAACCACATTTAATGTTGATGAAACATATATTCTCAAGATAGAATTCATAATCTCTTAACAAAGATACAAAATATTCCCTTCAGATAAGTTTAATGGGTTTGTTATTCAAAATGTTAGGCGTAACTACTTTAGTAAATAGTTACTAGAGTATATATTTATGAGATTGGATTTCATAAATATATGATGAATAACTTAAAGGATTAAACTGGGTACTCAAGGATAAGATGTAGTAATTTACAAAGTGACAGTCTACATTTATGACTTTGTGTTACTACGAATATTTTATGAAGGGGTGCATGTATAATAAAGTCTTGGGATATAATTTATAGATAAGACCTGGAGTGCAACTATATTTATATAGTAGTATTAAATATAGTTAATGGTAACTTTGGACTTGTCAAAAGTTGACAGAAAAGCCCAAGGCCTATTGGAGGTAGTGTCTTATTGGTCCATTTTGGTCCAACTCCAAGCCACACACTTAAGCCCAATTGGAAAGGCCCAAAAGGTCAGCCCAATTAGATAATCGACTAGACACAAAGGGAAAAACATACAGAATTTTCTGGAGAGAATTTTAAAAAAGAACACCATTGTGAAGTGGTGTATGTAAGTATTAGATACTTTGACATTCTCCCTTTGGAACTGATTGAGAGACCACACATCTTGGGCGTTAGTGGAATTGGAGTGAAGATTGAAAGTGTTCCCAAGTGATTTTGATCTTCAATTTTGAAATTCACCACTCCAAGGTACACTCTCTTGTTCTTAAGTTCTGAAACTTATTTTGTACATGTTAACTTTTATGAATGAAGTAGATTCGTTATTTTTCCGCTGCGCACATGCATATTTCCATCAAATGGTATTAGAGCGGTCTTCATTTCGTATCTGTTTAACATGTTTATAGTTTTGGAATTATAGACAATATTTTCATGTTGATAAAAACTGATTTTGATGTAATGATGTTGTTTAATTTTTAGTTTAAGTATGTTAAACTGAACTTTAAGGCTATAGCATCAATGAATTTCAATTTTGATATCAATTTTTGTTCATTATGATCGTATGCTGGTTGTTTTGTACATGAAAATGTACAAAACTGTCTTAGAAAAATTTTGGAAAATTCGAAATTCGCGACGCTCGATCGATTGAGGATCTGTCGAGCATCTATCGAGCTGACAGAAGATCTCTCGATCGATCGAGGATCTGTCTAGAATCAATCGAGCTTCGTAGAACTTATTCTCGATCGATCGAGAATTTGTCGAGGATCGATCGAGGACTGTGGATTCAAAATTTTTCTAAGTGTTTTTACATATATAAAGAGCAAGGAAGTGTGTAATTAGTTTATGGATGTTTTAAATTTAAAGACCTTTATCTTAAAACATCTTTTGGGAGAAAGATACAAGGGTTGCATCTCATGGCCTCCATTGTTGGTTCATAGTAGTGTGAAATATATACTTTGTCTTTGCCTCGAGCTTAGCATTCCATGCAGAGAATATTTATTTCATGGTCCTACAAGATTGGATTTCTTGGTTTATAGTGGTTTAATCAAATGCCTTGTCTTAGCTTCGAGCTTTGCATTCCATGCGAAGGGTGTTTTATCATGGTACTACAAAATAAACCTGTTAAAGGGATGAAATGTGGCTATACATGATTCTATACAATGATATACACTAGACTAAGTATTATAGTATCCTTTATGCTGAGTTCTTACTATTATTACTTAGAGGCTAAATTTAAAAACGACATATTATTAGTGTTTGATAAGAGTTATCATGATAGCACTAAGAATGAGAATAGCTCTTAATCAATCATAGTATTTAATGTTCACTCTATCCTGAGGAATATTGAATATGGGATTGGGTTGTCGTTGCATATATTATGTTACAGTTTTATTAAGGTTCCATACTATATGTTTATATGCTAAATTGATAATGTCCAGTTTACTTATTATATTTATGTTTATTATTTTTAGATTTGAACATGGCATCATTTAGCCCACTTGTTTCTATTCTTAATCAAAACAAACTGACTGGATCCAACTATGTTGACTGGAAAAGAAATTTGGACATTGTTTTAACAGCTGAAGAGCACAAATATGTGCTCACTCAACCATGTCCTAGCTTTCCTTCATTAGATGCTCCTTTCGAGGAAAAACAGCGATATGATCGTTGGCAAAAATCTAATGAAATGGCCAAGTGTTATATCCTAGCATCTATCTCCAATGTTTTAGAGCATCAAATGCAGGATGTAGAACTTGCTTCGGACATTATGCATTAAAACTTGCTTCGGACATTATGCATAGTTTGAAGGAGATGTTTGGTGAGCAAGGTCGTTCAGCAAGGCAAGAAACCATGAGGCAAATTTATAATACCAAAATGCTGAAGGTACTTCAGTGAAAAAGCATTGTCTTACAATGATCTCTAATCTGAATACATTAGAGATTTTAGGTGCCGACATTTATGGAGAATCCCAAGTGGATATGATACTCCAGTCACTACCAGAATCATTCAAGGAATTCAGACTGAATTATGATATGAACAAAAAGGTTTATTCCTTGTCTGAATTAATGAATGAATTGGTAGCGGTAGAAGGCATCCTTGGTACTTCTAGTGTTGAAGTCAATGTTGGTGAAGTTTCTACTTCTCAAGCCAAGTCGAAAGGCAAGGGTAAGAAGAAGGACTTCACTAAGCAAGAGGGTAAACAAATTGCCTTGGGAGTTGCCGACAAAGAAAAGAAGCTCAAAGGAAAGTGTTTCCATTGTGGTGAGAAATGACATTGGAAGAGAAATTGTTCAAAGTTTAAGGCTGCCAAGAACAAGGGTATGACAACTTCCTTTCTTCTTGAAATATGTTTGGTACAGAATCCCACGGATTCCTGGTGTGTGGATTCAAGTTGTACTAATCATATCTGCAATTCTTTGCAGGGGTCTTAGGAGACCAAAAAGCTGAATGAAGGAGAATTGTTTCTTACCTTAGCGGATGGGAGTAGAGTTCCAGTTGTAGTTGTTGGTGTTGTTAATTTGTGCTTTAAGTCTAGGGTTTTAATATTGGAAGACTGTCTATTTGTACCTAATGTTTGTAGGAATTTAATTTATGCAACTTATTTAGGTAAACATAGGTATTGTATTATCCTGAAAGACAATGTTGTAATAAAGAATGATAAAATGTTTATCTGTTCTAGCAATATTGTAGATGGTCTTTATATTTTAACTCCTGATAAGCATGAATTATATAATTTTGAATTAGATAATAATTCACATGTGAAATCATTAAAGAGAAAGTTTCCTTCTACTAGTGAAGCATATCTTTGGCACTTGCGTTTAGGTCGTATCAATTCAAACAGAATTCAAAGACTTATCAAAGATGGACTTTTGGGGTCCATGGTCTTTAATGAATTTCCAATTTGTGAATCTTGTTTGGAAGGTAAAATGACCAAACGACCTTTTAATGCAAAAAGGTAGAAGAGCTCAAGATTTGCTAGAACTAGTACATTCATATGTATGTGGTCCTATGTCAATCCAAGCAAGAGGTGGTTATGAGTATTTCATCAACTTTACTGATGATTACTCTAGATTTGGTTATGTGTACCTAATGAAATGGAAGTTCGAAGCTTTTGACAAGTTCAAAGAGTTTAGGCTAAAGTTGAGAATCAATTGGGAAAACGCATAAAGGCTATTCGATCTGATCGAGGTGGCGAATACCTTCTTAGGGATTTTAAGGATTACTTGACTGAAAATGGGATTATATCCCAGTTGATTGCACTTGGAACTCCACAACAAAATGGTGTAGCAGAAAGAAGGAATAGGACTCTTTTAGATATGGTTAGATCTATGATGAGTTATTCGACTCTACCAATTTCTTTTTGGGGATATGCCTTAAGTACTACAATGTATCTTCTGAATTTCGTACCTTCAAAGTCTGTTCCTAAAACACCTGTAGAGTTGTGGAATAGGCGTAAGCCTAGTATGAGACATCTCCATATTTGGGGTTGTCCAGCACATGTGTTAAAAGGAAAGTCTGACAAGTTACAATTTAAAACAGAAGTGGTTTTCTTTGTAGGGTACCCAAAAGGAACAGTTGGAGGTTTATTCTATAGTCACAAGGATAATAAAGTGTTTCTTAGCAAAAATGTCAAATTCTTGGAAAATGACTATATGAATAATTTTACTCCTAGAAGTAGAGTTGTCTTGGCTGAAATGAATGAACCTGTAGTTAATCAATCGATGGATAAAACTAGGGATGATGAGGATGTATTGGATACACCACAAGATACTATTCATGATATGTCTAGTACACAGGTGCCTCGTCGTAGTGGGAGAATTGTTCGGCCTCCTATGAGATTCATAGGTTTGGGAGAAATTTATAAAGCTATCTCAAAAGAGGCTGAATCGAATCCCTACACTTATGATGAAACAATGAATGATATAGATGCACATCATTGGATCCAAGCTATGAAATCTGAATTAGATTCTATGTATTCCAATCAAGTTTGGGATCTTGTAGAGGCGCCTAACGGCATTAAACTTGTTGGTTGCAAATGGGTTTACAAGAGAAAGAAAGGAATAGATGGAAAGGTTGAAACCTTTAAAGCAAGACTAGTGGCGAAAAGGTATATACAAAAAGATGGCATTGACTATGATGAAACTTTTTTGCCAGTAGCCATGCTTAAGTCTATCAGAATTCTCTTATCCATTGCTGCTCATTATGATTATGAGATTTGGCAAATGGATGTCAAGATTGCATTTCTTAATGGCAATCTTGAAGAAGAAAACTATATGTTGCAACCAGAAGGTTTCATAGCAAAGAACCAAGAGCATATGGTATGTAAGTTGAAAATGTCCACTTATGGACTTAAGCAAGCATCTAGGTCATGGAACATCGGATTTGATCAGGCAATCAAATCATTTGGTTTTGAGCAAAATCTTGATGAACCATGTGTGTACAAAAGACATCAAGACAAAGTAGTAATGTTCCTAGTGCTTTATGTTGATGACATTCTACTCATTGGAAATGATGTAAGGGTAATGTCATCGGTTAAAGTTTGGTTGTCAAGACAATTTGATATGAAGGACGTGGGTGAAGCTAACTATATTCTAGAGATCAAGCTTTGGTGAGATCGAAAGAATAGGATGTTAGGTTTGTCACAAGTTAGATATATAAATAAGGTTCTAGAACGGTTTAGCATACAAAACTCCAAGAAAGGATTACTTCCTTTTAGACATGGAGTTCCTCTGTCTGATGACCAAAGGTCTAAGACTCAAGAGGAAGAAAACATGATGAGACAAGTTCCCTATGCTTCTGCTGTGGGAAGTCTCATGTATGCCATGCTTTGTACTAGACCGAATATTTGTTATTTAGTTGGCATGGTCAGCCGATATCAATCAAATCCAGGACCTAAACATTGGCAAGCTGTAAAGCATATTCTCAAGTATCTACGGAGAACGATGGATTATATGCTTGTTTACCGTTGTGAGGATTTGATTCCCATTGGCTATACAGATTCGGGTTTTTAGTCGGATCTAGATTTCAGAAAATCCACGTCGGGATGTGTTTTCACCTTGGGAGGTGGAGCCATAAGTTGGAGGAGTGTTAAGCAATCTGGTATTGCTGACTCCACCATGGAAGCCGAGTATGTTGCTGCTTTTGAAGCAGCAAAAGAGGCTCTTTGGCTCAAGAAATTCCTTTCTGATCTTGGTGTTGTGAGAATTGAGCAAGTTCCCATTACATTGTTCTGCGACAATAGTGGAGCAGTTGCACAATCCAAGGATCCAAGGAATCACAAGAAAGGAAAGCACATAGAGAGAAAGTATCACATCATTCGAGACATTGTTACTCGTGGAGATGTGGTAGTAGCAAAGATTGATGGTGCAAAGAATCTAGCGGATCCCTTTACCAAAGCCTTGCCCTAAAGGACTTTCGAGTTTCATTTGGAGGAGATGGGAGTTAGATTAGTGCACAATAGTCTTTAGGGCAAGTGGAAGATTGTTAGGATTAGTGCCCTTAAATCCTATTGTATGATACTATGCATGTTATTATTTATGACATTATGTGTGACTTAATGTTGTGTTTAATAAAGTTTTTTTTTGTTGTTATTATCTAAAAATAATGGCAACATGAATATTGGGACATTATCATATAGTCCATGAGATGCATAGTATGTGATTTATGTGAAAAGTCATAGAAGATATAAATCACAAGTTCTTTGTAAACTCAGAATTTTTGTTTGTAGTCGGTGATGAAATTGGGCATTTCATCTGCGAAAACTATAACATATCAACTAAGATGATTTGTCTTGATCATGGAAATGGAGATTTCTAGTTGATATGTTGATATATTTTAAGAGTTAAAACATATTGAACTGGACCGGTGTGAGATTTATTATTCTCCTAACGACTGTCAAATGAATAATAAACTCACGACTTATATTTGCATGAACTCTTAATCCTGAGAGAATAATGGACTTGATCATGAGGTGTAGGTTGCTTTGATATATCAGGAGTGAAATCTAGAGTTACGGTCAAAACCTCAGTATGTTGGGCAACCACATTTAATGTTGATGGAACATATATTCTCAAGATGGAATTCATAATTTCTTAACAGAGATACAAAATATTCCCTTCAGATAAGTTTAATGGGTTTTTTATTCAAAATGTTAGGCCTAACTACTTTAGTAAATAGTTACTAGAGTATATATTTATGAGATTGGATTTCATAAATATATGATGAATAACTTAAAGGATTAAACCGGGTACTCAAGGATAAGATGTAGTAATTTACAAAGTGACAGTCTACATTTATGACTTTGTGTTACTACGAATATTTTATGAAGGGGTTGCATGTATAATAAAGTCTTGGGATATAATTTATAGATAAGGCCTAGAGTGCAACTATATTTATATAGTGGTATTAAATATAGTTAATGGTAACTTTGGACTTGTCAAGAGTTGACAAAAAAGCCCAAGGCCTATTAGAACTAGTGTCTTATTGGTCCATTTTGGTCCCACTCCAAGCCACACACTTAAGCCCAATTGGAAAGGCCCAAAAGGTCAGCCCAATTAGATAATCGGCTAGACACAAAGGAAAAAACATACAGAATTTTCTGGAGAGAATTTTAAAAAAGAACACCATTGTGAAGTGGTGTATGTAAGTATTAGATACTTTGAAATTCTCCCTTTGGAATTGATTGAGAGACCACACATCTTGAGCGTTAGTGGAATTGGAGTGAAGATTGAAAGTGTTCCCAAGCGATTTTGATCTTCAGTTTTGAAATTCACCGCTCCAAGGTTATACTCTCTTGTTCTTAAGTTCTGAAACTTATTTAGTACATGTTAACTTTTATGAATGAAGTAGATCCGTTATTTTTTCACTGCACACATGCATATTTCCATCATTTGTTTCTTCATTTCTGTCATCAAGAACCTATCAAGATCCTATCTTGATTTCATTTTCTTATCCTCTACTAATGAACTTAAGAATTTGTGAAGATGACACCAATAGTTTACAACAAAAGGAACAAGAAAGGTGTTGCAGTAGATGAACTTGAGGTGCAGGTTCAACCTAAGTAGCAACCACAACCACACCAAGAAGGAGAACCCCAGGTGACATAGGAGGAGACTATGGAGCTGCTAAGGGGGCAGCTTCCTACCTTGACCAAGGAAGTGGTAAGAAACTGGCGTTATCATCCTAGAAATGATGATGAACTTGCTGAGAATGCTGAAACTAACAATCACAACAACTTTAGTAACCCAGTTGGTCAACCTAGAGGAGGTGGTCCAAGGCAAGTGTCTAGTCCTCCAAGGGGAGAACCAAAATGGCAATCAAACTTCAAGATTGAGTTACCTGAGTTCTATGGTATCTTGAATCATAAAGAATTCATGGATTGGCTTAACCAAGTGGGAAAAATATTTGATTTCCATGAGGTGCCAGATTCCAAGAAGGTGAAGTTGATCTCTATCAAGCTGAGAGGGAGAGCTTTAGCCTAGTGGGAACAACTCCAAGTTCAAAGAGTTAGAAAGGGTAAAAGAAAGATCCAAGATTGGGGTAAGATGAAGCAGAAAATGAGAAACCAGTTTTTGCCTTTCAATTATATGCAGTCCTTGTACAAACAACTGCATAATTTGAGGCAACATAGCAATGCGGAAGAGTATACAAAGGCATTTTATCAGATGGTAGCTCGAGTAGACCTGAATAAGAGTAAAGAGCCGATGGTTGCAAGGTTCTTGAGTGGTCTTAAACCACCAATTCAAGATGCCTTATATTTGCACCAACCGTGGTCTATTTCTAAAGCTTACAATAAAGCCTTGATGTTTAAGAAGAAACTTGCAAGACAAGCTTTTGTGCAATTCCAAGCTTATGGTGGTAGCAAAAGTACCCAAGTCAGCACTCAAGGAAGGCCAACTACTAATAGTGCACAACCTTTCAAGATTGAGAGTGAAGGTCTGCCTTCAATTTCTGGTGCAACCAAGCCAATCCCTAAAGTAGCACAAAGTTTTACATTTAAGTGCTACAAGTGTGGAGAAGTTGGGCACAAGACCACAAATTGCAAGAAATGGGGAGTTAGTGCTCAAGGCAAGGGTAAAGCTTTGATAATTGAAGGTTGTGAAGACTAGAAAGATGAAGAATTTCAATTTTATGAAGAAGAAATTGTTATAGGTGACTCAGATGAGGAAGAAGGCTTGGCCTTGGTAATGAAGAAGACCTGTTAGCACCAAAATAAGAGGAGCTGGAGGATTAGTTAAGGAGCAACATTTTTTACACCACTTGTAACATTAGTGGTAGGATTTGCAGCTTAGTTATTAATGGGGGAAGCTGTGAAAATGCGGTTTCTGAAGAAGTTGTTGACAACCTTGGTTTAAAGACTGAAGATCATCCTCACCACTACTAACTAACATGGCTTAAGATAGGCAATGATATAAGAGTTTCCAAGATATGCATGGTCTCCTTTTCAATTAGGAAGAAGTTCCAAGATTTAGTTTTTTGTGATGTAGTGAAGATGGATGCATGTCATTTCCTATTGTGAAGGCCTTGGCAGTATGATAGGCATATCAACCATGATGGAAGGAAGAACACCTATACAAGGATGGACAACATATTACACCCTACTGCCAATGAAAGAAAAGGTGATTCTTAAAATTCCTACTACTGTATAGCCTAATTTTTTGCTTATTGTCAAGAAATTTGCACAAGAAACTCTAGCAACTAGTGTGGTTTACATGTTATTGACTGCATTAGAGTTAGATGCTATGATAGTGCCTCAATCTATAAAAGATTTGATCAAGTCATTTAAAGATGTCTTCCCTAATTAACTAGCTACTAAATTACTCCTATGAGAGACATACAACATGCCATTGATTTCATTCCAGGTTCTGCATTACCTAATAGGGTTGCCTATAGCATGACACCAATGGAAAAGGATGAACTTAATAGGCAAGTGCAAGAACTATTGGACAAGGGATATATTAGGCCAAATATTAGTCCATGTGTTGTACCAACCCCTTTAACCCCTAAAAAGGATCTTAGTTGGAGAATGTGTGTTAACAATAGAGCAATTAACAAAATTATAATCAAATATTGGTTTCCTATACCTAGGCTAGATGATATGCTTGATTGTCTAACTAGTTCTAAAATCTTTTCCAAGATAGATCTTAAAAGTGGCTATCATCAAATCGGATTAAGCAAGGGGATGAGTGGAAGACTACCTTTAAGACTCATAGCGGGCTTTATGAGTTGGTTTCTCATGCCTTTTGGTCTTACTAATGCACCCGCTACTTTCATAAGGGTAATGACTCAAATGTTACAGCCTTTGCTTGGTGTATGTGTTGTAGTTTACTTTGATGATATTTTGGTATATAGCAAGACTTTCAATGATCATGTGAATCATTTGCAATCTGTGTTTGAGTTACTAAGAAGGAATAAGTTCTATGTAAATACCAAGAAATGTACCTTTGCAGTTAGTAAGGTAGGTTTTCTTGGGTATTTGGTGACTGATAAAGGAATTGCAATGGATGAAGGGAAGGTTAAGGCAATTCTAGATTGAACTGTTCCAAAATTTGTGGCTGAAGTAAGAAGCTTCCATGGGTTAGCTAAATTTTACAAGAGATTCATCGAAGGGTTTAGCACAATTGTAGCGCCACTCATTGACTATCTCAAGCTGTCTACTTTTGCGTGGGATGATGCTAAGCAGTAGAGTTTTGAGTCTTTGAAAGCTTCCCTTACTGCAGCACCAGTAATGTAGGAACCTGACTTTGAAAAGATTTTTGAATTGGATTATGATGCTTCTAGAGTTGGCATAAGGGGTGTTTTAGTCAAGAAGGCAAGCCAGTGGCCTATGTTAGTGAAAAACTCAATTCAGCCAAGCTCAACTACAACGCCTATGATGTGGAATTCTATACCATAGTACAAGCAATAAAACATTAGGAGTACTATTTGGCTTACAAAGAATTTATACTCTAAACTGACCATGAGGCTCTTAAACACCTCAACAGCCAAGCAGCCCTCAATAAATGGCATTCCAAATGAGTTTTCTGCCTACAACAGTTCAACTTTAACTTAAGGCATAAAGCTGGAGTCCTTAATAAAATGGTAGTTGGTCTTAGCAAGAGATCTTCCTTACTAGTGCTGATGCAAAACACAATTGATGGCTTTAAGGCACTAATGGAGCAGTAGAAGGAAGATTCCAAGTTGTTTCAGATTACACATAATTTGCAACAAGGCAACAGAGCTGCCTGTCCTAGATTCAACCTACAAGATGGCTACTTGTTCAAAGGCCTGCTCCTTTGTATTCCAAAATGTTCTCTCAGGCACAAGATTCTACTTGAAGTGCATAACCAAGGCTATTTTGGGAGAGAGAAGACACTACAGCTCCTACAACAACAATTCTATTAGCCAGGCATGCTTAAGGATATGGGAAGACTAGTTCAAAGATGTATGATATGTCAGCAAAGCAAAGGGATAGCCACCAATGCTAGATTGTATTTGCCCTTCTAATGCCTAACAAGCCTTGGACCAGCATTAGCATGGACTTTGTGCTTGGATTACCCCTTACTACTAGAAGATTAGACTCTATTCTAGTGGTAGTGGACAAATTCTCCAAGATGTCCCATTTTGTGGCTTGCAAAAAGACTAATGATGCCTCCAATATTGCAGGTTTAGTTTTTAGGGAGATCTATAAGTTACATGGAGTTCTAACCAACATTGTGTTTGATAGGGACGCCAAGTTTCTTGCCTATTTTTGGAGGACTTTGTGGAGGAAAATGGTACTAACTTGCAGTACAACACTAGCATCCATCCTCAAATGGATGGACAGGCTGAGATGCTCAATAGGAGCTTGGGCAACCTCCTAAGGTGTTTTGTAAGGGACAAACCTAAGGAATGGGAGAATGTTTTACCTATAGCAGAGTTCACCTATAACTCATCTACCAATAGAACAACTCAACACTCTCCCTTTAAGATTGTTTATGGGATACAACCAAGAAGGAGCATCCGAAAGCCGCTGAGTAAGCTAACTTCATACAACAACTACATGTAGATATTAAGAAGAAAATAGAGGCCAACAATGCTAAGTACAAGGCACAAGCTGACAAGAAGAAAAGGCAAGTGATTTTCAAGGAAGGTGACCTAGTATAGGTGATCCTAAACGAGGAGAGGAACACGGACCTAATACAAAGTTGCAGTAAAAGAAGACTGATCCTTGTCCTATACTACATAAGATCAATGACAATGCCTACCAAGTCAAGCAACCTGATCATCTACGTGTTTCTAACAGTTTCAATGTACATCACTTACTACCCTTTCATGAACCAGATCAGCTTACAACAAGTAACACTTAAGGACAATTGTGTTCCAAAGAGGTATAATCCTGATGTAATTCATTTTTTAAATCTATCTGTTACTAGCTTATGTTGTGTAATAAGTAATTTCTTGTTTTACTTTTAATAGCCTTTATCACTTGTAACAAAAAGTTAGTTAGTTGATAGGTTGTTAGTGATAAGTGCAATGGCCTATTAGTTACTTAAAGAAGTTAGTTAGGCTTTGGCCAAATCACATGGCAGCCACATTGTGGGTTCTTGTAACTAACTCAGCAGCTTGCTTATGTAACTATAAATAAGCAAGGTTGCCTTCATTGTAACTAGTTGAATTTGAATCTAAGAGATCTACTAATGAGGTATTATTCCAAAAGTGTGTCTCCTGAAGAGCTAGTTCATTATTTTTTTTCTCTAAGCAACTTAACTTTATAAAACATCTTTCTTTTTCACCATTTTTTCCTCCATCAGCCCAACATGCCCAACATGCCTTGGCCTTGGCAGGCGTGCCCACGAGGGCAACCTTGGCCATTTTTTCTTGTCTATGGGAGCTACTTTGGCTTTGGCAGCATGCCTTACCATGACCGCCTTGCCTATGGGGGCTGCCTTGATCTTGGTTACGTGTCTTTGTTATGGTTGTATCCCTATGGGGGTTGTCATGACCTTGAGAGCATACAGGTGGACATGCCATGGCCTTTGCTTCTTGCTTATAGGAGCTGCCGCCTTGATAGCGTGCCTTAGCCATGGCAGCCTTGCCCATGGGTGCTACATTGAACTTAGTTGTATGGCTTAACCATGACTGCTTTTCCATGGGGGCTTGACATGGCCTTGGAGTCATGTATATAGGCTTCCCATGGCCTTGGCAACAAGCCCACGAGTTCTAGCTTGGACTTGGCTACTTGCTCGTTTGATGGTTATTTTCCAAAATAGGGTTTTTTTCTCAAGGGGGTTATTTTCTCGAAGGAGGTTGTCTAGACAAACCAGTATGCCTTGGCCTTGGTAACGTGCCCACGAGGGCTGCATTGACCATTGGTCCCTTGGCCTTGGTAACGTGCCCACGAGGGCTGCCTTGACCATTGGTCCTTGCCTATAAGGGATGCCCACGGGGGCTTCCATGTCCTTGGCTACTTGTCCATCGTAGGGTTACTTTCCCAGATGAGGGTTTTTTAACAAAACAGACTTTTTTTCTCAATGGAACTCATTTGAATAGGCCAGTATGCCTTAGCTTCGGCAGAGTGCCCACGGGGGCTGCCTTGGCCTTTGTATCTTGCCTATTGGGGCTGCTATGGCTATGGCTACGTGCCTTAGCCATGGCAACCTTGCCATGGGTGCTACCTTAATCTTGGCTAGGTGGCTCTGCCATAGCTACTTTCCCATAGGGGCTATCATGGACTTGGGAGCATGCACGTAGGCATGCCATGGCCTTAGCAGTGTGCCCACGAGGGCTACCTTAGCCTTGGCTACTTGCCCATTACATGGTTATTTTCCAAAATAAGGGTTTTTTCTAGAAGAGGGTTATTTTTTCAAAAGATGTCATTTAGGCAGACCAGTATGCCTTGGCCTTGGAAACGTGCCAACGAAGACTACCTTGGCCTTTGATACTTGCCTATAGGGGATGCCTTAGCCTTGCTTGCAAGCCTTTGCCAGGGCAGCTTCGACATTGGGGCTGTCATGGCCTAGACGTGGGCATGCCATGGCCTTGGCAATGTGCCCACGGGGGCTGCCATGGCCTTGGCTACTTGCCCATAGAAGGGTTACTTTCCCAAATGAGGGTTTTTTACAATAGAAGGTAGTTTTTTCTCTAAGGAGCACATTTGGGCAGGCTAACATGCCTTAGCCTTAGTAGAGTGCCCACGAGGGTTGCCTTGGCCTTTGCTCCTTGCCTACGAGGGCTCTTATGGTTGTGGCTACGTGTCTTAGCCATGGTGGCCTTGCCCATAGGTGTTGCCTTGATCTTAGATGGCTAGCTTTGCTATGGCTGCTTCCCCATAGGGGCTATCATGGACTTGGGAGCATGCACGTGGGCATGCCATGGCTTTAGCAGCATGCCCATGGGGGCTAACTTGGCCTTGGCTGCTTCCCATTGCATGGTTATTTTCCAAAATAAGAGTGCTTTCAAAAAGGGGGTTATATACCTAAAGAAGGTTATTTGGGTAGGCCTGTATACCTTAGCAGAGTGCCTATGTGGGCTGCCTTGGACTTTGCTGCTTGCCTATGCGGGATGACTTGGCTTTGGCTACGTGCCTTAGCTATGGTGGCCTTACCAATGGGTGCTACCTTGAACTTGGCTATGTGGCTTTGCCATGGCTGCTTCCCCATAGGGGCTGTCATGCCCTTGCATGCATGCACATGGGCAGGCCATGGCCTTGGCAACGTGTCCACGGGGGCTTCCTAGGCCTTGGATGCTTGCCCATTAGTGAGTTATTTTCCCAAATGAGGGTTTTTTTTCTCAAAAGGTTATTTGGGCAACCCAACATGCCTTTTTCTTAATAGTGTGCCCACGAGGGCTGCCTTGGCCTTTGTTTCTTGCCTGTGGGAGTTGCCCTAGCTTTGGTGGCATGCCTTAGCCAAGGCTGTGGCGTGCCTTAGCCATGGTTGCTACCTTGATCTTGGCTGCGTACCTTTGCTATGGTTGCTTCCCCATGGAGGTTGTCATGGCCTTGGGAGCATACAAGTGGGCATGCCATGGCATTAGCAGCGTTCTCATGAAGGCTGCCTTGGTCTTGGCTACTTGCCCATTAGAAAGTGATTTTCTCAAATAAGGCTTTTTTTCTAAAATGATGTTATTTTCCCAGAGGAGGTTATTTCGGCAAGCCAGCATGTAATGGCCTTGCCAACGTGCCCACAAGGGTTGCCTTGGTTGCATGCCTTAGCCATGGCAGCGTAGCCTATAGATGCTATCTAGATCTTGGCTGTCTGCCTTTCCCACGGCTACTTCCCTATGGGGACTGTCATGGCCTTAGAAGCATGCCATGGCCTTGGCAGCATGCCCAAGCTACCTTGGCCTTAGCTGCTTACCCATTAAAGGGTTATTTTGTTAAATATAAGTTTTTTCAAAAGGAGTTTATTTTTCAAAAGAAGGTGATTTGGGTAGGCTAGAATGCCTTGGCCTTAGCAGCTTGCCCATAGGAGCTGCCTTGGCCTTTGTTGCTTGCCTATTAGGGTTGCCTTAGCCTTAGATGCGTGCCTTAGCCATGGCAACTTGGCTCAAGGTTGTTTCCTTGATCTTGGCCATGTGCGGACTAGGGTTACCATGGCCTTGGTAGCTTGCCCATTTGGTTATTTTTCCAAATAAGGGTTGCCTTGGCTATGTGCCTTAGCCACGGTGACCTTGCCCATGGGTGCTGTCTTGAACTTGGTTGTGTGGCTTTGCCGTGGTTGCGTTATCATGGCCTTGGGAGAATGCACGTGGGCCTGCCATGGCCATGGCAATGTGTCCACGAGCGCTTCGTTGGCCTTGGCTAGTTTCTTGTGGCAATGCATCCACGAGCACTTTGTTGGCCTTGGCTAGTTTCTTGTTGGAGTGTTATTTTCCAAAATGTTGGTTTTTTTCCAAAAAAATGTTTATTTTCTCAAATGTAGTTATTTGGTCAAGCTAGCATGCCTTAGCCTAGGCCGCGTGCCCACAGGGGCTACCTTGGCCTTTGCTACTTACTTATGGGTGCCGCCTTGGCCTTGGCTACGTGCCTTAGTCAAGACGGCCTTACCCATGAGGGCTACCTTGATCTTGACTATTAGCTTTTGTCATGGCTATTTCTCTGTGGGAGCATGTACTTGGGCATGCCATGGCCTTGGTAACATTCCCATGAGGACTGCCCTAGCTCTGGTTGCTTGCCCATTGGAAGGTTATTTTCCCAAATGAGAGTTTTTTCTAAGAGAATTTTTTTTTTTCTCAAATGAGGTTATTCGGGCAAGTCAGCATGCCTTGGGCTTGGCAATGTAACCACAGGGGCTGCCTTGGCCTTTGCTGCTTGTCGATGGGGGCCACCTTCACTTTGATTGCGTGCCTTCATCTTGGTAGCTTGCCTTTGCCTCAATTGCTTTTCCGTGGGGAAAATAACCATGGCCTTGACAATGTGACCACGAGGGCTGCCTTAGCCTTGGCTTCAAGCCAATTGGATGGTTATTTTCCCAATTGTGTATTTTTTTTTCCAAAAAAAAAGGTTTTTTTTTTCCAAGGAGTTTATTTGGGTAGGCCAACATGCCTTGGCCTTGGTAGCTACGAGAGCTGCCTTAGCCTTTGCTGTGTACCTTAGTCGTGGCTACTTCCCCATAGGGGCTATCATGGCCTTAGGAGCACACACAATGTCCTTGGCAATGTACCCACGGAAGCTGCCTTAGGCCATGGCAACTTACCCATTGGAGTGTGTTATTTTCCCAAATGAAAGTCGATTTTGTTCTCAAGGGAGGGTATTTGGGCAGGCCAACATGCCTTGGCCTTGGCAGTGTGCCCATGGGGGCTGCATTGGCCTTTGCTTCTTACATATAGGTATTTCCTTGGCTTTGGCTGCATGCCTGAGCCATGGCTGCCTTGCATGTAAGTGCAGCCTTGATCTTGGTTGCAAGCCTTTGTCATAGCTGCTTCCCTATTACAGTTGTCATGCCCTTAGGAACATGCACGTCAGCATGCCCATGTGCCCACGGGGGTTGCTTTAGCCTTGCCTGCTTGCCCATTGGAGACACTTTTCCAAATAAGGTTTTTTTTTTTTTCATAAAGAAGGTTTTTTCTCAAAGGAGATTGGGTAGGCCAGCATACCTTGGCCTTGGCAGCATGCCCACGGGCGCTAACTTAGCCTTTGCTACTTTCTTGTAGGGGTTGCCTTGGCCTTTGTTACGTGCCTTAGCCATGGTGGCCTTGCCCAAGGTGCTGCCTTAATCTTGGCTATGTGTGTTCCTTTGCCATGGCTGCTTCCCTGTTTCTCAAAGGAGGTTGGGCAGGCCAGCATACCTTGGGCTTGGCAGCATACCCACGGGGGCTGCCTTGGCCTTTACTACTTGCTTGTGGGAGCTGCCTTGGCCTTTGTTACATGTCTTAGCAATGGTGGCCTTGCCCAGGGTGCTGCCTTAATCTTGGCTATGTGTGTTCCTTTGCCATAGCTGATTTCCCATGAGGGTCATCGTCTTGGTAGCATGTCCATGGTGACTTCCTTAGCCTTTGTTACTTGCCTATCCAAAAGAAGGTTTTTATTTTCTCAAAGGAGCTTATTTGGGCAAGCCAGCATGCCTTGGCCTTAGCAACATGCCCATGGGAGTTGTCTTGGTCTTTACTGCTTGCCTATAGGGGCTATCCTGGCTTTGAGTGCATGCCTTAGCCATGGTTGCTTGCCTTTGCCATAGTAGCTTCCCCATAGGGGTTGTCATGGCCTTGGGAGCATGCATGTGGGCATACCATGGCCTTTGCAATGTTCTACGGGGGCTACCTTGTCCATCAGAGGGTTGTTTTCTCAACTGAAGGTTTTTTCCAAAGTAAGGTTTTTGTTTTTCTCATACCTACCTTGCTTTGGCAGCATGCCTATAGGGACTGCTTTACCCTTCGCGCTTGCTTGTGGGTGCTGCCTTGACCTTGGTTGCATGCCTTAGCCATGGTGGCTTGCCCATAGGTCCTACCTTGTTCTTGGCTATGTGCCTTTTCCATGGCTACTTCCCTGTGAGGCTGTCATGGCCTTGAGAGCATGCGCATAGGCATTACATGCCCTTGGCAACGTGCCCATGGGTGCTGTCTTGACCTTGGTTGCTTTCCCATTATTTTCCCAAATAAGGGTTTTTTCCACAAAAAAAAAAAAAAAAAAAAAAAAAAAAAAAAAAATCTCAAATGAGGTTATTTGGGCAAGGTACTAGGTAGTGTGCCAACGAGGGCTGCCTTGGCCTTTTCTGCCTGCCTATAGGAGCTACCTTGGCCTTGGTTGCATGCCATAGCCATGGAGGCCTTGCCCATAGGTGTTGCCTTGATCTTGGTTGTTTGCTTTTGCCATGGCTGCTTCCCCATTGGGGGTACCATGGCCTTGGCAATGTGCCCACGAGGACTGCCTTGTCCTTGGTTGCTTGCCCATTGGAGGGTTATTTTCCCAAGTGAGGGTTTTTTCCTCAAAGGAGATTATTTGGGTTGTCCAACATGCTTTGACCTTGGTAACGTGCCCACAAGTGCCACCTTGGTCATTGCTTCTTACCTGTGGACCTTGGCTTTTGCGGCGTGCCTTAGCCATGGCCGCCTTGCCCATGGGTGCTGCCTTGATCTTGGTTGCATGCCTTTGCTATGGCTGCTTCCCCATGGGGGTTGTCTTGGCCTTGGCAGCGTTCCCACGAGGGCGCCTTGGTCTTGGCTGCTTGCCCATTAATGGGTTATTTTCCCAAAGAAGGTTATTTCGGTAGGCCAACATGTAAAGGCCTTGCTAGCATGCTCACAAAGGTTGCCTTGGCCTTGCTGCTTGACTATGGGGATGCCATGAATGTTGCCTTGATCTTGGTTGTGTGCCTTTGCCATGTCTACTTCCCTATAAGGACTATCATGGCCTTGGCTGCTTACCCATTTAGAGGGTTATTTTGTCAAATATGGGTTTTTTTAAAAGGAAGTTATTTTCCCGAAGAAGGTGATTTGGGCAGGCCAAAATGCCAGCCTTAGTAGCTTGCCTACGAGGGCTGCCTTGGCGACCCGGCCCATAGGTGCTGCCTTGCCTTGGTTGTGTGCCTTTTCCATGGCTTCTTCCACATAGAGGCTATCACGACCTTACGAGCATGCACGTGGACATGCCATGGCCCGCTGCTTGCCCATTGGATGGTTATTTTCCTAAATAAGGGTTTTTCTAAAAGGGTGTATGCCTTAGCCTTAACTTATTTTGCCAAAGTAAGTTATTTAGGTAGGTTAGCATGCCTTAGCCTTGACAGCGTGCCCACAGGGGCTGGCTTGGCTTGCCTATGGGAGACGCCTTGGCCGCGTACCTTAGCCATGGTAACCTTGCCTACGGGCGCTACCTTGTATGGCTTTGTCGTTGCTGCGTCCCCGTGGAGGCTGTCATGGCCTTGGGAGCTCGTGGACACGAGCGCTATGTTGGCCTTGGCTAGTTGCCCGTTGGAGTGTTTATTTTCCCAAATAAGGGACTTTTCCAAAAGAAGGGTTTTTTTTCCCTCAAATGTGGCTATTTAGGCTAGCCATCATGCCCTAGCCATGGCGGCCTTGCCCTTGAAGGCTGTCTTGATCATGGCCTTAGGAGCATGTACGTGGGCATGCCATGGTGCTGGCAACATTCCCACGGGGACTACCCTAGCACTGGTTGCTTGCTCATTGTAGGGTTATTTTCCTAAATGAGAGTTTTTTCCAAAGAATTTTTTTTCTCAAAGGAAGTTATTTGGGCAGGCTAGCATGCCTTGGCCTTTGCTACTTGCCAATGAGGGCTGCCTTCACTTTGGTTAGGTGTTTTAGCCATGCTGCTTCCCCATAGGCAGTCATGGCCTTAGGAGCATGCACACGGGCATGCTGCATGGCCTTGACAACGTGACCACAGGGGCTGCCTTGGCCTTTGCTTCTTGCTTATGGGAGCTTCATTGGCTTTGGCTGCATGCCTAAGTCAATTGCCTTACATGTGGGTGCATCCTTAATCATGTTCCTTTGCCATGACTGCTTCCCAATTGCTGCCTTAGGAACATGCACGTCGGCATGCCATGGCAGTGTGCTAATGGGGGTTAATTTGGCCTTGCTTGCTTGCTTGTTAGAGGATTATTTTTCTGAATAAGGGTTTTTTTTTTTTCTCAAAGGATTTAGGCAGGCCAGCATACCTTGGCCTTTGCTGCTTGCCTATAGGGTTTTCCTTGGCTTTGACTGCGTGCCTTAGCCATGGCTGCCTTGCCTATGGGTGCTGCCTTCATCTTTGCCATGGCTACTTCCCCACTGGGAGCATGCATGTGGATGCGCCCATAGCCTTGGCTACTTCCCAAATGAGGGTTTTTTCCAAAAAAGTTTTTTTTTTTTTTTTCTCAATGGAGGTTATTTGGGAAGGCATGCTATGCCTTGGCCTTGGGAGCGTGCCCTTGGTGGCTGCCTTGGCCTTTGCTGCTTACCTATGGGGACTTCATTGGCTTTGGCTGCACCTTTGCCATGGTTGCTTCCCCATGGCAGTTGTCATAGCCTTGGTGCATGCACGTGGGCATGCCATGGGTAAGGTCATTAGTGGAGAACAGCTTCTTCTAAACTTTTAGATAATCCACTTAGTACATGTACGTTTTTCATATTTTAATCTTTTTATATATCCTAGAGGACACTTATGAAGTATGGTCAATAAAAATAAAAAACAATGTTCACATGGAGTGATAGATGACTATTATGCCAACTACCATGGAAATAAAATTACTTGCAGTATCACATAACATATAAACACGAAAAAAATAGAGAAATATAAAAAAGGCAAGTAGTTTCATAGGAAATTACCTGTGCAAGATTCCATGACCATGGCAAAAGGCAAAACCCACACACTAATAATGTTTTTCTGCCAGTAGCAAATCCCATTGAACAATGCTGTCAACCAGAAAGGGAAGACAAATTGTCAGCTATGCATATCTAATAGCTAGAGGTCATATGTAATAAACAAATTGAATGCAATAAAAGAGCTCAATACCACTTAGTTGTAATAAACAAATACAGGAAAGCACATTGCAATCAAAACTGATCATCTATATAATTCTGTCCTCACTGCAATTCAAATTCAAGAATTTATAGTTTTCTTATTAAAACGATTATCTTTCTACTTGTAGCTTTGGAATTTCCTTTTGTTACAAGTTTGTTTATCCTTTTGTTACTTGAAATTCACAAGAGAATAAAACAAGTTAATTTTAGTCATTATGTTGTAGATTTTATTGATTTTCTCTCTTTCTTATTGTAACGACTTTCTTTCATTGTAATTCTTTAACACTACATCATGTAATTTGTAGGACAGATTACATAACCTTTTTATGCAATAGTGAGAATCTATCAAAATGGCACATGTTCCTCACACGTTCTAACAATTTTTTTATTTTATTATATAATATAAGTAAGAGAGTAGCTAGCTGCATTAATTACCACAATTACTCATAAATGTATTTAGGATTGGATCCCAGATAATGGTTATTTGCAAACTCACACAATACACATCAAAGTTAAGGAAAAACTTACCTTTACAATTCTCAAATGCCTTCCTCATGTGCTATCCTTGTCAATGCAGGAAGCATACGTAAGTAATTACATCCCGCCTCATTCCTTGTGTCTGAATAATGAAATAGAAATGAATATCCAAAGCACCTCAATGAAAGACAACACATTCTGGCCAGCTTTCAAGCATAGAATCATCAGTTCATGCCTTAGATTTTAAGACCACTTAAGACAATAAACAAAATGTGATATATTCTGGCCATATCATTTTATGAAAGACAACACATATTCTGACCAGCTTTCAAGCACAGAATCATCAGTTCATGCCTTAGATTTTAGGACTACTTAAGACAATAAACCACAATGCTACTAACCATTTTAAGACCCCTGGTTTAGTTCGTACAAATGGTGGGACAGGACAGGTCATAGGTGAAAATCTAATTGACTAATAAAAACAATACTGCCATCCACTATAATCATATAAAAAAGTGAATATATATATAAAACTAAGTTTAAATATGTTAATTTGTTGATAATATTCTTCTAATTGCTCCCCTTTCCTTAATTTGACACCTTTCTATTTTCTTTCTTTAAGAGCAAACACATCAGTTCATGTAAAAATTTCCTCTATTTTACACAAAAAACCTCCTTTTAAAATTTTACACATTCATTTTTACAAATTACCCACATCAGTTCATCTATCCTACTCCCTCTATTAATTAAATAATAATTTCCTCACTTTTTTTTATTAATTCTCTCAACTAACCTACGCGCCTCTTCATTTCATTTCTTCTCTTCTTCAGTTCTGATTAATTTCTCTCTCTCTCTCTCTCTCTCTCTCTCTTCATTTCTTCTCTTCATTTCTCTCTCTCTCTCACTCTCTCTCTACCCAGCCAGATCAACGCTCGATCCGAGCTCCGATCCAGCGCTCGGAGCGCGATCGCGAGCTCCGATCCAGCGCTCGGAGCGCGATCCGAGCTCCGATCCAGCGCGATCGCGAGCTCCGATCCAGCGCTCCGATCGCCGATCCGCCAGCTCCGATCCAGCGTCCGCGAGCTCCGATCCACGGCAAGACCCACGAGCTCCGACTAGTCAAGCACCGATCTACAAGTCAAGCACCGATCTGTGGTTGTTTGTGTATGTCTGTGTTTTTTTTTTTTTTGAGCAAAGTATATCTCTGTATTCTGTGTTGAGAAAATGATGGAGTCTGTTGAGAACGGATCAGAGAGAGAAAAAAAGGAGAGAAGGAGAAATGATAAAATATTGTTTACCCGAGCTACAGTAACCGTGTAAATATACACGGTACTGTAGCTCGGGGATGGTTTTACACTATTTTACTTAGTTTTAGCTCTACTGATGTAGCTCAAAATGTGTAAAATTGAAAATTTTTTGCATTATACATGATTATCCACACACTGATGTGGATGCTCTAATACCCTTATCTAATTCAACCCCTTTTCCCAAAATTAATTTGTCCATTGATATCACATTATCAACAAATCAACATATATAGACACTGTTTCCCATCTTACCATGTCAGGCTTATACAGCCCTTCATGTCATATGGCAGGTTGCAAATTACAAGGATTGAAGACAAAGTTAAACTTATCTTTATGGAAGAGAGAGAGAGAGAGAGAGAGAGAGAGAATGTAGAGACCAAATCATACTTATATAAGATCCAGGTCAGCAATCTGTCAAAAAAAAAAAAAGGATCCAGATCAGCAACACATAGCACTTTAACCGAATAAATAAATTCTATATCAATCTGCCAATGTAATTGAATGCAAGAAATTATCGCTGTAAGGTGCTGGTGGTAGAAATAGAGCTTTTTAAGACTGCCCCGCTGTGATAATTGAGATTTCCAGTTCATCAACACATCTGCCATTATTGTCGCTTTCGCAAAAATCCAAGTATGCATTCATGTCATCAATGCTCATCATATGTGAATTTTATCAATATAAGTTAACATGCTTCTGAACTAGTTCAACAGCTTTAAGCAAATAAACAACTTAGATATCACTTTGAGAATACGATGACCTAGCCCACTAAACTTGGAAATGTCTCAAAAATGCACTGAAAACTAAGACACTGGCGTATTCAGACTAACCTTCTTGGTTTTCCAACATGTTATATAAAAAAAGGAACATGAAGTTCTTAATTCACTATTGGATTTTTCTTTTTATGGCCAGATATTAAGCGTTAGATTGAAATCACTAGTGATGATTAAAAGAAGGAATAATGTAACTTCAAGCATTTCACCAGAAAAAGATTCCAGCTTTAACTTGCCTCTTTCCCTCTCATTTTCTTTTGTGTGTGTAACATATGGATCATCTAAAAAAACCATACAGATCATTTTAAAATGTTTCTTGGAGTTCAAACAATACCTAGTATTCCTTTTTTTTCCCCTTGACTATTAAGCTCTAAGAATCCTCTATTTCCAAATTGTAAACAATGAGTCTTCTTTTCAGTGCAACTGCAATATTAATTTTAATTGTGTAAGTTATTGCAACTATGGCCTATGACATTTAGCAAACTAATCAAAGTCAGATATATAGAACACCTGGACCAATTGTAAGCAGCATTTCCCTCTGATAATAATCCTTCCTTCCCGGTGGAGACTGTAGCTTTCTCCAAATGTATTGTGTTTATGTTAGACCAGGAAGATGTGACTATCATCAAAATTATTAACCAGTCCTTCCGGAAATCCTGATTAATTACCACAAATAATTATTTATCCATAATGTGCCAATAAAGAAGCCAGTAAAAAAATGAGAACTATGATACTTACAAAACAATGAGGACAATTTTCAAACAAGACTCACTTCAAAGCAATTCAGCTGAGGATGAATAACAAAAGAAGCATATCTAGAAACAACACACAAGTTTGTGTGCACGATGAAATATAAAACAGCTACAACTACAAACTCTTGAGTACAAACAGAATAACATATATATATATATATATATATATATATATATATATATATATATAAAGTACGAATAATTTTGTTGAAACGAGACAAGGCATTACAAACAGAAGCACACCCAACTTACAGCTATCACTTGAAATTACAGCATAAGGACATGTTCTCACTTGATAAGTTTTAATGATATCAACCAATAGTTCCCTAGTGAATGTTCAAACCAACACTGCACTACTCTTGTGTAGACCATGTGCGATAAGTTTTAATGATACAAGGAAATTTTTAATTAGTAACCCGTTTATAAGCCCACTAATATCCTGTGAAGATAATATAAAAAGAAATGCAAATTTTTGTGCGAGGATTATAGTTTTGTTTAGCAGAATCATCATGATTACAGAGACAAATTAGGAATTTCACAAGATCCTTAGCAATATTATTTACTAAGTTTGGTATATTCTTGAGAATTTTGTTTACAGAAAATCAATTTGATACAATCTCATTTTAACATTTGAATATAGCTTGGGGATAATAATCTATTAACATGCAATAGTTTAATTTTTCAAAATAAAAATCTATGTTGTCAATTATTAATCTAACATTTGCTCAAAACATTATAGAAACTTTTCATTCATGAAAGTCAAAGTCCAAATCCTCAATTACATGTGAAAGAACCCATGACCATGGCAAAAAAGCAAAACCCTTCTGCCCCATCACCCTATGGATCAAACAAACAAAGTGAAGCTTCTTTCTCTAGATCTTTTGAGTTTTGACAAAGGAATGGATAAGAATAGAGTCACAGACACACAGAGAATAATAAGAGAGAGAAATTAAATCATTCAATCCATATCCATATTTATCTCAGTTTCAAGAACCACAATTTCCCTCAAACACAGCACGGTATAAAAAAAATTACGAAAGGCATTAGGTTCCTCAAAACAGATATAAATTTGGTTCAGCAACAAATACAAATGGAACCTAGGGCTCAAATGAATAATTTAAAAAAATCTAATTATACCCAAAACCAACGCGCAGAATACAAATAGGGTTACCTTTTACATAGAAAATATAGCACATAATGAAATTAGAAAGGCGGTAGGGTTGGGGAATCGAATAGCGTACCTGGAGATTTGTGAGAAAGTAATTCTTGAGGTGAGATTACGGTTCTGTGTTAATGGCTAATTTGATGGGAAGGCAGCACTCTCTGCGCTCCTCACCCTTTCTGGATCAAAATAACGCCTCCATTGCCGATACCCTTCTCTCTCACTCTCTCTCTCTGATTTCCAAATCTAAAACAGAGTCTGGTTTTATGTGAGAGATTTCAATTTATAACGAGATGGGAAAGCAGGGTTGGGGCGTGATTTTTTACTGTTGCTCAACTCAACGGTAATATTTTTTGAAATTCAAAAGAGAGAGTTGGACTTGGATCAGACTTGGATCACTGCTTGGGCCTATACTCGTTTTAATTCGGCCCATTATTTTTAAAATTTTAAAAACTGAAATAAACAATAGTATTTTCTAGCCCACTAAAAAAAACCTAAATTTCTTTCTCAAAAAAAAAAAAAAAAAAACCTAAATTTATTAGTATATATTTTTAAAAAAATCAGTAGTGTTTGAAGTGAAATCAAAGTTGATTTTTCTTTTCTCATAAAAAAAAAGTTGATTTTTGTGACAAGTTTTCACTTTCAAGTTTTGATGTTTTTTGGCGATCACCCTTTGACCATCATGATTAAAAAGAGTGACAGAATAGGGAGAGTAGGATATTGTTGGCGCAAATACTTTTTTTTTTTTTAAATGTATTTAGCTAGAGAGAAAGTTAGCTTAGCCTACTGTGGGTGTAAATACATGTTTTTTATTTACTTTGATGTATTTGTTATTTGAGTAGCTTTAACATTATGTATGGAGTTTAGAGTTTAGATTCTCTACCTATTTATTTGATATCATTAAGCTAAATTATTATATTTTAATTATTATTAATTTCATTTTCACATACCTATGTTGAATTGAATATTCTATTATTTTATGATATGTGCTTTTTGTAGGAAATCTAGAGCGAAAACAAATATTATCTATCATTAAATTCCATATGGAATGCATAACTTTTTTGTTATTACTTTAAATAAAAATAAGAATAAAGCTTATCAAGTTAGTCATCCTATTTCGTTCTATGGTCTTTCACGATAGATTGAGTTTGATAAGTTTTCGTTCTATGGTTTAATGTCCATTAATTTCGCTACCTTTGTCACTAAAGGAATAATGATGTATCATTTTTTAAGTGATTTGACAATTTTCTCATTATTAAAAAATTACATATAAGTGCAACTCACAAATGTGAGTTGTCAAACATAGAGTTTCTATGTTAAAAGATTAAATGAAATTTCTCATGCACTGGGCATCTATAACAAAGGTTGAAAACCATTTGAAAAGCTTGCTTCAAATGAAAATTTAAATTTCAAACCATTTACCTCCTAATCTATAACATCACCTTCTTTTCTTTACCTCTATCTTTAAAATATCACCACCATTGGCCACATTCCAATTGGATATTCACATGAGCAAATTGGTTATTGTTAAAAAAATCATAATTCTCAAAATCCTAAAAACAAGAGCATAAATTTTATGGAATGGTTGATGTGTACAATCATCTAATCTATTGTCATCAATCAATTACATATTAACAAATCAATATTAATATACTAAATAACTAACCAATGTGAGCAACCGCAACCCCGGCCCCCCAATTTTTTTTTCTCAAACTAGGCCTAACCCGCGTGAACATGTGGGATCATGATGCTCAAAATGTCGAATTCACTGTAAAATGTACTCCCCCCTAGATTGAGGGTTTTACATTGAGTCATCACTTATTTAATTTAATTGGAAAAATAAGAAAACCTTCATTCTAAAAAAATGCATCTGTTGTATTAATATATATGACAATTTACATCAATTTTGTTGCAAAATTTACAATGTTTTTTTTATCCTAGATACAATCTAAGAAAGTAAATTACATTTCTTTGCTTCTTAGCTACATTCTAAAAAATGTAAAATTGCATATATAAGAGCCTAGTCTAGATCCCTTGATCTTGGTTCGGAGGCTAATTTAAGAGATGGGAAGGTGTTAAGCACCCATCTCGCCCTGCAAAACTGGTCTCCTAGGTTAAGATGGTCAATATCATGTCATGTAAAACAAATACAAATAATATATCATATAAACATGTTAATTTGCAAGAATTGTAAACAAATATGTGTTAGAGAATTTAACATAAAGAGAAACAAAAAGTGAAATTTGTTAGATAACAATGTAAATGTAAAGAAAGCATGAAAGTCATGGCATGTTCATCCAAGAAACTAATGTAAATAAGGAATTCCTAGCCCAGACATGTTCATCTAACATGTGAAGGAAAACAAAATCGTCATGTTATTTGTCATCAACATAATTGCAAAAGAAAATTTATTTTTAAGCCGACCAATCATCCAAGCAATCATGAGAAGAACAAAGAAAACCACCTAGACATGTTCATCCAAGCATTTAAGCAAAAAGCATAATGTTAATTAGACCTATCCGTCTAAGCATTCGAAAAAAAGAGAAACAATTACCTAGACATGTTCATTTAAGTGTGTTATGAAGAGCAAATAATAACTTAGAAGTGTTCATCCAAGCATGTGAAGGAAAACAAAGAATTGTCATGCTATTTCTCTAAACAAGTTCATCTAGAGAAAATCAAAATACTTAGACATCTTTGTTTAAGCATTTAAAAAATTAAAACAACTACCTAGACGTTCATCTAAGCATTCAAGAGAAATTTGTGCATTAGCCTAGAAGTGTTCATCTATGCATTCAAGAGAAAGTTGTGCATTAGTCTAGAAGTGTTCATCAGCCTACAAGTGTTCATCTAAGCATTCAAGAGAAAGTTGTGCATTAGCCTAGAAATTTTTATCTAAGCATGTAAAAGGAATATTAATGAGATATATAGGCATGTTCATCTAAACATATCATCAAAGAAACAAATAATGACTTGGAAGCATTTATTCAAGCATGTGCAGAAACTTAAAGAATACAAATAACTACTTACCAACATAGAGCATAAATTAAAGGGGATAGTGATCACTTAAAGGGCTAGAAAAAAAGCAAGGAATTACTAACCTACAACCAAAGTAAGAACAATGGTTGCACAACAACTTTTTTTTTCTGCTATCTCACTAGCTCTCCAAAGGGAATGAGGTGTAGAAAATGGAAGAGGTCTTCTCTATTTATAGAGAAAGGGATGGCTTAGCTTTAAAGTTAAGTTATTAGCTTTCTTCTAAAGCTAAAGGAGGAGATAATCCTGTTTAAATGAGCTGGAACGGATTTGGTGTTGATCCCCATTTGAATTTTGAAAGGAAGTTGAAGATGATGCTGAACTTGTGTTATATTCTGCACCTGTTTCGTATTTTGGCTCTAAATTTCTGTTCAAAATTCCAATTGACTCACAATTAGTGTTTTCTAAAAGGAACTTCAATTCTATACAACTTTTCCAAAAATAGAGAAAACTAAATTTCAACATTTTCCAGGCCAAAAATGTGATTCAAATTGCTGCTGAAAATAGTAACGTCTTTTGAGCATTTTTCTGTTTTTTGAAAATTTTTACAGTACGTATCTGTTTGTCTATCCAACTTATTTTTCAAAAAGCTTTCTTCTGAAGCTAAGGGAAGGGATAAGCCTATTAAATAAGCTTGAACAAATTTAATGTTGATACCCATTTGAAATTTTGAAAGAAGATTGAAGATGATGCCGAATTTGTAATATCTTTTGCACCTGTTTTGTCTTTTGGCCATAACTTTCTACTCGAAATTCCAATTGATTCGGGACTGGTGTTTTTTGATAGGAGATTCAATTCTCTACAATTTTTCGGAAAAAAGATAAAACTAAATTTCAATGTTTTCCAGGCCAAAAATGCGATTCAAGTTGGTGCAGAAGATAACAACGTTTTTTGAGCATTCTTCTGGTTTTTTTTTTTTTTTTTGAATTTTTTGAATTTTTTCATGGATCATATCTTTTTCTCTCCAAATTTTTTTTCCAAAAGAGTAGATAAGATTCCATAAAGGAAAAAAAATTTATTAAATAAATAAATGAAATCCAATCAAAATTCACACTTAATTAATTTTAAATTAATTCTTGTTAGAACCAATCAAAATTATTTTTTTTAAAATAGGACGTGATCAAGCCCATTGTGTAAGTGAGCCATGATCATTGAAATTTTTTTGTATGATAACTTTTGATCAGGTGGTCTGATCAAAGCCCATGACATACCATTATGATCTTTAGAGCATCAAGATTTGTTTTGTATCACAAATCTGAAGATTTACCTGTTGAAATTACGAGTGTGCCCTTGGTGCAACATTACTGTTTTTCTCTTAATATTAGTCAAATGCAAGTTGTAAAATGGGGTGTCTACAACCAACAACTCATGGAATGCACAAGAAAATTTAATAAAATATAATTTTATTTTAAAAAGAAATTCTTCCTCTTTAAGTTGTATTTGAAACTTGATAATTACGATAGTTATTATATTAGACATTTCTTTTGATTTTTCTTGTATACAAAATATTATGTACAAATTTTGATAATTATGGTAATTATTAAGGGATATTTTTTTTGTTTGTGTTTTATAAAAATTTATTATAATAATATTAATTAATAGAAGATATTTATCACAATATTAGTAGGTATTTATTGTGATAATTATTAATAGATTATATTTATTATGAATGTGTGTGTGTGTGTATGAAACTATAAAGCAAATATGATACGACAATAGTTGATAGTCATTTTTGCTAAGAAGTTTCGTAAGCCTCTACATGCCAAGACCAATTTATTCTTGGGCCCAATTCATTTATTTTATTTCATTTTATTAGTATTTGCATGATCCAAGCTCATGTGTTTAATGGGAGATTTAAGGGAATGTGGTTTAGATGGTACAAATAGACTTTCTAAATGAGCCCATAACATAGGTTATGCAATACAAGCTGAGGATGCTTGTATGGCTTAATACTCATTGAGAAGGTCACATGTCCAAAGTTTTCACCAAAGTAGGGACTTGTAGTTCATGTTGTATGTAACTAAAACTTTCAAACGAACCATTTTTAGTCTCTAAGAACAAGCTAACTTTTGGCTGACTTTGGGCTACATACTATTACTTAGGGTAGCTTTCCAAGGGGCTGAATTGGCTAGGAAGAGCAACCAATCACATTTGGTCAAGCCTTTTTATCATTTACGCAAAAAGCAACACATTATTTTACCCAAACAAACAAAAATATGAAGTTTTCTACTTATGTAACTTGGGTGCTAATAGCTTCACTTCTTATCTATAGACCAGTTATTAAGAGCTCTCAAAGCATGATAAAAAGTCCTTTTATCAAATCTAAAGGAACTAACCATGTTTTACCCAATACAAACGCCCTCACTTTAGAGTGAAAGCCTATACAACAGCAACATAGGAGCCACATTATGAGGTCATGAGGTGAAAATAATGGCATACACAAGTCTTTCCTCTCTCTCACTACCTTTCTCAAATTTCCCTTTATGTTATATGTAAAGAAAACTTTTAAACTTATGCATTTTATGTGTTGTGCCATTTTTCCTCATTATTGCATTTTCTAAGAACCCAAAAGGATTTCGAGCTCTTTTTCTTCAATTTTTTCCATTAAAAAATTGTCCTCGATAGCAATCTAATTGAGGGTTTCAATATACAAAAGAATTATCACTCAATTAAAAATATTATATGTGTGTGTGTGTGTGTGTGTGTGTGTGTGTGTGGCCGGGAACTTGGCACTTAAAAGGAGTTAGGCATTGGCACCTCCCTTTTCCGGCTTATATGAAGCCGCCACTTATTTTATAAGAAAAATAAGAATACTATACAAAAGATTACAAGATGTCTTAAAAAATACACATTCTCATTAATTTAAAAGAATACAACTTGATAGAAAGAACTATACATAACTTTGTTTCCTAGTTACAATCTAGTAAAAAAGTTACAAGGCCTTGTTTCCTAGTTACAATCTATCAAAAGAAAATAAGACATTATTCTACGAACCTAAGATCTAAAGTTTGGGGTCTAGATTACAAAATAGGAAGATGTTAGGCACCTATTCTGCCTATACAGAGCTTGGTCTTCAAGACTTTAAAATGACCATTTAAATACCCTTAAAAAATGATATGCAACTTGTTGTGTTAATATTCCTAGATCTATAGTTGGTTAATATGAAAAAATCTTAGAGATGTAGCTCTTATGTAAAAAGATATTAAATCTGAATTTTAATTATAGGAAAAGAATTTTCAAAGGGAAATCTCTTAAATAAAAAAATGATTTAAAATAAAATTTTCAGATCCACTTTTAATTATCAAAAGGGATAAATTTTAATGAGAAGTTTCAAATCTAATTCTTAAATTAACAGACAAAATAAATTTTTGACAAAAAATTTCAGATCTGATTTTTAAAATAAAAAAGAATGGATTTTAAAAATGGGTTTTCAAATCTGATTTTTGAAATAAAAAAGGAATGATCCTTGTAAGTGCACAATTTGTCCCCGGACCCAAACGAGTGATGGACTCAGGCCAAAAGAGCCTTATACAATGAAATTTGTAGAGTATGGGTTTGAAACCTAGGTTAGGGATATTGGAAAGTTGATAAACAGGCTAGAATGCCGCAATCTATGCAAGTAATAGATGAATATGACAAAAAACTCTCCTCGGACGTAAGCCGAGGACAATTTATATAGCCTTTCTTTCTCTAAGCAAAAGATTACAATTTTTTGGTTTCCAAAAGAGATCCCCCCCTTCTTTCCTCTCTCGTTCTCTTATATCCTTCTTCTTTTTCCCTGTTTCATCCACGTGTAACACAGATTTTCCTCCTAGATACTTGTCCCATCCACCACCTTCCTAAAGTCTTCAAATAATAGCTGGAAGGCTGAATACTACTGTTCAGAGGTCATTTCTCCATTAATGCGGCCAGGGAGGTAGATGCAGAGCCTTTAATGCGGTGGTAGCAACTTTTTCCTCAGATATTTCTCGCAAGTTCCTGCTTCTAACGAGTGCTTGGATCACGCCTTTACCCAACAAATCTTCCAAAATTCTGTCTCTAAACCCTTTAGCAAGTCCCTTGGCCTTTACTAGGCCTGTCCGAGGAGATACTCCTCCTCGGACAACTCCTCGGCCCCTTGTAGCGTAGACTGACCTATGGGCCTCGAAGACTCTGACTGAATAGACTTATACCAACAAACCAGGCCCAAAGCCCAAACGTGCATTTAAGCATTTTTACCCCCCACAATAGCCCCTCAAAACTTCATTTCCCCCCCCCCCATCCGAGGAGAGAAATGGAGTTTTGAACCAACAGCACACCCTCCACACACTTTGCAAACCGCCACACGTGTAGAGGGCCTTTCGTTCCTTCAAAACCGCCTCTGACGCTTCGAAACCCGGAACACTCGTATTAATGACAGCAAGTTACGTCTTGTTCCCCATGTTTAACGGTGAGATATGCATCCAACGGTCCCGGTTCATTCTAAAAAATTGGGCGGGATAATTCTGATTTGAGGCCGCCTCCCACACGCCAAAACGCCTAGGAAACCGTATCTCCATCCATCCTTTTAGAAATTAATCAAATCTAAGAGTTAATCATTATCTTTTCTCTCAAGAAGCTCGTGAAGAATCGCCTAATTATTTCCCGTAAGTTTTCAACTTCCTTTACTCATTTCTTCTCGGCTTCTGTCCTCGGCCACCATCTAGACCCCTCCCCTTCTCTAAACTTTCATTCTCACTCCCACCAAATGGGTATATTTAAGTGTTTAGTAGATACCAACGCCGGTATTGAGGGTTTTCGGGCCAAATATCAAATTCCCCAAGACGTAGGTTTAAGATATTGCCCAGTAGAAGCCATAGGTAACGTTAGGAAAGAGTGAGAAGTTATCATCCCCATCATCGCCTTCCCAGAAGGTGGGATGACCCTCCCTATGAAAAACGTAACCAGCGAATACCTACGCAACCGTAGGTTATGCCCAAATCAGTGCATGCCAAATGTATTTAGAGTCTTAGGTTGTGTCGATGCTTTAAACGAGCAGATGGGTCTAAACCTCACATGGCACGACGTTGTTTACATATATGAGTGCCATAAGCTTAAAAGCGTAGGATACTACCTCAAATCCAGATCCAGCATTGTTAGGCTCATATCCTGCCTTCCCAAATCCAACAAAGGCATGAAAGACAACTACCTTATCGTCTCGGGAAACTGGTCTGACGGCCCTCACTGCCCTGTCGAATGGGGAGACCTAGGTGTGACTCCATAGGAGTTAGATTCCCTAACCCGTGACTTAGTCCCATTATCTTTCCCTCTTTTTTTTGGGTTACATTGCATATTATTACACCTTTCTTTGATATTTATTGCTGATTTAACCATGTTCGTCTCCTCGGATGTTTTTCACAGATAAACAACACGTACGGCCGCGCCTAAGTCTTTGCAACGTCGCAGACCTCAATCGCGTTCTCCGATCCAAAGTCTTTGTTTACGAAGACCTACAAGTGAGAGTAGCCCACCTGATATTAGGATACGATCCTTTATCAAATGACTTCCAAGAGATTGACAACACGATCACCGCAAGAGACAAACGACGCAGAAGGATAGACGTTTCACGACGAGGCTTCCTTTCTGACCACGAACTCCCAGACGACCCCTCCATCATTCTATACTCTTGCCTTATCGCAGCAATTCCTCTCTCGGCACATTCCCAAACAATAGTCGTCCGAGAAGAACCTGTGTCCTCGCAACAATCGTTGGACGAGGAGATTGACCAGTTTCGCCTTGAAGAAGCTGAGAGACCTCGAGAGGATCAACTCGTCATCCTCTCGGACGAAGAGCACGTGCCCGCAGAAACTTCGGGCATAAAAGGTTTAATAATTGCACAGCCCGACTCTAGCTCCGAAGAAGACGATATGTCCACCCTTAGGAAGTTGATGTCAAAAAGGGGCACGAAAGCCTCTAAAAAGGACGCGGGTGAGTCCCAGATCCCTCCCCCTCAGCCACCGCCCCCTCCTCCCTCCGACCCTAAGGTTCCTATTCTAGAGCCTAAGAAGAAGAGGAAAAATGAGGCCAAGGAGGCTAAAATGGAGAGGCAGAAGAAACTAAAGCAACAACAACAACAACCGAAAATAAGCAAAGGTAAGGGAGGTGCCTCTTCAGTAGAGAATGGGGAGAACCATGACCTGGCTGAGGTACGCCGTACACCAGCCAACTGGGCTCCCGAACTGAAGCTAGATGAAGCCCCAATCTCCTACCAATCTAGCATTAGGGCGTTCCAACAAGGACACACTCATCACCTTGCTGAGGCTTTGGAAAGACCTCTTCTCCTACCAAAGGACATGGATACCCTAGATAAGATAAATCAACCACATCTTTTTCTCTCGCTCAAAAAGGACTTGGCTTTGGCGAGTGTCTCGTGTTTACCCCCACCTTACTGCTTTCATTACACCTTAACGAAAAAATCATTCTCATGTACTTTGAATTTGCTTTAACAACAATGAAGTTATTTTAATATCTTAACGCATGCCATTCAAGAAGTCTTTGCCGCCGAAAAGTGGGTGGAAGACTCTCGGAAGAAAGCTACAGTTGAACTTGAGGTCAGGCAGGAGACCGAGAAGTCCCTAGGCTAAGCTCTTGCGGAAAACAAGAACCTAACCAAGTAGCTGGCAGAGCAGAAGAAGGAGAGGGACGGTGCCGAGGCCAGCCTAAAAACGATGAGAACCCAGGTGGAGGGGCAACGCAAGCTTCTGCGTCAGAAGGACGAGGACTTGTCCAAAGCCCAGCAAGAAAACTCCGACCTGAAGAAGGAGCTTGCTAGAATGAGGGAAGAGGCTTGTACCTTCAAGGAAAGCATAGAGGCCGTGAAGTAGGCTGCTTACAAAGAAGGGGTGGAGGCGACAGAAAATCAACTGGCAGAGGAGTTCACCGAGCTATGCCGGGAGTACTGCCAACAAGTGTGGGCGGAAGCTCTAAATGTGGCAGGGATTCCCACAACTTTGGAGTTGAGGAAGCCTGAGAACATTTGGCTTCCTCAGGACATCCAAGTGCTCGAAGAGCTTTCTCCTGTCGCACCTACCCCCGAGACAGCGCCTTCTTTCCATCCATGATTCCAGAGTCCATTCCAACTCCTAAAGAACCTAGGGGTTCTGACAAAGAGAAGGAATAAGGCGACGAAGCCAAGAAGCCTACGAACCATAATGCTGAACCCAATATTCCTCCACCAGTGGCAAGAGACGAAGGGAAACAAGTCCAGACCTCGTTTGAAGCAGAGCTGAAACAAACAGAGGAGGACTGCAAAGCAAAAGGGGCTGCCAGCACTTTCAAGCGGGACCTCCCTACCAAGGCTTAAGGCTCAGGCCACTTAGGACCCCTTTTTTCCTTTTTGTGATGAGTTTTTTTTTTTTATATTAGGAATTTCATTTTAACTTTTTTATTTCAAAATTTTATTTCCAATGTATCCATTGACAAAAATTAATGAGAAATTTGAAAGGTTTGATTTTTCAACTGGCTTTCAACCTTCAGTACAACAATAATAATTCGCTTCTTCTTACCGCAAAATTACATGAAGTACCTTCAGTACAACAATACTAAAGTCTTTACAACATTTCGATTAGCAGTAGCTTCAAATAAAAGTACATACACTTGGTGTATATATGTAAATCATGCCTCAAAACCATAATACATGTAATACAGCAATACACAATCTAAAAATGAACTTAGCATTTAGTTTGGGGCATAAAGCAATCCATCAAACTTACTGTAGCTCATCAACACATCAACACTCATGTCATATGGTTTTCGCTAATTTTCCCAAAGTAGAGGGTCCGAGGACCCGACATAACTAAGGTTCTGTTTAACAATCAATAAGATATCAATTTTCACAAGGTATGTGGTCCAAGGACCATACATAACCAAGTTTCTGTTTGATATTTAGAAATAATGAATTGAAATGTTAATTTCCCCAAAGTAGAAGGTCTGAGGACCCGACATAACTAAGGTTCTGTTTAACAATCAATAGGATATCAATTTCCACAAGGTATGTGGTCCGAGGACCATGCATGACCAAGTTTCTACTTGATATTTAGAAATTGTGAATTGAAAAGTTAATTTCCCCAAAGTAGAAGGTCTGAGAACCCGACATAACTAAGGTTCTGTTTAACAATCAATAAGATATCAATTTCCACGAGGTATGTGGTCCAAGGACCATACGTAACCAAGTTTCTGTTTGATATTTAGAAATAGTGAATTGAAATGTTAATTTTCCAAAAATAGAAGATCTAAGGACCCGACATAACTAAGGTTCTGTTTAACAATCAATAAGATATCAATTTCCACGAGGTATGTGGTCCGAGGACCATGCATGACCAAGTTTCTGTTTGATATTTAGAAATAGTGAATTAAAATGTTAATTTCCCCAAAGTAGAAGGTCTGAGGACCCGACATAACTAAGGTTTTGTTTAACAATCAATAGGATATCAATTTCCACGAGGTATGTGGTCTGAAGACCATACATGACCAAGTTTCTGTTTGATATTTAGAAATAGTGAATTGAAATGTTAATTTCCCCAAAGTAGAAGGTCTGAGGACCCGACATAACTAAGGTTCTGTTTAACAATCAATAGGATATCAATTTCCACGAGGTATGTGGTCCGAGGACCATGCATGACCAAGTTTCTGTTTGATATTTAGAAATAGTGAATTGAAATGTTAATTTCCCCAAAGCAGAAGGTCTGAGGACCCGACATAACTAAGGTTCTGTTTAACAATCAATAGGATATCAATTTCCACGAGGTATGTGGTCTGAGGACCATGCATGACCAAGTTCCTGTTTGATATTAAGAAATAGTGAATTGAAATGTTAATTTCCCCAAAGTAGAAGGTCTGAGGACCCGACATAACTAAGGTTCTGTTTAACAATCAATAGGATATCAATTTCCGCGAGGTATGTGGTCCGAGGACCATGCATGACCAAATTTCTGTTTGATATTTAGAAATAATGAATTGAAATGTTAATTTTCCCAAAGTAGAAGGTCTGAGGACTCGACATAACTAAGGTTCTGTTTAACAATCAATAGGATATCAATTTCCACGAGGTATGTGGTCCGAGGACCATGCATGACCAAGTTTATGTTTGATATTTAATTTCCCCAAAGCAGAAGGTCTGAGGACCCGACATAACTAAGGTTCTGTTTAACAATCAATAGGATATCAATTTCCACGAGGTATGTGGTCCGAGGACCATGCATGACCAAGTTTCTATTTGATATTTAGAAATAGTGAATTGAAATGTTAATTTCCCCAAAGTAGAAGGTCTGAGGACCCGACATAACTAAGGTTTTGTTTAACAATCAATAGGATATCAATTTCCACGAGGTATATGGTCTGAGGACCATGCATGACCAAGTTTCTGTTTGATATTTAAAAATAGTGAATTGAACTACATAATGATAATTTGAACAACGAACGACAAAAGTACTTTTTATTAATAATAATACATTCGTAAGTTGTTTACATTCCAAGGGCATTGTACAATTTTTTCATCTAGATCAGCTAAGCGATATGACCCTATGCCTGCTACAGAAATGATCCGATATAGTCCTTCCCAATTTGGTGCTAGCTTTCCCCACGCTGGATTTTTGGAAGTACCCATGACTTTCCTCAACACCAAATCCCAGGCGCTAGTGACCTTAGCTTCACATGAGCATCATATCCTCGTTTGAGCTTCTGCTGATAATAAGCCATTTGGACCATGGCGGCCTCTCGCCGTTCCTTAACCAAATCCAGGCTTCTTTCCAGGAGGCCATCGTTATTTCCCGGGCTGAAAGAACTCATCCTTAATGTGGGAAACCCAGATTCCAAAGGTATTACCGCCTCGGCCCTGTAGGTCATGGAGAAGGGTGTTTCTCCCATGGATCTTCGCAGTGTAGTCCGATATGTCCACAAAACGTGTGGCAATTCCTCTACCCATCTACCCTTTGCGTCATCCAGCCTCTTCTTAAGTCCACTGACTATAACTTTGTTAATAGCCTCGACCTGCCCATTTCCCTGAGGATAAGCAGGAGTGGAGTATCTATTTGTGATGCCCAAGTCATTACAATATTTCCTGAAAGCTTTACTATCAAATTGCATGCCATTATCTGAAATAAGTGTGTGAGGTACCCCAAATCTAGTGATAAAGTTCTTCCAAATAAATTTCTTGGAGTCCACATTCCTAATATTTGATAAAGGCTCAGCTTCGACCCACTTGGTGAAGTAATCAGTTTATACAAGTAGCCACCTTTTATTTCCCACAGCCCTTGGAAAAGGCCCAACTATATCTAGTCCCCATTGAGCGAATGGCCAAGGACTAGACAAAGGATTAAGGACACCACCGGGCTGATGAATATTGGGAGCAAACCTCTGGGATTGGTCACATTTTCTTGCGTAGTCCTGAGCCTCTCTCTGCATATTGGGCCACCAATATCCCTGAGTCAGAGCTCTATGGGCTAAGGATCTCTCCCCAGTATGGCTTCCATAAATTCCCTCGTGTAGTTCTTCCAAAAGTGCCTCCATCGCTTCAGGATGTACACACAACAGGTATGGTCCGGAAAAGGAACATTTATACAACTTCTGATCCTCGGACAACCAGAATCGAGGCGCCTTTCGACGAATTTTATCTGTTTCAGACTTCTCCTCGAGCAGAACATCGCTTTTTAGAAAAGAAACCACGGGGTCCATCCAGCTAGGTCTGGGCCTTATCAGAAGGATATGGACGGCACCTGTGGTAGTTAAAGTCGATTTCAACAAGTCTTCGACGAGGATAATCCTAGGCAAACACTAAGCTGAGGACATCGCCAAAGTGGCCAACGAGTCCGCATGCGTGTTTCCACTTCTAGAAACATGCAAAAGGATGAAAGAATCAAACTCGGATTGTAAACATTTGACCTGGGTCAAGTACTCTTGCATTTTTGAATCTCTAGCCTCTATGGTCCCCGTCACTTGGCCCACAACTAATTGAGAATCTGAGGACATATGAACTGCATTTCCCCCCATTCTCCGTACCATATCCATACCGACTAAGACAGCTTCGTACTTAGCCTCGTTATTAGTGGCCAAGAATGCTAATCTCAATGATTTCTCAAAGGTAATTCCCTCAAGGGATACCAAAACAAGTCCAACGCCAGATCCCCTCTGGTCCGCTGCCCCATCAACATAAACTTTCCAAATCGGAGGCCCTTTGCATGTGATCATGCCAACTGATTTTTCATCCATGTGCGATTCCTTCGCAGTTTCTTCTAACGATGGTTCGGCAAATTCTGCCACCAAATCAGCGAGGACCTAGCCCTTCACCGAGGTGCGCGACATATATTTGATATCGAAAGCTTCCAAAATATTTCCCCACTTGGCTACCCTCCCCGAGTAGTCAACACTTCGCAATACTGACTTGAGAGGCAGTTGAGTCAAAACCACGACGGTGTGGGATTGGAAGTAGTGAGGAAGCTTTCGTGTAGCATGGACTACGGCAAGAATTGCCTTCTCCAAAGGTAAATAATGCAGCTCAGCTTCATTCAAAGATTTTCTGACATAATAAACCGGTCTTTGTACCCCACCGTTGTCCCTTATCGGAACCAGGCTGACTGCATGGATAGCTACAGCTAGGTATGCAAACAGGATTTCATCGACCTCCAGCCAAGACATGATAGGTGGCCGAGAAAGATATTCCTTAAGTTGCTGAAAAGCTAAAGCGCACTCCTCAGACCATTGGAATCCTTTCCATTTATTTAACAATTGGAAAAAAGGTCTACACTTATCAGCGGACCGAGAGATATATCTGCTGAGAGCAGCAGTCATCCTGGTCAATTTATGAACTTCCTTCGGATTTCGAGGTGGTTGTAAGCCCTGAATGGCTCTGACCTGTGCCGGATTTACCTCTATTCCTTTATGAGTCACCATGTAGCCTAGGAACTTTCCGGAGCCCACCCCAAAAGAACACTTTGAGGTGTTAAGGCGCAGCTTGTACTTCCTAAGTATTTGAAAGGTGTCGTCCAAATCTTTCACATGCATAGGTACTGTCTTACTCTTCACTACCATATCATCCACATATACCTCAATGGTCTTCCCAAGCTGAGATTCGAACATCCTGGTCATCATCCTTTGGTAAGTAGCCCCTGCATTTTTCAAACCGAATGACATCACTTTATAGTGATAATTCCCCGTAGGAGTAATGAAGGCAGTCTTCTCCTGATCACCCAACGCCAAAGGTATTTGGTAATAACCTTGGAAGTCATCTAAAAAACTCATCGGAGGATGCCCAACCGTAGCATCCACTAGTTGATCAATGCGAGGCATCGGGAACGAGTCTTTTGGGCAGGCTTTGTTTAGGTCTGTGAAGTCCACACATACTCTCCACTTTCCGTTCTTCTTTTTTACTACGACAGTGTGCGCCAACCATTCTGGGTAGAAAACTTCATTAATAGCCCCTGTCCTTTTGAGCTTGAGCACTTCTTCCTTGACGGCCTCGGCATGTTCTTTCGAAGAACGCCGAGGTGGTTGCCTCCTGGAATAGCGGCAGGGTTGACGTTCAAATGATGGCAAATGAAACTTGGGTCAACCCCTGGAGCCTTATAGGGATCCTAGGCAAAAACATCAATATTTTTTTTTCAAAAACATCACCAATTCCATCTTCTCTTGGTGTGGTAACCATATCCTAACTTGAAAGAACCTTTCGGGGTCATCATTTATGAGAAATCTTTCCAAATCTTCACAGTTGGCCTCCTCTACTGTCACCGCATCGGGCGCATCCAGAGTTGTTAATTGCTATAAGTCTTCTACAGTTGAGGTCGAGGATTCTGATTTGGCTTGATGCAGCACCGCGGCCGATATACATTGCCTTGCTACTGATTGGCTACCAAGAATTTCTTCAATCAATCCACCCGAGGGAAATTTCACTTTAACACGTAAAGTCGAGGAGACAGCACCCAAAGCATGCAGCCAAGGCCTAGCGACGATGGCCGTGATGGAGAATATGCGTCAACCACAATGAAATCTACATTGACCGTTTCCGAGCCCGACTGTACGGGCAATCGAATTTTTCCCTTTGGTAGAACAGCCTTCCCTTCAAAGCTTATCAACGGTGAGTCACAGGGAATGAGATCCCCCAGCCCTAACTTAAGCCCCTTGAATAAGTCAGGGTACATAAAATCTGCACCGCTACCCTGATCGACCATCACCCTCTTGACGTCATAATTCCCTATCCTCAATGTGACCACCAGGGCATCGTCATGTGGTTGGATAGTCCCAACCTTATCCTCATCAGAGAATCCTAAAATAGGCGTACTCCCTTTGATCCTCTTCAGCCTCGAGCCAGACTCCTCGGCCTGGGTATGTGACATCGCCATCACCCTTGTAAGACAAGAACCGGTCCTGCCAGGTGCAGCAAAGATGACATTAATCGTTCCCAAGGGCGGCCGAGATGAGTTGGTCTTCTGATTATTTGAACCCGAATGATTTCCTTGTCCGTTGGGTTGATACAGGTGCTGCTTCAATTTTCCCTCGCTAACAAGCTGCTCTAGATGGTTCCAAAGGGTCCAACAATTCTCGGTAGTATGACCCACATCCTGATGATACTGGCAAAAGAGGTTCTGATTCCGTTTCGCAGGGTCCCCCGCCATCTTACTGGGCCACTTGAAGTAGGGTTCCTTACAAACTTTCTCCAGCAATTGGTGCATTGGTTCTTGGAATACGGTATTAACTACTTGAGGAGTGGCTGAACCAGATTGCCTAGAGAAATCTCTCCTCGACTTATTGTTCTGGTACTTGTCCAACCTGAAATCCCTTCTCTCCTGGGGGATAACCTTCGCCTTACCCTAACCTTGTTGTTGATCTTTCTCAACCTTTTTGTACTCGTCAATGCGATCCATGAGGTGACGTACACTTCGCACGGGCTTTTTGGTCAGAGATTTCCTTAAATCGTGATCAGTTAGGAGGCCCACTTTGAAAGTGTTAATCGCCACTTCGTCAAAATCTCCATCGATTTCATTAAACAATTCCCAGTATCTGTCAGAATACGCTTTCAAAGTCTCACCCTCCCTCATGGCCTCGGATAACAATGAGTCCAAAGGCCGAGGGACTCTGCTGCATGTAATGAATCGAGACGCGAATGCCCTAGTGAGTTCCATGAAAGAATCGACAGACCCCAACTTTAGTCCGTAAACCATCTCATAGCAACAGGTCCCAGGCTAGAAGGAAAGACTTTGCACATCAAGGTTTCGTTCTGAGAATGTACCGCCATCCTTTGATTAAAATGGCTCACGTGTTCGACTGGGTCTGTCCTGCCATTATAGATGGTGAAGGTGGGCTGAGTGAACCGCCGTGGGAACCTTCCCTTCTCGATCCTGCGTGAGAAGGGTGACTTGGAGAGTTGGTGCAACGCTCGGCTCATAGCATCATTCCCCAAGCCCTTGGAGGGAAACTTCTTATGCCTACGACCTGGAAGCTCATCCTTCTCGCAAGAGAAGGTTTCGCTAGGAGGAGTCCTGGACCTTGGACTGTAATTGTTTCCCTAGGAACCCCTAGAGGAAGGATTGGACGGAGGTGAAGCCCGCCTTCGTCTGACACGGCGTAACTTTTTCTTAAGGTGGTCAATCTCCCTTTGCATGGCCTTGGCATCATCCTCATGGGTGGCCCTGCTCCCACCACGCGAATGGCTTGCATCAGGGTATACTGTATGCACGCTTCCCTCTCGATCCCTCCGACGCTCAAGACGCTCAAAATGATCTTTGCGCTAAGACCCCTGAGACTCTGCATGATGCGAACCTAAGCCTGCCATGATGTTCCAATTCCTTCAACACTAGATTTCCCACAAACGGTGTCAATTGTAAGTGCAAAATTTGTACCCGGACCCAAACGAGTGATGGGCTCAGGCCCAAAGAGCCTTATACAACGAAATTTGTAGAGTATGGGTTTGAAATCTAGGTTAGAGATATTGGAAAGTTGATAAACAGTCTAGAATGCCGCAATCTATGCAAGTAATAGATGAATATGACAAAAAACTCTCCTCGGACGTAAGCCGAGGACAATTTGTATAGCCTTTTTTTCTCTAACCAAAATATTACAATTTTTTGGTTTTCAAAAGAGATCCCCCCCTTCTTTCCTCTCTCATCCTCTTATATCCTTCTTCTTTTTTCCTATTTCATTCACGTGTAAAACAGATTTTCCTCCTAGATACTTGTCCCATCCACCACCTTCCTAAAGTCTTCAAATAATAGCTGGAAGACTGAATACTACTATTCAGAGGTCATTTCTCCATTAATGCGGCCAGGGAGGTAGATGCAGGGCCTTTAATGCGGTGGTAGCAGCTTTTTCCTTAGATATTTCTCACATGTTCCTGCTTCTAACGGGTGCTTGGATCATGCCTTTACCCAACAGATCTTTCAGAATTCTGTCTCTAAACCCTTTAGCAAGTCCCCTGGCCTTTACTGGGCCTGTTCGAGGAGATACTCCTCCTCGGACAACTCCTCGGCCCCTTGTAGCGCAGACTGACCTGTGGGCCTCAAAAACTCGGACTGAACGGACTTATACCAACAAACTAGGCCCAAACATGCATTTAAGTATTTTTACCCCCCACAATCCTTTAAAAAAGAATTTTTAAATCTAGTTTTTTAATTTAGAAAACAAAATAGATTTTTAACAAAAATTTTCAAATCTGAATTTTCAATTAAAGAAAAGAATGAACTTCAAAGAAATTCAAATCTGATTTTTTAATTAAAAAACAGAATGGGTTTTGAAATGAATTTTCAGATCTAGCTTTCAATTTAGAAAACAGAAGAGGTTTTGAAAATAATTTTCAGATCTGGTTTTTAATTTAGAAAACAGAAAAGGTTTTGAAAATAATTTTCAGGTCTGATTTTTAGTATAAAAAACAGTAGAGATTTTGAAAATAAATTTCAGATCTGATTTTTAATTTAGAAAATAGTAATGATTATGAAATTAGTTTTAAGATCTGATTTTTAGAATAGAAAAAGAATGAGTTTTTAAAATAAAACTTCAGATCTAGTTTTTAGAATAGAAAAAGAATGAGTTTTTTTAAAATAAAATTTCAGATCTGATTTTTAGAATAGAAAAAGAATGAGTTTTAAAAATAAACTTCAGATCTGATTTTTAGAATAGAAGAAGAAATATTTTTGAAAAGAATTTTCAGATTTAATTTTTTATTATCAAGGAACAGCAGATCCAAAATTGTATCATGCATATTCTACATCTATATGATCAAACATATACACATGAACATATAATCATTATATATTTCCATGAAATAAAATCCAAAAACAAAAGAAGATTCATGTTAGAGATGCATGGAGAATTGAATTGGATGCACATGTTAATGACAAAACAAACACGTAGATAAAAAAGATGGAAGCAATGCCTGCATCAATGCATCAACAAATTCTACAAGAGAATGAGAAAATTACTTTAGCGTTAGAGAGAAAGTGAGTCTCTCTAAGTATTAAAGAAATTACACTTAACAAAAAAGGAAGTCTTAAAGTTGAACTTCTAGAATTTCTTTAACGTTAAGGGCAGAAGAGTGTCGAAATCTGAATTTAATTCTCTATTTATAGAGGTGATGTGCTTAAAAAAATAAGAAAATCAGTAGATACGAGTTAGGTCAAATTTTATCCCTAAAAAATCGAATCTAATGTGTTTAAACCTGATCTAAAAGTTTCTGGGCCGAATTTGGGACCCGTGCCAATTGGCATTGTTGAAGTGCCAATTGGCATTGTTGAAGTGCCAATTGGCACTTGCCATGTGCCAATCGGCACTCCTAGAGTGCCGATTGGCACTCTTGGGTGCTCGACCCAATTTTCTCTTTTGGTTTGATTTGGGCTCTTTTTTAGGGATTTTCTAAGTTGAAAATTGCACTTGGACGTCTTTTAAACTTGTATTCTAAAATAAATCCATCTTAATTTGATAATCAAATCCTTAAAATAATAATTATCTAAAACGTAATTTTTTTAAAAAAAAACTTAATCATCAACAACTCCCTTATTATCTAATTATTCATTTTATTCCTATGCAACCAAGCTTATTTTTTATAAAATCCATCAGTCAATCATATAAATTACTTGATTAATTTTAATTATTGACCAATCAAAATTAATTTCAATTAATCACACATGATCAACTTCTCCCACATAAAATGCATGTAGACCATGAAAACTTGATCTTATAATATCTTTCAATCCAATTGTCCAATCTGGGAATTGGGCATATCGTCGCGATCGTCAAAGTCTCACAATCATTTTTATGATATGTGATGAATGATTTAATGCATGAAAAAATTCAATTATGATTTTTCGGTATTCAAAATGATCATTTCAATCATCTTCCAAGATTAAATTATGGATGCAAAATTAAGTATATATATATATATATATATATATATATATATATATATATATATATATATATTAGAATATTAATGTGTAAAATTAAGGAGACATTGGAAACTTCATAATTACAGTTGCAGTTTTTCCTTAGAAAATCATTTAATTATTCTATGGAGAGACTTCCATATCACCTTAGTAAGTCTTCCACTAGCTAATGCATATTACCTTTTTTCAAACGTAATTTTGATTTTTTTAAAAGAAATAATCGAATGCCAATAAGAAGATAGAAAAGATAAGATGGAAGGTCGTCTCCCACTTCTCAATAAAAAGACCCAATTAGAACGAGAGATAAAACAAAGTCATCGACATTATAAAAGTTTGCCCATTTAGCAAGATTATGGGTTAAATGGTTTGTTTGCCTTTTTACAATACAAAATTTGACACAATAGTTTGTAAATTACTATTTTAAGTATCTTTTTATTTTATGTTTTAAAATTTGATATATCTGTTTATTATTATTTTTTACTCCTTTTTCTTCTCTTTTTTTTAAATTGTTATTTTTTTTCTTCTTTGTTTGCCTATTTATTATTTTTTATAAGTACTATGCAATTTATTTTGTAAAATCTGACCTCACTCCTTTTTACTCCTTTTTATATACTTAACAATGTGAGAAATTCACAATTCAAAAATAAATAAATATCATGAGAAACCTTTAGATTTTCTTTTGCTAAACCCTTTAGCATTAATTATAATTATTATTTTGCAAGAATCTTCTACCTATGGAAAACACATAAAAAGGTTCATGTTAAATTTGGTGTAACTTTGAGTAATATTAAACTACCTAAGAACTTTTTTTTTGAATTAATAATTTGAAAATTTCACTATTGTAATTCATCTTTTCTATTTTATTAACACTCATGTCAAATTTCTTACCAATCAAATATTGTTTACTGTTGGATCTATAAACTCATTTTTCATGCATAATCAACACTTTACTCTCTTAGTCTATACCTCCATTTACACTTACCCTTCTGAATTATAAAAATGCATGATCACCCCTCTAGACTAATGCTTGTGTGACACTCTATGTCATGTCCGTCTATTTGGTAGTTAAGTTGGTTGAAAAAACAAGTCATGCACGTGACTCACATGACTTTTTCTGTCCAACCTAACGGCTAAATAGACGGTAAGGTGCAAGATGTTACATAGATGTTAGTTTAGGGGAAAGTGTAATTTCTCATTATTCCCCAATAAATAAATGAGAAGATTACAAAACTGAACTTTGCCTTAATTTTTTTTTTAAGTTTTTATTTATTAATAAGTTACACGCACACTTATCCATTTATTTTGAAATGAGTAGATTGGATTTTACCATGTCATTAAATTTTTTTTTTTTTTAACTTTGAGTATTGTCATTTTGGTATCTATTTAAAATTTCGATGATGTGGGAAAAATTAATCAACTAATTGCAAAATGAATAAATATGATTTTAAAAACTCCATAGTGAAGTAACCTAAAAATTCTAAAAGATCCGAATCCTAGTCAAGTTAGACCTCATTAGTATGAAGACAGGGATTAGCCAAATCAACCATCTTCATTATAGACATCATCAACAATAAACAAAGCCTTAGTCCCAAAATTTATGGTTAGCAATAGATTCTCAACATATTAGTTATGATGTTTATTACAGATATGTGTGTTGACAAATGGTTCCCACACAACTCATTCCTTAGCGTCCTAAAACGTCGAACATCTGCCACTTGGATAGTCATCCGGAGAGGGCAGCATTTATTACTTAAAGCATTACATTGAAAATTTGGGATTAGGAAACAAGTTCATTTTTGGCATGATAATTGGTTACCTGTTGGTCCACTTATGTCAAAGTCTCATTGGCTCCCACCCTGCCAACGAACATATATTCACAATTGTAAAACTATTAGATCATCTAAAAGACCGACAATTGCATCTAATCCCCCTAAGGATCCCCACCATATCATAGACTTCATTCTAGCTATTACAAATGCATGGATTATGAAGTTTGGAACTCAGTACTCACCGTCAACACTTATTCACTTCGTAAATACTACAAATGTCTCGCTGAACCTCACCCCCACTCCATCCTAGAATTGGTTATGGCTTACCAAGCCTCCAAAACTCATTTACTTTTCTAAGAAATACGTTTAGAACTATAGACCTCTCAAAACGCCCTTTTGAGACTACACCCTCGGAGTAGGTTTTCAGAACACGTGAATTCTACAAGATTGTCATTAAGCCAGACAAATGAGCATTTGGAGCAATGGCTGAACGGTTTTTCCATCCAAATGAGCAGCGCTGCTTTGGAGTTTGGACAGAGCACGAAGTACTGCCACTTACATCTTACATGACACAAGGGTTATAAAAATATTATTTTGAAGGTTGAGAATTGAGATGACTCTTATATTGCCTTCCCATGTTTGCATAGATGAGCAAACAACCCAAGTACCAACCATAGGCATTTGTGGTTGTTTCTAATCGCAACAAATTACTCGTTAATTTGTGAAGGGTGATGGTACAAGTACAATGCCAGTACCAAGAAGCGAACTTGCGTGTTGACCAATTAACATTCAAGGGAGTACATACCAAATTGAAGACCCAAGCGATCTCATAATGTTTATTACATTTTTACTTTTATTTTAATTTCTTTTTTGCTTGAGCTCTCCCTTTGTATACTTCTCGTATACTTGGATTGTGCCCTTTTTGTGTTTTTTATAAGGTAAAATGCAAAAACTGACCCTCTAAGTTTCATCAGACATTTCAACCATCTAACTTTGCTTTTGTTCATTTCAATCATCTAACTTTTAAATTTATTCAATTAAGGCTTTTCCATCAACTTTTGTTACATGTTGTGGTTAATTTTTCTATTTTATAAATTTTTCTTCAAATTTCTTAAATTAAAAAAATTCAATTAAAGATTGAAAAATATTTTCAGATTTTTTTTTCAAAAAATTTTAACAAAAGTTAACAAATAAGCCTTAATTGAATAAATCTGAAACTTGAAAAACTGAAATGAACGAAAGCAAAGTTAGAAAGCTGAAATAAAATCTGAAGAAAGTTAAAAGGTCAATTTTGCATTTTAGCCTTTTTTTTATAATTAGAAGTAGTTTCATTTTTTGAGCTCCAATTATTAGTGAAAACTTCCAACATTATATGAATGCGGATATCCTTTTCTTCTTCTTTTTTGCTGAATGCGGATATCCTTTTCTTGAGCAATCATTTTCAATCCACATGATCAATTGTATGCATTAAAAAAGAAAAAACTATATCATTTTGCAGAAATCCATGTTGACTGAGTCACCTCTAAAAATGTAAACTAGCCATCTATGTTAAACATACACATTTTTTTTTTAAAGGGAAACTACCATTAAAAAAGAAAAAATTTGCCGGTAGAGATTGCATTCTGGAGGAGCTAAGTAATTAAATCATTATTTTGCTTGTTTGATTAGAGATGCAAGTATGAAATAGAAAGCAGAACAGGATAAATTAGAAAATAGAAGGGGACAAATAATGGGTAGAAATCTCAAAGGGTAAACAAATTTTGGCTAGCCATTGTTTCATCCAATGGGTCACCATCCACATCAAGGCTGAGCAAAATATACAACTAACCATTTTGAATTACAAGGACATAATTCAGGGTAATTGGCCAAATAAAAAACGGGCATAAGTATGACAGACCAAAAATTATACACCGGGGGAAAACAACAAAAAGTAAAAACAATAACTCCCATTAGTTGGGAAGTTAGAAAATAGATAACGTAATGAAAGCAGCAAAGCCCTACACAAATATGCTGCTGGCTAGCAATCAAGTCAATATAGAGAGAATTCATACAGGTGCCTCTCCATTACTATACTTGTAGAAAGGAACAATCAGATTACCTGCAGGATAGCATCCTTCAGAATGAGTCAATGATTCTGAGCCACTAAGACTTTTTAGAGAGGAGTGTCGCTGCTGTAAACACTGCTTCTTTAACATATGACGAAATCTCCATGCACCTACACCATTGCAAGTAACATTAATCAGCACAAAAGAAAGATACTGAGAGAATCAACCACTTGATTTACTAGACTCAAGATTTTGTCATCTAATTTCAGATAAACACAGCACACTTCATATATAACTAACAAACAAAATGATTTTGTCCAAGGAAATGTCATGATATCCTCACAGTTTACTGCTCCCGCAAGTAGTGACTTTTTAGATTGAATTTTTTAAAAACTATTTTTGGTATTGTTTTTGAGATATAAATCTCAGTTCAATATTGAGACTGCTGTTCTGTAGTTATAGACATGATTCAAAATGAACTACGGTGACTTCCAAGCTGTATTATAAGTTTGGGTAAAAACTAAATATCGCCATCATGATACAAGTAAAAACCAATCAGAGGTAATAAAATTTTCCATTAAACAAGCGTGTCATGTTGAATTTCAGGGAAAAAAATTATATAGAAAACACAAGTTGATTTGGCTGTGCCCTTTGGTAAATAATTTGACTTCTCAAGGTAATAGATTTTGACAGTTTCTTACACAATAATTTTGGGCTCTAATGATTGGTTGGTAAATTAGAGTACGTGATCCTGGGTTCCAACTTTGTCTCCACCCTACCTCTCGTTTAAAATTAAAAGTTCAAGTTGAGCCCCATTTATTGAGGGGGATTTGGGCTCATACATGAGTAGTGTTAGAAAAAAAAATTTAAATGATTAAATTCACCATTTTCTATTAGTATAAGTTTTTGGATTAAGTGATAATTTATTAGAATTCATGCAAAGAGAACAAGCAAAAGCAAGTTAGAACTCATGACTATGAGCCTTACTCATCAGTTCTCCTCAAACTATTGAAAGCAGAGATCATATTCTTGCTTATTTCCACAAGAGAGTTGCCTCTCACATCTTCCTTGGAATCTGAGATGGCTTCAGCAGGGCATTGTTCAGACAATAGCAACAATTGAGCCTGAAAGAGAGTTTTATCTGAACTTATCAGCAAGAAAGGGAGCTCTATCCCAAAAATGGTACAGATGACAAGTTAAAGCTTGTTATATATTAACCGCATATGTCAAGATATATACGAAAATAATTCATATTAGTCAATATGAAGACAGGTATACTAAAAGAATGAGTCGTGGTAAAACACAATAACCTGTAGCTGTAGGGCATCAAGAAGTAAATGTTGCTTGAGATACTAGAAGAATCACCTTATAACCATGTGCTAAAAGCAACTGAATTTCTTTTATACCAATCCTTTTTATGATGCCTTTTGTGCTAGTACCATTTAAAAAGCACTTCAAAGCTCCATTGAAAGTTTCATCATCTACAAAATCAGTTGATCTTCGAGTACGAATAGAAGGCTGTGCAAAATGGGATGCAATTAACCATATGAAGATAATACAATAGTAGGAAAAACATATCGTATTACCTTTAAAATCATGTCAAGGACAGTTTTCCTCTAAGCCGGATTAAAGGAATCTCCACTAACCCGTTATGTGACAGTTCAACTGATTATCCACATGTATTTTTTTAGATAATTCATTAAGTCATTTAAATTAGTCACATGACTTTAATATGTCATGTAACTAAAAATGCTCATATAAGTCACCATTTAGTAGGTTGGATGAACATAGGAAAGTTCTGTCCCCAAGTCAAAAAGCCTTGATATATAAAGGCAAACATCATAGACATGAATCATTTGGGACCATTTAAATGGAGGTACCAGTAATCTAACAACTTACTTTTGCTATGTACTTCCAGAAATACTGCAAAATTATATCCAGCTTCCATTTGGGTTCATTGAAGACCTGCAAACCATCCCCATTATTGGCACTAAAAAAATATTGGCATTCTTAAAAATAAAAGAAGACCAAAATATATTGTCAGTCCTTGAACTTCAGCCCATGAGCAATTTTAGACCCTACAATTTAAAGCAATCACTTTTAGTCCCAAACGTGTCTAACGAAGTGATGACATGTTAATTTTTAGTTAGGGCACGTCATCGTTCCATAGAGAGATTTAACAGATGTTAACAAAAGGACCTAAAGCAACCATTTTAAGTTTGCTATGAACTAAAAGCAACCACTTAATCTTCAGGTGCTAAGCACTAAAGTTTAGGGACTAACAGTGTATTTTCCCATAATATAACTACTAGAAAATTGTAACTTACCAAGACACAATAAGAAACTAGAATCACTTGAAACTATGGAAACACGGACCTTTACAAAGTAATAGCAAATACAAATTGTGCAATAAATTAGGAAACAAATATAATCAGAAAAACTTAGCCAACTTACTCTCCATTTGTTTCAACAAAAAATAATTTCCTGGGACATGAAAATGACTTGTTTTTTCTATTTTTGGTTGGTACATTGAAATTGATCCTGAAAACATTTTCCGATGTTTAACTTGCATAGAAATCACTAATATTTCATGTTGGTGAGGAGGTGGCAATAGTAAAGGTGGTGTGATGGTGGCAATGTGGTAACAATGATGTTAGTAGTGTTGGCAGTGGTAGCATCAGAGGTGGTGTGGCAATGGCAGTAATGATGCAGCTGAAAATCTTGATCAATAGAAAAATGGTTACAAATCTAAATGTTTATCATGTGCAACATCATAGTAGATTAAGAATTTCCTAGATAAAAAAATAAAATAAAATAAAATAAAAAAGTAAAACTACGCACTAATGAACCCCCTCGTTCAATATTTAATAAGGGATACGGATTTTTTGGTATGTGGTCAGAGTTGCAGCTAACACCTATGCCATTGTTTTCTGGATAAAGCCAAGTGCCTATTGAGGCATCCCCATCTTTTACAATGCATTAAACAACGTATTCACATGTGTGGGTACATATAAATACAGAAATGCACACTTATTGCAAATGAGAGAGTAGAAAAAATATTTGGATGAATACCTGGAGAAATGGGGAAAGTAGGCCCTTATTGTAAGTTAGTTCATCAAGAATTATCTCCAACAGTGGGGTCCTGCACATATTCCAGCAATGCTTTTATTTTTCAACAACTATACACAAACACAGACCAATACCTAAAATTTCACTACTTGAGGAAAAGAAACAATAACCTCACACCATCGGCTCTGGTAGTCAAACCTTTCATATCTGCTTTCTTCTTTGATATATCAAGTTCCATAATCTAAAGAGTTAACATTATTAGAGCCCATGGTGAGACTGATTCAAACATCCTGAACTAGAGGATGTTTTGGAACTTACTAGTATCAGAAGTTTCTGCATGGCAATGCAGGTATTCTGTCCTATTTCAGGCAAAGAAATTGCCACAGCAGTGTCACAACGGTCAGATGGTTTTGCCACATAATTCTCCGAGCACATCTTATCATTACTGAATGCAGATTGAATTTGACATAGTCCACATATAATGGTCAAGCAATCTCTCACTAAGCCTTTGTAGTTTAATTTTCTTGACCCCTGCAAAAGAAATCTAGTCTAAACCTCACATTCTCTCAAATAAATATTAAATAGTGTCTCCAAGAAGCAGGAGTCTGAAGTTAAATCTCTGTAAAGAAAGACAACAGAAGAGCCATGATATAGAACATCAATAGATGATTAAAGTATTAGTACTGTAAGAGTATACCAGAAGCACGTTAAGCAAAGATTCCCTCAGAAGGGCCCAGTTCATAGTTTCTGCAGCACACAATGAACTACTTCAACCTCCCAAAGATGTGATGGCATAAAAGAAACAAATATCAGCATACCTTCATACACACTGTTACGAGGTAGTATATCTGCTTCAAGAACATTCACAAGATACTGGAACAGTAACATGCTCCCAAGGGACTGCCAACAGGTAAAGTAACAAATAAGAACCTAACAAAATTTGTGCCTAAGTGAAGTGATAAAGCCAAGGAATTGATAGCAAATACCTACTGGATATAAATCACTCAATTGTAAAAGAGCATCAGATACGATATATACAATTATACTGAAAGAGTCAAGGAATTCTAGGTCAAAAAATCTGAAACAGAAGTTAATATCAATAAGGGGCATTGATGATGTATTCCGTGTGGCCATTATGAAGCAACATGTTCATAAACTGGGTGTAGCAAAAATGAGATTGTCAAGATAGTGGAAATACAAAGAAAGATGGAATTCAAAATGAGGAAATTCACTTAAAAATAGGGGCTGGTCCATATTAATGAAAAGATGAGAGAGAGTCTAATGGCTTGGTCTTGTGCAGAGAAGAGCAATCAAGGAACTTGCAAGGAAGAGTGAGTTGATTCAAGTCAAAGGAAAGGAATAATAAACGTTAGAAGAAGGTCATAGAACAGCATTTGTAGAAATAGTAAAAAAAGGACGTCAATTAAAGAGGTAACATAGAGTATGACTTCAATGAATAATGGAAAAGAATACATGTGAATGTGATCCAACCTGATTAGTATGTTAAAGATCCATAGCCAACTTTAGAATTTTGGGACTACAGTTTGGTTGTTGTTAATGATGCATTGCATGTCTATAGGGAAATTACTTTATTAGTAATGTTTTCAAACAATTGAAACAGGAAAATGCAATCAAGAAGTAGCGAATTCATTTAGGAAATAAACCTACATTGTCAAGTACATGATTTGTTGCATATGAGATCACAAAGTAGTTATTACACATGCACACACACAACCAAGAAATAGTGAACACATTTAGTAGAATAATCTACATTATTAAGTACATGATTTGTGGCATATGCCATCATCAAAAGGCTTTGAATGAGAGCACAAGAAATTATGACCACTATTAGAGAATTATAGAGATATTATTGGGTTGTACACATTTATTATATGAGTGGTACTCGTCTATAAAAGTCTAGAAGATTGAACTGATGAGGTATCCCTACCAGGTGTCACCATCAAAATATTCTCCATCTTATAACAAACTCTCCCATATATAATGAATGAATGAATGGTTTTGGGGATGGAATCTTGGAAACACAGGTCCTCCTTTTCTGTACAATTCCATCTTTTAGTCTCTTTACTTAACATGGTATCAGATCATTAAACCCCATTCACTTCTGATTCATCTCACATCACTCTTGTTTTTGCAAAACACCTTTTTCTGCTAATTTTTCTTTTGTCCATACTAAGAGCAATGTGATATCTCTGTTCACAGCAATAAGCAATATATATGACTCTCTAACAAGCTACATTAAATCTACTAAACATGGTTGAAGTATTCCAACTCACTATTTAGGCTCCACAGAATGCTCTGCTCGGTACTCTAGAATTGAAGCAACATCTATTGGCACTTATACTTCTCTTTCAACACTAGGTTCCAGTGGTCTAGATGTTTCTTCACCAAAATCTCAATACCAACACTATTGTCTCTTGTGTGGGGAGCTACAATTTAATTGCTAGTGGTCATCGGTAGAAAGGAAGGATCCATTAACATGATCCATGAAGACAGGTCTTAGATGAATTTCAGTGTGGCTTTTATTGATACCAAAGTGGGCTCCATTACCAATTGGGATTCAGAATACGAACAAGCATCTTGTATTCTTCAAATTGTGCTAAGTAATTAGTAGGACTGAAGTGATATTCTCTTGCCTCAAACTATTTTTTCGATCTAAAAGTCACCCAAATAGGATTTGAGGTAGAGGTTTCTCTTGATAGGAATATAGGACTGAGGTGATATTTTTCTGAGGTTTTCTTTCATTTGAATCATTTCTAACCAAATAGCTATAGTATGCTTGTTCCTTATAAAGAGATGTTCTCCACACTCTACCAATATTTTTTTTCCTCTACTAATGAGCTTCATCTTGACAAAACCCAGGTATGGACTAAACGTTGCTGTGTTTTGAACCTTGATTGGCTAATGACAAGCACATATGGGTCAAGGCCCACGTACGGCTTGATGTTAAGCTAAATTAATTACATGGGCTAGTGGGCAAACCCATATGCATCATTACTTGTTTTCAGGCCTTCAATTTTATTTACAATGGATTGGGTCTGAAATTCACAAGACCAAGTGGCGGTGTGTTAATTTTGGTCAAGTTGCACTATTTGGTTGTAGGCATGCAAAACAAGTAAAACAAAGATCCATTATAATGAACATCAACCCAAGCAGTGATAGAATCGGCACAGCTCCAATGGCAATGAGTCAATATTTTCCAACAGAGTAATGGCCGCAGAGCAACCTGTCAAGCAATTGGGGCAGCATGGCTCGGCTTCAATGAATGAAAAAATTGATTTACAATGAGGTCTAAGTGGAATGAAGATGCCATCGGCAATATTGCTTTGATGTGATGATGACAAAAATGTAGGACCCGCTTTTGCATGTGGGATTGTCAGTAGAAACTTGTTATAGCAAGCATGGATGCTGCTTTGGTCTCGATGACAGTTAAGGTGAAATCAGCAACATGGGCTTCAATAGGTTTTATAGTGACAACGGAAGAATACGTTTGGGCGGTAGCATTTGGGACTCACAATTGCAATCTTCACAATCTAGTGTAGGCAAACTCACAAGCTCAATTGGGAGAACCCAAATGGATGAGAGGTGGCCCTAGGTTTGTTTGGGTTGTGATCTAGGCGGTTTGGAAAGTGTTGCCAAGCTCAGTATGACGATGGTGTTTGGGTATTTTTTAACGAACGCTCACATGGATTTGTTTAGGGATAAATTATGAGTTTTTAATGGGGTTTGAGTTGACTTAAGATTGGATTTGAAAGTTTTGGAGGCTAGGTTCACGGCTTGGTGGTGGAGGCTTGAGCTTTGGGTTGTAGGCTAGAATGCATGGACACGAACACAGGTCTGGGTACGAGTATAGGTACGATACGGTGACACAAGTAATTTTTGAAAAATTATAACATGATATGGCAGATTAGACACCATTACAACATGGGTACGACACCCCAAATGAAGTGTCCGTGCATCCTAGGTTGCAGGTGACTAGGTGGTTGTGATGAATCGAACTTTGCTCTGGTACCAAAGCTTAAATAAATTTTACCAAAATAAGAAAGAAGAATACAAGAAATTCTAATCTTCGCCACCTAGAATGGCATGAAACGTAGGCTTCAGCACCTATTGTTGAGTGGAATCAGCACTAAACATGAGCATAATACCAATAAAATTTTTATCATAGACTGTCCCCACTAGAGTATAATAGCACACTTAAATAGCTAATAAGACTGGACTATAACCCTAATTGACTTGGGCCAAAGCTTAATAATTGAATTCTAAAGATAAACTTGACTCTAAGAAATAAAATAAAATATTAATCATGTAATAGCTAAAAAAAACCTAAAATAAAATGCAATCGACCAATAATAAACCTAAAATTGACAATTTTCTTCTAAAATTTAATACAACTGTCTTCGCACTTTCTGCATCAACCCTTTCTTCTAATTGTTTTTTTTTTTAAATAGAAACCTTTTTAAATAAGAACCCTTTGGACTTGCCTCTCCTTCCTAATTTCTAAGGTAAAACTTATTCCCTCACCCTTTTTCCATCTTTAATATTTTACTTCTAATCAAACATATCCTAAAGGACAGGGCTCCCCTCAAAATATTTTAAGATATGTGCCTCTACAAAAGGCTTACCTAATTTCCACCTTACCAAACAAGGTAAGACTTATTCCCTCACCCTTTTTCCATTTTTAATAATTTACTTCTAATCAAACATATCCTTAAGGACAGGGCTCCCCACAAAATATTGTAAAATATGTGCCTCTACAAAAGGCTTAACATGAGGAGGAAGAGTGTTACTGAATTGAAAAAAATGAGATGAAAACCATAATAATGGGGCACAGCACCAGTTCATGTTTGCACCTATATTCAATATATGCGTACAATTGGGTTTTGTATTTGTTTTCCCAAACATGATCTTTACATTTTGCATTCCAAGTTTATCAAGATAAACATAGGGTTTAGAACCAACATCCATGTACACTCTACAAATGAATCACATTCATGTGACTGCAATTAACATACTTCGCTTTACTAATATGACCTATGATCAAATATGCCAGGCCCTTCCAATGAAGCCAGAAAATAAGTAAACCAACCTTTGTGTCTAATGCTTGAAATTTTTCTTCACCAGCCACTGCAGCAAGGTCTTGAATCAGAAGATGAAAAGCCTGAGATAAGCATTGACACTTATTTGAAGGCGGAATTGCAGTAATTAAGACAGTTAAAATCAAGTTCAAGTGCTCAACAATCAAACACTCCAGAATAGTAAGATATAGGAACTAAACGGCATCATCCATCATTAATATTTCCATCATATAACAATAAAAAATCTCTGCAGTCAAAAATGATTCAGGTTGTCAGCCTGATGGGGAACATAACTGGTGGCCCCCTTTAAAGATTTATAAGTTATAAGAGGCAAGGATAAGCTGGTTCTAATGCTCAAGCATTATTTGGGATGTTTTGGATGATGGAGAGCTCTCTTAGGACATAGCTTATTAAGTTTAGAGTATTAAGTTTTCTTTTACTGTTTGTTTCTGTTTATCTTTTATTGGATTAAGGTTTAAATTAAGCTTTACCAAAATAAGGGCAATCTGGTCATTTTCATATATCTAGAATGGGCTGTCCCTGGCTGTATGAAAAGCCAATCACTCTTATTTTTTGTTTTTAAGCCCTTTTCCTATTTGGTTTAGAAGCTCTTATGTACTTTTTCCTTTGTTATTAATAATTCTAATCATTCTAGGAATAGGTTATTAAGAAGTCTCGGTCCTTCTAGGAATGGATTTAACAATAACCTATAACCTATATAAAGGTTTTATTGCAGTAAAATTCCAGGAGCTTACTCTCAGTTTTGAGGGTGTAATTGCCTTCTCCAACCTAAGTTTGATTTCTTAGGAAAACCTAGGTGTGATTGCCTAGTATTTTATCTTGCTTTATTTCATGTTGTATTCATTGATTTAACATCAAACAGCCATCAACACATTCAAAATCTCATCAAGAGTCTAATTTAGTGCTGAATATCTAAAGATTCTACATAAAATCCATTACTCTATACCTATGTGTCACAAACCACCACTTCCCACGTCCTCCCCACAACCAAAAAGTCTACATGCTCATAGAATGCAAAAACCTGTTTTAGAATCATGGAAACGCACAATTGATATTCACAACTAGGTTACTTTTTATAGACATTAACTCACGATTCAGAACTTCGTTCGCCAGGTGAAATATTTAAGATAAAAAGTTCATAAAATATAACACAAAAGAAAGAGGGAAAGTAAAAAAGTTGCAAAAATCTTGATTTATTAAGCACCTCTAAGTACTTCTACTTTCTTTATCTCCCTTACAATCCAAATGGAGTCCTAGAAATTGTAGATGAGGACAGTTTTTGAGAAAAAATTAAATAGCTTTCTTAGTAGAAACACTAGTGCTGTAGTGCAGTTTATTGCGGATTGGTCATAGTGAGCAATATACAACTTACTAACGTCTATGAATTACAAATTAAAGGAAACAGAACAAGAAAGCCAAGAACAGCAAATCAAACTCACAGAGGAATCAAGTGTTGCACCAGACTTTTTGTGTGCTGCTTCTCTCTCACTATCATTGGTACCCAAGCCAAGAACAAATGGCAACCAAGCCTAAAAGAAAACAGAGAGAATTGATTATCATACACGACATAGAAATTTAAAAAATACAGCCATGAGCCTTCTAGCTCATCTAGCACCTCCTAGTATTTCTAACATAGACATCCAAGGTTCAAATTCCCCCTCCCAATTGTAACTATTGAATTATCAAAAAAGAAATTTAAAAAATATACATATAAATCACAAGTATAAGGGACACATTAAGCAGCCATAACCAATCTAATACCTCTTTAACCAGGTTCAAATTCTCCCTCCAAATTGTAACTACTGAATTATAAAAAAAAAAAGAAATTTAAAATATATATAAATCACAAGTATAAGGGACACATTCAGCAGCCATAATCAATCTAATACCTCTTTAACCACGACTAAGTCAAGTGAAGCGCTAGAGGATGAATTTGATAAATACACCCGAGGGTAACGCTGCATTGAAAATAAAATAAAAAAATAAATTAAAAAAAAATCACACAAGATCGAGAGTGATTCTCGTTAGAATTATGGGGCATCTGAGAAGTAAACTTTATGTTGAATTAAAATTAAGGGATCAAAGATACACCTTGTCTAACTCATTCAAAAGCTGAAAACTTGCCATAATCAGTTCTAGGGATTTACCAAGCCTCAATATCTGAAACACTGCCTCGCTCATTTTGCTTCACAACCAAATTCAAAACTTTCAAAAATAAATATAATATTTACTCAGGCTAAGAGAAACATAACACATTTTACTATAAAGAAGTGAAAAATTTTCCATTCCAATCCATTGGCATTTATGCAAATAAAGAAAATGATGGCTCCATTTTGAAAAGAACAATAATGAATATGGATTTTTATATATATATATCATTAGTTGGTAACACAGTCAATCAAAAGAAGAAGAAAAATTGCTCTGAGAGAATTACTTGGTTGGAGGAAATCCACTTTCTGGAACAATCGAAGCAGCAAAAATAGCTTCCAAGAAAGCAATCCCTACGCATCATCAATCAACAAATGTAGTCTTTAGCCTTTGTTTGGTTGGCAAGAAAATCGTAACAATAAACTTCAGAAAATTCAAATTTAATCATACTAGACACAGCAGGATCAGTAGACTTTTCAACAGTCCATTTCCGGGAAAGCAACATAAAATTGAAATCAAACTTCCTATTTTTTAAGCTCCTGCGGTTTTTTCTCGGAAACCAAACAGAGAATAAGCAAAGAATTTAAAAGTACATACTATCATCATTGGCGTCCTGAGTGTCTTTAGTCACGGAAGCGTCGAGAAAAGCCAAAATGTTCTCTGCAATTCCTCCTCCTTTATTGCTTCTTCCTCTATTGATATCGTTCTCCTTCTCCATCTTCAACTTCTCCAATGAGAAAATGAGAGAAAAAAAAATTTTGAAACCCTAATTTGTTAGAAACTAGAAAGTAAAGTTCTGATGAAGTTTTTAGATTTTGAAGGAAAATTAATAATACAACTGTTTTCGTTTTCCCGCCAAAGGCCCAGCCTGATCTACATGAAGATTCGTATGGAAGAAGATCTCGGGTCGTGCCCGATTAGGGCTGGGCCTTGTTGTGGGTCTCTAAAGAAAGAGGCAATGGGTGCAACGGGTCTTCTTGGGCTTGAAAATTTAATATTGTATAGGAATTACATATTTGTGAATTTTATATATTATTAGACAAATATATTATGAGACATTGGTTGTATACAATCTATATATAAGATACTAGAGTAGGGGTGTCAATTTGGTTAGCGTGTCGGGTTCGTGTCATATCAAGATAGGGGTATTCGACTAAATGGTTCAACCTAACCCGACTCATTTAATAATCATGTCATGATCCTTCAACCCTAACCCAACCTGTTAATAAGGCAGATTGACCTGACCCAACTCATTTGACTCGTTTAATAAACGAGTCTTGTTGGGTTGACACGAATGTAACACAACCCATTTCAATCCATCTATAAATAATTTTTTTTACATCTCAAAATTAGTGCATACACTTTAAGTTTTCAACCTACATTCAAAATAATATAGTTGAACAAAAATATAACAATCATCTAAAAATAAGTTCTTCACACTCCAACATAAGTACATACACTTCAGAGAGAGAGAGAGAGAGCAATAACCGGTTTGAGAGTTGACACTTTGAGTTTGAGAATTGAGCGTGAGAAGAGTAGTACGGCTGAAATATAAAATATAAAATAAAATAAAAAGATATTCATAAGAAGGTTTAAAGATTTAGGATACGTTTGGTACACTGAATGAGGATTACGATAGGAATTGTAATCTTTATTACTAGTAATAAAATGTGTTGTAATGTAATAACTGATAGGGTATGATAAAGTACCAACTCCAACATCGTCCATAAAGGTCATCCGTGACAAGGCCAGCGAAGCAAGGATTTTAGGAACCTCGTCAATGACTCATCCATGGAGGAAGAAGCTTGGACGAGCTTCACATGGTCAAGAGACAAAACCACGTCGTCTTGTCCTGGGGAGCGACAAATCTCGTCTTGAACAAAGGTCGTCCATAGGGGGAACGACTTTATCTCCAAGCGAGGTACAATCAACAGGAGGATCCTCGAACGAGGTCCTCATACTTAGAAAAATTCTTGAGTATGTACTACAACTCCTTATTACACGCATAACTTCCAATGACCGTTATGTGAGAAGTATATAACTCCTAAGTAATTGCGGAAGTTATATTTGAACCCTCACACCTCCTCAAATCCAGGGGAGGTTACAAGCTTGATAACTGTCTTCCGGACACTATATGAACGCCCATTAAGACCAAACAAAGGTATGTTTTACATTTCCTAAAAAGTTAGAACTCCTGATCTAGAGAGAAAAAATTAACTTTGTCATCGAAGGGTTCTTGGTCGGCGACCCCGGTCACCTTTGATTGCTTTCCTTTAGACCATCAAGATAACAAGTAGTCATCCCAAGTCTGGAGCATCCAGTCTACTGATTTTCTTTGCATCATCAGTTTGGCGCCGTCTGTGGGGAAGAGAATAGAGTGTTCTTTTCGTTCAATTATCTGCTTTCAACGATTAGCCTTTCCCAAACAAAAGGCTGAATGGTTCGAACAAGATCAAGGGCTACTAGTCCAGATCACCAGGAGAGTAGGGAAGCTTCTAGTAATCCCCTCCGTGATCGTCAATCAGCGCTTGCCATGCAACCGCCTTCCGTTCAACACATACAGTCTATGGATGTTGCTATGGCAGAATTACCCATCAGAATCAAGAGTTGAATAGGGAGATCAATCTAAGGAGGTAGCGCCAGGATGGCACACGGAAGGACAAGCCCAGGGTCGGGAAGGTGGAGGAGAAAATGTTGAGTCCGAAAATCAGTCAAGGGGCACTGCTTCACGAAGAGTGCCACACTTGGAGAGAGAGATGGACTAGATGAGAAAAGCCATGGATGAAATGAAGGAGAATATGAGGCAGGCGAACCCCGTGGATGATTTAGTTCACCGAACGGACTCCCCTTTCACGGCTTCCATCAACAGTCGCCTCTACCCCCGAAATTCAAAATGCCTTCCTTGGATTCGTATGATGGAAATCGTGACCCGTGTGATCATATCGTTACTTTCAAGACGACCATGCACCTCCAAGGGGTCTCGGACGAGATTATGTGCAGAGTTTTCCCTACCACACTTAAGGGGCCAGCACGGGTATGGTTCAGCAAAATACCCCCAAACTCTGTAGGCTCATTCGAGGAGTTGAGTAAGTTATTCGTCAATAATTTTATTGGAGGGCAACGCCACAAGCGTTCCTCTTCTAGTTTGCTAACTATAGAACAAGGGGAAATGAAAGTTTGCGGTCCTTCATTACCCAATTCAATAGAGAAGCCTTAATGGTGGATGAAATGGACGACAAGTTGTTATTGACTACCTTTTACAATGGGGTCAACTCTGACTTGTTCATTCATAAGCTCTATGAGCAGGAACTGTAGACTATGGCCGAACTCGTCCATTCGGCCCAGAATTTTATGAATGCTGAGGACGCTATTATAGCGAAGAAGAGAAAGAGATCAGAACGCTCGAAAACAGGTCACCAACGTTATCCAGATCAGGGTCTTCGTCCAAAGAAGGCTCGAGCAGAAGAAAAAAAAGAAAAAGATGGTAAGAAGGCGAGTTCCTCAGCCAGAAATCAGCAATACACACCCCTGAATATGTCATTAGAGCAAGTGCTTATGCAACTCAAGGATGATCCGTCCTTGAAGTGACCAGAGAAAATGAAAAGAGATCCTAACAAGCGCAATAGGAATAAGTATTGTCGCTTTCACAGAGACCATGGGCACGACACGGACGAGTGTTTTGATCTAAAGTAGCAGATAGAGAACCTTATGAGGCAAGGGAAGCTGAGGAATTTCCTTGGACGAGATCAGAGAGATGAGAAGTTGAAAGCTAAGGTGGAAGAGTCATCGCGACCCCCACTTGGAGAAATAAGAGTCCTTATAGGAGGAGCCTCGACAGCACAGTCGTCCAAGTCAAAGAAATCATATCTGAAGGTGGTACAAAACGTCCAGCTGTCTGGACGACCTCCCAGGACAAGAGAAGCAGACGAGCAAGCCATTACGTTTACAGACGAGGTCGCTGGACGGGTTCACCACCCACACGATGACGCGATAGTCATCACCTTACCCATTGCTGATTACACGACCAAGATAGTGTTGGTGGACAATGGCAGTTCGACGGACATTTTGTATTACCCAGCCTTCAAGCAAATGAGGCTAGGACGAGATCAACTTCGACCAGTGAATTCGCCATTGGTGGGATTTGGAGGAATGAAGGTGCAACCTGTGGGCACCATCACATTACCAGTGGTGGTTAGAGCGTATCCGCAACAGATAACCAAAAAGGTAAACTTCTTTGTTGTTGATTGTGCATCATCATATAATGCTATCATTGGAAGGCTAACTTTGAATAGTTGGAAGGCGGTAACCTCTACCTACCATTTTTCTGTTAAATTCTCGACCGAGCACGGAGTGGGCCAAGTGCAGGGAGATCAGTTGGCCGCCAGAGAGTGCTACCTAGCTATGTTGGCGATGGATGAGCACGTACAGACAATGAGTATAGACGAGAGAAGGATCGCAGCGGAACCCATTGAGGTATTAGAGGATGTCCCATTGGACGAGAGTAGACCCGAGAAGTTCACTAGAATTGGGGCAAGCATGGAAGAAAAGGCAAAGCATACTCTGATCCAGTTTTTGAAGAAGAGCCTTGATGTCTTTGCATGGAGTCATGAGGACATGCCAGGTATTGATCCAAGTGTCATTACTCACCGTCTGAATGTGTGTCCCTACTCCAAACCAGTGCGTCAGAAGAAGATGATTTTTGCTCCTGAGTGAGACAATGCCATCAAAGAAGAAGTCCAGAAGTTGATCACCGCAGAGTTCATTCGAGAAGCTTATTACCCAGACTGGTTAGCGAATGTAGTCATGGTAAAGAAGGCTAATGGCAAGTGGCAGATGTGCGTGGACTTTACTGACTTGAACAAGGCCTGCCCCAAGGACAGTTATCCATTGTCGCGCATAGACCAGCTGGTAGACTCGATGGCAGGTCACAGGCTGCTGAGCTTTATGGACGCTTTCTCAAGCTATAACCAAATAAAGATGGACGAGGCAGATCAAGAAAAGACTTCATTCATTACTAGTAATAAAATGTGTTGTAATGTAATAACTGATAGGGTATGATAAAGTACCAACTCCAACATTGTCCATAGAGGTCGTCCCTGACAAGGCCAGCGAAGCAAGGATTTTAGGAACCTCGTCAATGACTCGTCCATGGAGGAGGAAGCTTGGACAAGTTTCGCATGGTCAAGAGACAAAACCACATCGTCTCGTCTTGGGGAGCGACAAATCTCGTCTTGAACAAAGGTCGTCCATAGGGAGAACGACTTTATCTCCAAGCGAGGTACAATCAACAGGAGGATCCTCGGACTAGGTCCTCATACTTAGAAAAATTCTTGAGTATGTACTACAACTCCTTATTACACGCATAACTTCTAGTGACCGTTATGTGAGAAGTATGTAACTCCTAAGTAGTTGCGGAAGTTATATTTGAACCCTCACACCTCCTCAAATCCAGGGGAGGTTACAAGCTTGATAACTGTCTTCCGGACACTATATAAACGCTTATTCAGACCAAACAAATGTATGTTTTACATTTCCTAAAAAGTTGGAACTCTTGATCTAGAGAGAAAAAACTAACCTTGCCATCGGAGGGTTCTTGGCCGGCGACCCCGGTCACCTTTGATTGCTTTCCTTTCTTTTTCAGACCATCAAGACAGCAAGTAGTCCTCCCAAGTTCGGAGCATCCAATCTACTAATTTTCCTTGCATCATCAATAACTAAACCCATTCATTAGTTTGATTGTGAGTTATAACATTAGAATGAAACTTAACATTTATTTTAGGAAATATCTTACTCATACAATTATATCTCCTTAAAAATTGTTTCTTTTAAATTTAAGAGAGACATGTGTTATTTTTTATTATTTTTTATTTTTATAATTGTTAGATGTATATGGAAAGTTTGTTTATTTGGAAATATATTAAGGTTTGAAATTATTGCACTTATTAAGGAATAACTAATGCAACCTCTTAAAAAGGAATAGTTATTTCTCATTTTGAAGAATAGCTATTCATAAGGAATGACTATTCTTTGTAATAAAAATATAACTAAACTAAAGAATAACTAAACATACGAATAACTATTACATTACAGCGCCTATTACAGTCTACGAAACATGCCCTTAAGGTTTGTAGGGTTTAGAGATATAGGGTTTGTAAAGTTTCAATTTTCAATTATATCCTTGTAAATTTTTGTAATTACTTACTTTTCTTTTTAAATTTAAAATATATGTTAGATATAAAAGGTATTTGACAAATCGAAAATAAAATGAATATTTATTTGTTATACGAGTTAAATGGGTTGTGCTAAGTGGGTCATTCTTAGTTGATACAAATAAATTAGCATGTCAGACGTGTCTAATGCAGGTTACACGGGTTGACCCGCTTATGACATGTTTCTTATCGTGTCGCTTTCGAGTCGACCCGTTTATGACCCAAACCCATTAAGGTCCAACCCTAACCCGAAAAAACCTGTGTCGGGTTCGTATTGTGTTCGCGAGTTGGGTCAAACATTAACACTCTTATACTAGAGTGGATTCTAGTTAGCTCAATTGGTAAAATCTCTGATGGTTGAATAATATATTTGGAGTTCAATTCCCACTTACACCAAAAATCGACTAAGCGGCAAAAAAAACTATTTTAATGGATTTTTGATGTTGTGGTAGGTTGTTGTGGATGTGCAAATTGTAAGGTAAAGATTGTGTGATGGATGAAAATAAGTGTGGGAAAATTGGGAGGAAAAGAAACAAACTCAATAGTATATATATTTTTTTTTAATTTGATTAAAACAATGTAGTCTTGACCTAATAAAATGTATGTCATTTTCAAATAGATTATGTTAGGTGTGACATTTAACAAAATTGTGTTTAATGTTAGGGATTAAATGATTAAATCAATATTAAAAAAATCAATATCTTCAAATATTAAATACTAAAAATAAAGAATAATATCCAAAACTTTGAAGATATGGTTACATTATATTTTAAAATATAATTGAATTGACATGACTTGTTGACTACAAGGGAAAGTTGTTTACCTAAAAAAAAAATAAAGGGGGACAGTTGTTAGTTATTACATTTGATGGGAATGATTTTTTGTGAACTCCATATCGTCCATGGAGGTCGTCCTGGAGAAAACCAGGAAGATTAGAAACCTCGTCCATACAGGAAGGTGCTTGGACGAGATTAACATGGTCATGTGACAGAACCGCTGTCTCGTCCAAGATTCGTCCACCTCGATCTGAATAAGGTCATCCATGGAGGGGACGACCTTCCATAGAAATGACATGCTCGACTAAAGGATCTCTGGACGAGGAACCCTGGACGAGCCCTTGACACTTGGGAAAATTCCCGTGTACGAGTAACTCCAAATTACCCGTATAACCTCCAGTGACCGTTATGTAAGAAAAATGCAACTCCTAAACGGTTGTGGAAGTTATACCCGAACCCTTACACCTCCTCAAATCCAGGGGAGGTTACAAGTTTGATAACTGTTCTTAGGACACTATATAAACGCTCATTCGGGCAAAACAAATGTATGTTTTTACTTTTCCCAAAAAGTTGGAACTCCGAAAAGATAGAAAGAAAACTAACTTTGCCATCGGAGGATTCTTGGCCGGCGACCCGGTCACCTTTGATCGCTTTTCTTTTCTTTTCAGGTCATCGAGAGAGCAAATAGTCCTTTCAAGTCCGAAATATCTAGCCTACTGCTTTTCTTGGCATCATCATATTTATTTTACGGTAAAAGGATCAATTTTAATCCTAAAATGAAGTGTTTTAATCCTAATAGTTAGCCACTTACTGCACATCCATAATAAAAGTTAAAAAGAATTTAAATTTCAAAGATATCAACTACTCTTAAAACTGAGAAAAGGTATGTAACATTTTTTAAGGAGTAGTAAATTAATAATTACTATAAAAAAAATGTAAATTGAATTTCACATAGAATTATACAAATGATAAATATAATTTATGTTACAAAAGAAATTTTTTTACAACAATTTCTTAGATAACAATTACTTTATGCGAGGTTTAAATTGGATAACCATTAACATAATACATCAAATATATAATAATACCCTCTAAAAGAAAAGTAGCGTAAATTACATTTAAAAAAAGTAGCGTAAAAAATGTATCTTCATTTCTACACCTACCCCTAACACAAAACAAAAAAAATCGCTCCTCTTCTTTACCAACCCGAAAATCCCAACCACCATACAATTAAACGGATATAGATAAGCACTATGCTTATCTAATCCAATTCCAACACTAACACACTCAAAAGACTTCCTAATGATAAGGATAATCATAGGTTAACCCCTTATTCAAAAGAGTAGCAACTGAAAAGAAAAGATAAATTGATCCACATCTAATATGGACTTTATAGGCCATATAGTTTGTATGGTTGTGAGTAGAAGAAGTAGAATAGCATCAAGGATATTTTAAATAAAATTAAACTAAAAAAAAAAAAAGACAACACCCAAACAAAAACAAACGTGGATCTTGGATGCTATCCATTTTTCATTTAACAAAAATAAAAGACAAAAAAAAAATAGATTTCAAATTCACAAAATAATATTATTTTACCATTAGGCAGGCACAACATTCAACATCAAACAACACTGTAAATAAGGCCAATTCATACAATAAGTAGTAAATAAACTTAGTAGCCTTGGTAATTCCCACCTTTATGTATCATCAAGCGTGTTTTGCGTGGTTGCATCAGAAAACGTAGTAACAATTAGGACAACCATCAAACAATTCCAAACAATAAAATCATGGTTACACAGCCAACACCTCACCAATGGACTAGACGTGCAAATGAGATATATGTGTTAATAGGATAAGAGACCCACCACTGTTGAGAAATTTGACAAAATATAACATACCCTTGTCACGTTGATCTCTTGTTATGCAAAAATCCCAAAAACAGCAATGCCAATAGACAATGTCTAAAAGATATGTAGAAAAAAATTGGATCAAAACACTCACCACCATTGTAGTGGCCTTTAATCTAATGAAGTGGAAATAAGGACAGCCAACGTGGGAGAGAATGAGGAAATTTTTGTCAAAAGTGAAGATCTATCTTTCTTTCTTTTTCATTTTTTTTTTCAGAAGAAAACTAAAGAATTAGGAGAGTGCGCTATTCATTGAATTTGTGTTTATGTCCGGGAGAGTGGGCTCCTTTTTTTTTGGGCATTTTTGTTTGTGGGAGTTAAGATAGTTGTGGGGACCCGAGGACCAAGGATGAAGTTCAAGGACCCGGAGACCCGAGGATGTAGAAGTGTGATTGCCTGGAGAAATACAATGCATAAATTGGTGATATAGGATGTAGGCAGTGAAAATATCGTGTTTAAGGGCAAGTAGCTGTGGACGCTGCATTGAATGCTCTGCACCAAATTTTTTGGCTGCATTAAATTGGGAGCACCAACTTTATCAGTTGCATTGATGTGAAAGTGACCTGAACAGTACAAATCACAACTCAAGAGCTTCTTTCCATTACCGACTATAAGCAAATGTACAAGTGTCAACAAAAGAAGACAGTTAGGTGAGAGATGAAGGGTTGTGATAGCAAAGGCAAGGAATATAAATAGGGAGGAAGGTGGTTAGGAGAAGGGGGATTTTTTTGGCTACTTGGAGGATTAAAAGAGAGAGAGAGGAGAGAAAGAATTGAGACAAGTGAATGTAATAGATCCTTCAAGGGAAATGCCCGAGGACCATATATCTATTGATTGTCTAAGTGAAACCCTCAGGACGCCAATGTCATTTGTTGTTTTGTTCCCTCTCTACAAATTCATTGTGTTGGGCCTTGGATTATTGGATCTCCCTTAAACTTTTGGGTTTGTGCATGATTTTTGGTCCTTACAATAGTATTTCACAGTTATCTTAAATTGAACATGTTGAATAATTGGTAGTTTTCTTTTTGAAAAACTAAAATTTAGGACAATAGTTTGCAAGTTTTTTTTTATACATATTTATCTTCGTTGGTTTAAAACTTGTAAGTGAACAGGATGAGGGTACTTTGGGCATCCAAAATGAGGAATCCAAATAGGAGAAGCCCCTAGTATAATAGTATAGATACATTCACATAAAAAAAAATTAAGAACTACTCTTAAAAGCCTCCAAAATTACAAAATTACAACAAAAAAGCCCAAAAATCACTTAAATAAAAAAGAAATACTCTCATAACATAAAAAATGATCATATAACCCTCTCAAACATTCAAATGATTGAAAATATATTAGAACCTCAAAAATTACCAAAAAAAAAAAAATCCCAAAGTTCCAAAATGATTGAAATACCTCCAAATCTCTAAAATGAAACCCCAAAACCTCTAATATGATTGAAATACCCCTAAACGACTTAAAACTATTCATTTCATTTAGAGTTTATTCATAAATCCGTGTGTCAATCATTGAAATGAGAAGGTAGAGAGAGAAAGGTTCACCTAGAGTGAAAGTGAAAATGAATTTTATATGCCAGAAAAGAGAAGCTAATTGCCTAAATGAAAAAAAAAAAGTTTTATCAATGATTATTTTTCATTTTTTCTACTTTTTTACTGCTCAAAATAAAAGAGATAGAGACTTCAAATTAAAACAATTTTATAAGTGTGACTTTTTAATTGACAAAATTAAGAACTTAGGAATTAATACGTAACATGATATAAACTTTAGCATTTTAATGCACCCTTTTTAATTTCTAAAAACTTTTGTAATTTACTTTTAATCAATGCAATTTTTTTAAACTTCTTAAAAATTTGGTAATAAAATTTCACTTATAACATTTTAAGTTAATAATTTTATCCTATTTATGGTGGGAATGGAATATAGAGTATATTTAAAATAAAAATATTTTAATATGTTGTACGGTAGAATGCAAAATGAGATGTAAAATGTATTTTAAAAGTGAGTAATTAAAAAAGAAAAAAAAAACCTTTTATGAGAATATTTAGTATAAAAAAAACTGATTTTTTAATAGTTTTTTTCCTATAAAAATGATATTAAAATTTTCTAAACAATTCATTAATAAATACTCTAAATATTAACTAAAAATAAGATATGAAAGCAAATGTCACCGCTTTAACTTTAATGGATTAATTTTTAATTAATAGATTTAACTTATTAAGCGATAAAATCAATGACAATAGGTGTCTCTTTAAATCATGAAAATGACTAGAAGTACGTTTTCGTTAGAGTATTTTTTTTTTTTTTTACAAGATAGAATTTTTATTTTAACCTAATCTAAGTGTGTGTATATATATATATGTGTGTGTGTGTGTGTATGTGTGTGTGTGTGAAACTCTCCTCTGAAAAATTAAATTTCGGCCCTTACCTTTCACACTTTACAAGCATTAATACTTATAAAGTGACCACTTCACTAAAAATGTGAAGTGGTTCATTAGATTATTCATTTACATTACATTTGCATGCACGTTTTCGTTAGAGAGTAAAAATTATGATTAGACAGCCGAATGCATTGCTGTTGATCCATTCGATGTTAACGGCAAATCTACTTTTTTTGTTTTTGTTTTTTGGTCTGTAGAATGGCAAACCTACTTTTTTTTTTTTTTTTGAGAATCAAATGGCAAACCTACTTTAATTGGTAGTGAATGCTTAAATACCTCACTTTAATGCGGCTATAGGAGTTGGAAAACTTCGCAATCCCAGCCAAATCATCACTTTTTCTTTTTTGATAGAGAGAGAACTTGCTGAACCAAATTCCTTGTCCTTGCAGCGCTAAATACGACTTTACAAAATGGAAAATAAAATTCTTTTGTTAAAGAATAAAGAGCCTCACCGTCATTATACTCCAATTAATTTCTAGCTTTTGATAAAAGCAAATTAATGCAAATAAAACAACTAATGCAACATCTCCCTCAATTAAATACTCAATCTTACATAGTATCATTTTTTTTTTTTTTAATTTGAGAAACACAAACACACATATATGGATTCAGATCCTCTAGAATTCTTAGGGTACTCTACCAGTAGAGTTCATTAAATCCTAACCACTCTTTAATGATTTAATGGTTTAAATTTTGTCATGTCAGCATTTCATTAATAATATTCTTGAAATAATAAAATAATGTTGTAAACAAAACAATTAAGATGATTGTTAATGAAATGCTGACATGGCAAAATCTAGACCATTAAATCATTAAAGAGTGGCTAGGATTTAATGAACTCTACTTAGTAGAGTACCCTAGGAACTCTAGAGGATCTGAATCCCACATATATAGGAAAAGAGGGAAGAGATAAGGGAATACACTCATACGTCAACACCAAAACTGCATGCGGCAATTAATATCGCCGAGTAAGTGATAAACCCCTTCTCAATATCACACCTTACCAATGTAGGATGACTCAACAACACTGAGTTTTTTTTTATTTGAAAAACACACTCGCACGCACACATATATAGGAGAAGAGGAATGAGATAACAGAATACATAGTATTATTTTGGATTACAATAGAAACGCCAGGAGAGACTGTTCAAGCCAGACCATCTCTATATCAAAAAAAAAAAACTCAATCTCTTGTATGGGAAACTTGACCTAGCATGTATTTCTTATTCCTTAAAAAATCCAACTCTAAAAAATTAACAAATATCTTAAGGACATTTGTATAGTAAATATTTTTTTAAAAAAATTTATCTGAAATGAAAAAAAATATTAATATTTATAATAATTTTTTATATTTCTTATAAAAATAGTGTCATAATATTAATAAAATAATTTATTAACTATTACCTTAAAAATACGGTTATCTTGTAAAGACACCTTCTTTTTTTTTTTTTGGTTGTTGAGAGCATGTTAAAGCCATTACTCGGCTAGTTAAAGTTGGCATGTGGAGTGGACCAGAGCCTAGGACTGGGACACGAGACCTTCAGTGGTTGTCAGTTAGCAGCTGCCTCCCCTGTCCTCTTTTCTTTATTAATGGAATGTTGTACTTTCTCATCCAATTTGTTCATCAATTATTTCTTTTTATTTTGAGAAATGCTAGGAAATACACTTTTACACAATTTTGTATTATACCTCGTCACATGGTGAATTGTGATTAGTTAGAGTGTATTAGTGGGCTATGTAGAGACACACTTCAACCAATCACAACTCATTATGTTGCTAGTTGTGGCCAAAATTATGTAAAAATATATATCCCTAACATTCCTCTTTTATTTTTATTTTTGTTTTTTGAGATACGTTCATCATTTTATTCTATTGACTTTATGACCTCTTAATAATATCCTATCTTCCCTTCTCTATAATCTTAAGATAATATTTTTTATTTTATTTTATTGGAATATTTACGGAAGATTGTATTATAAGCGTCGGTTCGTTTGGAGTGAAAATAGGAAAGATGAAAAATAGAGAGAGGAAAATAGGGTGAAAAATGTTGTTTTCTATTGTTCATTTGGAGAAGGAAAATAGGAAGGAGAGAAAATCCGGGAGAAAGTTTTCTCTCCGGGCCCACATTTTTTTTCCTTCCAAATCGAAAGAAAATCTGGAGAAAAAAGTGTTATACTAGCACTTTTACAAAAAATACCCTCTTCCCCACCTATTTTTTTTCAACGTTCTCCTCTCTCTCTCTCTTTTTTTTTTTTTTTTCAACATGACCTAAACGTTTTTTTTTTTTCAACGTGACTTGAACGTTCTCTTCTCTTTTTTTTTTCTTTTTTCAACGTGACCTGAACGTTCTCTTTTTTTTTTTTTTTTTTTTTTTCCAATGTGACTTGATTTTGTAACCACCTTTTTGCTGGTTACAAAATCCTTTGCCCAATTAAATTTATATGTACAATATTATAATTTTTACATTATAATAATAAAAATAATAATAATAATTTATATATATGATATAATAAATTTTATATTATGTAATGAGTACAAATAAATCTATTTCTTACATATTATGTAATAAGGATATAATAGTCAATTTATATAAATTACAATTTCCATCCTTCCCTTTTTCTCTCCAACCAAACAAAAGAGTTTTCCACCCTCCCCCTTTTCCACCCATTCAACCAAATACACAAGAGGGAAAACTAAATATTTTCCATTCTCCCACAATTTTCCATCCTCCCACTTTTCCATTCCTCTAACCGAACGGACTCTAAGTGTTGGGTTTCAATATTAACTTTGTTTTCGAGTAAACTATTTTCTTACCCAATATATTTTTAGTGAAGAATATCATCAAAGAAAATGATTTGTTTTTCTATGTTTGGTTACAAGTTATAAAAGAATTTCCTAGCATTTTGTTGCATCAAAATTTCCCAATGACAATAATGTATACTAGCCTCATCACACGCACCTGTGATGAGGGTTTTTTTTTAGTGGTCTTATTTTGTAGAAAAGAATATATAATTTTTATTTTGAAAATTTAATTTATAAGTGGATAAAACAATTTAAAAATTAACAGGAGAGTGGTCCTATTTTTTAGGTAATATTTTAGCGGGAGTTAGAGTTACATTTTTACCGGATTGTCCTTTAGTTTTGCCTCTACTTAAATATAGGAGTGTAAGGGCATTTTTTAACAAAAAAATGAGAAATCCAAACAGGAAAAACTCCTTAAATAGTAGTATAGATAAGAGAAAAGTGGCGGTTATATTTGTGATAGACTAGTGATGACAATGACAATAACAACAAGCAAGGTGGTGGCGATGATGGCGATAATCATTGGTAGCCATGATGGTTGGAGACATGGCTAGTTGTCGACAATAGGCGTGTGGGTGATGGTGGCTTGGCAGAGGGTACATAGATCGAGTGGCGGTTGGTGTTTGATAATTAGTGGTGTAATGGTTGGTAGGCAATTGAGCCAACAACGTCATGTGGAGAGTGATGGTGGCAACTGGCAATTGTCCACAATATGGAGGAATGGGCAGGAGATGATAATGGTGCGGAAGAAACCAAGTTTTCTTTTTTCCTTGTAAAAGGTATTTCCCATTTTTGTGCAATTTTTCATTAATCATGGGAAAAATATATTTTCTATTGACTAATAATTTAAGTTGCACCAAAAATCGAAAAACACACAGAACCAAAAAAAAGAAATCCAAACAAATGGGTGCATGAAATAAAGGACACAAATATGTATGGTTTTTTAAATTTAATTGCTTATTTTGCAACAAAAAAAAAAAAGCACGCACACAATTTTCCTTTCTTCAAAAACAAAAAGTAAAAACACATTGTTCATATCTCTATTTCTCCAAATGACCAAAAAAATAAAATTGTTTTTGAAAAAAGAAAGGCTTTTATTAAAGAGAAATACTTATATGTTTTTAGGGACATATTTCTTGAATACATTTGAACTAGTTGTAGCATAAGAGTAAATAAAAATGTATTAATCATTTATATAATAGGTGAAGTTGAGAGAAATTTAAATTAGAATTCCAAATTAGAATTTCAATTTTGTGTCATGTGTCCTAAATTATTTATTCTTAAAGATTTTTACTTCTTAATTTTAGAATTGCATGTGGGACCAAATCATAAATATTCATCCAAATGAATTATTAAGTACAAAAACCAAAGAGTTTAGAATAAATGAATTGTAAAAAAAAAAAGTGATTCACAATAATTTAAAAAAAAAACATGGACAATTTACATTTCATACCTAATAATATCCTTACAAAATTTTTAAAAGAGTTAACAAAATATAAAAATGACTATCAATAGTATTTAAATTATATATATAAGAATTATATTATGTATCTTATTGTATTTCTTTAAGTGTATCCATGCATATGCATGAGGTTACAAGCTAGTATATATTAATAAGTAAAGCTTAGAGAAAGTTCAATTAGAATTTAAAATTAGAATCCAATTTTATGCCATGTGTCTAAATTTATGTGAGGACCACACCATAATTATCCACTTAAATTTTTTAATTTTTGTGCCAAGTGAATTAATGAGTACAAAATACTAAGAATCTAGCTAATATTAATATTAATGAACTGTAGAATTGAGAAATACACACACACACACACATATCGGGGAAGGGAGATGAGATAAGGGAATACACTCACACGCCAACACCAAAACTGCATGCGGCAGTTAGTGTCGCGGAGCAAGTGATAAACCCCTTCTCAATATCAATAAAAAAAAAAAACCAATCACATATACTCAATAAAAATCACCGCACAACAAATATCACCACACATTTTATCTTATTAAAAATTAGAAAAAAATGATCATAAGTAAGATTAAATTTAGGGAAGAATTTTAATATGTGGCTGTAGAGAGGGAAAATTCCACCTATCACAAACTGACACATCATACTACCAAGTCCACAAAATACAACCAATTACAAGGCGCCACGTACTGCTGCTAGGTTTTGCTATCACTATTCGGATTCCAATAGAAATTTGCCAAGTGTCATTGAAATAAATGCATGAAACTGCATCAGCACGTGTAAGCGATGACACAAGCAAACCGGCACGTGTAAGCGATGACACAAGCAGCCCTGCACGTGTAAGCGATGACACAAACAATCCAGCACATGTAAGCGATGACATAAGTGGACCAATCAGGCTATGACAAGTGTCACCAATCAGACTCCGCCACGTGTCGCTCACCCACCCCAAAACTCCTATAAATAGAAGCCTTCCTAAGACATTTAGGAGGACAGAGAAAAGGAAGAAGATATCTTGAGTTCAAAAATCCAGAAGCTCTGCCGGAATCAAACCCCAAAGCCTCCAAGAATTTCAAGAACTTCAACCTCGAATACAGACAACATTCGAAGCAAAATCATCCAAACTACTCGTCCAGGTCTCAAAGGTCACTAGAATCAAGCTCAAAAGCCTCCAGGAACCTCAACACACCATAAATCAACGAAGCTCTATGGAATTAAGCCTCTAAAGCACCGAAGAACTTCCACCACAAACCTTCAAACACAAAGAACACACGAAAAACACGAAGAACAAAGAATTTCTAACAAGCTCATAGTCAGAGATTCGTTGTAATTCCGTTTCAAAGATTTTCGATCCATTCCTCAGCCAAATTGAAGGATATCTTGTGTTCAAATCAAAATCACATTACCACAATTCCAATCAACAAATCTTTCAAGGAGATCGAATCAGAGGATCAATCTTTTGTAATCACAGAGAATTGTACCACATATTTATCAATAGAAATTCGCATTTGTGAAACTATTTTACTTGTTTGATTTATTTCGAACTAAGAAATTTAGTCGTCTACAAATTCTGGCACGCCCAGTGGGACATCTCTGCCTTTCATCTCTTTCTCCTTCAAAAGAAAAGAAATTCGATTTGCTGCTAGCTTCGATGGCTTCTAACAAGAATGCTTAAAAATCGGTGATGGATGCTTCTGTTGCGGATGATTACGTCGGCCCAATCACTCGTAGTCGATCCAAAGCTCTTAATCAACCGCAACCCCAATCAACCAAAGAAAGCAAGCTTCATAATATCATCTCTCTAGACTTTCTTGCAAAAAGGAAAGCTACCACTAAGGAGTCATCTGTCTCGAAGGATTTTGAGATCAATGATGAATCATCCCCAACAAAGACCTTTTCTATCAACTCTTCACCCGTGATGAGAAGCCTAAGGAACAAAATGCCTTTGACTCATCCTGTCTCATCGTTTTCTCCATCATATCTAGAGGTCATGCCAGTAGTGATGACCAACACCTCTACTATGGAAGAAAAGATGGCTGAAATGGAACAAAGGGTCACCCTTCTCACAAAAGCACTTGAAGATAAGGATGTCTAAATTGCAACCCTGATGAACAAACTGGAAGTCCAAGATTCGGGTGAATCAAATCTAGACCTTGAGCACCCTCTTGGCTTTACCTTGAAGGGAGAAAACGCTAGGGGTGATAAGAGAAAAGGAGGTGAAGACACTTCTCAACAAGGACATTCCACCTCAATGGCCTTGATATCTGTCCAAACACTACAGGACATGATAACGAACACCATACAAGCACAATATGGAGGTTCTTCTACACATTCTCTCATATATTCAAAACCTTATACGAAGCGCATTGACAATATGAGAATGCCAAATGGGTATCAACCCCCTAAGTTCTTGCAATTCGATGGCAAGGGAAACCCTAAGCAACATGTTGCTCACTTTGTAGAAACCTGTGAGAACGCAGGGACTCAAGGAGGCCTCTTTGTAAAGCAGTTTGTTCGTTCATTGAAAGGGAATGCCTTTGATTAGTATACAGACTTGGAACCTGAGTCAATTGATAGTTGGGATCAATTGGAAAGGGAGTTCCTTAACCGGTTTTACAGCACGCGCCGCACGGTAAGCATGATGGAGCTTACCAATACTAAGTAGTGGAAAGACGAACCTGTTGTTGACTACATCAATCGATGGCGTTCTTTGAGTTTAGATTGTAAGGATAGACTGTCTGAAATATCTGCTATAGAAATGTGCATCCAAGGCATGCATTGTGGACTTCTGTACATCCTACAAGGGGTAAAGCCCCGAGCATTCGAAGAATTGGCAACTCGTGCGCATGACATGGAATTGAGTATCTCTTGCCATGAAAATATGAAACCTCCCGTACCTGAAGAAAAGAAAGAAAGGCGAGAAATAAGGAAAAATGATAGGAATATGAAAAGTAATGTCAAACACTCCATGAATGTCAACCCTGCCCCAGTCAAAATTTCAATGGGAAATGTAAAGGCTCACGAGAAGAGGCTTGAGGGAGGCCAACGACGCGAGACGCATCGCTCATCACTCAAGGAATGGGAACAAAAGGTGTATCCTTTCCTTGACGCTGATATACCCGAAATGCTAGAACAACTGCTCAACTTGAAATTAATTGAATTGCCAGAATGTAAACGACCGGAAGAAGTAGGAAAGGTTGATGACCCGAACTATTGTAAGTATCATCGCATCATAAGTCATCCGATCCAAAAATGCTTTGTTCTTAAAGAACTCATCATGAAGCTAGCCAAGGAAAGGAAAATCGACTTAGATGTTAATGATGTTGCTCAGTCAAACCTTGTAACATTTGCTTACGGGTCGCCTAGTTGCAAGTCTCCAACTACTAAGCAGAGGGCGAATACCACGTTCATCTGATTTGGTTCTTTGGAACCTGTTCAAGTTCAGATCTCACAAAAAGTATCTGATTATAACTCAAATGATGATAAAAAGTCAACAATGGATGAGGAAGAGGGTTGGACGTTGGTTACTCGTAAGAGACGGAAGAAGAGACGAGTATTCCCTCTTCATTTGATCACCCAAGAGTCCAGAAGAGCACAAAACCAAATTCAGCCGCAGTCAAGAAGAAAGAATGATAAAAGGAAAGAAAGACTAAGAACGGAAATGTGTGATGATTCGGCACAAACCCAAAAATTTCGAAGTCTTGTCACATTGGAAGAATTTTTCCCCATAAAATTCTTTCAAAACAAGTCAGCGGAGGCTGTTCACACGGTCTCTCGTTGTGAAGTTGATGAAAAACAAAAAGGTGTTGACCATGGTAGTTCAAATGAGACTTTGTCGTCTTTAGAACAACTCAAATCTCAGGTTGACAAAGTTGAACCCTCACAATCCTCCACCTCACCGAAAGAAGGGATCATCCAAGATCTTGAAGAGCCAAAGATTTACACTCCTTGTACCAATACACTTCAACAAACACAAGAATGTTGCGCATGCTCTCCAGACTTGACTTTCACTGACGAGGATCTATTGTTAGGCCCTAAGCCTCACAATCGTCCACTTTATGTCTTTGGTTATGCTCGTGAACAAAAGATTGATCGCATTCTCATTGATGGAGGTTCAGCTATTAATATACTACCGAAAATGACAATGAGACGACTTGGTCTTGCTATGGAGGAATTATCACACAGTTGCTTGGGCATACAAGGTTTTAACCAATGAGGACAACGCGCCATCGGCATGATACACTTGGAGTTAATTATTGGAGAATTGACAAGCAACGTTTTGTTCCATGTCATTGATGCCAAGACAACCTATAACATGTTGTTAGGACGTCCATGGATCCATGGGAATGGAATAGTGCCGTCAACTTTGCACCAATGCTTCAAGTATCTTCAAGGTGGAATAAAGAAAGTCGATGCCGACTTGAAGCCTTTTTCTGAAACTGAAGCTCACTTTGCTGACGCGAAGTTTTATGTAGAAGATGATATCCCTAATGAAGTTCTCCTAGTTGAAGTCCCGGCCATGAAAAGCAAGCAGGGTGAAAAGAAGCATGTTAAAGTCATCACTAGAAAGGATATTCCTTCCCCAAAGGAAGATCCAGGATATGGGAATAACCAGTCTAGTGAATCTACTAGCAATTTAGAGAAAGCGGATGAAAGTTCTACACCTTCCAATAACCCTCCATTCCTCCGTTATGTACCATTGTCACGCCGCAAGAACGGACAATCACCATTCACGGAATGCCTTCAATCTACAATGGACATGCGAAGACCTCCTACAAAGCTCACGATGAAGGATGTAGCCATATTGAAAGAAAATCATGTAATGCCTTTAACTTCATCCATAAATCCTTTGCCCTCAAAGCCACTAAATGGATTCGTGAGGTCTTCACAAAGTTTGACAGAGCATGGTATTCTACCAAGTAAACGGATGAAAGAATGGTTTGACCCAAAGGCATATAGGCTATTAGCCAAAGCAGGCTATGATTTCTCAAAACAAAGCGGCCTAGGGAAACTAATTCCAGAAGCCACCGAAGAAAAGATGCACGACCTTAGTAAAACGCAAGGGAAAATGCGACTTGAAGGGCATGAAATTCCTATCCCAAAGATCAGAATAGGTTATACTCCAGAACCACTGGCTCAAATATGGATCAATAAAAGAAGTAATGCTTCAAGTTTCCAATACATAACAGTAGAGGTTGATGAAAGTTCAAATCAAAGAAAAGATCACTCTTCATCACGCATCTCAGTATTCGATCGCATTAAGGCTTCATCGTCACGAATTACAGTGTTCGATAGGTTGAATACGGCTTGTTTAACGCAAAGTCGGGACACTTTTGTGTGTGGATCAGTCTTTAATCGATTGGGGGCAACAAAAAGGCCTATTGATACTTGCTCTCAAAGCTCAATAAACTTTGAGGACCAAAAGGAGGAGAAAGCTAATGATGCGATACGTAGTAGTATTCCTTCACGCATGAAGCGGAACTTTATCTTGGATATCAGCATTGAAGGAGCTCTCAAAGTCAAAAGGCGAACGATTGTACACACAAGTCAGTCACTCGTCCACAATGAGCAAATTGCAGAAGTATCATCCTCGTTTCATATTACAGTACAAGAAGATATACTGTCAGATGATGAAGCCGCAAAGAATGAGGTCGATGAAGCTCCCCTAGCCTTGGAAGATGGAGTAGAGGCTACAGTTGATGAACTTAAAGAGATCAATTTAGGAACTACTGAAGAACCTCGACTAACTTTCATCAGTGCCCTTCTCACTCCTGCAGAAGAAGAAGGATACCTCCAGCTTCTAGTAGAATATAAAGATGTGTTTGCTTGGACTTACAAAGAAATGCCTGGGCTTAATCCAAGTATTGTTTTACACCATTTGCCAGTAAAGAAGGGCGTGCACCCAGTAAAACAAGCTCAAAGACGCTTTCGGCCGGACCTTATCCCTCAAATAGAAACTGAGGTCAATAAGCTAATTGAGGCAGGCTTCATCCGTGAAGTACAGTATCCGGAGTGGATCGCTAATATCGTCCCTGTCAAAAAGAAGAATGGACAAATCCGGGTGTGCGTTGACTTCCGTGATCTGAACAATGTATGTCCCAAGGATGATTTTCCGTTACCTATCACTGAGATCATGGTTGACGCCACTACTGGTCATGAAGCCTTATCTTTCATGGATGGCTCTTCTGGTTACAACCAAATTCGAATGAATCCTAAGGATGAAGAGTTCACAGCTTTTCGTACCCCTAAAGGTATTTACTGTTACAAAGTTATGCCTTTTGGATTAAAGAACGCTGGTGCTACTTATCAATGAGCCATGCAAAAGATCTTTGATAATGTACTTCATAAGTACGTGGAGTGTTATGTTGATGATCTGGTGGTTAAAACAAAAAGGAGGGAAGACCATTTGGTAGATTTGCGATCCGTGTTCAACCATTTAAGAAAGTATCAGCTTAAAATGAACCCTCGCAAATGCGCTTTCGGTGTAACATCCGGGAAATTTCTTGGTTTCATTGTGAGGCACCGCGGTATTGAAATTGACCAGTCCAAAATTGAAGCTATCCAGAAAATGCCAGAGCCCAAGAATCTGCGAGAACTTAGAGGCTTGCAAGGAAAACTAGCTTACATACGACGATTTATTTCAAACTTGGCAGGTCGATGTCAACCTTTCAATAGATTAATGAAGAAGGATGCACACTTTAAATGGGATAAGGCTTGTAGCAATGCTTTTGCGCTCATCAAAAGATACTTGCTTAATCCTCCAGTTTTAGGTGCTCCTATCCTTGGAAAGCCTTTGGTGTTGTACATCGTGGCACAAGAAAGGTCTCTAGGTGCTCTTATGGCACAAGAAAATAAAGAAGGGAAAGAAAGAGCCCTTTATTATTTAAGTCGGACTCTCAATGGAGCTGAATTAAATTATTCTCCTATTGAAAAAATGCGCCTCGCTCTTTTCTTTGCCATAGACAAACTGGAGCACTACATGCAAGCACATACGGTCCGTTTGATAGCAAAGGTGGACTCAATTAAATATGTCCTCTCCAGGCCAGTGGTTTCAGGTCGCATAGCTCGATGGGCAGTCTTGCTGCAACAATACGACCTTGCATATGTTCCGTAAAAAGCTATCAAAGGACAAGTATTGGCAGATTTCTTAGCTGATCACCCAGTTCCATTTGATTGGGAGTTCTCTGATGATTTCCCAAACGAAGATGTGTTTTACATTGAAGTAATGCCACCATGGATGATGTTTTTCGATGGGGCTGCACGTCAAGAAGGAGCGGGGGCAGGTGTAGTGTTTGTTTCTCCACAACGACAAATACTTCTATATTCGTTCTCATTAAGCGAACTTTGCTCTAACAATGTAGCCGAATATCAAGTATTGATCATTGGTCTACAAATGGCCATTGAAATCGACATATCGCAACTTGAGATCTTTGGGGATTCCAAATTAATTATCAACCAAATCTTGGAGCAGTATGATGTCAAGAAAGAGGACCTTGTCCCTTATTGCAAATATGCGAAGAAATTGCTCGCAAATTTTGAGGCAATTACATTGGAGCATATACCGAGGAAGGAGAATAGACAGGCTAATGCTTTAACTAATTTGGCTACCACCTTAGCATTATCCCAAGAAGAGACAGCCAAAGTTGCTGTTTCCCAAAGGTGGGTGGTGCCTTTCGTGGTTGAAGAAGAAAAAGAAGAAAAGCAAGCCAACGTCATTTCTATATGCCTTTTCGAAAAGGAAGATTGGCGACAAACAATCATTGAGTACCTTCAACATGGAAGACTCCCAAATGATGTACACCACAAGACCGAAGTTCGGCGAAGGGCTGCTCGATTCATTTACTATAAAGAAACTCTCTTCCGCCGTTCATTTGATGGTTTGTTTCTCCGTTGCTTAGGAGACGAAGAGGCTAAACAAGCCTTAGAAGAAGCTTATTCTGGAATATGCGGTGCACACCAATCAGGTCCTAAGTTACACTACAGGATTAAGCGAATGGGTTATTATTGGCTTACGATGGTGCAAGATTCCATAGAGTATGCTAAGAAGTGCGAAGCTTGTCAATATCATGCAAACTTCATCCATCAGCCACCAGAACCTCTACACCCAACTGTAGCTTCTTAGTCTTTTGATGCATGGGGGCTTGACGCAATAGGACCATTACCAAAATCATCTGGTGGCCATTTGTACATCTTGGCTGCAATTGATTACTTCTCAAAATGGGCAGAAGCTGTGCCTCTTAGGGAAGTAAAGAAAGAGACGGTGGTCAATTTTATCCGAACTCACTTGATCTATCAGTATGGTGTCCCTCGATATATCATAACCGATAATAGCAAACTGTTTCAGAATAGGTTGATGACAGAGTTGTGCGAGAAATTTGCATTCAAACAGTACAATTCTTCTATGTACAATGCCCCAGCGAATGGATTAGCCGAAGCCTTTAATAAAACTCTTGGCAGTTTGTTAAAGAAAGTGGTATCCAAAACTAAGCGAGACTGGCATGAAAAAATTGGAGAAGCATTATGGGCATATCGAAAAACATTTCAAACACCTACTTAAGCGACCCCGTATTCTCTCGTTTATGGAGTAGAAGCTATCTTTCCCTTAGAACGCCAGATCCTATCACTACAGATCGCCATTCAAGAAGGGTTAACTCAAGAGGAAAATGCCAAGCTTAGGTTACAAGAGTTGGAGGCACTGGATGAGAAAAGGCTCGAGGCCCAACAACGCCTTGAGTGCTATCAAGCTCTTTTGTCAAGCGCATTCAATAAAAGAGTTAAACCACGATCATTCCAAGTTGGTGACTTAATCCTCGCTGTTCGAAGACCTATCATCATGACTCATCGTACAGGCAGTAAGTTCACCTCGAAATGGGATGGACCTTATGTTGTACAAGAAGTCTACACTAATGGAGCTTACAAGTTGATTAATCAGGAGGGTGTAAGGATCGGCCCCATCAATGGGAAGTTCCTCAAACGCTTCTATGCTTAAAAATCAAGAATTGCTCCTCGGTAAGAGCTTAAACTACCCACTGCAGCACTACAAGGGTACATGATGTTTTTCCATTACCTTTGAAAGTGCACAAATAAGAAGAAATTAACCCCACTCTATGTCACCATTTGTGAGTGTGGCGTAGTGGCTGGATGCCCATGTTGCCCTTGAGGCCAAGGTCTTGGGTTCGATCAGAGGTGATACCCACTATTGCACAATTGGTACCCATGAAATGCTGTGGGGTGTAGGGTGAGGATTACACACGTGAGCCCTCCCTTTTTGAAAAAAAAAACAAAACAAAACAAAAGAAAAACAAAGAAAAAAAAATTATTGAACTACGTGATGACTTGATCCCTTTCGAGGGTATGTAGGCAACTTAGTATCTTTTTGCTAAGTTTAGTCACTCAAAAAAAAAGAGTTTCATTGTTAAAACATGAAAAGAAAAGAGCAGGGAATAAGTCTTCTTTATTGATTAAAGGAAAGTGGTACAGGGGAAAGCATGATGACACGTATGAAAGGAATTAAAATACAAAAGATTACAACATCCATTTTAAGTCTTTCAAACTAGAATGACTATCTTCCAGCAAGGTTCGTATCTTCTCTAAAGCCTCCATATCTTGGTCTTCAAGAACGGGAGCGGATTTGACTTCTTCAAGTTGTTCCTCTAAAGCTTGCACAATGTCGTCTTGTTCAACTTGATGAGATTCGATTTGAGACAATGATTGTTCTAATTGGCCAAGCTTGGTTTGCAAGTTAGCCATCCTCAAAGTAACAGTATCAAGCTCGGTCTTCAAAGATGCCTTCTCATGCAATGCTTCAGCAAGGAGGAATTCAACTTCAGCCTCATGTTGAATTAAGATAGCAGGACTTGGTCGTGTATTCAGAGATTCTTTCATCTTCAAGTTGTCTGCAACACCCTTGCAATATTTGTCAACATTTTCGCGCAAGTATTGAGGGTCCACTCCAAGAATTGCAATCTCACTATAAATTTCATGTGCTTCGGCTTGTGGGAGGATATTGTCTATAGAAAGATTCGAAAGCCTGTTTAAAAGAACATCTCCCAGCATAGAAGCTCCTGTCCTACGCACGGAAGAAATATGCACCTTGGCATGAAATATAGAGGCTTCTGGAGGGTCGATTGGTTGCAAGGATGAGAGAGGTGTCATTTCTATCTCAATCGGAAATTTGGATGACGTGCCAGCATCAACAAGCTTACGCCTCTTGAGATCCGAACTCTTCGTAGATGGCTTTGAGGTAGAAGACTGACTATGTGTAAGAAGATGTGCATGATCAGTAGAAGTCTCCGCATCAACACCTTTCATTGGATTCTTCGAATGTTTCCAACTGGGGTCAAAGTCGTCACGCACCTTCTTTTCAAAAATTTCAATGGCATCCCTAACTGGTACAGCAAGCGAACCTTTGATGCTTTGACTTTGTGCAAACTTTGACAAGGATTGTGGAATGTCTGAATCTTGAAGATCCTTCTTTCCCTTCTGAGGCTTGTTGGACGTAAGTGATTTAATAGAGGAGGCAATTTCAACTAGTAAATTTGTTCCTTTGGTAAAATCAGTTTTACATACTCCTTCCCACCATCGTTTGTAGCTATGTCTGACCCGACTTCCAAAGTCTAACGCAAAAGCCAGAATAAGTACCTTGGAATCTGTGTTGCGGCAAGTGAGAGATTGGTAAAATTGGTACAAATCTTTTAAAAAACCTGTATGAATTTCTTCCTTTAAGTCACTTGGAATGTCTTGATGAAATCCAAAGCGCCGACTGAATCTGTGGGGGTTATATGCTTCTACAATGTGTTGGTCTTCACATCGAAATGTCAAGTACCCTGAGTGAAGGCTCATAAAGTAGTTGAACCTCTGAATGGATAAATGATCATTGTCAACGAATGTCTGGTCATAGCTTTTATTAAAAGCAGTCCTATGCCAAAAGAAATCGGTGGCAGTTTGTATCTGCTTTCGTGCGGACAATTCACTGAATACAGAGGCAGAACCCACACCGGAGTATTTAGTCATCAAAGGATGGGATAGTTTGGCATGAACGATGCGTTTGCTTCTGAAAAAATGACCCACCCAGGCGTAAACATAATGAATAGCAAAACTAGCTCCAGACTTGCTCGGAGTAGGAGAGGAAGAAATGGTGTTAAGCCCACGATAAATGCTAGCCAGTACTGGGGGGCAAGGCCAAATGAACGACCATTGGCCATAGAACTAGCAATCTTGAAAGTGCCGGGACGGATGCTATTCAGATCCTTGTTAGGAAAGACAAATATGCACAGTCAACAAGAAAGAAGTGCCGATAGGTAAGTCTCCTCCTTTAAGTCACCCTCAATTTGAAGGTCTGCAAAGACCCCGTGTTCTTTATCAGACCATGGTCTAGGCTCGTTTATCTCGCCAAAGGGATTCTGACTCCACTTGGGAACGGTTGCCCGTCTCGCTGGTTTTCTGGGAGCTGGGTACTTGCTGTTTCCTCTGTACCAAAAAGTAATCCAGTCACGGACACTCACTTTCCCTTGCCTTTTCATCCGATTTTGAAGGTGATGATACGCCATGAAAAGGTAGCGGCAGCTGTGTGGTAGATAGGGTCGTCCTTCGTCATTGGTTCCATTTAGCTCTTGCGCATTGGGTACCACTTCATCATAAAATGCACCTGTGCAAGGAAGTCCGCCAAGAATGGAAAGATCCCATGGTGTGATAGAAATTTCCCCAACTAAGGTGTGGAGGGTATTGGTAGACGGACTCCAACACTCACACAACGCCTTCATGAGATTCTCATCATAATCATATGTGAATAGGGAGGCAAAGACAGCGTTTTAAAGGTGGACCGCATCAAGGAGGTGCTTACACCGACCAAGCACATCTTCTAGCCAATCCCAATAAAGAAAAAAATAGGAAAACCCTCTATTCGTGCTAAAGAAAGAATCACAATTGGAACGTTTTGCAATTATCTCTCGTCCCAAAGTGTTGTACGGCTTTGATTTGGCAATATTTTTGTGATGCGAAGCAAGAAGGGTAACTATCTCCAAATTAGAGCCGCCATCAGAGTGAATAACTTGTGAATTTTGGCAAATTGAGAGGATAAGAGTTACGGCCCCATCTCTCTGAAAATCTTCCAATTATGGGCGGACGAACAATCAAAGTTGTAGCCTTTGCATCCTTGTCATCTTTCTCTTTACAAATAAATAAGGCTTCTCTTCCAAATTTCCAAATCCTCTGACAAGATGCCACAAAAATCCTCGGAGGACTTCAAACAAATAAGGAGAAGTAACAAAGTCCAACAATGCTTGCAGGCTTCTCTTCCAAATTTCCAAATTCTCTGACAAAGATGACCCAAAAATCAACCCTTGAGAACATTAGAGGCATTCAGTGGTTACCATGAACCTACATCCTGCCTGAATTTTTACATATTGTCAGAACGACCACCGCCAAAATAGATCAAGAAGATTACAGGTCCAACAATGCCAACGGACTTCTTCTTCAAACTCGTGGGAATCCAGACTTCATTTCACAAAGCTGAATCCACCAAGATCTCAAGCCAACAAAAATCGACAAAACCCAAAAAATTTCAGGGGCAAACACTCTACCACGTGCCTCCACGCGCCGCCAAAAGCTTCAGAGGACCGCGGCATATTCCTTCCTACTCACACAAATCCAGACTTCATTTCAAAAAAGTGGCATTACCACTCGATCCTGCGGCTACCGATCTACAAGACCTAAAAATTTCAAGCCCAAATGATGAACCACGTGCCGCCATGCGCCACCAGAAGGTCCGGTAATCACAGCTTCAGATGCACGCGCTCTCACGCGCCACTAGATGAGACCACGTGCTCCCACGCGCCGGCAAGCTCTCACGCGGGTGCACGCGCTGGCAAGCTCTCACGCGCGTGCACGCGCTCCAGATCGATGACGTCACGGATGACGTCATCCTCCACGAACCGGTTCGACCAGAAAAACCGACCCGGATCCGGACCGCCTGAAAAAAAAAACTTTGACAAATTAGGACTTTGACTTTGACTTTGACCAAAAAGTCAAAATTTTCAAAACGGACCTGTCCCACTCAATTTTTCGCGTACTTTTCAATTTTGGGGTTTGTTTCTTCAACCGAGACTCAAAAATTGCACAACAGTCCAATTTCTAAAAAAATTGACTTTTGCACAAATTTTGACCAAAAGTCAAAATTTTTAAGATTGATCTGTCTTGCTCAATTTTTTGCGTACTTTCCAATTTTGGGGTCTATTTATTCATTTGAGAATTCAAAATTGCTCAAATAGTGCGATTCTACAACTATTGGCTTTGATGTAAACTTTGACCGAAAATCAAGATGTTCGAGCAAAACTTGTCCTATCAGGTTTTCACAAAGATTTTGATTTTGAAATCTAGGTATTTGTTTTAGACTTAGAAACTACCAATCTGACCCACTTCTCCAAAGTACTAGCGGTGTCCAAAATTTAAGCTCTCAAGATCATAATTTGAGATCCATCCATTTGGTCTGGATTCCCTCAAAATTATCCTCCAGACTTGATCAAGGCTCCCCTTTCAAAAACAGACGAACTCTCACAAGTATGTCTCAAAATTGAAATTACATTGGGTCACTACTTCAGCCTACTATTTTCGTCGGTGCCTACCAGTCTCCAACCTAACATTCCCATTCGGCGCCTACCGTTCTCATCCACCGTTCTCACCAAAAGGTCTCGTCTACCGTTCTTAACTACCCAACTACCGTTCTTCATCTCTTCGCTAAGAATAGAAGGGCCAAATCCACTAAAACCCATCAAGAAAAAAAAACACACATACACTGAGTCATGAAATGAAGATTTGCTTCTTTCAAATTTTCAAATCCTCCTTCTCACAGCCAGTTCTCACTATGGCCTCGTCATTCTCAATACCTAGCAACCAAGATCGCTTCATAATCAATTTGAAATCAACCCCTTCATGGTTTAGTAGTAACCCTTCTCACAACATCATCACTGTTTTAGGATTCAAATAAATTTTGTTTCCTCACATAATGACCACATTTGTTCATAAAGTTATTCATAACAAGGTCTGCATCGACCTTCCATGCTTCCTTGGAATTGGTTGGCCAGGAAATCCAAGTCTAGCAGAGACACATGTTCCTAAAAACAGGGCTTCCGTAGTCTCTCTTCAACTGTTTGGTCTCCCATTAGAAGCAGTGGTTCGGAACAAACAGCAGCTTGGCTGGTTTCTAAAACCAGGATCACAAGTTAGCTCCATCTTTCATTTGTTGTGCTTTCCCAACAAAGTTGCATTAGGTGAAGATGGTAAAAAGTGTTGGGGTATCCTACAAATTGTCTCCCATCCAACACTTGTGATGACCTCCAAGGTACTAGCTCATCAGAAATTAGGCTTTAATGTTGGTGAATGGTCACCAAAGCCTCATTTCATGTTTCCACCAGCATGGGGTCCAAAGGTCATCATTACTGGTATCATAAAACACACTTTCTGGAATTACTCCAACTTAAGATCAGCTTGAAGAATTTCAGAAAATATACTTCTGAAATTACTTCAACTTAATGTCCGTCAGTATGGTCCAGTCACACATGCGCATTCAACGACTTGCCATCGGACCTCATTCAGCATGCAGCCAGTCCCACATCCGAAGGTGTACTTCCCAGAGACATCTACGCCAGAAAGTCCCCAACATGCAGGGTCAGGGCCATGGTGTCGTATGTCTCACCCATTCACTTTGCTTCATCACCATCTTTTTCACCATCAACATTAACAAACCCAGAATCCCTTCTGAAATTACCTCAACTTAACCTGAGTGATGTGATAACACAAGCACATTCAACCATACTCCCACATGTTCTCTCTGTGATCCGAAGTATACTCTTCAGATATAACTTCACCAGAAGTCCTTAAAAATAAAAGACTAGCTCCAGAGCTCTGCATGCTGTACCCAGCCAACATTCTCACCTCGTCTCCATCTTCAACACCCTATGATCGCCACCAACGATCCAAAATACTCTTCTGAAATTACTTTGACTTAACCTCTGCTGAGAAAGCTCGATCACACGAGTACATTCAAATACTCGCAGACCCCTTCTCGGTTTCATCAAAGCCTTTCATATGGGTGGGTCTACTCTTCTGCAATTACTTCATCCTGTTAAAAGCTCCACCACCTTTAACTATTTCACTAGAAGAGTCAAGTATAAAAAAATCCATTTTCTTTCAAGACTCATTCACTCACCACACTCCAAAACTGTGTGCATGAACGAGTCTCGAAGGGGCATTTGTAGAGAGGGAAAATTCCCGACCTATCACAAGCTGACACATCATACTACCAAGTCCACAAAATACAACCAATTACAAGGCGCCACGTACTGCTGCTAGGTTTTGCCATCACTATTCTTATTCCAATAGAAATTTGCCAAGTGTCATTGAAATAAAGGCATGAAACTACATCAGCACGTGTAAGCGATGACACAAGCAAACTAGCACGTGTAAGCGATGACACAAGTAGCCATGCACGTGTAAACGATGACATAAGCAATACAGCACGTGTAAGCGATGACATAAGCGGACCAATCAGGCTGTGACAAGTGTCACCAATCAAACTCCGCCACGTGTCGCTCACCCACCCCTAAACTCTTATAAATAGAAGCCTTCCTAAGACATTTAGGAGGACAGAGAAAAGGAAGAAGATATCTTGAGTTCAGAAATCCAAAAGCTCTACTGGAATCAAACCCCAAAGCCTCCAAGAATTTCAAGAACTTCAACCTCGAATACAAACAACATTCGAAGCAAAATCATCCAAACTACTTGTCCAGGTCTCAAAGGTCACTAGAATCAAGCTCAAAAGCCTCTAGGAACCTCAACACACCATAAATCAACGAAGCTCTACGGAATTAAGCCTCTAAAGCACTGAAGAACTTCCACCACAAACCTTCAAATACGAAAAACACACGAAGAACACGAAGAACACACGAAGAACACGAAGAACAAAGAATTTCTAACAAGCTCATAGTCAGAGATTCGTTGTAATTCCGTTTCAAAGATTTTCGATCCATTCCTCAGCCAAATTGAAGGATATCTTGTGTTCAAATCAAAATCACATTACCACAATTCCAATCAACAAATCTTTCAAGGAGATCGAATCAGAGGATCACTCTTTTGTAATCACAGAGAATTGTACCATATATTTATCAATAGAAATTCGCATTTGTGAAACTATATTACTTGTTTGATTTATTTCGAACTAAGAAATTTAGTCGTCTACAGTGGCTAATTACTTTTACTTTAAAAAAATAATTTGATTAATTATTTATATTTTTATGATAAAAATTGTGTTTAGTTTTTATATGTATCTATACGTATACATGTGTTACATGCTATTTTTTTTTAATTTGACTAATTATTTATATTTTATAATAAAAATTGTGTTTAATTTTAAATACATTTATGTGTTTGCATGGGTTACATACTAGTTTATATAAAACATAAATTATGTTTATATATATATATATATATATATAATATATATATAAACACCTAAGAATGGGCAATTAGCTACATTTTGAATATTATATTCCGAAAAAAAAAACTATACTTTGAAATATAACATTTTATTTTTTATTTTAAAAAAAATATAAGAGAAAGGGATTGGCCGCGGTACCCCCGCCCTCCGCCCCGGTTGGTTGGTATAAGTATTTTTTATTTATTTATTTTTATATAAGTATTAAATCTATCAATTGAGAGTAATAAATAACCTCAACCTCTACATAGGGCCACAATTCTGTTTCAAGATCTACCCGAATTACTAGCCTCTATTTTTTTGATCAAGAGGGACTTAAACCTTTTGGAATCTATAGCACTTTTGAATCGTGTCCTCGGAAGGCATGTTTTACTCTAATTTACAGCTAATGTGGCCAAGCTAACAAAGATAACCTTTTTTTTTTTTTTTCAGTTAATGTTTATTTCATACAGTTAGTTGCATTTATCTGTGCACACTATTTTGAAATTTGTGTTTTGAAAACATAATTTTATTTATAATTCTGAAATCATGTTTCGAAAACACAATTTCAATTGGTGTAATGCATACACTTCGTACGCACTCATATGTAATAATCAGTTTTCTAAAAAGATATCAATGTGTCAATCATATCTTTAAAACACAATTTCCAATCAATCATAGAAAACTTATGTAGCAGGGAAAAATATGGTGAAATTACATTTTACCCCCTAAGACTATACTCTTTTTATATTTACCTCCATAAAATATAAGTGTGAGCACCAAATACTACTTGGATAATTGTATTTGGGCCCCTAATTAATTTCTATCTGGGTTAGCTAGTAATCCTACTAATGGGGCTCCCAACTTAGCTTGGTGTGTCTCCTCCAAGTTTCGCTGTGTCTCCCTCTCTATAACTCACTCCCTCTCCCTAATTCTTCCAATCCCCTTTCCTCCACCTTCTCTTCATTCTTATAGTCTCTTCTTAGTGGAGTTGTCATCATTATCTCCCCACTTATACACATATTCCTACTTCCATTAGAATCCTAAGGGATCCTCATGAATTTAGAGGATTCCCTTGGAACTTGTTCCAGACGTTGAATAATGTTCGGGGGTGGCTCTCCACTGGCACTATTAGTCCTCGGCTATCGATCTCGAGGGGGTCGCATCTCACCCTGACCACCTTTGTTATTGGTCTACATCTAGTCGACCACTTGGGAACTTCCCAAGTGCCGTCCCCCTCAGCTATAGTCCTTATTTTGGGATTGGGCCCATTGTGATAAGGCCTAAGGCTAACTCCCCCCGTGCGTATCAGGTTTAATTCGCCTGACGAGCCTTAGGCTTCACGTTGGGCTTTAGTCAAGTGGGCTGATATGGCCACCTGGGCCCAGCTCCCTAAAATAAGAATGCACACTTACCCTCCTAAAACTATTATCCATTGCCTCCCTAAACTATGAGAATACACACTTACCGCCTTAAACTAGCTATTACTCGTATAACATTTTGCACCTCATCTTGTCCAATTGGTAATAGTTTAGGGAAGTAATGTGTATTCTCATAGTTTAGGGAGTGAGTGTAAAATAAGGTATAGTTTATGGGCCATAGTGTGCGTTTTTATAGTTTATGGGGGTATAGTTTATAAAGCATAAGTGTGCATTCTCATAGTTTATAGGGTAAGGGTAAAAGAGATATAATTTAGGAGGTAAAGTGTAATTTTCCCTAAAAAACGCATAAAAGTATTCAATAAGAGTAGAGTTGGCTAGAATGTTTTTATCAAGAAATTCTTTTTCTTATTTGCATAAATAATAGAAATGGTTTATTGAAAATGAAAAGTACACACCACACAAGCAGTTTACAAAGGAAGTAACAAAGCTTCAATCAAAATTACATAAAGGTGTAAATGCACTTTTAGTCACTACATTTTGACGTTTTTTCATTTTAGTCCCTACTTTTTATTTTACCACTTTTAGTCCCTAAACCAATTAACGCGTGTTATTCTAGTCATTTCCATCAGTCAACGGTCGAAAATAACGGAGGTGACTAACAGAGGGATTATAATATTATTAAAAATGTACTATAGCACTCATCAGATTTAAAAATAAAAAAAAAATCTATGTTCATCTTTTCAACCAGAACACCAAAGAGCACAGACCCTCTACTTTAATATTATAATAGGAAATCTGAATATATAAACCAAATCAACAAAAAAAACATAACAAAAAAAAAGCATTGATCGTGAGGGATGGAGAGGGAGAGATAGATTGAGAGAAAGAGGGAGGTAAAGGACCAAAGATTGGTGGGTGGGTCTGAAGGAGGCGAGATGGGCGGGTGGGTCTGACAGCGGTGAGATCGGTGTTAGCTTCTCGGCGGTGAGGATTAGTGTTAGCTTCTCGGCAGTGAGGATTAGTGTTAGCTTCTCGGCGGTGAGGATTGGTGTTGGCTTCTCAGCGGTGAGGATCGATGTTGGCTTCTCAGCGGTGAGGATCGGTGTTGGCTTCTCGACTTTGGTTGGGTTTGTAGATCAGAGATCGTGTTAGCTTCTCGATGATGTAGATCTGTGGCAAAGACAATGACGGTCTGGTGAGGCTAAGGCCTGAACCTACAGCATGATCAGATTGGCGAAGGTTGGGCACGATTAGAGATCGTGTTGCGTGGGTTTGAGGATGGGGGTTTTGGAATTTATGATTTTTATTTTTTATGGTGTTTTTATGCTGAATTTTCTGGGTTTATGAATTTGGTTTCTGGGTTTATGAATTTTATTTGCTGGAGGTTTCGTTGTTGATTGAAAGATGAGAAAATCTGGGTTTTGTTGTGATTTTGTATATCTGGGTTTTGTGGTTTCAGAAAATCTGAGAAGATCTGCTGCTAGGTTTGTGTTTGTGTTCTTGCTGGAGATCGATTTGTGTTTGTGTTTGTGTTTGGTTGACAAGAAAAGACAAGTAAATCTGAGCATGTGTTTTTATGTTTAAAATCTGGGTCTGTGTTCTTTGTTCTTTGGTGTTCTTGTTGAAAAGATGAAAACAGATTTTTTTTTAATCTGATGAATGCTACAGTAAAATTTTAATAATATTTTAATCCCTCTGTTAGTCACCTCTGTTATTTCCGACTGTGGACTGACGGAAAGGACTAAAATAACACGCGTTAATTGGTTTAGAGACTAAAAGTGGTAAAATAAAAATGTAGGGACTAAAATGGAAAAACGTCAAAATGTAGGGACTAAAAGTGCATTTACGCCTTACATAAATCTAAAAATTCATCTAAGGAAGAAAAGTATTGGCCACTTAAATCCTCCACAAATGAACCCATCAAAAGTACCAAGGTTTTTGTCCATCCAAATGCTCCACATAACACAAAAGGCACAACCCCCCATATACCAACCGCAAGATGTCTGTCAAAGCCCCCCACTTTTTTTATTTACCAATAAGTTACACACACATCTAGATGAGTTTGAATTCAAAACCTTATTCTTCTTCCATTCTTAAGGTCAGCACTCTCATTAGTGCTTGTATAATAGAAAAATTCCACATTTTAGTCAATTAAGTTTAAAATTCACAAACATTAGATTATGGAAAGTTATGTAAAAATACATGATTGTTACAATAAGAGCATTCATACCAATGAATGTAAAATAGAAAAGGTGCCCAATTATGAACATTTAACCCCCAAAATTCTCTCACATTAGTTAAGCTAAAGTTGTGCTAATTTACACTATTGCTACACTAGTAATTGTGTACAATTATAACCTTCTATTCCAATATTTTAATATTTTTCTCTCACCTCTTTGCCCTCATTAGTCTTTCTCTCTCCCTCTTGTCCACTCTCACATAACTTGCAACACAGCACCATTCAATTACCACCACCCAACCACCACTATCAAAACTTGTTACAATAATAGAAAATCAACCTATAATAGAACTGAAAATTAAACTTGATCAACCCAAAATTGACAAAAAATCAACCCAAAATCAAGCCATTAACAGAAAACCCATAACCTATACCCAAAAGCGAAATCAAACCAAAACCCAATGGAGAAAGAGAGCAAGGGTTTAGAGGAGAGAGAAGAGAGACATTTGATTGCTAATGCTAAACACGAGAGGGAGAAGGAGACTTCAGATTACAAAAGTAGTATTAAAAAAAGAATGAATATGAGTATTTAAATAAAATAGAAGGTAGAATAGATTATCTTATGTAGGTGTTTTGTAAAAGTAGTTGTATAAAATAAAAATAAAAATAAAAATAAAGGTTTTTATGCTAAAAAATAGACAGAAAAATTTAGAAAAATTAATGTGAATGTTCTAATGGTATAAATTTACACTAGCGTTATTCATGGATGAAGGAGAAAGAAAGTGAATGAAGGTTGTGCATATGAAGAAAGAGAAATAATTTTTAAAAAATTAAGAAAAATTGATATTTTAATGAAATATAGTGTAAACTAAATAATCTAATGTGAGATATTTTTAAAAATAAATATGTAAAATAGAAAAAATAAGCTTTATCTTAAAATAAACAGAAAATTTTGCATTTTGCGTTCAAATCTGACATTTCAAGTAGAGTGCATTTGTGACCTATACTCTTATGTGAGTTCATTGTTTACAACAAAGCCATATTTAGGCAAAAATAGCCAAATAACACATTTTCACGAACTATGTTACAATTTACCACTATTTCGAAAATATGTAAGAATCTACCACTTTTTGGGTGCTTGAGTTTGGTGAAATCAAGCTTTTCATAGTACTCGAGTTAATGGAACTTGAGTACTATAAAATATTTTCAAAATTTTTCAATGTATATTTTTTCAAAGAGTTCGAGTTTTTAGAACTTGAGTTTCATGGCAAAGTCCAATTTAAAAAAAGTGGTAGATATTTAGATGACCCCCTTCCCAAAAAAGGGCGAAGAGAATTGCCACATAGCAGGTCAAACACACAGAATGATTAAGACAGTGTCAAAATAAAATTTGTAGCTAGCCTTTAATCTATTCACGTCACCTTTTGACTTCTGTTGACAATTGAACATAAACCTGAACATAATGGAATCTCTACTTTATACCTTGAATCATAATAAGGGAATTATATAGTGCTGACTACTGGGCCATTTCCTCTGCAATTTATGAACTTACTATTGTCCTACAATGAGTTAATGAGAGCATGGGATCGAGATGGAAGTAGTGAAAATATAATTTTCAAGTTAACAAAATCTTCCTCTCACTTCTCTAAAGCTAAGTACTGAGAATATTAAAGAAAGTCGGCTTCAGATTTTTCTAAGTATTATATATATAAGGGAATTATATAGTGCTGGGCCATTTCCTCTGCAATTTATGAACTTACTATTGTCCTACAATGAGTTAATGAGAGCATGTGATCGAGATGGAAGTAGTGAAAATATAATTTTCAAGTTAACAAAATCTTCCTCTCACTTCTCTAAAGCTAAGTACTGAGAATATTAAAGAAAGTAAGCTTCAGATTTTTCTAAGTATTATATATATATATAAGACATGTGATGTGTGTGTGCACGAGTTGTATATATACCGACTATCTTTACAAGCGTTTAGAGAGATATATATTAAATTTTGCCCTCATAAAGTCAAATATTGGCTCTGCCCTTGACTAATAGTGGAGGTTCATTTATTTATTTTTTATTTTTAATAAAGAACAAGGAGTGGAGTTTGGTGTATTATATTATCAAAACTTTATAATCCATGATCGTTATTCATTAATCATAACAATGATTCATGAAAATCATAGTTGTTTAATATGATTATATCAAACCATGATTTTTGTAAAGTCGTGATTTACAACTATATTTTGTGTTAGCTTTATTCCATGACAAAAAGTGTTGTATTTGCTTTAATTTTGTTCCGTGTATTTTATAGAATTTTATTGTATTGGGTTTAGTATTAAGTTGGTGAAGAATCAAGCATAAAATGAAGAATCATTGGATTTCGCGAATGTCTCGCTAGAAGCTAACCCGTGAAAGAGCCACGTGAGAAGCACATGCTTGAAGTTGAAGAGTCATGCCAACTTGGAAGATTTCGCGAGTGTCTCGCGGGTAAGGCCTTCTTGCGAGATACTTGTGAAACTCTCTGCCTGGAGGATTTTTAAGTGTGATTTTCTTACCCTTCATTCATACTATATATACCTTCATTACCCACAAAAGTATGAGAGACAATTCAGAGAGAAAAACCCTAGATAGGTTTTCAACAACACAAACACCCATCTTTTTAGAGAGAGAGCTACTCATCCTTAGTGAAAAATCATTTTAGCCTCTTCTCCTTCCCTCTCCCATTGTCATACCTTGAGAGGAGATTGTACCTAAGCACAACCCACACCTTTGTAGAGTGTAGAGAGTGTTTTGAAGCCAAAAGAAGCTGATGAGGCTTAGCAGATGCAATCGGGCGTATGGCGGGATTCGGAAAGCTAGATAAGATACGGTTCCAAGAAGCCTTGTTGGAGTAGGAGGTTGGAGGGCTTAGGTGCATTGGGTAGATTAGGCTTGGAGGGTCTCTTGCTATTAGTATATCCCAACTTATTGTTTAGTGGATCGATTTACTGCTTGGAGGGCGACGGAGAGGTTTTTTGCCGAATTCTTTGGTTTCTTCGTCGATAACACATCGGCATGTTATTTTGTATTTGCATTTCTCTTCCCTACTCTTTTAGCTTTTAGTTTACTGTTGTAATGTGTTGAATATGGCTTAGAGTAGTTTTATTGTTTGTTCGCTCGCATTTACTCTATTCCGTACTTAGTTTAAGTTAGAGTAAAATCAACTGAGCCGTAATCCTTTTAATTTGGGGGTCTAAACAGCTCTTGTATTTTTAACACAAATTCGAGATTTCAATTGGTATTAGAGCGGGTACACTTGTTTTGGTTTCATTACCTAAGTGTGATCCTTGACCTCTTGTGTGTTTTGCCATGGATAGTGTTTTGTATGCTTCTATAGATGTTTTAGATGTTGTTGAGTGTAGCATGCTATGTGTTTATGAAAATGCCTCTGTGAGTATGAATCCTCATAATTGTGATGACATGTTATATGAATCTATAGGTATTGTTGAAATTTCAAATGTCAAACTCATGAAGAAAGAGGCTAAAAAGTTTCATAAGAATTTGAGCAAGTTTTGTTGTGAAAATGATGATTTGATTGTTAAGCTCAATGAATCCAATAAATTGGTTGAAAAATATAAGAAATTTGCTAAAAATTCTATTGAAAAACTAAAAGAGTTTGAATGTTTGAATATGGACTTGGATGCTAAACTTGTTTTGTCTAACAAACTAGTTGATGATCTTAAATGTGAAAATGAATCTCTTAAGATGCATGCTAAGTGTTTGATTGCTGAACCTATTGCTAAAAATGACGAAATTATTTGTTGCAATTATGTTGTGGTGCTCGATTTTATGCCTAGTGTGAGTTCTACCTCTAAAGACAAATCGGTGTACATTCCTCCACACAAAAGAAAGCAAAAAGTGGAGAGAAATACTCTTAAACCAAAGCCTATGTTTAGGTCTCAACCTAAGGTTTTGGATGGATCTAAGTTTGTTCCAACTTGCCACCACTGCGGTGTGATCGGTCACATAAGACCTCAATACTCCATGTTGAAGAGAGAACAAAATCCTGTTGCTAGATCCCTCCCTAAAAGGCCTCATGGATCTAAACACATTGTTTGTCACCATTGTGGTGCCTTTGGTCATCTTAGACCTCATTACTCTAAGTTTCAAGTTCTTAAAAGAATCAAACGAAAAGAGAAACTTGAGCTTCTTGGAAGTTGTGCTAAAAAGGGTAAACCGGATTTGAATAAAAATAGCACGTTGTTAAAGAAAGTGTTTAATGCTCTTAACTCCTTGTCTATGTACATCTCCGGTTCTCATTTTTTCAACCCTTGTCTCACTTCTCATGAGACACTCATTCCAAATAATCGTTTCGTTTGGATGAAGAAGGGTTCCTATGGTTGAACTTATACTCTTTTGGTCCTTGATGTAATTCTTTTGGTCCTTGATCTAATTCTTTCAATCTTTATAAGACCTTTCATGCATTGAATGTCATATCTTCATGCATTTTGTGCATCTTGCATTTCTTTATATGCATTGTTTTTGTTTTTTTTTTTATCTACTTTTATGTCTTTGCTTTGTGTGTGTAAAAATCCAAAACCACATAAAAAATGAAAAATTCAAAAAGTTTGATCATGTATGTTTGAGCACATGTCACATATGAGTTTGGCCTAGTACCTTTGTACTAATGACGTAGTGCATTTTCGAGCTTAGCTTGTTTTATATAAACATCTATCTTTGTGGGAAAAATCTTGAAATATATGTGTGATTGTTGTAAATCGATATTCAAGCTTGTTATAAATTATTAGTCAATAGTCTTGTTGGTTTTAATACATGCATAGACTTGTGCCTATATATTTTCCCACGTTTTTATGTTTTTGTTTATAGCTCATCAAATATCTAACCTCGAAAAGAGAAATTGAGCTGCAAAAGCTGTTGCACATACTAGTATTTGACTAGGAAAAAGGGAAAGCGACTTGTATTGGAATGTATGGTGCCTTAAAAAGCCAAAGGCTTACTCACAAAATTGAAATATAAAAAATTTTAGGCATCAATCTCAAAATGAGATGTAATGTTTTTATATGATCATATGTTATAAGTTGTAAGAAGCTAAAAAGTAAAGCTTCAAAGTTTTATGATCATTTTCTTGTGGGAGGTCATATATATTCATTTCTATAATTGAGAAAGACCACTTGACTTAGTACTAGTTGTGTATGACTTGATTGAATTGATCATTGAAATTTCACTCTAAACTAAGGACTATTCCACATTTGATACACACACACAACACACAAGTCTAATGTTTAATGAATGTCTATTTCATTTGTGTGATTGTGCATGTTCAAATGTGATGTGTGTGTGCTTAACCATATATAGATCAAACCAAAAAGACTTTTGTTCTTTTTGTTTACTTTTGGAAGTGATTTGTATCACCCATGCTTTTCAAAGTTTTTTAAAGTTATTTTTGTGTGAAAAACATGTTTTCTGGGTGTTTTCGTGACTTATTTCATACGTAAGTTCAGTAACGAGTTAAATGGTCCAATTCTTAAGTTTTTCAGCTTTGGACAGAGAGTTTTTGCGACTGTTTCGCGAGTAAGGCTTACCTGCAAAATTACAAGCGAAATTTCGCTAGTTAGGTACCAGCAAAAATTCCCAGCTTTCCACGAAAATCACCAGATCTGCTTTTTAAAAGTCATTTCGTGGGACATTTGTTTTAAACGTCTCCCATCTTCTCCCAAACCCCTATTTTAATGCTTCAACATCAAAACTCAACTAATTTCAAGTGTTTTACATTCCATAAACATCTCTAAGGTAATTTTTAACTCTTCTCATTGATTTCGATCCTTAGATTATGTTTTTAGGGGTTTATGTTCATAATTAGGATTTTCTCAAATGGGAGTTGAAAAACTTATTTTTTGTCAATCTTTTTGATTGGGTTTTGTTTTAAATGATGATTTGCTTTGGATGTTGGCCCCTTGTGGCAAAAATAACATGTATTTAGGCAAGATTTTCATATGTTCATGCATTGTTTAACATACATGTGTAGTGTGTGCACTCAAAGTATTTGATAAAATGCTCAAATGACATTTTCTCTATGTTTTGGAGTCCGATGAGTACCAATTTTTGGGAATTCCTATAATTATTCATATTTATCATGTTTTGATCATTGGAGGTGTGTTTTATACACTTCGCCTCGCGAGTGCTTATTCATGTATTGGTCATACATCTCACATGCACACTAAATGCACATTTGCTGTACACACTCTAACACTTGACATGTTTTGCATTCACTCATACTAGTTAAGTTTTTTTAGACTTTTTAGCACATATAACATGTTATTATGTCTATATCATGCCTTGGTCTCTACCTTGTTCCATCATCCTTAGCATGTCATGTTTACTTTATGTTTTGTAGAATTTTTTAAAGATGTTTTATCTTTTGTTTGAGCTTCATTTTCTCATTCATCTTACACCCTTCATGCATCATCTTTTACCCTTGTTCATATCTTCTTTTCTTTCCCTTTTTCCTCTTGATTCATTTGTCTATTTGTGACAAAAAGGGAGAGAGTATACTAGAGAGTATACCGGATTGTATTGTCATTTCTATATGACTCATGTGCATATTCTTAGGGGGGAGAAATTCTACCTCGTGCACATTCGTAGGGGGAGAAAGCCATAGAAGAGATGCATATACCAAGGGGGAGAAGATATTTTTTTATAAGAAAACCTTGTTTTGTTTGTCTTACATTATGCTTGTTTTCTTGTTGCTTTATGGTGCTTTGAGTTACATTTAGTATCTATGCTTTGTTGCTCTCATTGCATCGTGTCTATGTGTTGGAACACACTTGTGCCCTTGTTAGATCTTGTATCCTTAATGCAAATACTTTGGTGTTTTGCATTGGTTATGTGTTGGACATGCATATATCCTTATGTTATTGTGCTTTATTGATTGCATGTTCGGACGATCATTTGCTTTGCTATATAATCATTGAAGTTATTTCTATATGACTGTTTTGGTGTATGATCAAGTTGCTCACATGTTTCACATCATGTTTACTTGATCACAATTTACTTGTTACATTATACTTGTCCTTTTATCAATTGATATACCTTGAGGGTCTAATGTGTTTTCTATAAGTGTTTCAGGTTACAGGTATATATATTCCAAGTTCATCACAACTTCGAGATTTAGGTGTGAGTGAGTTTTGCCATTATTCCCAAACTCAAGTTTAAGTCTAGAGTCTGTTATAGGGTATTTTGTCACGGAATAGCCAAATGAAGAGATTGTAAAGTTGTAATTTACAACTATGTTTTATGTTGGCTTTATTCCATGACAAAAAGTGTTGTATTTGCTTTAATTTTGTTCATTGTATTTTGTAGGATTTTATTGTATTGGGTTTAGTATTAAGTTGGTGAAGAATCAAGCATAAAATGAAGAATTAGTGGATTTTGCGAGTGTCTTGCTAGAAGCTAACCCATGAAAGAGCCACGTGAGAAGCACATGTCGGAAGTTGAAAAGTCATGCCAACCTAGAGGATTTTGGGAGTGTTTCACGGGTAAGGTCTTCTCGCGAGATACTCACGAAACTCACGAAACTCTCTGCCTAGAGGATTTTTAAATGTGACTTTCTTACCCTTCACCCATATTATATATATCATCATTACACACAAAAGTATGAGAGGCAATTCAGAAAAAAAAACCTAGATAGGTTTTCAACAACACATACACCCATCTTTTTAGAGAGAGAGCTACTCATCCTTAGTGAAAAATCATTTTAGCTTCTTCTCCTTTCCTCTCCCATTGTCATACCTTGAGAGGAGATTTGTACTCAAATACAACTCACACATTTTCAAAGTGTAGAGAGTGTTTTGGAGTTTGAGAAGCTTAGGAGATTTGCCAAAAGAAGCTGGTGAGGCTTAGCAGATGCAATCGGGCGTATTGCGGGATCCGAAAAGCTAGACAAGACATGGTTTTGAGAAGTCTTGTTGGAGTAGGAGCTTGGAGGGCTTAGGTGCACTAGGTAGATTAGACTTGGAGGGTCTCTTGCTATTCGTGTATCCCAACTTATTGTCTAGTGGATTGATTTATCGCTTGAAGGGCGGTGGAGAGTTTTTTGCTGAATTCTTTAGTTTCTTTTTCGATAAAATATCGGCGTGTTATCTTGTGTTTGCATTTCTCTTCCCTACTCTTTTAGCTTTCTGTTTACTGTTGTGATGTGTTGAATGTGGCTTAGAGTAGTTTTATTGTTTGTTCACTCGCATTTACTCTATTCCGCACTTAGTTTAAGTTAGAGTAAAATTAACCAAACCGTAATCCTTTTAATTTGGGGGTCTAAACAGCTCTTGTGTTTTTAACACAAATCCGAACTTTCAATTTGAAAGTCAACAAAGATAATTTGAAAAAACCATGATTATTTACCTAAAGCATTTTTAGGATCACAAATTATTTCACAATTTTTTTGTCACAACTCTGACGTGGTAGATTACGAGTAATTAATCACAAGAATAGCAAAAATTACTCAACCTGTGGGTATCGAGTCCGGCCTAACCCTAATGGGGTGAGTTTTACCCGACCAGCAAAACAATAGGGTCGGGTTTGGATTTTTAAAATAAAACCCGAAGCAGATCCGGGTTTTAGTCCAACTCGAGCCTCTCATTTCACTCAGCCGCCCCATCCCATTTCCCTCAATCTCCTCTCCCATTCTCACTCACCCTCAAGCTCTGTCACCGCCGACTATCTCTCAATCTCATCTCTGGCCATCACTCGATCTCAACCACTCCTTCCTTTTCTTAAACCCCACCCCCCACAAATTTTCAATTTTTTTATAAACTTTTTCCATTTCCACCCAAAAAAAAAAAAAAACTCCAAACCCTAAATCATGAGCAATGAATAGTAAGTCTATCATTTTCTCCCTCATTTTCCTTCTCTCCAAACACCACTTATCCTTTCTATTTGCAAAACATGCATTAATTTTCTTCTCTATTTTCAGGATGTTTTCTTTTTTTAAGTGATTATTTGTTCAAGCTTTTGCTAATTGATGACTTGTCCATTGGAAAATCATGCTTGCTACTCAGATTTGAATCTGGGAAAATATGATTTTTTTTTTGGTTGGGCCACAATATAGGCTTCAATTCAATCTTTTTTTTATTGGCCCACGATTTGGGCCAAGGATTAGGCCCAAATCTAACTTGGATGGACGAGGCCCGCATGGCCAATGGGGCGAGTTTTGGGCTAAAAAAAACCGTTTATTAAACGAGTTAGGATTGGGTAACAGGTACAGGCCCACTAGGTGGGTTTGAGCATAAAGAAACCCGACTCGAACCTGATCCGTTGCCATTCCTAGTTAATCATTACTTACAAATAGATCCACTATGAAGAATTACTTACAAATAGATCCACTATGTTTTCTTCATCAATCACACTCTACTACATCATAGTTGTGGCAGGAAGTAATGAAAATTTTTGTGTTATTAAAATTTTGCATATACATATGCTAAAATTTTGTATGACATTATACAGATTTCATATTGTTTGTGTAAATAGCTCAAGTTCACTACCTAATTACAAGTGCACAACTAGCCAAATTATGGGCAGCCCGAGTCCGATTTCTTTGGAGTTTGAATCCAATTGAATTTGCGCACTTGACTGAAGATTTGTGCCCTTTTGTTTTAATATATATCTACTCTTTTTGTTTTTTTTTTGTTGCTAAAATTAGTATATCAACTCATTTTAGCCAAAAAAAGGGGGGGGGGGGGGGTGTTGGTCAAGTTCATTACCAACTAGTGTGCCAAACTAAAAAATTAGTAACATGCATGGGGTCACATATGTAGGTCGTTTAATCCTTTATCGGGGAGTAGGGCGGTGGTTGATGTGGATCTTTTGTGGGTTGATATGCATGCTATGATTTTGGAGGAACAAAGTCAAGACCAAATTTATTGCATAATCTGGCCGTAAAGATTTGAAAGAAGAGAAAAAGAATCAAATTCATTCCTCCTTGTTGGAAGCTGGGACCTTGATTTTTATCTGTCCAGATAGCAACGTCAATGAATATGACTTTGTTGAGACAACAGCCAACTAATTAAGCAATTATAGTCTTCAAGGGCCCTTGACCCTTATTGTTGCCATCGTTCCCTCACTTCCCTGCATCATAGATGGGCGAGCTGAAACAGAGATTGCATGTGGAGATCTAACACTTGTGATCCTTACAGTTGCAAATCATTCTCTCTGGGAGTAGGACTCACATATATTGGGAGAGAAATGTCTTATTAGGCTGTTTCATAAAATACTTTTTTTTGAATGAAATATATCTTTGTCATGGAAGCAAAAATGACCGTATCCTTGAAAATTAAAATAATGCATAGAACTTGCGTGCATGAAAAAATTACATCAATATTTCTATTTATGGTTTCACTGTTTCAGGAAACTATATTAGTGACCCTCACAAATTTTAAGAAATGATAGTATTCTCAAGGGTATTATCATTTATTACAACTATAACAAATACAATAAAATTTCTATTTTACCGATGAGTTTTCCCTAGCTGTTTCAGAGCCACCCATTTTGATCGTGAGCCACTGTTAGGGAAAGCTGTCTTATTCACAAAAATAGCTGTTTTTATTTGTCAACACTGTTAGGGAAAGCTGTCTTATTCTCAAAAAATAGCTGTTGTCAACACTAGCGATTTTGTCGTGACTAATGGGATTTGGAATAAAAATGAGTAAACGATATTTTTTCTGTATTTAAATAGTAAATAGTATTTTAAGAAAAAAATTAAAGGGATAAAAATCAAAATGGGGGAGACCACATATTTCAGTAATGTACATATGTCCTTCCAGACAACAATTATTAAGTTCAAATCCAATATTTCCATGAACTCATGATGATTAGCATGCACTTAAAACTAATGTAAAGTTGAGGCCGCCAGATGCAACGTACGTCATGGAAACTCTAAGCAGATGAACTTCCCAACCAGATTCCAGTACTGTTTGAAGAAAATTCAATTTCGACTTTCAAGCTACGGACCAAGCCTTTACATACCAGCCAATCATATATTCAAAATTTTCAGACGTGCGTTAAATGCTCTTACCAGCACCACCGACTTCCACAGGGCTATTTAAGATGCGCAGAAGTTCAGTACGTACCAAATACCAATACATTATTCTCAGCTGACACTGGCTATCTCATATTCACCAAAGGCTGGTCATCAGTTTCAATGAGGATGACTATGGGGATGCTATTGGCATTGGCTTTGATGCCATTGCTCTCACGAGCTCTGCACGTTGGTGAAGTGAGGCTATTGGCAGCTCAACATAACGTGACAAGTATCCTAGTTTTTGGAGATTCGAGTGTTGATCCTGGAAATAACAACATTCTTCCAACGGCCATGAAGAGCAACTATCCTCCTTATGGGAAGGACTTCTTTGATGGCCGCCCCACCGGAAGGTTTAGTGATGGAAGACTTGCCACAGATTTCATTGGTAATTCGCTGCTACTGCACTAAGTTTTTGTTTTGTTTGGCTAACAATAGCGTAGCGTGTTCAGAGCTCTTTGAACAACCAGCTATTCCTTGTAGTCGTATGTTTTTCTATCATGAATTTGAATTTTTAGAGGTTTGGAAACTAATTTTAGTTTTTAAATAATATTATATGTATTTTTAATTTTTTATATAATTTTTTACCCTTTGATATTTTTAAAAAAACTTTTTAAACTTAAAAACGATCGGTTAAATACACGTACTTTATCTCTATATTGTTTTTGGAGCCTATTACTTTTAGAGAGAAGTGTGAATTTCATGCTGAAGTAGCCTCTCTTAATTTGGTACTTCCAATATGCTCAAAAGAGGAAGCCATTTTAGTTTTCAGGCTAGTGCAGTACACTGTTATATATATATATATATATATATATATATATATTTTTTTTTTTTTTAGAAAATAGTCGAAAGATATTGAGGTGGTGTTTGGATCCACGTTGCGTTTCTGCGTCTGCGTTCCTGCGTTTCACTTTTTTTTTTTTTGCAGCACGCATTTCAGGGGACAAACGGCTACTGTTCATGAGCAGTAGCTGTATATTTCTGACTTTTCAGCATTGTTCTTCTGTGAACAGTGCATTCGTGCACTGGTCACAGACACACCAACTTCATTTTCAGCCACTTTTTTTTTTATTAAAAATAGGTCCTACAATACTATTCATACATTTAAAAATTATTTTGCTACAGTGTTTTCAGTTTTTAGCAATAAGTTCTATCCAAACACGCCCTAAATGTGTTTGGATCAAATTATTTGCGGCTACGTTTTGGCTGTTCACGTTTCAGTTTTTTTTTTTTTTTTTTTCGGCAGCTTTTCAGCTTTTAAGGGACAAAAAACACTGTTTACCACTGATGAGCATTGTTCCCGACACTACTTATGTACTTTTTCATTAAAAATGTGTTCCGCACTACTATTCATATATTTAAAAATTATTTTACTATAATATTTTCAGTTTTCAGTTTCAGTTTCAGCAAAATAAGTTCTATCCAAACATTATTGCGTCATTTGTTTGTGACTGATGGCCTAAGAAGAAGTGGCTTATAAAAGATGAATCGGAGTTGTTGCTATGTTATATTATTTTTTTTTGGTTATGTAAATATTTTAATTGGAGATTTGAGAGCAAAATAATAACACTGTTCTCCCCTAGTCTAAAATTCAATGTGCTGTCATTTTCTCATATTTATTTGTAGATAGTAATGTCACATAGATTGGAAAAACATGTGAGGGGAGAGAGCATTACTCCCAAAACATGTAAGAATTATCTTCAGATTCATACTACGTAAGACCATAGATATAATGAAGAATAAATTTTTCTTGTCAGAATTGGGTTTGTATATTTATCATACATACCTGAAACCTTTACTTTTCATGGCCATGAATGATGAATCTTATTGTGTATATTACTATATTTGTTGTGTGACATTTATTTTGCAACAACCATTAATTAAATTTGATTGTTAGTATGTGTTTCCATATAATCTTTTCAGCTGAGGCCATTGGTTACACAAAAATAGTTCCGGCCTTTCTTGATCCGAATTTAAAGCCGAAAGATCTGCTACACGGTGTTAGTTTTGCATCAGCTGCTTCTGGTTATGATGATCTTACTGCTAACCTTTCGGTAATTAAAGTCCTTCTCACTTGTATCAAACTCATCGCCATTAGAAAAGGTCCATTTATGAGTACTACCGTAGTAACATGTCTCTATTTTTTTTTTGGTCGAATTTTTATGAAACAGGACGTATTATCTGTTTCCAAACAGCTGGAGTATTTCATGCATTATCTAATCCATATGAGAAATTTTGTGGGTGAGAAGAAGACAACTGATATTATTAGATATGCTGTGTTTGTTTTGAGTATGGGCACAAACGACTTTCTGCAGAACTATTACTTGGAATCTATTCGCTCCAAGCAATTCAACGTAGAAAAGTACCAGGATTACTTGGTCTCTTGCATGTCCCGTGACATTAAGGTTATCACTCTCTCTCTCTCTCTCTCTCTCTCTCTCATTTTTTTTGAGAATTACAGTCAAGTAATTGGCTTGAGTACCACTGTACCAGACTACCAGTACTTTCACGTGCATAAATATTAAATAAGGATATCCTTTTACGGGTTCCTTAAAATTTTTATATATAAAAAATTCCTGTTAAGGTGTTTATACAAGTTACAACATCGTCATTTATGTCAAAAAGAAAGACTATAACATTGTTATTATTATTGTTTTCTTCTATATAAAGGAAAACATTATTACTCTTTTTTGAGCTAATAAAGAATGCAAGAAGATAATTATGAAATAGTTTCCCGATTTGATTTATTGCTGTTGTAGTTGTGATAATGGAAGGGTAAGATTAGGGTTAGCTCATATTTCTGTTCATTTAGGAAAATAATTAAGGCCCTATGGGAAAAGTGCGAATGTTCTACTTAGTTGAGTAATGCCATATAAACACAACAGTTTTTATAAAAAAATTTCTTAACGTTAAATTGAAAAGTTATTTTTTATTCTTATATGAATCTGACATAACATTATTATTTGAAAAATTATAAGATTACATTGTATTAGAAATGTAAATCCTATATTGTAGATTAAATAAATGTGTAAAATTTACATGTAAACTAAAAAATTTTCCTTACTATCTATCACTAAAACATAGTCACTTCAAAAATTTATATAATTTTTTGTGGATGAAATTGTAACTCTATGGTTTTTTTTTTTTTTTTTAAGAAGATTTAACTCTGGACTGAATGCTACTTAGTTTATCTTCCCTAAGAACATTAGCAACAAGTGTTTTACTAGTTTACATGATAGTTAAATTATAGAAAAGGGGCAGGGGGTTCAAATGAACCCCCTGACCTGAAGAGGAAAAAAAAATTTATAGTGTATTTTAAAAAAAAAAAAATTTTAACCCCTGAAATATAAACTTGAACACCCCGACCCAAAAAAAAAAACAAGAAGATGAAGATGAGGACAATATAGAAAAATTCACAAGGTAGGATTAGAGAAATGTTCGTTTTGTAGTGGAGGAGATCATTTTTTCGCAGCTTTGTAGTAGAGGAGGTCCCTCTATCACGGTGGCGGCAATCTCCATAGAAATTAAGAGAGAGAGAGAGAGAGAGAGAGAGAGAAACTAGTAGGTCAACAGCAAAATAGAAAGAAAGAAGTATTGAGATAGGTGGGCCAGGTGGGAAAATTAACTGTGATGACACGTTCTACTTTGCTAATAGTTAAGGTTTAAAAAAAAGTCAATATATTGATAAATTGCCACGTGTGGCCATGCAACCATTTTTTTTTACAGTCAAACATATGCACAAAATAGTGAAACACTGTCTAATAGATGACCAACTAAATTAATATTTGCAGATTTTTTTAGAAGGAAATATATATATATATATATATATAGTTAAATATATAACTATAAATTATTAAATTACTAAATAACTATAATGTCATCTGTTTGACCTCGATTAGACTAAAAAACTAGGAATCGCTCTTTTTTCTTTTTTTTTTCAATTTTTTGATCGACTAATTTCATTTTTTTAAAACCATTGATAGAAATACTGAAAGCTCCCTAAAAAAAAAAAAATACTGAAAGACTTAAGAGAAAATAAGGAGGTATTCTTTTAAAACTTATGATTAGATAATAAGTTTAATCTATATTAAAATGGTGTACCGGTATATAAGGTCACCCAAATCTTCTATTTCATTAGTCAACTTAGGATATTCACTAGAATGAAATATAAAACTTTACGGTTAATATAATAAAAAAGATCAATAAATAGTCAAATTTGACCTTCTTACAAAAATTTCTAAAGCCACCACGGAATGAAACTTTAATTTAAGTTCACCATATTTCTTCTTTTCTTTATGACGTCACTTATATTGACATATTTGTGTTCAAATTACTTGGTCTAAATATTTTCTGGTGGTTTTGAAATGCAGTTAATGCATAGTCTAGGGGCCACAAGGTTGGTGGTCGTCGGAGTCCCACCATTGGGGTGCATGCCACTTGTGAAGACAATAATGGGGAAGACAGGATGCGTGGAAAGTTACAATAAAGTAGCCTTCTCATTCAATTCTAAGATCCAGGCAAAACTTTCAACCCTCAAGGCCAAATTACGAATGACAATTGCCTTTGTTGATGCATACGCTATCATTGATCATGCAGTTAACAACCATACGTTATACGGTTAGTACATTCATAAATAAGGAATTTTTTCTCAGTAACTCTTCTTTCTTAAAAATGTTAAAAATATTCGTAATTAATGTAGTTTTTTTGTAGTTTATTTTGAATAGTATTTAACAAAAAATATAATTTTTTTTGTTATTTTTTATATTAAATGTGTGAGAAAAGACTAAAATTTTGCTTATTTTTTTTAAAGAAACTAGTTTTGTTAAATTTATAAAATAAACTGAGACAAAAAATTAAAAATTAAAAATTAAAAGATTTTTTTTTTTAAGAATCAAAAGATGAAAGTTTTTGACAAACAATAATAAGTAAAGAAATGATTCCAACTTTGCCTAAGGCAATCTGTTTTCAACTTCAATATATTCCATGTGTGTGAGTTTATTTTCATCAACTTATTTTATTTTTTGTGCAAAATTACAGTTATACAACATTGGAAAAAAGAAGAAAGAAAATAACACATTCAAACAAATTTTAAAAGTACGAAACAAATAGTCACATAAGTAAACTATTCAAGTTAAGCATTATTTTGGGAATTACTTTAGTAGGAAATTTGATTTATATATGATGCCAAAATAGTACACTTAACAATTTGTACATGATACTATAACATAAAAAAGCAAGCATAATTTTTTTTTTGTTAAGCAATTATTATTATAATTTTGAAGTTTCCTTGAAACACAATTCGAGAAAAAAATAATATTTCTAAAAAACATTTGCAGATATAGAGGAAACTTCAAAGGGGTGTTGCGGCACAGGAACTGTAGAATATGGCGATTCATGCAAGGGCTTAAGTACATGCACTGATCCAACAAAATACGTATTCTGGGATGCTGTTCATCCAACCCAGAAAATGTATAAGATCATTGCAAATGAGGCTTTGAAATCTCTCGTTGTAGAACTCTTACGCTAAGGACATTAGTTTTTTGTCTTTGGTTTTGAGTTTTTTAGGGAGTACTGTTTGGAAGATCAGTTTTTTTTTTTTTTTTGGAGAGAGTTTAGAAGAGTAATTTAAGTTATATTATTTGAGTGTTTTTAATATATGTGCGAGTGAAAAAGTGTGTTGAAATATGTGTAAGTGTGTTATAACTTGTTCACCAAACAAGCCCTTAGAAATAATTATGTATGGCATAATGGACTTGAAGATTGTATACACTATTCCGAAGTATTCTAGAATGAACTCTAAATAATTAAATTTTTATGTTTCAAATGTTATGTCATTGACTGGCCCAATCCTCTTTTTTTTTTAAAATTATTTTTTATGTAACACTAAAAAACATTTTAATCCATGATTTTCTAGGACAATCTGCCACATGAATAAAGATTAAAATGAAGGATGATAATCAATCTGTCACATGTACTCGATAGTTTTGTACAGAAAAATGACTCAACTTTTTTCGTGGCCTTTTTCTTGGGTTTGATCTTGGGTCAAAAGAAATGCTTGTGCGCGTATAATGTCTAGATTTTCTCTTTTCCTTCCTCAAAATCACATCTGAAATTTGATAATGGAATCTTGCATTATTTAGAACCTGTTTGATAATGAGTAACATTATTTAAATGTTGTGATAATATGAAAGGTAAATAAATGTTATAAAAATACCTATTATATTATTTAAATAACGAAAACTATTATTTAAACCACGCAGCCAAACACTCACTTAATTACAGTCGCATCTAGTCAGTGGCGAAGCCAGGAATTTAGGTTAGGGGGGCACGATTAAAAGACAAGATTGGAAGTAAAAAATTAGTCTAAAAAAATTAATCAATATTAATAACAAAATAAGTAAACAACTATATGATGATGTAATTGTCATACAGAATCTAACATAAAATGTAAACTTTAATTTATTTTTTCACATCTAGCTTATTTTACTCAATTGCTCTCGACGATTTTTCATATTTTGAAACCGCTACATGATTTCTTCACACTCAATAGTCTTGAATATATCTATCTCAATATATGTGACTAAGCAATCATTCATCCACTGATCTTCTATTTGATCGCGTAATCGATTTTTAATTATGTTCATTGCTGAAAAAGCTCTTTCAACAGTAGCTGTTGCAACCGGTAAGAAATTTTTTCTTTGTGATGGGAGGTGTGCCTTGTTTGCATTATATATACTTTTTTTTATTATTTTTTTTAGAATTCTACTGACTTCTATTCCGGGTAGGTGTAGCAAAGTTGTTATTTTTTTTTATTTTTTTAATCATTACCAAGTGGGGCTCACGATTTTATTGAATATTGTGAATTTATTGACTAATAGACTTCTACAGCTGCTTGGTATAGACTATAGAGATCATTAGAATTGTACTACTTCTAGGGGTAGAAGTCTACTACTACTAGGAAAGCTGCAAAGGTTTTATTACTTCTGTCAAAAAAAAAAAAAAAAGGAAAGCTGGAAAGGAAAGGTAACGTGAATGAACTTAATTGGGATTTTCTCTTTTTTTGTCTTTTGTGTAGGGGGGCAAATATGGTATTTCAGTATTGTTAGTGAAAACATTTGAAATTTCAGGGGGGCACCTGCCCCCCCTCATCCCCCCTCCCTCCGCCCCTGCATCTAGTTGCTAGGTTGCTAAAGTTGATTGAATAATACTAGTTAAATGAGCATTGAAAATTGAGATGGCTAGTATGCTAGCTACGTGTATGACAAGTTGCAAACAAATGATGTGTCATATATGTGTGGTGTAAAAGAAATTTCGGTCGTACGTTGACGGAACAGTGGTGGTGCCACATATAGGTCAGGGTGGTCCCAGGACCACCCTGACCTGAATTCTTTTCTTTTATTTATTTATTTTATATGTATAATAAAAAAAATTTATTTATCTACCTTTAAAAAAAATTAGGAACACCCTTAAAAAAAATTAGGAACACTCTCAAAATTTTTTTTTCAATAAAATTAAATTTTGGTAGATTATTTGTTACATTTTGGCTGGTACCAGTTTTTAGAAGAAAAAAAAGAAAAACTCTTAAATTGATAAACTCGTCAGCACAGTATGTCATTACTTGCATCGAATGCCTAAAAAACAAATCCAGCTATCACAAAGGTCGCCCTTTCTTCTTCTTCATTTTCGTCTTCTTTGCTTCGACTCAGGCGTTCTGCTAGTCTACCTCTTCTTTCTTTTTTTACTCTAGTTTTTGCTTTGTCAAGTTTTTTCTTTAGTTTTTTTTTTAGACTTTTAGCTTGCTAACCTCACCCACATGACAAAACTCAGAAAGCTAACAAAATATTTTGATTTCAAACTTATTTATTGAGTCTTGCCTCTTCCCAATATGATATACATATATACACTCTTATTGTACTATTTTTTGTTGTTGTTTTTCATTATTTAATTACATATTTATGTTTTAATATTCTAAAATAGTAATTGTTATGTAATAACTAAATGATTTGAGTGTCAAAAAAGAAAAACTAAATGATTTGTTTTATTTGAGGTTTACTTATTTAGATCAATAATTTTATGTTGTATAAGAAAATATAAATATATATTATTTTTAATTTTTTTTAGAAATTTCGAAACACCCTAAAATGGTACGTTGAAATAGATCTGTACCGAAATATGTCGTTCCACTAAACAAACTGAAACATGGTCCAAAACAGTATTAATAACATTGCTTTCAAGCAAAAAGAAAAAGCTAAAAAAAATTCGAACTTAAATCTAAAAAAGAAAAAATTGTAACAGAGAATCTGAAAAAAAAAATTGTAACAGAGCAAGCCCACCGAGGAACACCTTGAGAAACAATCCTGGAGCCACCACTGTGACGGAAGGTAAAGATTATGACAGGTTAAATAAACTATTGATCTATTAAAAAAAATTAAAAAAAAAAAAACACTATTGAAAGGTTTTTATTTTTACGTGTTTTTTTTTTTTTTTTGAGGGATTTTATTTAAGTAGCTCTAATTAATGAAATGATAAGTTCATATATGGGAGAGACGGGAGTCACGGGACCTTGTTTTATTCCTTTACTGTTGGCTTTAATAATCAATAAGTTACTTTTGTTTCTTGTTTTTTAAAAAAATAGGGTTATTATAAATTTTATTATATAAGTTTTTGAGACTTTTTATGCCTCACAATTTATAAAAAGTAATTAGGTTGTATATGTATACTTTATTCTAGATGAATTAGTATTTCTTTACTATATCATTAAAGCCACATCAATCACATCTTCTGTTGTAAGATTTTTATGATAAAATTGATAGTATTTTAGTAATTTCTTTTTCAAAGAGTTAATTAGAAAATTCTAAAATTACTATCAATTTTAATATAAAATGTTTATAAAATAATTTGACAATTATTATGATTTGTGCAACATCAACAACATAATAAATAAATAAGTGAAAAAATTAAATAAATTATTTTAGGCAAAATACATTAAAATTTTCAATTAAATTCAAATATTTAGTTGCATTAACCAATTTAACATAATGCAATTAGGTGTTCTTAGAAAAGATAATACTATTTGTGTTTTATAGGTACTAAATTTCTTATTTACCTTTAATTGATGCCAAAAATACTTCAAATTTCACTACATAAGTGAAAGATTTACAAATGGAGATGTCAAAAAAAAAAAAACTATTTCATATATTTAGTTATTAATTGTTAAAGTACATCAATCACATTTATTGACATATTAATTTGTAAACATTTTATAGTAAAATTTATAGTAGTTTTAACATATTCATTACCTTTTTGTTTTATTATTTAAAAAATGACATATAAATTTGTAAGACCTATATACTATTAGTAAACGTCTACTTTAACACTACTTAAAATTTTCATATCAGTTTCACAAATAGTTAAGGTAGAAAATTAATTTTAATTAGACTAACATCGCTTTCATAGGAATAAATTATAAACACTATTTATATTATATACATTATTGGTTATGTTACAAACAAAACATGTGAAATTTCTTCATTTTTCCCATTAATCTTAGAGGCAATGATAATTCCATTCCCAACAATTAAATTAAAAACACGAGTGAGATTAAATCAAACCAATCCATTACGGAAAGAAAGGTAGAAGAAAGCTTTCACAATCTGCTCTTCGAACAAAGATCACTGATATTGATGGCCGCTGGAATATATTTGTTTTACACTTTTTATTTTATGTCTGGACGTATTCATATTGAGCTTTATTATATAGGAGCTAGGAAGTGATAATCATATGATTAAATCAATCTCTGCTTTGCAAGCAATGATCAATTGATCATTAAATCTTACCCGCTGGTGATGAGATCTATTGTAGAACGAATGTCCTTAAAGATAACGTTGTATGCCATTTCAGTAGGATGTATTGCGTCCCAAAACACATACTTAGAAGCATCAGTGCACACGATTGAAGCTCGATTACACAAAATTGATGTTTCTACATATCCAGTTCCACAACATCCGACATTAACCTCTTCAAGCCCTACAACAAAAATCACAGCTGATCAGTGAGTTGTGATAGTACTAAAGTTCTAAAAAAAGAACTCAAGTTAGATTTAGGTATGATTCTCAATGGCCAATTTTTTTTTAGATGTGGTAAAATTTCAACTTATGATTTTCTTATTATAATAGCTACTTGTATCCTCATGCATAAGTACGGATAGATTCAATTTTTTTTTTTGAGAAGAGATCCAAATTATTCATAGTATTGGCTCATATATTTTTTTAAATCATACATTTATAAACTATGTAATGATTTCTCATTATATATATGTATATTTATAAAATTTAGAATTTAATTAGTTTTGAACTTTTCAGTTTTTGCATATCCAATTATTCACTTGCCGCATGTCCATCTAAGTTTTTAATTTTTGTGGCGAAAAATTGGACTTTAATTGAAATTCAATTTAGAATCTAATTGGATTTAGATTATTCAATTTTTACACTCAATAATTCACTTGGAACTAAATTAAAATTAAATTGGACATATGACACAAAATTGAGAATCTAATTAAAATTTAGTTGGATTTTCTCTAAGTTTTGACTATATATATATTGGAAAATTAAACCTAATCCATGTTGGATTATATGTTATATGACTATGTTGAACCAATACCTAGAATACTTGAGTCACGACGGTAGTGATTACCTAGCCTAATACTTCAGCCTTTTTTATATCATCTGGTATATGGGATGTAAATTTATTAGGTAGTCTAGGAGTATACTCCCTCCTTCTCACATGGGAGTGAGACTCATTTCTATATAAGAGATAGAGAGTATACTCTTGGAGTACCCAATAATGACCCATATTTGACGGTTACTAAACTTCCTCTTCCTGCGATGATTGTGTCTTTGTGATGACTTGTCATGTGGCATTGGGTATTCTTTTCTTGTTTAAGATTAGTCATGTTATGTCTCACAATGCATATTGAGTTATTTTGAGAAACTTTGTGCAACATTATTGCAACTAGCTTGTAACCCCATGTATATAGATGGATACACTTAAAGATTTACAATAAAATGCATAATGTAATTCTTATATATAATTTGAATACTATTGATAGTCATTTTTATATTTTATTATCTCTTTAAAAAATTTTGTAAGGACATTATTAGGTATAAAATATAAATTATCCATATTTTTTTTTATTATTGTGAAGCACTTTTTTTTTAAACAATTCATTTATTCTAGACTCTTTGATTTTTGTACTTAATAACTCACTTAGATAAAATATTTATGATGTGGTCTCACATTTAATTCTAAAATTAAGAAATAAAAAGTTTAAATAATTTAGGATACATGATACAAAATTAAAATTCTAATTTGAAATTATAATTTGAGTTTCTCTCAGCTTAACCTAATATTATATATATATATATATATATATCTAGATTATTGTGATTGGAGCATTATACTAAATTAGCATGTAACTCATACAAATGCATGAATGCATTTAGAATTAAGCACAATTTTTGTTATAAAGATATAAATAGTTAGTCAAATTATTAAAAGAAAATAGCATGTAATTCATGCATACATATAGATACATTTAAAATAAAATACATTTTTTATCATAAAAATATAAATAATTAGTCAAATTATTATTTTTTAAAGTAAACATAATTAGTTACATATTAAAATTCTTACTTAAATTTAATACTACTTATGATCTTTTTTTCTTTTTTTTTCTAATTTTTAATAAGATGGAATGTGTGATGATCTTTGTTGTGTGGTGATTTTTATTAAGTATATGTGATTGTTTTTTTTATTTTATTTTAAATTTTATAGTTCATTAATATTAGATTCTTATTTTTTTGCATACATTAACTCACTTGACACAAAGATTAAAAATTTTAAGTGGACACATGGTACAAACTTAAATGGATAATTATGATATAAACCTCACATAAATTTAGACACATGATGCAAAATTGGATTTTAATTTCAAATTCTAATTGAACTTTCTCTAACCTTTGACTATTAATATATATATGCCAAAATACCAATTGATATATTTTTGGTGTAATTAGTGTTCAAATTTCATACATTTTAATCAAAAATAAGAGATTTAACTAGTTTTTTTGAAAACGAAGGAATTTAATTAGTTGAGCTAACTGGAACCCTCTTTATAATCAATTTTAGAGTTACACAAAAAATTATCTACTCACCGTATTTTTCAGGGTATTGAACCATGTCGAACAATGGTCCATATATGTCAACGTAATAGATTTTGGCACCATGATTTTCTGAACTTTGTTGCATATCATTCAATTCAGTTTGAAGCATTTGATTATAATCTCTTGCCACAGAGGAATACTGTTCGATACAACCACGTTGGGTGAAAGTGTTGTTGGAAGAAAAGGTGTCAACAATTGGCAAGCAGCCCATTGGAGGTAGCCCAACCACCGCTATCTTTCGAGCTCCTTCATCCCACAAACCCTATAAAGCATAAACACAAAAATCTCATCAGATTTGCATAACATAGGATATTCCAGATTGTGACTTAAAATCTGTCATTTTTTTTTTTGAGAAAGAAAATCTGTCCTTTAATTCAACGAATTCCTCAGGTTGCCTTTAGAAGTCTTTGAATTAATTTGGATGATTTTACTCATCCAAAACTAAATTTGGTGATTTTTTTTTTTTTTTTTGGGGGATGGGATAGGTGACTAAAAGTGTTTCTTTTATATAATTTTATTTGAGAAGTATTGCGACTTACAATTACAAAATTTTTACAATATTTAAGGGTTATGTTATTATTAGTTATAATTTGAACTTATTATTGAAACTAAGTTTTTATCTATTAGTAACAGTCGGTAACAACCTGACATTAAAAATTTGTAATGAAAGTATTGTAAATGTAACATTTCTCATTTTCTTTAACTTAGGCAACTCAGCTGGATAAGTGGATATGGATCTTTTGATTGAATTTTAGACAATGCCAGCGATGTAATATGTATATGTGTGGGGGAGGAGGGGGGACATTGCAAGCTAAAATCTTAATTCACTCCAACCCCATATCATCACTACTTTCATTGCTCTTTGTCAGCAGAGACAGCCATTTAGTCCTCTTACCTTGTGGTCCGATTGTGAAACTTGTATAGAGCATGAGATGTAAGGGAACATCCAAACGTGTATGGATGTGATTGGTGTTGGTCCCCGCTTGTAGTACTTGAAGGAGTGAATGCTAATATCTCAATTCTACACTTTATCTTTTGAACTCTCTAAATATTTATTTTTCTTTTTTTCCTCTTTAAATATCTTGTATCATTTTGTATTAGAGCTAGGCATAGAGAAAAAATCATTTATATGTTTGGAGAAACTGAAACTGATACGCTATCATGAAAATTATGTAGGAAACAAGGAGGGTGATGAACAAAAGAAATCAACTAATTAAGGAGGGTGATGAACGATTAGGAAGACAATGGGAGTTTTATAAAGTCACATTATTTTAGCTTCGTACAAGCCAACTTTTAGATCAGATTGAAGACATTTTTGTAAGGTCACACGATAGTACGATACACGTTCTTTTAATGGAAGGAAGTGGACCATTGTAAGCGAAACGACCTGGGAGGATCAAGTACATTGTACAACTACAAATTCCATATGGGTAGTATTTATTACACATGCTGTGCTCATAAATGGTGATTTGGGTGCAGTTTGAGTGTGTGTGAGAGAGAGTATGTATAACAGAATGTATGAACGAGTTTTTACCCAATTTCAGATAATGCCAGTGAGGGAAAGGGCCGACTTTAATGGGTAAGGAATGATACGAGTATGAGTTCACGAGGTGTAGTTGGTCCCACATGGGCAGCACTTGAAGGAGGGAATGAGTGGGACAGTCCTTTGAGAAACATTAGGAGCTGAGTTGTTAAGAATGGAAATCAAGGAATGAAGTTTGGTAGCTGAATTCGTGGTCAGCTAGGCCTCCCAGAAATTAGGTAAGAACAGAGAAGGGAAACAGAGAACAAAGAACATAGAAACAATGGCAATTTGATTGTTTCTCCCTTTACAACCTGCTAATCTTTTATACATTGACCCAAACCACACCTTCTAAACCCGTGTCTGTTACTTCCCAACTAAGCCCAACCAACTAAGCCCAACTTCCTAACTAACTTCTAACTAACTGACTTTAGCCCAGTCCTTATTTCCCTATCGTGTACATTAACGTGTACATAACCATCAAATCCACTATACAATATCAATACTGAACTACCAATACAATTGTATTACCACTATATTATATTACCAATATACACCACCCCAATATATCCCTAACATGAGTTTATTTGTTTCTGTTCAGGTTAAGCTCTTAGCCTAAAAGATTATAATAGCTCACGATTATAGAGATTAAAGAGTGGGTCCGAATTAAGTTTAGGTTAAAGACTTTTGTATGAACTAGTTGCAAACCCACGTCATGTAATGTGTGTAAATATATAATTATTTTGTAATGTAATATAATTAATTCTTTGAAATTTATCGAAGATAATATATTATGATTGATTGTTTTTAAAAGAAATATACTCACTTAGCAAATTCGTGTTTTAACAGTTAATACTTTTCATTTAGTCAAAGCTATGAAGGCAGAGAAGGGATCAATGACCGAAAACATAATAGAAAACATTAAAAAAAAACACATCAATCCAAAGTGGGGTTGTCAACAAATACAAAAACTCATCAACCCAATGCAAACCAGCGAGAAGGAATTAAAAAAAAAAAAAATCCATTAAAGAAGAGAGCTATAGGAGAGAGTAATCACCTTTTTTCAAGGGAAAAACATGGACTAAATGAGAGAGAAATGTGCAAGGGGAGTAATAACAAATTTATAAGAAATAAAATTGGGATAAAAAAAAAGTCAAGAAATGAAGGGAAAGAGTTGGAGGAAGAGTGACGATGAATAAGAAAAGGAAGGATGATGGATGATTGAAACAATATTAGACTATACATTTATCTCTATCTAGGTTAACAGGACATGCTAGTAGACTATACATTTATCTCTAGTAAACCACAGTATACCATGACCAAAAAATATAATTTCTCCTAATATTCAATTTATTATACTTGTCAATATAAAAGGTGATTATGTTTAACTCACAATATATCCTTAGTTAGTAGCTATATGCTATGCAATGACCAAAATATTTTATTTATATCTGTTTGATAATAATTAATAAAAGTGGCAGGAGATGCAAACCTGAATGAACTCTTTAACCTGTTGAAGTAAGAATTGCTGGTAACTTGAGACATTGTAGCTCCGTCGTCTAATTGGTACAGTATAATAGTTGACAACGAAGTCGTTTGTACCAGCACTGATGACGAACAATGCTTTATTGATATGATTTTCGATTCCTTGGTTTCCAATAGCTGGCTCAATTTTTTTCTTATACTCTCTAAAATTGTCCAGTTGCTTTGATATTGGAATTACATTCTGAAACAAAATAAATCCACCCAAACGGGTGATTTCGACTTAATGTCCAGACAAACATGTATAGAAATTAAAATAGCCAAAAAAAAAAAAAAAACCCTTGAGCAGTTGGTGAAAAATTGGACAACATTCGGTCATTACATATAGAAATTAGGTATATACTTAGATTTACAAAATTTAGTTACAAATTAGTTTGTAGTCAATGGCTACAACTCGCACTAAAAAAATTAACATGACTATATATTTTAAAAATCTAATTGTTCAATTGCAAGTTTTTAATGTCTGTAACATGCATGTCAAATTACATGTCAATCAGATGTTATTTATTTGCTTTTAATGTATAATTTTAGATTACAAAAACTTGAAATATAAACATTTAGTTGATAACAAAGCTATTGATTTTTGATATTTTAGAAATTTTGCAAGTATAGAGGATATAAGAAGAAAATGTAATCTAATAGTGTATTTTTTCAAACTCATATCTAATAAAAAATATTGAATAAAATTGTAGCCAAACTTTATTCATACTATATATTCCATTGTTAGAGTTGGAGTTTTGATTCAAAAAAATTGATAGCTACATACTTAGTAAAGTCATATTATTTGTGCACTCAAGGGTCAAGGCCCAAGCTTAGACCCAGAAAAATTGGTCTTACATCCATTAAATTAATAGAATTTGAAGGGAAATAACTAGACCCGAACCAACCTGTTGAAATGCCGAGTCAGGCGGGTCAATCAATACTCGACCCTACTTCACAAATTTTTAAAGAAGGGATCTTATTAAAAAATAAAAATAAACCTTTTGCTTATTAATTTTTTTTAAAAATAATTTGAAGGTATTATGCAAATTTTAATCTGTAACCAACTTTGCATGATCTAACACAAGATAAAAAGAAATTTTCAATATGTTTTTTGAACTCTCTTTATTGGTGCATGATCTTTTTTATTTTATTTTATAATTTGATAATCACAATAGGGAATGGGGAATATGTAAACACTAGATGTCGTGAACACACCTTAATTTTCTGGCACACAATCTCTTAATCATTTTTATAATCATAGTTGCTTTTTAATCAACTTTTAGTATTAGTCCATGAAACAATTTATGGTGATGATATACTGTACCTAAAACAAAAAATAAAATTTATGGTCTACGAAATTTAGTCATCTTTTTTCTTCATTTATTTATGTTGATAATATTTTCTGTAAGCTATGAATTGTGTAAATTTAAATAACTATGTATTATTTAAATTTTATTTTTGAGTATTTTTTTATTTGTTCTCTTATTTGTCAGCAAAGAAATCCAAGTACAACATTATCATATTATTATTATTATTATTATTATTATGCATGAGAAAATGTAGGTCACCCTATAACCTAATTAACCTAACCAATATCCTTGTCAACCCGACTCACTCGCAACCTATTTAAAAGGTCCCATTTCCAACTGAAACCCAATCTAACTTATTGTAAACCGATTAGCTCAACCCAATCAAATTGCCAGGTCTACCCAAGCCCATCCTTGGCGGGCTTGGCCTCACTATACGGTTGTACTACTGTACTATTTATGTTCTATGATTGTGATATACATTTTACTTGTGTATTGCTAATACTTTTTGGTCTTACTATATATATATATATAAAGAATATTCATACAAAAACTCAATATATAGAGAATTTTATTCTCAAATTCCAACATGGCATAAAAACCAAAACTCCAGCTTTTCGATGTTGCCATAGTAGTGATTGTCTTCTCCGAAATTCCTTTAAATACAATCAACATGCTTCATCGTTACAAGACCGCTGCCCTTCTCAAATATCTTAATTCGGAGCCTCTATATAAACAAGCCTCCATTGTGCAATATTAAATCATCTTTATTGCATTCTTAATTCCAAAAAATATTATATATTCAATATAAATGCTTGTGAGGTGTGGGGGGTAAGAGCCGGAGTTCAAGTCTTCAGGAGGGAGCTTAACACACATATACACTTAAATTAGGCTAGAGTAGAAATTCTATCTTGTATATAAAAAAAAAAAAAAAAAAAACTTATCACAATTCTCTCTCTCTCTCTCTCTCTCTCTCTAGGGACTTGAAGAAGAAGAAAAAAAAATCATATAATACCCTTATATATAGTCTAAAGATTTGAATCCAAGTTAACATTTCTTTTTGGATCTATTGGGGTACATAAGTGAGTGATCCATGACCTCTTTTGTTTTCGTACCTATCTAATTAGATTCTTCAATGTTAAAGATATATTAGACATATTAGCTTAAGCTCACTTTGCTTGTACTAGTAGTCTAGGGTTTAGTCATATATATATATATATATATATATATATATTAATGTTAGAGTTCATTGTAATACAAGATTTGTAATACACTTTTATATAATAAAGATGTAACTCTTAAAGGTTTCTTCCATGGACGTAGACCAATAAGGCTTAACCACATAACTCTCGTGTTCTCAGTGTTCCAATTCTATATTTCGCATTTCGCGTCCTCTCTAGCATATATATAACATGGTATTACACTACAAGAAGATTCTTACATGCACACTAACATCTGAAGTCAAAGATGCTTGTCTTTGAATCTAGACTCCATGGCATCACGCGGCCACCATGGCTCAATGTTGTGTCTAAGATCCAAGATCTTAGGCAAATCGTGACTTACTTCTCAGATTTGTGCACATCAAGCCTTCACTTGATGAAACCAATTGCATAGACATGCTCGACTACCTCCCACGACCAAAACCTAGGAACTCAGTCTTCATTGATAGCTACATGTGCTACCATGCGTGGCCACAGACTCCAAAACTTCCTCTAGGCGCCATTTCAAATTCTTGACTCCTAAATTAGCTTTAGGGACATGTGCCGCCATGTTGGCCTTGTTGTCTGCCGCTCTATGAAGCCTAAGAATTTGGCCTTCATCCTAGCTAACATGCACTCTCATGAGCCTTCTGTATATCGGTTGTCACCTGCACATGTCGTCGCTATCACTCACCGTCCATGTGCCAAAAAACTATGTCGGCCTTCTTCTGACTTCATCCATGATGTCAACAAGAGCCACATAAGCCCTAGCCATGTCAGCGTCCAGTTCGCACCACAACACAAGACCACGTTACGGTCTCTATAGCCTGATATGTGACCCGACTCGAACAACCCAAAACCGACCCGAATCGTATACACCATTGACTGACTGTTGTCCCATTGGCTGTTGACTTTGGCCTTTACGTTGACCATTGACCAAAAGTCAAAATTTTCGAAATGGTTTATCTTGCTTAGTTTTTTTTGCGTTGGTTCTAATTTTGGACTTTGTTTCTTCATTTAAAGCTCCAGAATCGCTCAATTGGCACATTCTTCATCATGGTTTCTTCAAAGGCATTCTTCAAGACATCTCCAATGAATCTTCTCATGCTTATCCAACTTCAAGTATTCATCGAGCTTCCGCCTTGATCGATTTTGAAGGAGGTGTTAGAGATATATTAGACATATTAGCCCAATGTAATACGCTCAAGCCCAGTCTTACTTGTACTAGCAGTCTAGGGTTTAGTTGCCTACATATACTCATGTTATAAGTCTTTGTAACACAAGTTATTGTACTACACTCTTCTACAATAAAGATGTAGCCCTTAATAGTTTTCTCTGTGGACGTAGGCCAACAAGGCTAAACCACGTAACCCTTATGTTCTTGGTGTTCCTATTCTATACTTCCTCTTCTGCATCCACTCTAACATATACATCATGATATAACATATTGCGTTGCTAATATATTTAACATAGTATCAGAGCCAAACTTTGTTCTTGGCATTAAGCAAATATCTTTACCCATCAAAGAAGATTCCTACTTACACATCTGAAACCCACAGTAGTGCCATTGCTTGACTTTAGATCTAAACCTCACGTCATCACACAGCTCCTGCAGATCATTGTTGTTGCCTTGCCATAGTGTCTCAGATCATAAGCCTAAGCAGTTTGTGCCTCTCCCTTTCAAATTTTTGCAAATCAGGCCTTCTCTTGATGAAACCATCAACACAGACGTGCCCAATGGCCTCCCACAACCAAAACCTAGGAAGTTGGTCTCCATCGGAAGCTTCACGTGTTGCCATAGATTCTAGCACTTACTCCATGCACTGCCACAAATTCTTGAATCCAAGATCGGATTTTGGGCACACGCGCCACCATTTAGACCTTGTCATCTGCCGACCTACAGAACCCTAGAATTTGGCCTTCATCCAACCTCTCACACACCTCTCTGGATATTTGGCCTTACCTCCACATGCCAGAATTGAAGCACAAACCTAAGAATTTGCTGATGTTATCTAATGTCTCTGATGACATCAACAAGCCATGTCAACAGCCATGCAAGCAAAGCCACGCCAGCCTTAGTTCACCTCCACATCATCGGTTTACAAACTCAATGGATCCATGTGCCTCAACTTAGAACCAGACCGACACAACCCAAAGTGGACCTCATTCGTTGACTTTGATGATTGTCGTTGACTTTGACTTTCAGTGGACTTTGACTTCTTTCATTGACCATTGATCAAAAGCCAAATTTTTGAAAGGGCCTATTTTGCTCAGTTTTTCACTTAGATTTTAATTTTGGAGTCCGTTTCTTCATTCGAAACTCTAAAATCGCTTAATTGACACATTCTTCATCATGGTTACTTCAAAGGCATTCTCCATGGCATCTCCAAGGGATCTTCTCATGCTTATCCAACTTTAAACTTTCATCGAGTTTTCGCCTTGAGTTTTAGGGAGGGTGTTAGAGATATATTAGACATATTAGTCCAATGTAATAGGCTCAAGCTCACTCTTGCTAGTACTAGTAGTCTAGAGTTTAGTTGCATATATATATATATATATATATATATATATATATATATATATATATATATACTCTTGTTAGGGTTTATTGTAACATAAGATTTGTATTACACTATTATACGATAAAGATGCAGCCTTTAAGGGTTTCCTCTGTGGACATAGGCCAACAAGGCTGAACCACATAACCCTTGTGTTCTCGGTATTCTTATTCTATACTTTCCCTTCTGCATTCATTCTAGCATATACAATATGGTATAACACATCACGTTGCTAATATATTTAACGTTCAATATTATTTTTTGGATAATTCGATAATTGGTAGTAAAAGAATTTGAACCCTAAATATTTTTGTTGAAAACATCATGAATTACCAATTAAAATATAAGACTCTTGGTGGATTATTCACTAAATAATTGAATCACTTGAAAGCATTAATTATAATTAAGTATTTAACATCATCCAATCATTTTTTATGCTATCTGATTTTTCAACCTTAAAAATCGGTCATTTCATGCTAAATAGTAAATAAAATCATACAATCTAGTCATATTAATCATAGGATAAAATCCTGAAAAGAATTGGGAGGAAATTATCCTGCAGCAAAATCATGTAATATGAGGTTGAGCTGTTGACATTAGCTTTAAATTTTAGTTTTTAGTTTTTAACTTTTATGTATAATTTTTTAAAACCTCATTTTTTTCCGGCTTTTTCTTACTTTTTTTTAAAAAATTTCAAGGTACAAATATACTCTAATTAGAGACAGACCCAGGTGGGGGCCCGGGCCCCCCCTAGGTCTATTTTTTTTTTAATATAGTTATTATATATTTCATTTTTGTAGTTGGGCCCCCTTCCAAAACCAAAGGCCCCCTTCTCCCCAGGCAGCCTAATTAGTCTAACCAAAATAGCAACCATCCAACCCAAAAACTTAACAAAAATAATAAAAACATTCACAATAGTAATTGTATTTTAGCAAAAAAACTATTTTACCACCAAATAACTAAAAAATTATGTGTTATTAGAGAAATTAAAGCTAAAATTTTTGCAACTACAGTAAACTGGTATAAGTACTAGTTGACTATAGTAAGTTATTAAAAATAAAATACAATATTTTATTAAGATTATATGTTTTCCTTCTATTAAAAACTTAAATTCTCTTTCTTCATTTATTATTTTAATGAGTAGTTTACATTATTTTAAATAAAGTGATAAAAGAAATAAAACATTTGATATTGGATGTATTATAAAGTGGGGTGATAAAATAGGTAAAGTAGTTTTTTCAGTTGTTAAAAGCTAAATTTTTTAGCGCTATCACTATGAATGCACTAACTTTAACAAAAAAAAAAAACCTAGTGAGCCTAGTATTAAAAAAACACATTATTTTGTTTTTGTTTTTGTTTTTGTCTTTGTTGGTAAATGATTGCATCCTAATGTATTTATAAACAATGATTTTGTGTATTTATAATTTTTTAATACTATATAAATGCCTATTTGGAGTTCTTTTTTTCTTTATATTCTAGCCACCGCTAGCTTAAAATCATAGGTCCGTCCCTAACTCTAATACAATTTTATCAAAAAATAAATTCAACGAAAATTCAGATAAGCTATTCTCAAAATGATGCTAAAATGTCGGGCAAAACAGAGAAGGAATTAGCCAAGAAAAAGAAAAGAAAAAGGAAGAGGTTCTCTTTTTGTATATATAGATGCAAGAGAATTTAAAATTTTTGGTGTCCTCTTTATAATGATTGTTCTTATCACATATCAAGATATCAATGACTTTATTTATTTATTTATTTTTAGATGAGATTCCAACCAAGCCTTTCATTTTAGGACAGGAAATTATTTATTTATTTTTATAAGCTAATTAAAACCCATAATTCCTTTTCTATCTAAAAATTTGGTAACTTCTGTTTTCCATGAAGCTATATAATATTTAATTTAAATAAATTTGATGTATTAATAGATAATTGGATGATATAAATATGAAGTTTTACAGAAAGTTTTAATAGTATTATTTCCTAGATTATTTTACCGTGGCGCGAAGAGAGAGTGAAGCACTTACGCTTAGCCTTGGCGTAAGTGGATCATATCCAGAGGCGCCTGACGCAAAGCTAACTCCTGTCACCAGCTCCTGAATGCTTAGAGTTGGATCCAAATACGGTGGAACATACTTTTTTACGCCTAAATACGAAACTGTGCCACACACAACCAAAGTATTCCAAAATCAGTGCACAGATTTAATTGACTTAGTCAAGTTGAGTGTTGAAGATTTGAATTGGTTAGGCAAGATTAATAAGGTGTTCAAGCTTGAGTTGGGCCTATTTCGAGCTCAATTATAAATTGAACTCAAATGTATTAAAAATTCAAAGTTATTTGATCTCGGGCTGTGTTATAAATCAAGCCAAAATTAACCTAAATACTGTCTCAAAACAAGCTCTATCTCAATCTCACAAACAAACCTATATTCGTTTTTAAAAAGTTTAAGTTGATGCAAAAAAGGTCAGAATAAATTGGATCTAAAATATATAAAATGTAAAAATAATAATTTCCATGTAAATATCGAGCCAAATCGTGCCAGATGCTTTAACAAACTTTATTAACAAAGAATGACACAATCCTCTGCTCATGAGCGTATTCCTTGGACTTCTTTTTTCACGAATCCTATATATATGCTTGTTATTATTTATGAAAACAAAGTTTTTCTTGAGCAGGGTACGTTTATTAGATTATCCTCAAAATTAGGTTTCACATTGACCTATTTATAAATAAACAAACAGACGTAAACATGCTGTAATTTTAGGGAGTCGAATATAGTGAGTGTTCATGGCCAACTCCCTTAGTTTACAGCCTCATTTACATTCTTAAACAACACCATTTTTTTTTCTGCAATGCATTAGGAAAACAAAGGAACAAAAACGGAAGCAAAGGAGAAGAAACCTATTAAAACTTACCAACAAAGTCAGTGGTAAGCTGGCCATCACTGAACCTTCCTGTGGGTGTTTGGTTTGCAAAATCTCTCCCGTAAGGTGGAAAATTTGCCTTAAAAATCGTTGATATATTGTTATTGTTTCCTGGATCGACCGTGGAGTCACCAAACACTAACAAAGCTGTGACATTACTGTTCAAAGCTTGACCTATAGAAGTGAAGCATAACAATTGGAGAATGAAAAGAAGAAGAGGCAAAGAATATTGTTTAAAGAAGAATTCCATATTATCAGAACTTGATAGTAGAGCTAAGCAAAAACTTGCAGATCATGATGCTCCTAAATATGGTGAATAAGGCTGCGATATCTTAAGAGTATGAGGTCATCCAATTGGCTACTTGGCTCGTACCTATTGAATTGTCATGACCAATATACCCAGTCGGTGAGGAGAGTTGACTAGTTTTCCACATTTTCTATTCTCGTTGGTTGCTGGGGTTTGGGAACCAAACCTTCTTGGTTAGTCTTAGATTCTCAACTACTACTACCAAGTATGGCCACACAAACTGTTTTTCAGTTACTTATATAGATATTCCATAATTATAGTTTAACAACCAGAATCAATTCTAATTTTATAACCAGGCTGACTCAATTTAAAATGATTAATATTAGTAGAATTTTTAATGTTTAAATATTAACTAATTATTATTTATTCAGTTCCATAATATTTTAGGCACGGCTTAGTTATATTTATTTCACGGAGATTATTCTCCCGAGGCTTTTGGAGTAATTTATTGATAGTATCTTATATATGCAATTTAATTTGAAAACAAAGATGGTAACTTTGTAGCCTAAATTGCATTCGGCCACTTTTGTATAGGTTCTTCATCACTGTCTCAGTTAACCAATATGTCAATAATTTGTTTTGTAGTTGCAATGCCAAAGCCCCAAAAGCATGTAATTGCCCAATGTATATCTAAGATCTAAAAGATAAAATCTACAAAATATAAAGAAGGAAGAGGCATTAAAAAAAAAATAAAAAGAAGAGACCTACGTACCCAAACTCATCAGAAGCCAACTACCAAATCCTCATCTTCTTTCTTGGTGGAGCGCCATTTTTTTGTTGTTGTTGCGTGGTTGTGTTTTGAAGAATGAATATTATTAACAAAGCTCTGTGAAACCTAACAGTAACAAACAAAATTCATTGTACACCCAAAACAACGTAAGATTTAAAAGATAGAAAGAAAAATTAGGACCTTTTCTTTTTCTTTTTCTTTTTTTGGCTAGGTGGCTGCTTGCCAGCTCCTAACTGTAATAGTTTGTGGGGGGGGGGGGGGGGAGAAGACTGAGTTTTAATTAGTAACCGACTTGGTGTAATTTTGAACGTAAATTCAAAATAGGACAAATTAGTCTGTGCATGAAAGAATGATAAATACATGTCTAATTCGGAGAATATTTTTTTCCTAAAAAAAAAAAAAAATCGGAAGAGATTTTATTTTATTTTATAAAATATAATTTCATTAAGAATCAAAGACAAGCTTCCAAAACTGGAGGAGGCAGATTGTAATTATTACAGGAGAGATTAGCTTTAAAGAGCATCAGAAAGTTTAGTAGCAGGACAAGCTGCTGAGTTTATAGATCTTCTAACTCAGCAAAATTCACAACTAACAAAACAACAAACTTATTTCAAAAGCATTACTAATGAATGTAGAAATAAACAGTCAGTTGGTTCTTCCATTTTAGCCAGAGCTGTTGTGGTTCTGCTACCTTTGCCATGCTCCTCACTATTGATAATTTATGTTCTAGACTGGAGGCCCAAAACGCATAAAAGTTAATAGCCCAATGAAGACTAACCTACTTCTCCAATTTGCACATACAGATGTAACTGTTTATCAGACTTAGCGAAATTGGGCCCGATTTGATAACCCAAAGGAAACTAATTAACCTGACACAAGGTAAAATGAGTTGACCGGTGACCCAGTTTTTTTAAATTGTCATTTTTTTAATTAAAAAAAAGATATGCTTTGTAATTCATTATTTCTTTGTTTAGTTTATTTTTAGGAGCAAAACGTGTGTGCGTTTATATATATATATAAACAAATGCTCGCCACGTCATTATCTAAAAAAAAAAAAAAAATTATATATTATATAATAGAAGTTGAGCTTAGAATGTGATTGTGCCAAACGATTTCACCAAATTGCAGAATTTTTTTTAGATTTTTTAAAAAATATATAATTTTTATTCTCTTATAGTAATTTCTAAGTTGATAAAAATCTTAATTTGATTACAACTCAAACTCTTCATTTAATTCTAGATAAAAAAAAAGTCCATCTAATCCATATATATATTTTAAATTATATTACTACACGTAAAAAAACAACCGTATATACCCAATAAAGTTTATTTTCAAACAAATTATCTTTAATATAATATAAGAGTGTAATTTTGAATAAATTTTCTTTCTTTGAACGTACAACTATTCTTTTTATCAAAAAAAAAAAAAAATTGTTCTCTTGGTCTATTAAAAAAAATCTCCTAGGGAGTGAGTACAAAGAATGCGTTTGGATCCAACTTATCTGCGTTTACGTTTTTCGGTTCACGGTTGAGCTCTTTTTCTTTTTCTCCACGCAGCCCCTCAGCTTTTAAGGGACAAAGGCTACTGTTCATGCACTGTGCATGAACAGTAGCCGCAACTTTTGACCAATTCAACCGTGAACAGTGCACTATGTACTGTTCATGGACCCACAAACTTTACTTTTCAGTAACTTTTTCATTAAAAATGGGTCCCAAGGTATATTCACACGTTTAAAAATTATTTTACTACACTGTTTTCAGTTTTCAGTTTCAGCAAAATAAGTTCTATCCAAACGGACCCAAAGTACATATCTAGATTTTTTGCCATCAAAAAAGTAAAATAAATTCTAATTAAACTTTTTGTCTCAAACTCAAACTCTTAATAATTAATCTTTCCCACCGTGTTACAATTAACCATAAAGTTAAGGAAAAAAAATGTTAATATCAACATTAAGCTTTTGTGTTTATCCAAAAATAAATAGAGGAAAGTTGATAAGAAAAAGTAAAATTTTGTATTTATCCAAAGATTAGTAGAGGAAAAGTTGGTAAGAACAATTAAGATTTTGTGTCTATCTAAAAAAATTGCTGCAATTTTTGCTTACCTTGAAGTATATCTAAAACTTGCGATTAGATCATAGGGAATGAAAATCAATCGGGAAAAAAAATTATAAATATTTTTGCTCCGCCTTCCTCAAACTTCTCATTCGGACTGCTCAAGAAGGTTATATTTTTTGTATTTTTTTTTTGTATATATTTTTAGTTGGATGGTTTTGTTCTATAACAGAAGTACTATAGTGTATTGTACTAGGTCAGATTGTGTGGATACTTTAAGGATGTCTACAATGAAAGCTACAAGTTGTATTTCCTCTCCAAGGTTATATTAAACTCTATCCTTTATTTTTTTTCCCTTTTTTGTTTCATTATGTTCATAAAATACATCATATTATTTAGACTACAACTAACTATATAGGAACTCTTTGAAGCTATAGAGTTTGAAGGGAACTTTGAAAAGCTTGTATGTTTGGTAATTGTTTTTTTTTTTTACTATAAATTTTCTGTTTTCAAGGGCTATTTTATCACAAAAAACTTGTTTTGTAAGCTCAAAACTACTAAAAAGAGAAAACAATTTTTCTTTCTAATTTATAAAGAAAAATGAAAACAACCAAATGGCTCTTTTCAGTTTTGTGTTTTTTTAGGCTTGTGAAAACACGGGAAAAACAAGTTATTTTACAACTTTAATGAACCGGCTCTCTAGTTTGAATTGTGCAAACTTACTTTGATTTTTATTTATATATTTTTTTCTCTTTGCCGCTACTTCACATAATTTTTTCACTCTTTGCTGCTACTTTCTGCTAAAATTTTCCGCACAAATCCTATTATATATTTCTTGTTTTTTGCTGCGCCTCTAGTTCATCACAGAGAGGCTAGAGAATGAAACCAGAAACAAGGGTGCCAGGTACTAAAAACCCACTCCCTTTGTCTCTCTCCTCTCTAGTTTTATTCTTTGCACCTCTAATTTATCTCTCTCTCTCTCTCTCTCTCTCTCTCTCTCTCTTCCTAATTTTATATTTCTGTTTTCTATTAGCAGATTTGCTCAATCTTTTACAACTTTTGGTGATCCATCAGTCAAAGGTACACATGTAAAATAATATTTTACTATCTATATACATAAGACCTACTTTCTTTGAATAAACTAATGTTACAAGGGCAACTAGCTTTACAGAATCCATCTTAGGGATTGATGTGATAGAATAGTACCTTTGGTTTATTTTATAGTTATATAATAGTGTTAGCACATTTGGTTTATTTTATAGACATATAATGCTGTCTTACTTTATAGGATTCTAGTTTTATAGGTATATAATAGTGCAATTGCAGTGTGAGATTTAACAGGTGCCGTATGAAACACAAAATATGTGTCATTTTATAGGAGCAGTGAAACACAAAATATTGCAGCTTTTTTTTTTTTTTTGAATTCTGTGATATCTTTTTGTATTGTAATGAATTTCTTAACATGGTGATTTCATATAATAAGCTATCCTTGTGCAACAACTATGCAATGCTTTAAGTTTGTTCTCTTTTTCAACAGTTTATACAAATTGTATCTAAAATTTAACGTCAATATCTCCTATTATCTCTATATTTGTTGATTTGGGGTTTTGGCATTTGTTCTGAGGTTGTTTCTTAGTTGTTTCCATGTTTCATTGTCTAGGATGAATGTTGATCCAAATTATAATAGCAGTTCATCCTCTTCAGATGAGAAAGAGGATGATGATATGTTTTTCTTGCTAATGTTTGTTGAGAATAAAAACAACTATATTCCTAAGGAGCCTCAACGTATCTTTATGTTAACTGGTGATGCATTTATAAAAGAGATATTGAATGGCAATCCTCGAACGTGTTATGAGTTATTCCACATGGACAGGCCAACATTTATAAGTCTCTGTAACTATTTGAGAACACATAAGTTCTTAATAAACTCACGCTGCATCGCAGTGGAGGAGGTAGTTGGTATGTTTCTATTAATAGTGGGACATAATGTGAGGATAAGGCTAATAGCAGATCGTTTTCAACACTTAGCTAAGACAGTGGACATGAAATTTAAGGAAACTGTAAGAGCAATATGCTGCCTGGGAAAATTCATTATACGTCCTTCTCAAAGCAATGAAGTGCATCTGCATATTGCTAACAATACCAAATTCTTTCCATATTTCAAGGTAATCCCAAATTACTGTTCATTTTATCATATAAATATTATTTGCTCGCATATGTTAATACTTGTGTTTATATTTTATCTAGAAATGTATAGGCGTAATTGATGGAACATGTATCAATGCATGAGCTCTAGCATCAAAGCAAGTCAGCTATAGGAATCGAAAGGCCACAATCGCCCACAATATAATGCGTCCATGTTTACACGGGTTGTGAGGGTACATCCAATGACTCACAAGTATTTTTAGATGCACTTCAAAGGCCAGAAAATAATTTCCCATGGCCTCCATCTAGTAAGATATATTGTTGCCTCACTTACATATTTACAATTTTCAAGTTTAATCCATTCACCATGTCATACCTCTTTATATCTTATTATTATTGTGTTAGGTCGCTATTATTGTGTTAGGTCGCAATTGATGGAACATATATCAGTGCATGAGCTCCAGCATCAAAGCAAGTCAGCTATAGGAATAGAAAGGCCACAATCGCCCACAATATAATGCGTCCATGTTTACACGGGTTGTGAGGGTACATCCAATGGCTCACAAGTATTTTTAGATGCACTTCAAAGGCCAAAAAATAATTTCCCATGGCCTCCATCTGGTAAGATATATTGTTGCCTCACTTACATATTTACAATTTTTAAGTTTAATCCATTCACCATGTCATACTTCTTTCTATCTTATTATTATTGTGTTAGGTGGCTATTATTTAGTGGAACCTGGTTATCTATGCACCTTGGGGTTTCTACCGTACTGTACTGAAAGATACCATCTACGAGACTTTCAAGGTGGGGATCATCCTGAAGGTGCTAAAAAAATTTTCAATTATAGACATTCCTCTTTTTGTAATGTAATTGAAAGATGTTTTGGTGTTTTAAAGGCACGATTTCCAATCTTAAAAATGATGCCCCATTAAAAACCTTGTCAACAGGGGAATGTGATGAGAGCCTATTGTACAATTCATAACTTCATTCGAATGGTAACAAGAAATGATCGCTTGTTTACTTAGTTCAATATTGATAAACTTATTGTTGAAGGTGAAGGTAGGAATAATTCAGGTGAGCCATCGCACATTGTTGACTTAACTGATCAAACCGTTGAAGTTATGGCAACTTACAGGGATCAGATCGCAGGATAGATGTTGGCAAATAATAAGCATTATTGATGCCACGTTTTTTTTTATAATGAAATTGATTCATTGGCATTGATGCCACGTTATAAACTTTAGTCATTGATTATCTTTTATAAGATTTGATTAAAGTGTTATAGTTTCAGTCTTACTTATATGATTACTGTAAGTGCACAATTGCACCTGGACCCAAAAAAGATTATGGGCTCAGGCCCAATGAGCCTTAAACAATAAAATTTGTAGAGTGTGGGCTTGAAATCTAGGTTAAAGGTATTGAGAACTTGACAACAGCCTGAGAGTTACAAACACTTGTGAATAACAATTGTTAATTGCAAATAGGCCTCTTCGGATGTAAGCCGAGAACCAATTCTGTATTATTTCTCTTTCTTTCTTACAGGTTACAATCCTTAATTTCTTTTCTTTTTCTTTAGAGAGAGAGTGTAAGCCAGAGAGAGAAAGAGAGAGATCCCCCTTTCCTTTGCATTCCTCCCCCTTAAATACCCCTTTTTTAGATGCCTTTTGGGACCCTGACTAGAAGTTTCTGCCCTACTGTTCAGGGGTCACTTCCCCATTAATGCGGCCAGGGAGGTAGGTGCAGAGTCTTTAATGCGGAGGTGGCAGCCTTTGCTCTAGATATTTTCCTTAACACTAGTGTATCGAGAAGGTTCAGGGTTTCCCCCTTTAACCATTAGTCTTTCTAGAGTTGTGCTTTGACCTTCATAATGAAGCTTTGAATTCTCTTGGGCTTGTCCGAGGAGAAGCTCGTCCTCGGCTGCACCCTTGGACCCTCGGCGTATTGGCCAATTCGTAGAGTTCAATTCTGGGGCAGGTCGGCCCTCCATGCTACAGTCCAAAGGCCCATATGCCCATTTGGGTCCTTTTACTCCCCACAATTACAGTTTCAAGATTGAATGTTATATACAAAAAATTTTATTTTATAATTCATCTAGGTGTAAGGATTTTAAATACTTTGGAGCAAAGGTATTTTTCAATTAGAATAGATATAATTTTTTATAAAAAAATTAACCAAACAAAACAAAATTCAACTTTTTCAAAAACAATTACCAAACAAATTTCTTGAATTTTGTTTTTGGAAAATGTATTTTTCCTTTCAACTAACCAAACACATTTTTCATTTTAAAAACAGAAAAAATTTGTTTTTTTCTTTTTCCCTTGAAAACAAGAGAACGAATATAGAAAATGAAAATAGTGACCAAACATGGCCTTAGTTATTTTGACCATCTCTATTTGGCCATGGAGGGAGGCATGAACTCATTTGTGAAGTCATGGATGCTATTTTCATGGATATTAAATATTTTTATTCCATAATTGGTAAGTATGATTAATCCTCATTACTTCTGGTATGTATTCTTTATTCTTTCACCTAAATTTTCTAAGGAGAAAAAAATGGAAGTATTCATGTTATTAGAATTTTGAAAGTGATTATTTACTATAAGCTTGAATTGTCGGAACTTAACTAACTAGATCTTCATCAACCATAATCTATAGGGATATGATCACAACAAAGGATTCTCAAGAGAGATAAAAACCTTAAAAATTAAGGTGTAGTTGGCTTAGCAAGTTTGGGTCAATTAAAGTATACACTGGAATTGGATAAGAAAATAATTGCTAAAATGAGATTTATTGAAGGTGTAGGGTTAAAAAAGGATATCGGTCAAGATATGGCATGATCCATTGAAGTTTTAAACACCTTGAAGTTATAATCCATATTCCAAATGCATCATTTACTCATAATATAGATTGTTGTTCACAAAATTAGCCTAGGAGGATGTGCAAACCTCACAAAAAGGTATTACTTTTTAATTCTTATGACATCTTAATGCTAATAAAGCTATTTTCAATTATCGATGCAAACTTATTGCCAAGGTCTTAACTCTTAGTATTTCTCAAAAATATTTCTTGAAGTTTATATTTACAGATTTGTTTTGATAGGTTGAAATTCGGTGCCTCCTCCCTCGCTTTCAAATGCAAAAATTCAATTCTTATGTAAATCTCACTACTTTTATTATTATTATTATTATTTTTTTTTTGTTTAGTAATTTGAGTTGTTTATAATTCTTAACTATTAAATTGAGTTTACCACTTAAATATATGTTATTATTTAAATTTAATTAAATTAAAAAATATTTATTATTTTCTTTAGGTTACACATGATTCTTGATTAAGCCGTGCATCGTACATGCATAATACTAGTTAAAAATTAAAACAATGAAATGCTAAGCTAAGTAACCAACCACTATCTTACGCATAATACTAGTTAAAAATTAAAACAATGAAATGCTAAGCTAAGTAACCAACCACTATCTTACTAAGCATGTAGTAGTGAACTTAAGTTCTTTCCTCTCATGCTCCAGTTCTTCTTCTCTCACTATTACAATCCAGTTCTAAAGTGTCTCACACTGTCATATATAGACGCAGGTAGTGGCACAAGCATTGGGCACCTCCATATAGCCACGGACCATGGTGATGGTAATTTTTCTTATCCCTCTCTCTAAACTAACTAATGAAGATGAAGCTACTTGCCAACTTAAGCTATTATTTTCAAGTATGAAGATTTCTAGTGTTGAATCTACTACTAACATCGATTAGATTGAGATGCAAGTCATATTCAATATTTACTTAATTATTCTTATTTATCTAATATGTTATGTTTACTTTGTTTTTATTTTACATGCAACAGGAACAGGTGCACATAAGAAATATGATAACTTGAAATGGTCAATGACATCAAATTTCTGATATTGAATTTTTGTGTGTTATTTTATGGTTATGATATCATTAGTGAACTTTGAATTTGAAATGTGTAAACATATATATATATATATATATATATATATATATATATATATATATATATATAATTAATTAATTAATTAATTGATTTTTTGAGTTTTAATTGTGGATTTGAATCCAAGTGTTGGAATTTGTTAAAAAATTGTGTCTTTTCCATTCCAAGTGTGGTGGTTAATTAGAAGCTTAGTTTTTAGTTTTTCGTTTTTGGTAACAATTTGTTGCATGACCTACCAAGTGTCAAATACACACACACACACACACACACACATATATATATATTTAAAATCAAGTAAAAAAATAAAAGAGTCACCTAATCTGATCTAGCCCAACCCATTTGCCAGGCCTAGCTAATTTTTATACCATCAAGGGCGTACAAGAGAGAATTATCAAAATCAAACCCTTCAGCCATTATTCCATCAAGCACATTTCCAACATGCTAGGGCAGCGTTACACACACCCTAGGGGGTTCAAATGAATCCTCTGAATGCCCCCAAAACAAAATTATATATAATTTTTTTTTACCCTTTTAAAATAAAAATTTGAACTCCCTGGTCCTAATTTAAAAAAAAAAAATCTAATTGAAATCAACTTAAATATGATCATTTTACTATTGTTCTTCACAATAAAAGTTAAGTAGTAAGTTGTGATGGGAATGATTTTTTGTGAACTCCAATATCGTCCATGGAGGTCGTCCTGGAGAAAACCAGGAAGATTAGAAACCTCGTCCATACAGGAAGGTGCTTGGACGAGATTAACATGGTCATGTGACAGAACCGCTGTCTCGTCCAAGATTCATCCACCTCGATCTGAATAAGGTCGTCCATGGAGGGGACGACCTTCCATAGAAATGACATGCTCGACTAAAGGATCTTTGGATGAGGAACCCTGGACGAGCCCTTGACACTTGGGAAAATTCCCGTGTACGAGTAACTCCGAATTACCCGTATAACCTCCAGTGACCGTTATGTAAGAAAAATGCAACTCCTAAATGGTTGTGGAAGTTATACCTGAACCCTTACACCTCCTCAAATCCAGGGGAGGTTACAAGTTTGATAACTGTTCTTAGGACACTATATAAACGCTCATTCGGGCAAAACAAAGGTACGTTTTTACTTTTCCCAAAAAATTGGAACTTCGAAAAGATAGAAAGAAAACTAACTTTGCCATAGGAGGATTCTTGGCCGGCGACCCGGTCACCTTTGATCGCTTTTCTTTCTTTTTCAGGCCATCGAGAGAGCAAGCAGTCCTTTCAAGTTCGAAGCATCCAGCCTACTGATTTTCTTTGCATCATCAAGTTGTAATTGGCTTTTATATGAACTTGTAACTAACACAACTTTTTTACCTAGCATTTAGATTTTGTTGCGATATTTTTGTGAAAGTGTGTTGAGGACCAAAATTTCACAAGAAAGCCCATTCCATGAAAAGTAAGGAAAGACCATGGGCCTTAACAAAAGAAGACCCAATTCATGAAGTTAAGAAGGACCATGAAGGCCCAAAGTCCTAAAAAGAAGAAAAAAGAAAGAAATAATAATAATAAAAAAGAAAAAAAGAATAGGATCTCGGACAAAGATCCTGACTAGAGGACATGTAGCGAGGATCTGGGTCAGGTCAGAGGACATGCAGCAAGAAGAATCAACATCAAGGCCTTATGTATGTTTAGATTTTTCAACAAAAAAACAAGCCATTAAAAATCTAGCAAAAAACCAAGTATTATCTTTGTAACCCATGATCCAAGCCCATGGGATCCCGAGTGGATAGTAAGGGAGTAATGGTTTGGTCGGTAGGGGAGTGATTTCTAGTGAAAGGAGGATCCCAAAGCTTTCCCTTGGTTCATATATTTGCTTGGAATGCATGAATCAATGGAAAACTCAGTTCCCCTATGTGCATGACACCACCCCACATTTTCCTCTCAATTGTCATTTTCAACAAAGCTGTCACAGTACACTGAGCAGCCCACCCATTCCATTTAACTTTCCAAGAATGAATCTTTCATTTATAACAAAAGCCAAATACCCCGTTTGAGTTATAATTGCCTAAATAAGCTAAACCTCTGCCCAATGCACATTTTCAGGTCACAGAGGACATAGTTTTACCCAGGATGTTCTCGCCCGGGGTACCAGACCAGGTCTGCTATAAAAGGAACACAAGACATAACAGAAAGGGGGGATTCGGAGGGGAGAAAAATGGGGATTCAGGGGAAGAGTTCAGAGATTCAAAACATATATTCTTAAAGCTTTAAAAGCCTAGCAAGGAAGAGAAAGAAATAAACAAAATAAGAGAGACAAGGTGGAGGAATTTGTCCCATATCCTTGAGATTATTCAAAATATCACTTAGCCTCCAAAGAAACATATGCCAAAACATGCACACATCAGATATCACTCTCTCCCACAAAGATCCTCCTCACCTAACTATCTTGGAAGGCAATGCCCAAGCAAAGCCACTTGGACTTGAGTTCCAAATCCCACAAGTCTTGTGCAAAAGCACTAAGTCTATAAGAGTTGGGGTCAGGATCCTCGTGGCTGAATCATTCTCATGAAATTCATTTACATATATGTATATGTATTAAAATGTATATCTTAATCTAAGAAACTAAAAATTATTTGAAGATATGTGTATTGTATAGTGTGTTCTTATGCGGGACTTATAGAGGTAAAGAGAAATGACAAAACTCTATTGCATAATAAGTATAGAGAAAGATCGTATAGTTCAGAGAATCAGTATTATGGGTTCTTACAAGGCTAGTACCCCTAGGAACCACGACTTCATGCCCGGGGTACCACGATATTACGCTTGGGGTACCAAGTGAAGGAATTATTTTGAATGTTCACACAATAAAAGATAAGCCTCAAATACTCTATTTCAATCTCCTTTTCATTGTGAATATTATGAATATTTATTTTGTAAGAGCAAAGGGTCATTTTATGGTAATAAAACACTTATAATGGTATTTATGTGACTTGCGCACAACTTGATTCGTAATCAGCCCCCCCATTTAGCTGCGGTGAACCAAGCCCAATCCACCAAACAACAAGTAAAGGGCCCGGGATCCTTGTTTTTACTTGGGCCTAGATACTGTCCAAAAAATGACCCTCACAAAGTGTTGTGTCAAATTGTCAATAGCACTACTCTTAAAATATTTAATTTTATAAGATATAAAAAAGTTCACATTTTTGCTCTTTTTAAAAAAAGTTCTCTCTCGGACTTTGGCTTATTTTGGCATTGACAACAGAATAAAGATCATTTTTTCCTTACACTTTTCTTCTACATCTATGGTTTATTAAATATATGATTAGTTATTTCACAAGAATGTATGATTAGTTATTTAATTCTATTTGTTTATGCATTCAATAGTTGTTGTCTTGTGACATGGTCACTGGAGAAAAACAAATAGTTGTTGTCTTACCAATCTTTAAACTACTAATAATTTTTTTAAATTATTGTAAAATATAGTTGTATAGTATACTAAATTGTATGGAAGTGGTGTATAAAGAAAAAAAGTCTCATCATTTTATTTTTTACTTCCATATAAATTTCTAATTCAGCTAATGCTAACCCCCTAGAAAAAAATTCTAGAGTCACCACCACCGCAACATGCCCATTAGGAGTCAAATGCACCCAGAGTTTCAAGTTCTTCCTCAATCACTTTAATTAAATTCCTTCTCTTTGACTTACCCTAGGGAAAAAAAGAGAGAAAAAAGAAAAAGAAAAGGTTTCTTCTCCATGATACATTAAAGTTATATCGCCGCATCTATGTATTATCTCTTGCTTTGATGGTAAGCACATAAACCTCTGCTTTAGTGTCGTTTTCAATTTTTTCTCTTATTAATATTTTATGGTGACGCGTGCGGCTTCTAATTAAATTGTATTCCCAGCTATTCAGATTTCAGCCATCCATAACATTCTTGGGCCTCAAGAAATGGCAAGCCTAACAGTGGCGGCTCTAGGAATTTTTCTTAGGGTATTCCTAAAAATTTTTCCCAAATTTTTTTCTTTTAGTACGTAGTTTTCTTATCAAATATTTGTCCATAATTCTAACAAAAGAATAAACAATAAACTATAAGTTCATTTGAAATATTAATAAAATTATTAATTATTGTTGTTTAGTTGTTTCTTTAATTTTTTGACTTTTATAAACTATAATTTGTTATATTGTTGTTTCATTAATTATAAAATTATTAATTGTTGTTTAGCATAGAGTAACATAATTTAATTTGTTTGTCTTTTATAATATATTAGTTAATTAAATTATTAATTATTATTTATTAGTTACTTCCTCCAATTAATTATTAGTTAATTAAATGGTTTTTTTATTAATTATTAGTTAATTAAATGATTATTCATTAATTATTAGTTGCACTATTGCAAACAGCCACACCCCCATTCACCCCAATTCAACAGTACCCAATGCCTCTGACTCCAATCACAAGACTAGAGCCAATCAGATAAAGCCAATTAATTGTATTTCACAAAAAGACACCACACCAACACAGACAACTAATTTATCTCACCACACCAACATCAATACCAACGGATAACTCCAAAAACAGTGCAAATATTAATAAAACTTTATAAAGCATACTAACCAAAAGGCAAAAGCAGACAAATGACCATCACAAAAAAAAAAAAAAAAAAACAATAACAGTTCTCAGTTCAAAGTCTTAAAAGAGAGAGAGACTGAGACAAAGAGACAAAGGGAGAGTCCGAGAGTCTCATTTTGTTCACTTTCATTCTTCCCTCTTCACTCTTCAGATAAAGAGAGCAGAGAGATTGAGATAGAGTCACATAGATGAAATACCTGAGGGGCGGCGCCGTCGGGCACAGTGGCGAGGCGAGGCGAGGCAAGGAACTCAACTGAGGAAGACCGATCGGGCACAGTGGCGTGGCGAGGCGAGGCGAGGCGAGGAACTGAGGAAGACCGATCGGGCAGCGGGGCAGCACGTCGAGATGTAGCTTCCGTTTGAATGGGAGATCGATTTTGAGCCGGCCCGATCTAGCGATCTCCTACTCCGTCATCCATTCCGACGTTCCGTTGGTTGTTGCGTCTGTCAAATTTTTTGCGTCTGTCTGTGAAGTGTGAAGTGTTTGGCCTGATCTGATTTCAGTATATTAGGTTAGGTTTTTTTTTTTTTTTTTTTTTGAGAATCTGTGGGTTATTGGGTTTGCTACCATCTGTTGGGCTTGCTTGTTTTTTTTTCGAGAATCCGTGGGCTTGCCGCTTGCTCTGTTACACTTTTTTTTTTTTTTTTTTTTTTTTTTTTTTTTTTTTTTTTTCAGATTTTAGTTCCAAGTTTTTTTTTATTTGCTGAACAAATAAATTTTTTTTTTAGGGTGTTCCTACCTTGATTGAGGGTGTTCCTAAATTTTTTTTTTAAGGTAAACAAATATTTTTTTTTAAATTATTATATATATATATATAAAAAAAAAAATTTCAGTTCAGAGTGTTCCTGGGAACACCCTGAAATGTACGTGGCGCCGCCATTGAAGCCTAATAATATGAGAAGGTTTCTTTGAATAGTTAGAGCATTCACGCTAGTGCTTCTAAAGTCTTCTAAAATGCAAAAAGTGGCAAAATTTATATACTTTGAGCAAAAAAATACTCACATCATTGGGTCACTGTAGCTCGTTTATCCCTTATTTTAATATTTGTTTCTCTCTCCTTCACCTCACTCTCTCAACTTCTCACTCTCACCTCTCTCTCTCTCTCTCTCTCTCTCTCTCGCGTTTTATCTCTCCCTCAGTCTCACCGATCTCACCTCAGTCCGATCACATAAGCTCCGATCACAAAAGCTCCGATCTCACCTCAATCCAATCTCACTATTGCTGGTTTTTTTTTTCCCTGGTTTTTTGGTTGATTGTAGGTGTGGGTTAGTGGGTTTTGACCTTGATCGGCTTGTTTTTTCTGGTTCATTGGTGGGTTTTGATGATCTTGTTGCCGATTGGGTGGGTGATGAATGGGTGTGGGTGTGGCTCGACGGATCGGTGGGTGTGGTTTGTTGAAGGATGGGTGTGGGTGTGGGTGTGGCTTGACGGATTTTGTTGAAGGGTGGCTGGCTAGGTGTGGGTGTGGCTCGACGGAGAAGACGCAAAGCGGAGAGAGAAGGAAATAATAAATAATGTAAAAAGAATGAATATTTTATTGAATAAATGTGTAGAATAGATAAACTGGCGTGGGTATTTTGTAGAAGTGGATGTGTAAAATAGAAAAAAGTAGGTTTTTTTCTTGCAAAATAGACAGAAAATTTGAATGAACTGATATGGTTGCTCTAAGTAGTTTCAGTTTAGAGGAAAGGGGTGTCTGAAAAGGGTGGTATTTAAAACTAGGATCTCCATTTGAACGAGTATTTAAAAAAATGCCCTTCTTCTTCTGAAATGTATTTTCAAAGAAACAACGAAGTTCTTAACCTCCTCTTCCACTCTTTTTCAGTTTCACACAAGCATTATCCTTGTAAATCCAGTAACTTCAACAACTCGTCAACGCGGTTTACAATTTAAATTACACACAGACACTTATTTTCTGCTATATTTCAGCTAATCCTTAAAAATCTGAATGATCTTACAATCTGCCCCCTGCAGTTAATACCATTTTACTTCCATAATTCTAAGAATACAGATTAAATTAAAATATGTCTAAAATTGATTTATAGTCCATTTCATGCTTAATATTTTATCTCTGGTCACATTATACAAAGTATTACATCATTTAAATTTTTAAATGACGTGTCACTAAATATGCCTTTAGATTTATAATATATAATTTGAATTGTAAAATGTATACGCAGAGGATAGTAATGACTTACATGGATGCCATTAGGCCATAAAGCCGTTGGTCACAGTTGATTTTTCTATTTATTAGGGATACAAAGAACAATATTATAATATGTATTTGAAGGTGTATACAGGTAGACTCGTGACGAAGGTATGACTAAAGAGGTATAGTACAAACATGCCAAATATATGTGCACCAACGCAAAGGCAAATATAAAATTGTAAATTATACTCTAGCCAGCTTTCAATTCTTCTGCTTCTCTGTTTCTTGTGTAATTAATCATGAATTGTAGGAAGGTTTTCCAATTTTGACATACGAAGTACATAGTATCTATACAAATGATTAGAACAACCACTCAAGTCAACATGGGAGCCATATAATATACAGCCTGAGCTATTTTCTTAGTGTTTTAATCCCAATATCCTCCTTGATTTTAGCAGTCAGTGGATGAAACCACAAGTTTCCAACTGGATTCCCATTGTTGAAAGTAGGATAAAGCATTGCTGAGTCTGAGCTGTTCAAATTACGCGTGTAGCTATAGTGCTTTATATTTCTCAATTCCAAATCTTTCCTCCCCTCTTCTATATTTTATTTGACTTTTGGAGATAAAGAGTTTGTAATTGGCAATATGGCTGAGAATGGTGAAGATTATGCAGCATCTGGAGCAATGTTAGAGAATGTGTGGGCAAGCTTTATTGGTGGGGATCGAGCAGGTGAAGGAACAAAAGATACATCAGAAATTTCCAATTCCTGGGATGAACTGCATAGTCTTGATGGGAGAGACGGGTCGATGGAAGTTCTACAACGTTTACCAAGTCTAGGAAGGTGGATATCAATGGGAGCCGAGGCCTGGGAAGAGCTTCTTGATGGTATTAGCCCTGCAAACAATATGCAACAGTCGTGTAATGACAAGCTAGAAAGCACTTCTGCAACAAACTCGTGCTTACCGGATACTAATGTAAGAGTAGAGAAGGTGGCTACACGTCACTACCGGGGTGTGAGGAGGCGGCCATGGGGAAAGTATGCTGCAGAGATTAGAGACTCAACAAGAAAAGGCGCTCGAGTTTGGCTTGGGACTTTCAACACAGCTGAGGAAGCTGCTCTGGCTTATGACAAGGCTGCTTTGAGAATTAGAGGCCACAAGGCATATCTTAACTTCCCACTTGAGACAGTTGCCAAGGCTTTAGGAATTGATGTGAACAACTCTTCTATAACTTCTCATCTAGGTGAAAAAGAAACATTTCTTGGTTGCAGTGAGAAAGTTTACAATCCTCGAAAGAGAGTGTTGAGAGAGTGGGAACAAGATGTTAGTATGATGACTGAACAGCCTGCTTTGAAAAGAATGGCAGGGAATGAATTTGATGTTGTTGAGTTTCAGGACCTGGGGAGTGATTTTCTGGACAGTTTGCTGTCTTCTTTTTGACAAATAATACACAGGATGAGTTATCCATAGAAAAATGATTGAGGCAAGTAAAGATCAATATACTTAATTAGTTGAATTTATGTAAAACAGAGTTGTGATTGTAAATGCATCTAGATGACATTCTTTCATTTCTTTGCAATATGGACCATCCATATATATGTATGGAATTGGATGGTCTGGATTATTGATAGTTAGGCATCCATGCATCTAGTATAAACTATAAAGCTTTGTTGCACATAGACCAGCATTGTGGATGAGTGAACAGATCAATACGAAGGATTGATTTATATACATACATCACCTGACTGAATATTTTAAGCTAATATGTATCAATTGACTTTGATCCAAGCGTTTAATTTCCCTATTTAAGAACTCATTAGAGATAAATGTGAAGGAAGGGCAATTAATGCAATAACTGTGAAGTTAGTTGCTCGAACATTAGCATTTTAAGTGCTTAGGCACATGCATAATATCAGCAGAATAAAACAAACAGTCCTCGAGAAACAGGAAGAGAGATGAATTTAAAATAGATTTAAGAGCGAAGGCAGACGCAGATACAATCATACAATTCACAATGTGAGAAGCATTTCTGATTTTACAGAGTAGCCATAGGCCCATAGTCTATGCGGACAACATCACAAGCCCAACACAACAACTGAGAAGCAAATTAAAATGAATTTCAATATGGCCCTCGATGCCTAATATGTGTCCAAACATCCACACAAGCGATTGTACGTTGTTTAAATGAATCACCCTGCAATCATTCCAAGTAGTAACATAATTTGTCAAATAAAAAAAGCTCAAGGTACTAGCTATTTTAATACAAATCCGTACAAATTAATATGAAAATTAATACGATTAATGTCACATCCTTAATATAACAAACAAATTATTGTTATTGTAATTTTTTATTTTTGAAGTTGGCATATATTAGTAATATTTAAGATTTATGTAATAAAACTGATATTATCTCTAATATCACTCTTTTGACATCTTGCTAGACAAGAGTTTAATCTAGACAAGTCTCATTTAATATCCACATATACCCAGAGGAAAATTTGACTTGAACTAAGCTTCATGTTGAAATTGATGTACAAGAAGTTATCAACATCGTCAAATAACATCATAGTCATAATAGACTAATTCGTTCTTTTGTGCTTGACTGTAGGAGGCTAATGAGTGTGTCCCACCATAACTACATCGACCGCACGCTTCTAGAGGCTTACAAATGTACGAGAGCCTTTGAAAGGAGGGGATGAAATCAACGAGAAGATTTTGTAATTTATGGGGTTCACTCTCTCCTGATGTTGAAATATTTGTTATATTTGTGATGTGTATAATTCTCGCCCTATTTGTGACAGTTATCACACACTCTCTAATATAAATCGTCAGCACGCAATCACTTATTTCATATGTTAAATGTGGACAAAGTGTATGAAATTATGAAAATTTATTAAGCTTTATAGTTTAATTGGATAACACCTCATGCTATTTTATCCAACTATAAAATTATTAACATAGTAGTATAGTATTCCACAGACCACATAGACAGCCATCATGAAATCAGTGGTGATGGTCCAAATAAAATTTGAGGACAAATTTACTTTATGATTAAAGGTACATCAATTCTAGAACTTAAAAGCTTTACCAATTTGGTGAAACATCCAGAGAGTCCAATGGATTCATTATTTTTGGGAGTGAGCTTGTGAAGTGGGTTCTTTAAAAGCACTTTGCGTGATTATCCTTCTTGGACCTCAACCAACTTGGTGGCCTCCCTAATATTATAAAGTCAAGAAAGACTTTCAGATTGTGAAGGCATATATAGTAAAGTTAGATGAGTTTGGAATTGAAAGATAGAGAGTCTCATCAGGAGACCAAGTCGATGCCCATGTCGAAATCATTGAACAAGTTTCAACTGTCCTATTAGTGCTCGATGCCTCGATCAGTAGGCGACACATTATAGGACAGTCATGTTGGTGTAGTTAACAACTGGATGTAAACAAAGCGTATAGTATGCATTTTGGCTAATTGGGAGGGGTCCTAATCAATTTGAAAACGGTACAAAGAGACAATCTTGATTATTGAATTTATTGATTCGGAATATTATATCGTGTGACATTTATAGCCATCATTCACAACCCTAACTTAAAGTCGACAATGGAGATGTTGAATTGTATAGTTCAATCTTATTTTAGACTTTTTTTTCACTATTTTGATTAATAAGCAGAGATCCAACCTTCAAATACTAGCCAAATGTCTCTAGTCTCTTACATATATAATTACAGAGTGGAGCTTGTATCCAGTGGCCAGTGTCACTAGACATGTTGCGATACGGACATGTGTCCTAACAGGTCCAGACTTCCAGTGGCCACTGACTACTGGACATAAGCCGGACCCATAATTATATACAATCTAATACCACTGACAACTTTTTCTCCATTAAAAGTTTTGATGTATCTTATACATGCCACCTAAAATCAGAGATCAAACAGCCCAGCTTATTCTGTTACCACTCATGGTATGCAAATTTTTATATGTTTGTGCATGGGAGACCAATACTCAGAAAAATAAAATAAAAATAAAGGACAGAAAATATTCTAAAAAAAAGAAAAGGCCATGGAGGAAGAAAATAACTCCCGCCTTTCATACTCTTAATCATGAGGTGGTATATGATCTGACGGGGATATATAACGTCTCATTTATATGGGGGGTAATTATATAAGAAAGATGTTATTTAAATCAGCTATACAAAATAAAAAATCCTTTACCATATATACCAGATATGTGAATTATTAATAAGTGAATAAAAAAGAGGTGAACCACAAATTTTTGGGTTTAATTTACCTTTAATACTTTTTTTAATTGAACATATCATCTTGTTTTAAATATATAATAACAAATAGTAATAGATTTTAATTTTACCTTTTATTTAGTTAGTGGATAATTTGACAGTCTCTCTTAAAAAAAAATCATTTTTAAAAAGTATTGGAAGTAAGTCAAATTTCAAAATTTTAATATAAACCAATTTTTTTTGAATTGCCTAATGACTCTAAATAAGTCACTTTAATTAATAAAAAATTATAAAATATAAAGAAATTAATGATTTAGATTTGAACACGGTTTCAGGGGCCCCTTTACTGGTAAAAAAAAAAAAACCAAACAAACGAAAACAGACAAACATGGAAGTAGGTAGGACTTCACTTTTGCAAGGGAAATAAAATTCTAATTAGATGGCCAATTTGTTTGATTTCATCGCAACAGCTTTTATAATGTATTCCAGTCTACCAAATTCTTGGACCGTTGCACAAGCATACAAGGTAATTCCTCAAGCTAATTATCACGTGTCGATACGAAGGAATTTTAAAATTTGTTGGTTGTGTTGGACCAGCTGTTTTTGTTTTTATACTTGTATTATAATCTTTCATTTCAAAAAAAAAAAAAAAAGAAAAAAAAAATTCCCACTATTCGATCTGTGACTTGACTTCTACGAAGGAACAAAATTTTATGATATTTAAGCTTATCCGATAGCAGCAAAAGTTATATTAAACACTCATATATCGGCCCCAAGACACGTGGCACACAGTTTGTCCAGGGAATTACTCATTTTCACACTAGTTGTCTTGTGATTTGTGACCTTATGAGTTATGATATGACCTGCATGTACTATTCTATTCTCTTCCATTTGCGACGCAGACTATTCCACCAGTTCTGAAGTTTGATCAGTCAAACATAAATTGTTATAATTTGTTTATGCCCACAAATAAAGCCACCGTTTGAACCAAATATATTTCGTTGGAAAACCTTGATTTACCCAAAATATCCGAATGAACATTACTTTATCAAAAACATTTTAGAAAAATTATTATATTTTGAAAATAATGGTCTATACTCTTAGGTAAATGATAAATCTCACACGAATTTAATTAGCATAATTTGTTATCATATGAAAGAGGGAATATTGTTCTTGAAATATATACTAAATAATTAGGTTGAGATGGGGCTACAAGATTCTCATCAAGCAAAGCAAAGATTTTATATCTGTACAATATATTTGATGTAAACCAACTCAGTTTCATAGCTTTTTTTTTACCTTTCATTCAATACTTTGCATTTCTGTGGCCTTAACTGGCATTCTTATTACATTAAAATGAATGAGATGTACATTTCAGGTACATTCGAGCATTTCTTACGATTTGCAAAGGAAATAAGCAACACAAACTTTGTAACTAGACGTCTTTTTTTTTTTTTGGGTTTTTTTGATGAGCAACTAGACCTCTTTTATATACACAAGCAAGGACCCGTCTAATTAAGGACAATGACAAAACAAAATGAAAAAACCTTCACACACACACACCTACATCCTAGTATTACATGAAATTTGATCTCCCTATGTATGCTTGACATAATGAATAAGTGACCAAGCTCCTATTTTTGAAGAATCTATAACAACTTTTCTAGGTTGTGAAACCCCTCCCCAGCTGTGCTGCAGCTACTTTCAGATTCTTATCTTGAATTCCCAATGGAATGTGTACTAGAGCTACCACTTGATTCTGAATCATGCTTAGTTGAGCTCACCATGCTTGAATTTGGATTAAATCTTTGAACAGAAGAAGCAGCCACCACTTCAGCTGGAAAATTAAGGAGAGCCTTAGCACCACGCATCCTAAAAGCAGCCTTATCATAAGCCAAGGCAGCCTCTTCCGCGGTTGTGAATGTGCCTAGCCATATACGGGCACCGTGTCTTGCTGAATCACGAATCTCCGCCGCATATTTCCCCCATGGCCGACGCCTCACGCCTCTATAGTGTTTCTTGCCAATGTTCCGGGCTGGTTCTAGGCTGCTTGAGGTATTGATTTGGTGCCTTTGGGGTACAAAAGAGGTGTTGAGAGCCATGGCTTCATTTAGAACTTGGTATAAAGTCATGTCTTGTGAGTCATTCTCATTGAATGGTAGCTCATTTTGGGAGGCTAAAACCATGGTTTCCTCTTTATTTTTCTTCTACTCTAAAGAGGGGGGTTTTTTTGTGTGTGGAGATTTTGAAGACTGAAGATTGTGTTAGGTCGCTAAAGACTTGTATTTAACTTTGGAACATGATAGGCAAATTGTGGGGTCAATGAATTCTTTAGTGTGGAAATACGAAGGTGATGGGAACCAAAGAGAGGAATGGGGCATTTTTTCTTCTACTTCATGTTGGTTGGTGGCAATATTGTAAACGTTACCCATTGATTACCTTTCATATTACCAATTTGCACTTGCCTTCTAGATTTCGGTATGAAAAGAATCCAAGCTAACATAAAATATTTTGTGCTTTATTTATAATGATACAAACATATTAGCTACTCTGCCAATTAATCTTGGGGATAATGATGCCCCAAATATCTTTCCAAGGTTCGGGTTACTACAGTAAACTTTTGAATTTGATCCTTCATTATACCAAGAGTGGCCATGGCATTTGGGTCATTGTCTATATATTTTGCTTCACAAGTATGACAAAAAATAAAGCAAAACAAAGCACGTTATGTGGAAAAAGTTCATCTTACATCATTTGTTGAATATTAGTGGCAAATTTAGTGCGGCAAAATCCGTTGAATCTCAATAGCAATAGAAACCTGTACAAATATATAAGGTAAAATAAAAAAGGTAAACCCAATTCCTTAAAAGAATTAGTAGATATAATGTGTTGGTGGTGATGTCAAAGTAACGATCAATGGGAAAATGTATCTGCATTTCTTATGTGGAAACAACTGCAAAACACAAGAATCGAACTTTGATTTCACAAGAAGAAAATTATCAGCTAATAAAAGTCAACCGTGTACAAATACAATGCAACAAAGAAAATTTGTTGCACTTCTTTCTTTTTGGCGTGCTGTGCTTGATATTTTTGTTCCAATAGGAATTTAGGTCAATAAGATTAGAGAAAAAGATAGTAAGGAAAGTTCTTTTATCAACCCCTGTGCGTCAGTGCGTGTGTCTAGAGAGAGAGAGAGAGAGGATTAGGATCAAAGATCAAGTTACAATCAATTTAACTCTTTGTTCATACTATACTACTCCATAACTTTTGTTAAATTAATATTTTAAAATTCATAATTAAGGCCGAAAAATAACTTAGAAATTGTTAGGCCAGCGTAAAATAAAAAGCTATAAAATATGATTAGGTCCTTAAATAAAATATAAAAATATAAAATAAAATACATAAAAGACTTAAGAAATAGAAGGCTTATAGTACTACTAGCCGTAGACAATGTGCAGTTTATGGGAAAAATGATTCTACTACTGCAGGAGCAATGTTTCCTTCTCGTGCTTGAATAATGAATTTCATAAAGAATTTAATTAGTAAGAGACTAAAAGGAAGGTGCATTGTTCCAGGAATATTGAATAGTTACTCGAGTTTATGAGACACTTCCACCGATCAAGCATAATAAATAAATGACAAATTCATGAACAATATATGTAAATTCATTATTTTTAGAAAAGAAAACATATATAAATGAATATGATCCTGTTACAACCAATATAATAACAAATTTTTTCGCACTCTATTTTGAATGCTCTTTATCATCAAAAATGACATTGATTGGGTTTTTCTAAAGATAAGTTAATGACCAGTTTTTTTATATGAAAAATATATCTTTTTCTTAAGTGATAGTTTCAATTTACAACGTTCACTTCTGAAGATTGCCTTTTATTATTAGTCCAAGACACTAATTAGTTTTTAGTGTAAGCTGAAATTGAATTCTATATCTTTTATTCGACTATAAGAGACTTTACAATTGAGCTAATAAAAACCCACAAATAAGAATATATCTTTGATTACACAAGAAAGAAATTATCAGCTAATGAAAGTCAACCGTGTACAAATACAATGGTAATAAAATTTGTTGCTCTTTCTTTTTGGCGTGCTGAGTTTGTTAATTTTGTTCCAATAGGAATTTATGTCAATAAGATTAGAGGAAATGATTGCAAGGAAATGGCTTCTATCAACCCCTGCCTATATATTAATTCTTTATGTAGACTATAAAGATTAAAGAGTGAGAGAGAGAGAATGGGGATGAATTCGAAGTTACAGACGGTTTAACTCCTTGTTCATATTATTACTCAATAAATTTTTGTTGCATTAATTTATTAAAATTCACTTTTTGTTGCATTAATTTATTAAAATCCAAAATTATGGTTGAAAAATAAAATTTTTTTTGAGACCAAGGTTGAAAAATAACTTGAAATTCGTTTGACCAGTGTAAGAAAAAAAAGTTTTAACTACGATTGGGCCTTAAATCAGACAAAAGGTAAAAGGCGACTCAAGGTTTATGGGAAAAAATGATTCAATAGTCCGAGGATAATGTTTCCTTCTCATACATGAATAATTTTATCATTAATTTATTAAAAAGAGAAAAGAGCATTGTTAAGGGAATGCAAAATAACTACTTGGGTTTACGATACATTTACTCCAATCACTCAGAGGAATTGAATGACAAATTCTTGAATAATAAATGTAGATTATGATCTTGTTACAACATAATATGACTCTTTTGTATTTGGCATGCTCCACGATGATTGCTCTTTTAACATTTTTTTTAGTAAATAATAATACTTATTAAAACACACATGAAAATAGTACTCCCTCCATCTCAGTTTGTTTGTCCTATATTCTATTTTGAGATGTCCCAAAATATTGTCTTATTTCTAAAAATAAAATTAATTAATTTACTAATATTCTTATTATATTCCTACTTTATTTTCAAAATATTTGAAAAGAAAACTAACAAATATTTAAAAAATCAATCTAATTAGGGCACTTTTTTAGTTGCCTCATTAAGAATAACTCTTTTTTTTTACAAAAAAGCTGATAAATTTATTTAAGGGTAGTTTTGTAAATTTATACATTTTTATAAGGCAGACAAGACAATAAATGATGTTTCCTTAAAAAGTTTGACTTTTCAAACAGGACAAACAAAGTGGGACAGTGGAATTAATAAACTTACTTCAATCAATCAGAGGAACTGAATGACAAATTCCTGAATAATAAATGTAGATTATGATCTTGTTACAACATAAAATGACTTTTTTTGTATTTGGCATGCTCCATGATGATTTTTCTTTTAACCTTTTTTTTTTTAGTAAACAATACTCCCTTTGTCCCAGTTTGTTTGTCCTCTATTTCATTTTGGAATGTCCCAAAATTTTGTCTTATTTTTAAAAATAAAAGTTATTAATTTACTAGTGTTCCCATTATACCCCTACTTTAAATTCAAAACTATTGGAAAAGAAAATTAACAAATATTTAAAAAATCAATCTAATTGGGGCACATTTTTAGTTGCCTCATTAAGAATAACTCTTTTTAAAAAAATGATAAATTTATTTAAGGGTAATTTCGTAAACTTATACATTTTTATAAGACAGACAAAATAATAAATAATATTCCTTTAAAAAGTTTGACTTTTCAAACAAGACAAACAAATTGGAATGGAAGGAGTAATACTTGCTCAAACACATATGAAAATAGTAATACAATTACTCCAATCAATCAGAGGAACTGAATGAAAAATTCTTGAATAATAAATGTAGATTATGATCTTGTTACAACATAAAATGTGTATTTGGCATACTTCATGATGATATTTCTTTTAACTTTTTTTTTTTTGAGTAAAGAATAATACTTATTAAAACCTATACGAAAATAGTAATACTAGTATTTTAAACCAGATTTATAATATATTACATAACCATAGTACAACTACAAAAGGGTCTAACCTTTGTAGTTGTAGACTGGGGTTATAAAGAGTGAACACTAGACACACACAACCAATGTGGAATAAAAATTCCTATTTTTTTTGAGTAAACAACAATACTTATTAAAACACACAAAAATAGTAATATTATTGTTTCTCTTTTAACTTAATCTCTATAATCATTGGGAATTTGTAAAAGGATTTTGTAGATGTGGTATTTTTAATATTATTTTAATGGTCACGTAGGCGTTTTAAGTGCCAGCAGTGCACTCCATTAGCCATATAGGATATTTTTGTTAGGAAACTGATGGTAGGGATAGAAACGGATAGGGTTTTTCAAAATAAAGACTAAATGTAGTAAAAATAAAGAATAGTGACCAAAAATAGAAATCAAGTCAAAATATAAGAACTAATTATATATTTTTGCAAGGAAAAAATAAAATATTGTTGAAGGTAAAACTTTTTTTATTTTATTTTTAAGAAACTTGACCCCCAAGTAATATTTTGGAATTTGTAAGACTAATAAAAAAAAAATTCAAAATTAAAACTTTTGCCGTACCATGGGGGGACAATTTCGCAATTCATGCACAATGCAATGGCAAAAATAATGTGCTAATGTGATGACGTCAGCACTTTCGACCATAGTAAGCGAGTTCCAGACGTTTCTCCAGTGCGATGACCACGCACGCACATGTTTGGAATTTTGCACCAAAAAAAACTTATTACATTATCTGAATCTGAGCCCGTCACGGTCGTAATCTTGCTTTTGCATTAGTGGGGCCCACATACAAATTACCTTCAATCTGTCCTTATGCTTGACTTTTCAAAAAAATATAAAAATAGAAGAATCAAACTTTAACAAAGAGTCCTAAGAAGTTTTTGGTGGAGAAAGAGAGAGAGTCCTAATTGATGACTAAAAGGATTCACGTGGTTTGAATAAAAGGGAGACATTATGATTTATGAGGAAAAAAAAAGAACCATCATCATTTACAATTCCATCTCACGTGGAGTTGAGGGCTTTTGCCAAAGACAGGTTAGGTTTTGAATTTTATTATTATTTTTTTATATATATTAAGTAAAAAATGTTAACAAATGCCTTTAGAGTATTGTTTAATAATCTATTTAAAGAAAATTTTTATGAAAAAAAGAAAGAAAATCAATGAATTTTTAGACTATTTCTTCTTACTCCCTTTTTTTCCTCAAAAAAAGAAAAAGAAAAAAGACTATTTCTTTCTTACATTAAAGATAGTAGGTTTCAAATTAATTATCTATTTAATATGCTAATAACAACGTTCCTTTAAGTTTGACTAGGGTCTAATCACGTTCGAGATGCCTAACATTTATTTAATATTTGGGTAGTGGTTAGGTGAATTATGATCAAGTCCAAAGGTGTTACTTCTTTGTAACGTTCTTCGAGAAGGATTTTTGGCAAGGCCATTAAGTAATGCCCTCGAAGTCCATTCACGTTTAATGGCTTCTTTTGCTATTGTCTATAAAAGTTCCTTATTTTGCATTTAAGAGCACATCAGTTGGTGGATACTCTTCTATAATATAAAAATTTCTTCATTTTATACATTTTGGCCAAAAAAAATACTCACATCAGTAGATGTAAAGCTGTGTAAAATTGTGCAAATTCATCCACGAGCTACAGTAACTGTATAACTATACACGGCTATTGTAACTCGTCCATTTATTATTTTATTAATTTTCCATTCGCTCATTTTTTTTTCTCTTTCTTCTCCGTGCTCAACAAACTCAGTAACTTATCTCCTCATCTTTTTCTTTTTTCTCAGATGCACACAAACACACCCACACACAAATATATCTACACAGACAAATCAACATAGAGATACACTTGCTAAAAAAAAAAAAAAAAAACACAGAGATACACAAACACAGATCGGTGCTTGTGGAACGATCAGTGCTTGACTGGATCGGAGCTCGTGGGTCTTGCCTGATTGGAGCTAGGAAGATCTGACTGAGATGGGTCTTGCCTGATTGGAGCTAGGGAGATCTCAGATTTGATCGGTGCTTGTGGATCGGAGCTAGGGAGATCTAGTCGGTGCTTGTGGATCGGAGTTAGGGAGATCGGTGCTTGTCGGGTCTTGCCTGATCGGAGCTGTGGATCGGTGCTTATGACGGAGATGATGTGGATTAGACCGAGAGGGAGAGTTGATCTGAAAAATGGGTAGAGATGGATAGAGAGATGAGTATACAGAGAGAGCAACAAATCAGAAAAAATGGGTACAGAGAGAGAGAGCGCGCGTATGTAAAGGGGTAGTTGAGAGAAATAATAAAAAATTTGAGAAAATTGATTATTTAATTAAAAGAGGTGATAGAATAGATGAATTGATGTGGGTGTTTTGTAAAAATTGATGTGTAAAATAGAAAAAGTAGGTTTTTAGTATAAAAATAGATGTGTAAAATAAATGAACTGATGTGGTTGCTCTAAGTGGTAGGAATAAATTTAGATATCGCACACAATTTTACAATTTTATGATTTGTGTTATTGTAAGTGGTGCTCATTATTGACTTGTACAACTTACCACTTTTCGTCAACTACTCACAATTACACAAATTTAAAAAAAAATTTGAAACTTGGTGTGAAAATGGTTGTGTTTGTAGTATTGTCAGCAATTTACTTTTGTAGGTCCATTTGCACTACAAGTTGGCTTTGTTCACATGGCATGTAAGGGGAAAACAAATAAAGCCGAAGGTAAAGGATCTCTCTCTCTCTCTCTCTCTCTCTCTCATAATAAATATAGGAATTTAAACCCAAATTTTCCTATAAAAATATTGATCAATGCCACTAAGTTACAAGATTTTTGACAAGAATAAAAAATAAAAATTGAGAACTATTGATCCAATATATTTTTTTTATAGAGAACTATTGATCCAATATGAATCGCAAAGTGAGATGTCCAATAATATGTCATAAATTTTGATGTGGTGACAAGCAATGCTTTAATAAGGCTTGTTTAGCATTTATCCGAATGATTTTAGGCACATGCTTAATGGTTGAAGAAATTAAGCTAATTACATATATCTCATGCTTAATTAAGATGTGTGATAAATATGCTCTAAAAACTTAGGGATAGCTCTAGATTAATTGTAAGTCATCATACAAAACCCTTGGGAAATATTTTTAGCTCATTGTGAATTCTTTGTGTGGGATATATATACTGTTATTTCGAATTATGGTTGGTCTTGTTGTTTGATAGAGAAAAGCTGTAGTAACATATTTTGTATTTTTCCTTGAAAATAGTGAAATCACTGCAACTTTATAGACAAAGGCAAATATCTAAACCACATAATTTCTTGTGTCTTGTGTTTGCCTTGTGTGTTCTGTTAGTTTTCAATCCGTTTTCACCTCTCACATATTTGGCATTTTGAGTATGTTTCCAATATTCTATTATTTTGACAATTGAATTATATAAAAAAGAAATCTGCCTCTTATTTAAATGCATTAATATTTTGCTTCTATCACTCTATCATATTTAAATGCATTAGTATTTTGCTTGTATCTCTATAGACAATGAAGTTAAAACAAAAACTGAGACTGATGGATAAGCAAACCTATTGATTAAATAGAGAATGTATGCGTGTATGACTAAAAAAATAAGCAAATTTCAGATGGTACTTTGAACCTCACTCAGGAATAGGGGGTTCAGCGGAACCTATTGCCTCAGCATCCTAGAGGAAAGGCCATAGCAGCTGTACTTTTTCATGATGGGGCTGATGACAATGAAGTTGCTAGTGGTATAGGTTTGCCCCCAGCAGCTATCTCTGCTCTTCAAAGAAGCCCTACCTTTCGGACTTTGTTCAATCAGTTGGGGCTCAAAGAGGAGTCAAGGAGAACAGCAACAGAAGCTCTTGCATCCATTGCAGCCAGCTTTGGAACACACTGCCTTACAGCTGAAGCTCATGCCAGCCGAGCCTTCCCAGAGACTACTAATGCCATTACCTTTATTGATGAGGACATGGAGGTACAATACCCTCACCATAGTAAACCATTATATGTTGCTTCTCAAATTAATGATGTTCACATAAGAAGGGCACTAGTGGACACTGGTGCATCACTTAATCTTATACTAGCCAGCACACTCAAAGCAGCTGGGATCCCACTCAGCAGAATTGCTGGGGCACCTATAGAGGTTTTTAGCTTTGCTGGAATTCATGAATGCACTCTTGGCAGTATACAAGTAGTCCTTAAAGTGGGGCCCATTGTTGCCCTCACCAAATTCCATGTTATCGACTCAACCGTTTCTTATCATGCTTTACTTGGGAGGCTATGGCTCCATAAACACAAGCTTGTACCCTCTACTTATCACCAATGTGTCAAAGGAAGATTTAATGGTAAGCCTCTACGCTTTTCTGCTAATCCTACACCATTTGATCTATCCAAGGCACATTATTTTAAGGCAACTTTCTATGATGAGCTCACCCTAAGTGGGGAAGATTCTACCTTAAGGCCAGTTGGGATTCCATTACCCAGCTGGCAAGATATTGAGAATAATCCAGAGATAGACATGAGGTCTTTCCTTGATCAAAGGAAAAAGAAAAGAGAACGTGGGGAAACCCCCAGCGGTGTCTCACAGCCACAATGTGTACAGATTCAGCTGCCAGATGGTTGTTTGGGGTATCGTTTATGATGGTACGCGGGGCTTAGCTGTCTCAAATAGAAGGGTCCTGGACTGAATGAAGCCAGTACTACACCAACTTGCTGTTATACTCAAGAAACAAAAGCCCTAGCGGTAGGAGAAAATCTGCTTAGCAGTCTGGCAGAACTATTTGAAGAGCCCCTAGTGGTAACTAATTTTTCACCTGATATGGAGTTGGAGTCCATTAATCTCAGCGATGATCCTAATATCCAGAGGCCAACATCGGTCAATGCAACATTGCCACTACTGGAAAAGGCTCAACTCATTTCATTATTAAAGGTGTACATCGATGTCTTTGCTTGGGAGTACCATGAGATGCCCGGTTTGGATCCTAACCTAATAGCACATGCTCTCAATGTGGAACCAGGAGCAAAACCAGTAGTGCAACCCATGTGGACATTCCATCATTAGGTTGAAGCTCAGATTATTCAAGAAGTTCAAAAGCTCCTCACAACTGGGTTCATCAAGCCTATCATGCACCCGAAATGGCTTTCAAATATTGTACCGGTCAAGAAAAAGAATGGACAAATACGATGCTACGTTGACTTCAGAAATCTTAATAAAGCATGCCCCAAAGATGAGTTTCCACTTCCAAATATGGATATGCTCATTGATTCAACTGTTGGGCATGCTATGTTCTCATTCATGGATAGTTTCAGCGGTTATAATCAAATCAGAGTGTCATCCAAAGATGCAACCAAAACAGCCTTTCGAACTCCTATGGGCAACTTTTACTATATTGTCATGCCCTTCGGTCTCAAAAATGCCGGAGCCACATATCAAAGGGCTATGACCGCAATCTTTCATGACATGATGCATAAAGAGATTGGGGATTATGTGGATGACATTGTTGTGAAATCCAAAACAAGAGAGGATCATCTTGCTATCTTGCGAAAGGTTTTTGAAAGATGTCTACTCTACAAGCTTTGCATGAATCCACTCAAATGTGCCTTTGGAGTTACGGCTGGGAAATTTCTGGGATTTCTTGTCCACCAAAGAGGCATAGATGTTGATCCTAGCAAAGTGCAAGCCATTGCTACTATGAAGCCACCTACTACACTTACACAACTTAAAAGCTTCCTTGGTAAACTCTCATACATTCGGCGGTTTATTCCCGGTATCGTGCCCTCACAGCTGTCTTTACACCACTGCTAAAAAAAGGAAAACCCTTCCGCTGGGATTCCAAATGCAAGAAGACATTCCTCCAGCTGCAGCAACTCATGACCAGATTGCCAACCGTATGTGCACCCATACCAGGGAAACCACTTAAATTATATTTGGCTACCAATGATGAGGCAATAGGAGCACTTATAGCTCAAGATGATGAAGAAGGGATTGAGCGACCGGTTTATTATGTTAGCATAAAATTAAAAAAGGCTAAAACCCGTTATCCAAGGGCTGAAAGGACTTGTCTTGCTCTGATATATGCTGCCAAGCGACTGCGTCATTATCTACTAGCTCACACGGTACAACTCTTAACAAAATCTCATCCAATCCACTCACTCTTGAGGCGACCGATTCTTTCTGGAAGGCTAGCACAATGGCTTTTACAATTATCTGAGTTTGAGATCATAGCAATTACCCCAACGGCTGTAAAGGGTCAAGCCATCACTGATTTACTATCAAACTTCCTTGGAGAAGATAGCTGGGACATTATTGATGAAGTACTTGGAGATCTGCCAGCAGTTGCACTGATGGAAGCAGCTGGGGCTACTTGGACCTTACGATTTGATGGATCCTCTACCACCTCTGAAGGAGGGGCTGGGATAGTCCTATCCAAAAATACTGGAGAAGCAGTGGCTATGTCATTTAAACTTGATTTCCCATGCACCAATAATATAGTTGAATATGAAGCATATCTTATGGGCCTAGCGATAGCTCGTGAAATGGGTATCAAGCATCTTCAAGTGATCGAAGACTCAAATCTGGTTGTTTGCCAGGCTAGAGGAGACTTTGCACTCAAGGAACCATCTTTAGCTCCATATAGAGCTATGGCTCAAAGGTTGGAGGACTCCTTTAAAGAATTCAATATTGAACACCCCTTAAGTCTGACAATCGCTTTGCCGATGCTCTAGCCACATTGGGATCAAAAGTCAGATTTGAAGGTGCAACTACAGATGTAACTATTGTGAAAAGGCCTATCCCGGTCATACAAATGTTGAAGGAAGAATTCTTTGAGCAACCGCTGGGTTAGACAGATTGGCGGTCTCCCATTAAAGAAGCACTATTATCACCAGATGAGAAAGATCATTTGAAGGTGCTCAAAGATTATGCTCTAATGGCTGGAGAGTTGCACAAGAAGCTGCCTGGAGGAGTTCTAGCTAGATGCTTGAGCCTTGATGAGTCCACTAAGCGATTAAAAGAAGTCCATGAAAAATCCTGTGGTGCAAGCGGTTTTGTCAGTCTTTACAGATGCCTCCAACGGCTGGGTTATTACTGGCTAGAAATGAGTAAACAAGCTGCTACTATCCAGGGACAATGCACCGGCTGCCAATACACTTTTGATCAGAAAGATTCGTGTGCAGCCTTAACCACTAGTGATTGGCGTATACCCTTCCTTGAATATCTCATAGAGGGCATCTTGCCGATAATCATAAGGAGGCCTACCGCTTGAAAAGGTTGGCTACTCGCTATTTCGTGGAATGAGGTATTCTTTTATAGAAAGGGTTCAAGGGGGAGCCTTTAAGATGCCTAGGGACCCCCAAAGCACAATCGGTTATGCAAGAGGTACATGTGGGGGAGTGTGGTGACCATCAAGGCAAGAGGTGACTTCTCCAGCAGCTGCTCAACTTGGGGTATTTCTAGCCCACCATGAAACAAGATGCAGCCGAATGTGTGAAGACTTGCCATACTTGCCAAGTCTATGGATATCTCATACATACTCACCTCACCAACCTCCAAAACATGATGACTCCTTGGCCATTCCATACTTGGGGGCTTGACCTAATAGGCCCCATCAATCCACCATCCAAGGGTCATATTTGGATACTAGTGGCCACTGAATACTTCACAAAGTGGGTTGAAGCCGTTTCCCTAAAGAAGGCTACAGGCCCAACCGTCGCGAATTTTATCTGAGAGTATATAATTTGCAGATTTGACATCCCTCACAAGATTGTTACAGATAATGGCACTTCTTTTGTCAACAAAGATGTTCAGAAATAACTTGACCATTGCCATATCAAGCACCGCAAATCCACTCCTTATTATCCACAAGGCAATGGCTAAGCGGAAGCCACCAACCGAGTGCTATTGAGAATTCTCAACAAGAGGGTGCATGAGTATAAGGGTGGCTGGCCTAAACACCTGCTGGAAACCCTATGGGCATACCGAAGCTCAAGCAAAATAGCCACTAGTCTATCACCATTCTCTCATATGTATGGTACCGAGGCTATATCTCCAGTTGAGCTATTGGTTCCCACCCCAAGGGTTGTTCATGGACAAAAAATAGATATAGATGTTGCTACTTGTGCAGAAATCAGGACTACAGACCTTGAAACCTTGGAGGAGACACGATATCTTGCCTATAACCGCACCCAGCGGTATCAGCAACAAATGGCCAATGCTTACAACAAGGCCATGAAAGCCAAGATTTTTGCCAAGGGACAAATGGTTTTAAAGGCAGCTGATTATGTAAGGAGGAATCTCTCAGCACCCTCCAAGTTTGCCCCGAGTTGGGAGGGGCCCTATCTTATAAGGGAAGCCAATGACAGCTGATGAGGAATGAAGAAAAATAAAAGTACTCCAGACCATCCATGGTCATCCACACCAGCAGTCGTCCAAAAGAAAGCACTAGGACGAGGCTAACGTCCATGGTCGTCCATAGACGAAAACACACCTGCAGTCAAATTTGGCACAACCGCGTCTACTCGTCCTAGGAAAGCTATCAACCCCGTCCTGAAGGGGTTCGTCCATAAGAGGACCCCTGGACGAGCCCTTTACACTTCAGAATTCCTAAGTACATGTCACCACTCCGTAACATACGCATAACTTCCGGTGACCGTTGTATGAGAAAATATAACTCCTAAACGGTTGTGAAAGTTATCCTTGAACCCTCTCACCTCCTCAAATCCAAGGCAGGTTACAAGCCCAATAACTGTTCCTAGTACACTATATAAACACCCATTCAGAATAGAAAAAGGTACGCTTGATATTTCCCAAAAAGTTGGAACTCCGAAAATATAGAGAGAAAACTAACTTTGCCATCGGAGGGTTCTTGGCCGGCAACCCCGGTCACCTTTGATCGCTTTTCTTTCTTTTCCAGGCCATCGAAAGAGCAAGCAGTCCTGTCAAGTCCGAAGCATCCAGCATACTGATTTTCTTCGCATCATCAGTTGGCGCCGTCTGTGGGAATTCACTGCTCTTTTCATTCGATTATCTGTTTTGTTTTCAACGATTAGCCTTTCCCAGACAATAGGCTGAATGGTTTGAATAAGATCAAGGGCTACCAGCCCAGGCCACCAGGAGAGTAGGGATGCTTCTAGTAATCCCCTTCGCGATCGCAGGTCAGCGCTTGTCATGCAACCGCTTTTTATTCAACATATACAATCCATGGCTGCCGCTATGGCAGAACTGACCCGTCAGAATCAGGAGTTGAACAGGGAGATCAACCTTAGGAGGCAGCGCCAAGATGGGCACACAGAAGGACGAGCCCAGAGTCAGGAAGGTGGAGGAGAAAATGTTGAGTCCGAAAATCAGACAAGGGGTATTGCTTCAAGAAGAGTGCCACACTTAGAATGAGAGATGAACCAGATGAGAAAAGCCATGGATGAGATGAAGGAGAACATGAGGCGGGCGAACCCAGTGGATGATTTAGTTCACTGAACAGACTCCCCTTTCACGGCTTCCATCAACAGTCATCCCCTACCTCCGAAGTTCAAAATGCCTTCTTTGGATTCGTATGATGGAAATCGTGACCCGTGTGATCACATTGCTACTTTCAAGACGACCATGCACCTTCAAGGGGTCTCAGACGAGATTATGTGCAGAGCTTTTCCTACTACACTTAAGGGACCAGCGCGGGTGTGGTTCAGCAAAATACCCCAAACTCTATGGGATCATTTGAAGAGTTGAGTAAGTTGTTTGTCAATAATTTTATTGGAGGACAACGCCACAAGCATTCCTCTTCTAGTTTGCTAACTATAGAGCATAGGGAAAATGAGAGCTTGTGGTCCTTCATTACCTGGTTTAATAGGGAAGCCTTGACGGTGGACGAAATGGATGACAAGTTATTGTTAGCCGCTTTCCACAATGGGGTCAATTCTAACTTGTTCATACATAAGCTCTATGAGCAGGAACCACAGACTATGGCCGAACTTTTCCATTCGGCCCAGAATTTTATGAATGCTGAGGACGCTATCATAGCCAAAAAGAGAAAGAGAGCAGAGCGTTCGGAAGCCGGCCATTAGCGTTACTCAGACCAGGGACCTCGTCCAAAGAAGGCTCTGGTAGACAAGAGAAAAGACAAGGATGGTAAGAAGGCAAGTTCCTCAATGAGAAATCAGCAATACACACCCCTTAGTATGCCACTAGAGTAGGTTCTTATGCAAATCAAGGATGATTCGTCCTTGAAGTGGTCGGATAAGATGAAAGGAGATCCTAACAAGCACAATAGGAGCAAGTATAGCCGCTTTCATAAAGACCACGGGCATGACACGAACGAGTGCTTTGATTTGAAGCAGCAGATAGAGAATCTCATTAAACAAGGAAAGTTAAGGAACTTCCTTGGACGAGACCAGAGAGATGAGAAACTGAAGGATAAGGTGGACGAGTCATCACGACCCCCATTAGGAGAGATAAGAGTAATTATCGGAGGAAACTCGACAGTGCAGTCATCCAAGTCGAGGAAGACATACCTGAAGGTGGTGCAGAACATCCAGCTGTCTGGACGACCTCCTAAGACGAGGGAAGTAGATGAGCAGGCCATTAGATTCACAGACGAGGACGCAGGACGACTTCACCACCCACACGATGACACGATAGTCATCACCCTACTCATTGCTGACTACATGACTAGGAGGGTGTTGATAGATAATGGCAGTTCTGCGAACATTTTGTATTACCCCGCTTTCCAGCAGATGAGGCTAGGACGAGACCAGCTTTAACTAGTGAATTCGCCATTGGTGGGATTCGGAGGAATGAAGGTGTAACCAGTGGGCACCATCACATTACCAGTGGTCGTTGGAGCGTATCTACTGCAGATAACTAAAGAGGTAAATTTCCTTGTTGTTGATTGTGCATCATCATATAATGCAATTATTGGAAGACCAACTTTGAATAGTTGGAAGGCGGTAACCTCTACTTACCACTTGTCCATCAAATTCCCGACCGAGCATGAAGTGGGCCAAGTACAAGGAGATCAGTTGGCCGCTAGAGAGTGCTACCTAGCCATGCTGGCGATGGACGAGCATATACAGGCAATGAGTATAGACGAGAGAAGGATCGTAGCGGAACCCACTAAGGTGTTAGAAGACGTCCCTTTGGACAAGAACAAGCCTGAGAAGTTCACTAGAATTGGGGCAAGCATGGAAGAAAAGGCAAAGCATGCTTTGGTCTAGTTTTTGAAGAAAAGCCTCGATGTCTTTGCATGGAGTCATGAAGACATGCCTGGTATTGATCCAAGTGTTATTACTCACAGCTTAAACGTGTGTCCCTATTCCAAACTAGTGCGTCAGAACAAGAGGGTTTTTGCTCCTAAGCGAGACAATGCCATCAAGGAAGAAGTCCAGAAGTTGGTTACCGCGGAGTTCATCCGAGAAGTTCATTATCCAGATTGGTTGGCGAACGTAGTCATGGTGAAGAAAGCTAATGGCAAATGGCGAATGTGCGTGGACTTTACTGACTTAAACGAAGCTTGCCCTAAGGATAGTTACCCATTACCATGCATTGACCAGCTGGTGGACTCGAGGGCAGGTCACAGGGTGCTGAGCTTCATGGACGCCTTCTCAGGCTACAACCAGATAAAGATGGACGAAGTGGATCAAGAAAAGACCTCATTCATTACAAGCCAAGGGTTGTATTGCTACAAAGTAATGCCCTTCGGTTTGAAGAACGCAGGGGCGACTTACCAAAGACTGGTTAACCACATGTTCCGCCCTCAAATCGGGTGAAATGTGGAGGTTTATGTAGATGATATGCTGGTAAAGAGCTTGGACGAGGGAAATCATCTGGACGACCTTCAAGAGACTTTTAATACACTTCGGCGGTATAACATGAAATTAAATCCAAGCAAGTGTGCTTTCGGAGTTTCGTTAGGGAAGTTTTTGGGGTTCATGGTTTTGCACAGAGGAATTGAAGTAAATCCAGACAAAATCCAAGCGATATTGAATATGGAACCACCGAAAAATATCAAGGAAGTCCAGTCTCTTACTGGACGAGTTGCCGCCCTTAACAGGTTTGTGTCGAAAGCTACTGACAAGTGTTTACCATTCTTTAAAGTCTTTAGGAAGGCATTTGAGTGGACAAACGAGTGTTATAAGGCCTTCCAAGACTTGAAGACATATCTCATGACAGCGCCGTTACTGAGTCTGTCTGTACCTGGAGAAGAGTTGTATTTGTATTTGGCGGTGTCCCCACACGTAGTAAGCTCGGTGTTGGTCAGAGAAGAAGGGAGAATCCAAAAACTGGTTTATTACACAAGCCGTGCGATGAGAAAAGCGGAAGGATGATACCCGATGATGGAGAAGCTAGCTTTTGCCTTGATTACAGCTTCTAGGAAGCTGAGGCATTATTTCCAAGCTTATATTATCAACGTCCTAACAGATCATCCCATAAAAAGGCAATGAACAAGTTGGAAGCCGTTGGACGATTAATACAGTGGGCTGTGGAACTTAGCAAGTTTGACATCAGATACCTTCCAAGGAGCGCGATAAAGGCGCAAGCATTAGCAGATTTCATTGCAGAGTTCACCCCCAGCCAGGATGAGCTGGACAAAGACGAAGGAGTTGAAAGGTGGGTTATTAATGTAGATGGATCGTTCACACTATATGCAGGAGGGATTGGAGTCATACTAAAGTCCCCAGAGGGTGATAAGCTGGAGTATGCGGCCCGTCTACAGTATCAAAACACCAACAACGAGGCTGAGTATGATGCTCTACTCAAAGGATTGGAATTGGCTAAGTCCTTAGGGGCGGAGTTGATAATAGTTAAAGGAGATTCTCAGCTAGTCATCAACCAAGTAAATGGAATGTGTGATGCCAAGGAAGATCGGATGAAGAAATACCTCAGCAAAGTGAAACAACTTGCAAGAAAGTATTCAGCAGTAAGTTTTGTTCAACTCCCCAGGGAGAAAAATATGGAAGTAGATGCCTTTGTGAAAGCAGCTTCGGCAGGAGGACGACCTATGTCAAGGTATGTGACCAGTGTCAGCGCTATAGCAATGTCCCTAGACAGCCGTCAGAGTACCAGACCCCAATGATGGCCCCATGGCCCTTTGCACAGTGGGGACTGGATATCCTAGGTCCCTTCCCCATGGGAACCAGACAAATGAAGTTTTTGGTAGTAGGGATCAATTACTTTACCAAGTGGGTAGAGGCCGAACCTCTTGCAACAATCACTCAGTAAAATGTTAAAAATTTTGTTTGGAAGAATATTCTATGTAGGTTCAGAGTACCCAGGGTACTAGTATCGGATAACGGATGTCAGTTTGACAACGCACCCTTCAGGGACTTTTGCAAACATTTTGGAATCAAGAATCACTATTCCTCACCCTCCCATCCATAGGCGAATGGACAAGCAGAAGTAGCGAACCTAAAAATCATCAAGACTCGGCTCGAGAGGGCAAAAGGGATATGGCCAGACGAGTTACCAGGTGTTCTTTGGGCCTACAAGACGACTGTTCGAACTTCGATAGGAGAGACCCCCTTTAAGCTAGCCTATAGGAGTGAAGCCGTCATATCGGCAGAAGTTCATATGGCTAATCATCGAGTGATGAAGTATCAGGAGAGAGAGAATGGGGAACAACTTCGTCTTGACCTCGATCTTATTGACGAGGTAAGAATGAATGTGGAGCAAAGGACAACAAGATACAAGAATCTTATGGCTAGGCAGCATGATGCCATGGTGAAAACCAGACGATTCAGTGTTGGGGACCTTGTTCTCAAAAGAGTCTCCTTAGCAACTAGGAATCCAGCTCATGGAAAATTGGGACCCAATTGGAAGGACCCTATAGGGTAATCAACTACAAGAGACAGGGGTCATACTACCTGGAGGCCTTGGACGAACGAAAGTTAGAGCACCCTTGGAACGTGGAACACCTGAGGAGGTACTATCAGTGATGAACTTGGACGAAATAATCCAGGGACGAGGTTGATACTATGGACAGCTACAGCTATGGTCTATGTGTTTACTTATACCTACTGTTGTGTTCTTATTACTACTATGATGTATATTAAGAATAAAAAGTGCACTAGTTCTTAAACTTTGCACCGTCTACAGACCAGTTTGTGAAAGACGAGGTTATGTATTTTCTTAAGTATTTTAATAAGGCACCAGCTTCTAAGCGTGCCATATTTGTGGACAATGTTCATGCAATATATGGTTTAGATTTCTAATATATTATTTAATGCATAAATCTAGTTTCCATAATGATACTTACAAGGGGGCAAAGGCCTAAGACGAATGAAAATCTCTAGACGCAGGGATGTAACGTTCATAAGCTTTCCTCGAAATGAGGATAAAGCAAAGAAAAAGCTAAGACATACTCGTCTAAGAAGTAGATAGACAAGAAAAAGGCATACTTTAAAGCATAAAGTTCTAAAGACGAGCATCTAGCCAAGACGCCTCAATGTCTTAGGACGAGTAAAACATTATAAGCATCTTGCAAGGAAACGAATAATAATTGCCCAAAGGACGAGGTAAAAGACTGGCGAAGTCATCATTGTCGTCCTAAGATGAGTTACACTTGTAAAGATGTGACTGGCTGATAAAGACGTTCGTGCTTAGGTGGGTCGTCCATAAGAAAATCACATGGACGACCATTCAACACTTAGAACACAGACTGTTTAAAAGCCAGTGACATTAAATGGTGAAAATAGTGGATAAACTTGTCCATACAATAAATAATGGATAAAAGTAAATATTCATTAAAGTCTAAAGAGGGTAGACGACCACCGTCCAAAAACCCTTACAAAATAATCCTTAAAAGGCAATTGTTAATAAACTCGTCCAAAACACTCTGGACGAGATAATTGTACTCAAATACATCTTAATAAGGGTCCAAAAAACAATGGACCAAACTAAAAGAAAAACAGAACAACAATAACACTCTAAGTTAAAAATTTTGTCTTCAAGAAGGGGGGGCATCAACATTGGGATCATCTTGAGATGGCTTTGTAGTGGCATCATCCTCAATATTAATATCGTCTGAGCCTGTTTGGAGGAGAGAACTTGTAGCAGCGCCAAGGTTGAGTTTAATAGTACAAAAGCAACTCCAAGAAAGTTTTCTATAGCATACATTTTGAAATCTTCAGACCCTGTTGCATAGTTGGTGTCCAGCAGGTCGGTAAACTCCTTGGACGATTTGAACTCCTCCACTGCATCGTCTTTAGCCTTTTTGAGAAGGAAACTCAGCTCGTCGTTCTTCTTTTGAAGAAAGTCAAGACGATCGTCCTTCTTAGCAGCATCAGATTTCAGCTCCCCCACTAAAGTATTCAACCCCTTAACCTCATCCTTGGCCTTATTCGCCACCTCAGCCCAAGTTCTGCAGTCGTCTTTAATCTCCTCTATTCTTTTTTCGAGAAGGATCCTCGTCTTGTCCATCTCCGTGGCCTGCCTGGACGCAGCTATGAACTTCGACATTGCCTAAATAGAAGACAAGAAGGTTCAAGAGATAAAAATAACAATAGATAACATTGCTAAAGCAAGACGAGACAAAGGTGCTCACCTTAAAAAGATCGTGGACACTGGAATGCTCAAACTCCTTCAAAGACATATCGTAGCACACGGCCACGTCCTCACCTGTTACAGCCTCTTGAAATCGTTCACAAGCTAAATCCTCATTCTCTAGTAAGTTCATAGAAATCCTTTGAGGAGGCTCGGATGAAGTGGGAGTAGGGGTTTTGGACGGAGTGACGCCAACGGGCGTAGACGAGTCAACATCAACGATTGTGATGGACGACAAAGAGGAAGGAGGGTCAGACTTAGCAGTTTCAGGCCTAGACGACCCATGCTTGGTCTTCTTCCCCCGACGACTGGGTAAGCTTCCCAAGTCCAAGTTTTTGGACAAGAATTTTCCTTTTGTCTCCAGCAGCAGGATGAGGCTGAGATTGAACTTCCAGTCTGGTCACCTCGTCAATCACTTCCTTCCCTTTTTTTTCTTTCATGGTTGCCATTCCTGAAAAATACATGTACATATGTATGTATATATAAAAAAAAAATTTCAAAATTCAAGTAAGAAAAGCACTCACGTCTACAGACAGTTTGCTCGTGCGCAAGGGCTTCAGTAGATGGATTAGGGCCAAGTCCCCACTTGTGCAAGCGTCGAAGGGTCACCAACGACTGAAAATTCCTCTCGGGGTGTAGACGAGCTCTGTGGACGAGGTCACGGTGAAACTTACTTAGAAAAGGACATCTAACAGCTGAGAAAAGAGAGGAAAATTAAGGTTAGACAACTGTCTAAAGATAAAATATAACACAACAAATAAAAAAGAATGAAGGAAAAACATAACACACCTTCTTGACGAAGGTTCCCTAACTCTCCAGTATAAGGGGCAAATGCATCTCTACTAACCTCGATAGGATGCCCCACCCAGAAACTAGAGACAAAGAAAAATTTTGTCTTCCAGTTTCTGTCAGACGAAGGCAAAGACTTAATCAACCTACAGTCATTGCCCCTAGCTGTGAATTGATAAAAACCTAAAGATTGACTTATCTTAGAGGGTTTATAACAGTACAGAAACTCGTCCATGGTGATAGGACGGTTCCTATTAAATATCTCCCTCTATAAGACTTGCATAGAGACAATAAGTCTCCACGCGTTGGGGTTAAATTGACAAACTCCCAAGCCCAGCCTAGTGAGTAATTCTCTAGCGAAGGCATTTAAAGTTAATCTAAGCCCCCTAGCAAATAAGCTTCGTAAATACCTATTCCTTAACTAGGTTGGCAACACCATTCCCCTTGGACGGCTAACCTAGGATTCAGATCGTCTGGGATTTGGAACCAACTCTTAAGAGCGTCTAACCTCTTTTCGTCTGTCTTAGAAGGAATTTCTATAGCACAACTATACATAGTTTCTTCTTCGTCCAAAGGGGGGGGACGGCGGGACGCTCGTTGAGGTACCAGCTCCGGAGGCTGCCCTCATCCTAAGATTTTCTTATAAGGTTTCAGTGGGAATTCCAGTAACACCAGAGGTATATTCCTTCGTTGTGTGGCCACTACTACTACTACTATCGTTACTGGAAGTGCTACAGCTAGAAGAATCATGATGCTCGTCTATGGCCTTGTCTACACTGTTGCTAGACGAACAGGTAGCAATTTCAGACGTCCTAAAGCTTAAAAAGGAAAGCCTGAGAGTGAGAGTAAGGGGAATACCTGGCTCTAGAAGAAAGATACTAAGGACGCTGAGAACACTCCTAGACGAGGCGACGGACGAGAAGTATCAAAATAGAAAATCTGAAAAAATGAGAGGGGCATGAGAGGAAAACCACTATTTATAGGTAGAGAAGTCTCGGTATTCACAACGACGAGACCAATGAGAAAGCGACACATGGCATCTGCCTCGAGGAGGTAAGTCGACGTGACCAATCACCTATGAAAGCATGACACGTGGTACGTTGTCTGAAAAACAAATAAAATAGAAAATAATAATAATAAATGTTCTTGGAAAACTCGTCCTGAAGTTTAGTGACATGTTGCATGACCCCTGGACGAAGGGGCAATTGATGAGGAATGAAGAAAAATAAAAGTACTCCAGACCGTCCATGGTCATCCAGTCTTCCAAAAGAAAGCACTAGGATGAGGCTAACGTCCATGGTCGTCCATAGACAAAAACACACCTGTAGTCAAATTTGGCACAACCACGTCTACTCGTCCTAGGAAAGCTATCAACCCCGTCTTGAAGGGGTTCGTCCATAAGAGGACCCTTGGACGAGCCTTTTACACTTCAAAATTCCTGAGTACATGTCACCACTCCGTAACATACGCATAACTTCCGGTGACCGTTGTATGAGAAAATATAACTCCTAAACGGTTATGGAAGTTATCCTTGAACCCTCGCACCTCCTCAAATCCAAGGCAGGTTACAAGCCCAATAACTGTTCCTAGGATACTATATAGACACCCATTCAGACCAGAAAAAGGTACGCTTGATATTTCCCAAAAAGTTGGAACTCCGAAAATATAGAGAGAAAACTAACTTTTCCATTGGAGGGTTCTTGGCCGGTAACCCCGATCACCTTTGATCGCTTTTCTTTCTTTTCCAGGCCATCGAAAGAGCAAGCAGTCCTGTCAAGTCCGAAGCATCCAGCCTACTGATTTTTTTTCGCATCATCAATAGCGGTTATTATCGTCTAGCTACAGCAGAAGGTGAAAGTCTCACGGAACCTATCAATGGAAAATGGCTTAAGTTGTACTATGCTTAACTTCGCTTTCAAGTACGTACCAAGCAACTCTCTTTTGTATGATCTTGAACTAGTACTACCATATGAATAAGAATTAAGCATTGCCTTTTGCCTTAAACATGAACTTCTTATATTTGTAAGTGCTCTAATATTACTTTCCATACATAAACATACATGCTATAAGCTATGGATAAAGTTACAGCCCTAACAGCTGGGCATCTTGAATCAAAATAGTCATGAACACAACGAGTATTTTGAAAACTATGTATATAATTTCCATGACTATATTTCTGCCTGAACATACCAATGTTTGATAAATAAATCATTTTTCATAAAATATATTCATGTACATGAGCATAAACAAAGACACAGATTGCACAGCTGGGGGAATTTTGAGTTACCACCTAAAGTTCATATTGCTGGTGCACCTTTGCACAAAGCACAACCTATATAGCTAAATAAACCCAAAATTCTTAACATGTTTTATTGCATCATAATTCAAAAAAAAAAAAGGCTGTCTAAAATACCAAGCTACTAATTATAATAAAAGAAAAGCTAGTCAAATAAACCATCGCCAAAGGTTTCCGCTGAGGAAGAAGCACCTCCAGCTGACGAAGACCGCACCATGTCATCTCTCTTACTCGGTAAAAGTGAAAGCTCAGCTCTCTTTGCTGCAATTTCTTTCTCAAGATCAGCTATTTTCACTATAAGCTCATCGTCTCGAGCAATACAAGCCTCAGTAGCAGCCTGAATCTTATCAAGGATGAATTGGACATCAAACTTCATGAATAAGAAGTCCTTGAAAGCATTCTTCCACTCATGTGCTTTCTTCAAGTTTATAATCTCAAGCTTGGTACGTTGCATATCCAGCAATACAGCAATGAGCAATTGAAGTCCAGATTTCCTCAATGGAGCACCTAGCTTGCATCTGGTTAGGAAGTGTGGATGTTTCCTTACAATTGCTGCCAGCAATGGCTGACCTTCTGCAGGAATTTCTGACCGCTGGAACATAACAGTATTGCTTGAAAGGGGATGGAAGTCAGCTGCCACCTTCTCATTCTCCTCATCCTCTGCAAATTTCTCCAAGAATTATTCAAGGCTCATTCCCTTGGTAGCAGCACCAGAAGATTCAATCCCTAACTCGACAAAAAAAAAAAAAAGAGGCATGGTTATGTCCCCAGTAGCAACAGAAAAGCATTCATACAGCCAAGTGATATTGAACAAAATGCTCTCTTCACTATGCACATGACTAAATCAAGTACATCATACTTGGAGGTTCTTTAATATGATGTGCATCATGTACCGTCGAAGAAGTAATACGCCCTTGGCTGGGCATACCAGTAGCAGGTCCTCCAGCAACAGTAGTGACCTCAGGAACCTTGCTAGCAGAAGCCTCCCTAGCAGTAGCATCAATAACAGGACTATCGCTAGCCATCTCTGCATCTCCATCAGTCGAACCTAGAGAACAAAGGACGTCAGCAGAGGAAAGGCGAGAAGAAACTGAAGCGAGGAATAGTAGTTTACCGAAGTTAATAGCCTCAAGCTCATATCCCTCCGGTTGCATCTCTTCACACTCACTCGACAGTTGCAGCCATAAAAACATATGGTTAGCACCAATAATGAAGACAAAGAAGGAAAGAAAAGAGATAGAAAGGATGTAAGAAGATAAGGGTACTGTGAGGATACCTCTTCCGAAGCCTCAAGAACCAGCACTTTACCGACACTAGTTTTCCTCCTATATTGCTTCAACAGTGAGGATGAACACTGGACTTAACGGCTAGGGCTGCACCAGAGCCGGATTAGACAACAGTTGGGGACTTGGAACTACTAGCCTTAGACTTCTCAGCACTTGCTCTCTTTTGTCTTGCTTTTTTGGGTTTGTCTTTAGAGGAAGGTGATTTGCCACGGGACCTTTTGGGTGTGCCAATGGCCGGGTCAGATTCGAGGCTTTTGCTTTGACATTCTTCTTACTCCATTCCATGGGAACCTCACCCCCATGAACCACCCATCCATTAAGGTCAGCCCGCCATTCAGCAAACCCCAAATTTTGTCTAGTAGCCCATGTTGAAGCTGCTCTTGTGTTGGGAACGAGCCGAGTGTTAGAAGAAAGTTCTATCAAAGGAGGATTTATCACTACTTCCTCAACCTCCTGATTGTTCACATAATCCACAAAAGTACCCATTACTCTTCCCCAATACAACTTCATATTCGAGGTAGCATACCCTTCATGATGACGGCTTGGAACCAAAACGCTTTCTACCTTGTTAGCCCAATACCCCATGGCTGTGTCATGAACTAGTGGCTGCATAGCATCACTTAAAGGGCAGACTGTAGTATTGATATCTGGAACATCTTGGTCAAATATGAATTGGCTCAAAACTCTATACGAAATGTATTGTGTCAAGCCAAACCCATCACTGCACGGATACGGAATGAACAAAGGGGATGTAATGAGTAAGAAGTTCAGAATTTTCTCATGATCATTCAACCCAAACTCCTAAGACCTGGGTCTGGCATTAGGAAAGGGGTTTGGGCAGCAAAACCCAGCAACAACATAAGAGTAGGGCTTCCAAGCAAAGTGAGCCCCATCATCCAATAGTGTAATTGAAGGCAGATTCCACACCTTCAATCCCATCCATTTCATTAACAAAGGGAGCCCATTCTCAAAATCAAGAAATTGGAGCTCACCATTGGGACCAGCAGCTTCGATAACCCAATTGCTCACTTTCATATCACCCACATCCTTGCCAACATTAGCATAATCCTTCGAATTCTCCCATACAAAAGTCTGCAACAACACTACATTAATGCTAGACTCGATAAGGTGGTATAATGATCCCTCAAGCTTGTCACTACGCAATCTGTCAAGCTCAAAATAAAGGGTGCCTAAACATAAAGTTCCTAAAGGCAAAGACACACCCCTACATAACACTACGGCTAGAGGAAATGTAAAAGGCTTCATGAACTGTACTGGGTGAGAATTAAACACACACTTGCTTAACCATAAAGCCAAGAATGCAGCCCTTCTAGTATCAACATCATCAGACTTTCTAAATGCAGAAATCCAAGAAGAAAATCTAGCTCTATTACCTCCCCAAGACGCGGAGGCACCTCCGAAAGCCTCTAGCAGCTTTCCCACAATTTCGGACTCCCCATCAGTCAGCCCCAGTTCTAGCAGACTGATGTCTCTCATATTGGGCAGTAAACAGATTCTTTCCACATCCTCCAAGGTGGCCGTGGTCACACCCTAAGGGAAGAAGAAAGTGTGGGTATCAGTATTCCAACGGCGCACCAAAAAACGAAGTGCCCTTAAATCTCTATACATGTTCCACCCATAGGATAAAACCACAGCTTCAAATATCTTGGCATCCTTCAAAACCTGACAAAATCCTTCATCAGTAACCTCTTGCTTCACCCAATCTGACCAACCAACGGTTGTGCCACAAGGACACAGAAACTAAACAAGAGCTGGCAAGAGCTCCTTCCGTTGGAACTGTAGGTCTAGTATGCGAGAAGCAGCTGGGACCCATGCTGTCTCATGACTAGGGGCTTCGCCTTTCAAAATCCACTTCTTTGGAACCCCGGGTGGGCTGACTTCAGGAGCCCTAACGGTTGGGAACGGAGGAGATGAACAATACCACGGGTCTTGCAATGGCAACAAGGGTTCTCCTGCCTTAACTTCCACATCATCACCCCCAACAGTTGATGCAGCCACACCCCCAGCCGTGGCCTCACTTTCTGGTATAATTAACCCAGCAATGCTAGCATCACCAAAACCCAGCAGTTCCTCTCTTTCAGCCATAACTCACAACAGCAGAAATATTACTCTATTAGAAACAAATGAGGGCAGAAAGACACTCACGGCCACCACAGGAAGCAGAAAAAGTTATGGGTTTTCTTCTCACTTGGCCAAAATCAACAAGGGAGGAAAATATTTTGTGGGTTTCTCTCTTACTTGGCTGAAATCAACAAAAAAAGAAAAAAGAAAAATTTTTGTGCTATGGGTTTTTCTCTTCCTTTGCCGAAATCAACAGAGGAAGAAGAGTTTCTTTAGTTCCTTTCCAAACCCTGGCCGCCGCTCTCTGTCTCCCTCTCACTCTTGGTTCCGAAAAAAAAAAAAAAAAAAAAAAGAGGAGAAGGAACCTTTATTTCTCTCTGGCTAGCCGAAAATCTCAATCACTCTCTTTGCCCTGGTTGAAGTTGGTGTTTCCCCTCTCACCCTTGGCTGAAAATAATAAGACGAAGAAGAAAAAGAAAAAGAAAAAAAAAATGCTCTCTTTGCTTTAGTCTCTCTGTTTTTCGGTCCAAGCAAAATGAAAAGAAGAGTAACCAAAGCAGAACTTTACTGGTAAACGTGAAGACTGCACAGTGACAAGACATGGGGAAGAGACTAGCATTTAATGCAAGAAACCTGGGAAGTAACTGAATACCCACTAAGTACTGAACGTGGAAGAGTTGCAGAAGCCCACTACTAGCAACTGCCATCGAAAATTCAAACTCGCACATGTGACCAAACAGAAATTGCTCACACGTGACTTGGGGGCTAAATGTTGAGGTACAAATTTTTGGGCCCTAATTTCTTTAGCCCACACATAAAATACCCACACAAGTCTAAGAATTATTTTGAAACCCACATAAATATCTCCTATACATTACTTAAATATTCTCCATGTTATTGGGCTCCCACAAATATTTCCTACGTATATAAGCCCCACAAATTACTTTGGGTCCTCTCACAAACATTACCCATTATATTTCACATGTTATCCAACTCGGGTTTTCACAAAATTACCCATCACATTGCTACCAACATTGGGCCACCAAAATATACTTCCTCCACTACAAAAAGCCCAAAATCATTTAACTTGTGGGCAAGACCCAAAAAGCCCAACAAAACCCTTTACTAAGTCCATTGCTACACGACACCTTTTTAAGCCCTTTGCTACACGGCAGCTCTAAGCCCGTTGCTACACAGCACCTCTATGCCCGTTGCTACACGGCACCTTACTAAGCCCGTTGCTACACGGCACTTTAAAGCCCGTTGCTACACGGCACCTTACAAAGCCTGTTGCTACACGGCACCTCTAAGTCCGTTGCTACATTGCACTTTACAAAGTCCGTTGCTACACGGCACCTCTAAGTCCGTTGCTACACGGCAATCTTACAAAGTCCGTTGCTACACGACAATATCTTCACAAAATCTCAAACTATTTTACAAAGCCCAAATATTAATTTGGCACTATTTCTAAAAGCCTAAATACTAATTTGGCACTATTTTACAAAGCCCAAATATTAATTTGGCAAACCATTTCTAAAAGCCTAAATACTAATTTGGCACTATTTTACAAAGCCCAAACATTAATTTGGCACTATTTCTAAAAGCCCAAGTACTAATTTGGCACTATTTTATAAAGCCCAAATATTAATTTGGCAAACAATTTCTAAAAGCCCAAATACTAATTTGGCACTATTTTACAAAACTCAAATATTAATTTGGCAAACTATTTCTAAAAGCCCAAATACTAATTTGGCACTATTTTACAAAACCCAAATATTAATTTGGAAAACCATTTCTAAAAGCCCAAATACTAATTTGGCATTATTTTACAAAGCCCAAATATTAATTTGGCAAACTATTTCTAAAAGCCCAAATATTAATTTGGCACTATTTCTAAAAGCCCAAATATTAATTTGGCACCACTTCATAAAGCCCAAATACTATTTTCCACTATTTCTAAAAGCCCAAATATTGTTTTGGCACTATTTCCTAAAGCCCAAATATTATTTGACAACTATTTCCTAAAGTCTAAATATTATTTGGCAACTATTCCCTAAAGCCCAAATATTATTTGGCAACTATTTCTAAAAGCCCAATACTATTTGGCACAATTTTTAAAAGCCCAAATATTGTTTTGGCACTATTTCTAAAAGCCCAAACATTGTTTTGGCACTATTTCCTAAAGCCTAAATATTATTTGGCAACTATTTCCTAAAGCCCAAATATTATTTGGCAACTATTTCTAAAAGCCCAATACTATTTGGCACTATTTCTAAAAACCCAAATATTGTTTTGACACTATTTTCTAAAGCTCAAATATTATTTGGCAACTATTTCCTAAAGCCCAAATATTATTTGGCAACTATTTCATAAAAGGCCAATGTCATTTTGGCAACTATTTCCTAAAGCCCAAATATTATTTGGCAACTATTTCATAAAAGCCCAATGTCATTTTGACAACTATTTCCAAAAGCCCAATATTGTTTTTGGCACTATTTCTAAAAGCCCAAATACTATTTTTGGCATATATCTAAAAAACTTAAATATTATCCTAACAATTATTTCACATATACCAAATCCCTTACTCATGGGAAATATTAGTATTCATCCTTCAATGAATACTTCTCTTGCAAAGTTTATAAGAGCGCATGAAAATCATCGATGGCAAAATTCCTCATTTTGTAGGAACAATTAGGCCCAAGGTAGCTCAAACATAAGACCCAGCTAGACCAACCCAGCCCAAACTCAGGTCCCAGTAGCTGAAGCTCACGTGAGCTGATCAGCCAAAATCCAGTACAAGTCAACAGCTGGAGCCCACTGTTGTCAGGTTTCAGCTTGTCCCATCAGGTTAGAATAGGACACGTGTCCATCAGGGGTTGAACCCTTCCTCCACAAGCTGAAATGTCATAATTTATTATGTGACATAAAGCTGAAACAGACTTGACATAAGGCTGAAAAGACTTGGCAGGGAGCTGAAGCACTTCAGCTAGCCATCTCCTCTTTCTCCTCCAACCCATTCGGTCAAGCATCAAAGACAACCATGACTAGGCCATTAAAGCTCCTGAAGCAAGCTGAAATCAGCTCATTTTTCATGTTAAAAATATGTATTTTCTGGTTCATGGACCAAGCACATGAACCCCTTATAGGGAAACTTAGGGAAATGTGGCTTGGAGGGCACCAAGGGGATCCCAGCAGAGTTCCCAACAAAGGCTCCAAGGTTGACACCTAGCTTGGGGTGATGCAACCTGCCTTTGGGAGCTCTAAATCTAATAAGCAACACAACCAAGGTCATTAGCTTAATGTATGCTCTAACCCCATTAGCCAAGACCAATAAGCATTAATGCTAAGTCAGAATCCCAGCTGATATTACCCAAAAACAACAAGAGTCTTCCAAAAGGTTAAGCTTACCATTCTTATCTAACATTTTAAGAACGAATCCCTAAGGATTTTTTGAAGATTGTGGAAGATTTAACAAAAGTTATTTGCCAATTGCCCCATAAATCTCAACTATAAATAGAACCCTCCATTAATGCCTCAGGGAAGAACAAGAACACACCAAGAGATACCCATAGAGAAAAATTCTCACAAAACCCTTCTGTTTCAGCTTCTCAAAATCCCAGCAAAGTTCTAAGTCACAAAAATTTCATTCTCAAGCATGGAAACTGAGTTCCCCCACTCCTAGCTTAAGAACACCTCTCATACCTCTAGTTAAAAACATACAGCTCCTGCCCAACAGAAAGTTCCAATAGCCCACTATACACACTCTCTCACTGCCCACGCTAGTCACAAATGGCTCTCTCTACTCATTATATATACTACAACCAAGAGCATGCTTTGGCTCCATAATGATCTGGCTGCACTAGCTGGGATTTCTCTCTCCCTTCATCTCACACTAAGCCTTCCTCATTGTTTGTTATTATGGAACCCATGATATTTACTTACTCATTTACTATTGATGGTTGTGATGTAACTGTTACAATATAATTTTTCCCTCATATTGTCGTATTAGAAGATTCTTCTTCAAAGCTAGCGGATGATGAGTCCTAAAATATGGATGTTTCCCTCAATCTGTGAAAAACTTTACTGCTGAGTTATTTTCTGCATAAATATTTTTACAGCTAGGTTATTTTTTGCAGAAATATTTTTACGGCTAGGTCACTCTTTTCTACAGTAGTACTTTACAACTGTGTTATTTTCTGCAGAAGCACTTTACCGCTGGGTTATTTTTCTGTAGAAATATTTTTACGGCTGGGTTACTCTTTTCTACAGAAGTACTTTATCGTTGGGCTATTTTCTGCAGAAACACTTTATTGCTGGGCTATTTCACACAGTATGCTTTTCAACTGCATTTATGTGTCTGTTGTAGGGATTGTTTACGGGCCATTCTTGTGAATCCGAATCCAGGCCCGAGGCATAAAAATACGGTGAATTATTTGAATTTTTGCCGATAGCCTTTGGGCCGTGCATCAGGCCCATCGTCGAGTTTCAGTTTAGGCCCCCAACCCAACATAAATCTCATTTGTCAGGAAGGGAACTTTTCCGCCCCCGACAAAGTCCAAGACCTAAATAGGTCTTGATCAAACAAAGTTTGTCTTGAGGAAGTTTTGTGAAAAACTCTCTTTAATTCACTATTTTTCTAGTGAATCTTATGTGTTTTACAACTAGAATTCATCCTCTGAAAATCTACCATTTCATGCTTTATATAGTCAAAAATAAGGGTTTGAGGCGGCCCCCAAATGATGTGGGATTCATTGCAAACCAAGTTTTAATATAGAAAACCTTTCCTTTCTGGTTTCTAGAACCCAAGCATGTGTACACATACATGAGCATGCATGCACATGTATAAAGCATGCACACGCAGAGCTTGAGCATGTGTGTGCATACGTGTGTATGCGTATGCATGCCCTCGGGTTTTCGTGGTCTTTATTTCGAAAAAAGCAAAAGCTCAATTAGTCCAAAAAGAGTTATATTTTTCTGAAAACACTTCCTTAAGTCAATTTCTATCTGATTGGGCCTTAAACCAACCTTGGGCTTTAGAATTTCAACATCATTGGAGAACGGGAGCCTGAGTGTAAGAGGTACAAAATGCAGTGTCTACAACCATGTGAAACTATCTTTGACAAGTGGAGGTTATAGGTGAACTGGACTTGGTTTGGTTTTAGTGATCATTGAGAATTGGACCATTGGTTGGTGGGTTATCTACTTGCATGTTGATTTATTATTCCATTTCTACTGTTCCCGCCCTGCGGGGGTGGGTAGTGCTGCTCTCATTGATCTACTAAATCTGATAAAATTGCTATCCCATTTTTAGGATAAAAAAATCTGTCCCATCAAGATTACTTGGAAAAGACTGATAAAGCATGGAGTGAAAAGACTTTCTTCAGGTTCATCTTCTGCTAAATGATTTTTGAGAGCTTTCTATTGAAATGGGGTGGCTTCTAGTGTAACACCCCAAACCCATACCAAGGATTTAGATGCATAACCTGTCTTATAAGTAATCAAAAATTATATAATGGAACAGAGTGTAATTTAAATATCCACAAACAAATTTCAAACCATCAAAAACTTTCCTATGAAATCCATAAAAACAAAAGTTTAACAATATTGTCTCCAAATACAATTTCAAAGAGTTCCACAAATGCCAAACTCACTATCCTAAGAAAATATACTAAAACTATCCATCAACTAACATAGCTTCAAAAGAAGTCTTCAATCTATGGTTCCAATGATCTACCTCCAAAAGATATTGCATTGCTCTAATCTAAAAGGGTGGAGAAAGGGGGGGTGAGCTAGAAGCTCAATAGGAGACTACATAACATGAGGATGTTTTTCAAAACAAAACATTAGTATCATTGACAAAATATAGTCTTTACAAAACATTTACAAATAGTTTTAACAGTAATACAATATATTCTATAAAACTGTCAAGAATAAAACATTTAACTATAACTCTGTAATCATTAAATAAAATAATAACCACTTTAGTTAGCCAAAATACACTAAATAGGTAGAAACAATATATTATAGTAATAAACAATTTTTCCACTTATAAAGGTCAATAACAATAAAATAGTAGTTGGATATGGAAAACATTAAACATTAGCTAGACAAAGACAACACTCGGTGGGTGATTCTCATGGGGAACAATAACACTAACCTCAAAGAGGCAACACTGGCTCCAAAGAGCAAACGATAACACTGCACCACACCACAATAACACTACATTAGCCGAAGACCAACACTTAACCCTGTGTTGGCAAAGGTTGCAGACTGTCTAATTGACCGTTTGAAAACACTCTTACTTTATTACAATATTGTCAATACCAGTTATATATCATATAACAAATACTTTCTCAAAAATATAGTTTTGAATCATTCTTAACATATATAGTTTCAAAGTAATATACAAGAAATAATAAAATTCAGGTATGCATAAAGCATTAACATTTAAGAATGGTATAAGTTTTTGGAAACTTCACTTTTGCAATTATGTATATATAAATATATTTTTACCAAAATATATATAAATATATACATCTTGAGAGACGTCATTTTCTGAAGTTCACTTACCTCTATTTAATAAACCAAGCTTCAATTCAACTGTCTGAATCAATGTCAACTAAAACCTAAATAAGGATAAGACAACTCAATAAGAATGGATACACTAAGGTAGCAATGAATCAATATAAATTTCACTCTTAAAATTCGTATATCACTACTTATTCTGAAACTACAGCTAATTTAGTACTCAATTGCTTTATCAAGTACTCCAAAAATCAGTACCTAGTAAACAATTCTAATGTGCCGAATATGTAGACCTCTATGTTATTAGATTCTCCTAGTATAAGTTGGCTTCCAAATAATCATGTGCTTGTAGATCATATCAACCCAAAATAAATATATAGCATCCATAAAATCTCTAGCATGTATTGACAAAAATTTAGGAACTCGAAACCATGTTATAGATTACCAGGTTCATAAAGTCACCACCACTAGTAATTAAGCTATGTAAATCCCAAATACAAAATCATCTAAAAGCTTAAGTCATGAATTCGTATGGAAAATTTCATGCAAGTCTAATATACTACACTAGCTTTATAGGTTATTCCCATAGATCTTTGTGAGAGAGGCATACTTGATCACACGGATGCAGAAAGTTTCTTGTAATTTTTGCAGTCTCTCTCTCTCTACGTTTCACAAATTAAACACTATTTTGCCTTTCAGCTTTACACGTTAAAGATTTTTTCACTTGGGTTGAAATTAAAACCTACTGAAACTTATCTCTTTTGCATTTAAGAAACCTATAAAACTTAAATAAGCTTTCAAGACTTTAATTTCCACTTAAACTCATATTAAGGTTGTTTAGATAGGCTAGGACTCTAAAGAATTCCAATAACACTTAAACTCCTAATCCAAATAGGTTTTAATATCTTATCCTTTTCCTTAACTGATAAGGAGACTAAAAGTTAAATACGAATAATCCACAAAATAACTATTCACATTACATCTTCTTTTATTTATTTTCTTTGTAGTGACCATAATATAAAATAATATCACCTTCCAAATAAATTAAATAATTCATCAACTCAACTCTAGAAGCAATTAAATTAAATTTAAGTGAGGCGGGTGTTCCATCTAGCTAGCATTTTTACAATTTTTTATGTTATTAATAGTATAGATAAACTTCCCTTAAACGTTTGAAAAGTGAACTTTTGTAAACTACCCACATAATAATTTTTTAACATTAGCTACCTAATCTTTTACAGAATTACCACACATCAATCAATCAATCTCTCTCTCTCTGCATATTATTATCGAAATTGGAAATTAGATTTCAATCCTTCACCTTACATCGCATAACCCAAGATAAATTATAACTTTTAAAAAAAAAATTTAAATATCTTCTTTTTGTTGAGATTTTATGCCTAAACCATGACATTTGATTCCGTATATAAAATTAATCTTTGCTTGGTTAACATTAATTTACCGAGTTATACATTTAATCCTTCTTTGTTTTAATATGTTGAGATTATTGGTTCTTCTATTGTTAAGTTAAGTTACAATAGTGCCTTTGATAAATTACATTTTATTGTTCTACATTTAAAAATTTATTGTATTGTTGTTATTATAATTTTATGTTGTATATAGTGTTTTTTTAATATATTTTTTAGTTTATAATTTTTACTTATATAAATTGGTATATGTGTTAGGACATATGTGGTTCACTTGTCAAGAACATATGTCGTTTTGTTTTTATGTAATTGGCTAATCCTTTGACAAAACGCACTTTACTGGTATTTGGGTAGTTCTAGGATGTTTTAATACTTCAAGAAATAAGGTTTCAAGATCAAGTGTTAAAGTCATGCAAGTCTGTCCAAGAAACAAGTTGAAGAAGTGTCTGTCATTAAAGCTCGATAGCTGGCTCGATTATTAGCATCTATCAAGCTTAAGAAGCTATTCCAGCCCCGAGACTCAACAGCTGCTTGACAGCACCTCGACACTCTAGCTGTCGAGGTTTAAGAAAAATAGAATTTCAGATCTGTTTTGATTCCAATCCGTGGATATGTCTTTGGACCTTCTTTTCTCATAACTCTAGACATATATAAGGATTATTTTAAAGGCTGTATTTGGATACACAGCTAAGACACAAGTTGCACAAGCATTGAGCAAAGTCTGTTCAAGCAATTTGTGACCAGAGACAAAGTTTGCCCTAGTTCATCTCTTCGTGAAGAAGTTGCTGTGTTTCTTCATCGTAGGGTTTTGTAACCAAGCATCTTCTTGTTCTTCATTGTGAGGATGAACTGAAGAACTTTGTAGCCAACATCTTTCTCAAGTTGGTGATTGAAGTCATGTACTAGGATCCGCGCAATTGGTTAGTCATGTACTGGGAGCCGTGCATTGAAAAGGAGAGATTGTCACTACAGAACAAGTCCAATTAGGTATTGGGGTAAGGGTTCAACTGTAGGTTGGTATAAGGTACTAGGATTCCTTTACTTGTAACCGCTTGTTGTGATAATAGTGGATTTTTGGGAGTGGTGACCTTAAAATCACTCGGTGGGGTTTTTGTCTTGGAAGTTTTCCCCATTCATAAAAAAATCATCGTGTCAATTTATTTTTCGCTGTACTTTAGTTTATTGGTGATTTGTTTGTGCTACCATGCGTTTGCATGTTAAATTGGTTAATTAATTAAACTTGGTTAATTAATTAATTAATCCATCACAAGGGGTCAATACGTTTTTGGCCTATCAAGTGGTATCAGAGTGGGCACACTCTAATTAGGGTTTTATGCTTGTATGTGATCCATTGACCCCTGTTGTCATGGTTGTCACCGGCTTGAAGAGATCTTTGTTTTCAAATACATCTTGTTTTTCTAATCTCTATCTATTTGAGCATTTCAGAAAATACAAGTCTAAAAGTTATTTGAATTCTCTTATGATGATCATTGGAAAAGATCTCTGCGTGACCAAGAAAAAACTAGACTGTCTCAGAATGAAAATGTGCACAGGAGTTTAGCTAAGAAGAGTAAAAATCAAAGACTTAGCTTGTAAGAGGCAGATGCGAGAAAGCACCATTCCCACTGATCTATCATTTAAGCATGAAGTGTGCTTTATGATGAAATCTGCATTTGAAGTTATGGACACTTGCTTGTGGTACCTTGACAACGGTTGCTCAAGACACATAACTGGAGATCGATCCCTCTTCAAGGTTTTCGAGTCTAAGAAAGGTGACAATGTCACTTTTGGTGATGGGAGCCAATCACAGATTAAAGGGAAGGGAATTATTTCTCTACCTGGACTGCCGGACATTGCAAATGTTCTATATGTAGAAGGTCTAAGGGTGAACCTTTTGAGTATAAGTCAGATATGTGATCAAGACTTCATGGTACTATTCTCCTAGGGAAAGTGTCTTGTCATGGATGAGTCTGGAAAGAAACTCATAAGTGGTGTTCGCACTTTATACAACTGCTATGGATTGGTCCTTGATGCTGATATTGTGTGCAACAACATTCGTTTGCCAAACGAAGATTTATGGCATCAACGGATGGGACATGCTAGTTACAAACATCTCTCTATTGTATCTAAGCATGAATTAGTTTTAGGGATACCGAAACTTAGTAGAATGAGCAATGTGGTGTGTGGACCACGTCAGTTTGGGAAACAGACGAAAGCTAAGCATCCAGGCACTCAGACATTAGCTACATCTATACCATTGGAGCTTCTACATCTGGATCTTATGGGTCCAACTAGAACCGAGTCTCTTAGTGGTAAGAGGTACATCATAGTTGTGGTAGACGACTTCACTAGGTACACTTGGGTCATCCTTCTACGATCTAAGTCTAATGCTCTTGAGCACATTGAAGCTTTGTGCATAAGATTGCAAAATGAAAAGAACCTGAAAATTGATCGAATTTGAAGTGACCATGGTAAAGAATTCGAGAACTCATATATGGAGTCCTTTTGTACAAGATCAAGTATATCTCAAGAATTCTCTGCTCCTATTACTCCTCAGCAGAATGGTGTAGTAGAAAGGAAGAACAGAGTTATTCAAGAGATGGTCAGAGCCATGTTGCACAATAAGGATGTGGCTAGAAACTTGTGGGGAGAAGCCGTTAACACTGCATGTCATACGGTTAATAGGGTGTATTTTAGACCCGACACCAAAAAGACTCCATATGAGTTATGGAAAGGAAGGAAGCCAAATGTAAAGTATTTCAGAAGTGATGAAGGAATGTTTCTGGGATACTCCGCTACAAGTAAGGCTTATCGGGTATACAACAAAAGGACCATGAAGGTAATGGAGACAGTGAATGTTGTTACTGATGAGTCTACAGATTCCAGTACTAAGAAAAGCATTGACGAACTTCCCAAAGAAATTCTTCCTCCTGAGTCAAAGGAAGTTCAAGAAATCACTAAACAAGACCCAATATCTCCAGGTACTTCATGTACTCCCAGTGTCTTGGAAGATTCTGCAAATATACCCACTTCACTAGATTCTGAACCCCATGAAGAGAAAGGCCCTTCCTCCAGGATTAAGCTAAACCATCCTCCAGAAGATATTGTGGGAAACATGAATGAACTCACATTAAGGAAACGAACAGTTGATAAATGTGTTGCTAACTTTCTGTCTTATTCTTGTTATTTGTCATAGGTTGAACCCACTAAAGTTAAGGAAGCTCTTCAAGATGAAAGTTGGGTTGAAGCAATGCATGATGAATTGCTTCAGTTTCAAAGGAATGATGTCTGGACTTTAGTACTTAGACCGGAGGGTGAGCACATCATCGGCACAACGTGGATATTCCGTAATAAGACTAATGAGGAGGGCAATGTGATTCGCAACAAGGCTCGGCTTGTAGCTCAAGGATACTCACAAGTGGACGGAGTAGACTATGATGAAACATTTGCCCCAGTTGCTCGTATGGAGTCCATCAGAATTCTCCTTGCCTTAGCCTGCCAGTTAAAATTCAAGCTTTATCAGATGGACGTAAAGATTGCTTTCTTGAATGGGCTACTTAAAGAAGATGTCTATGTGGCTCAACCAAAAGGCTTCATTGATCCACACTTTCCAGATCATGTGTTGTATCTCAAGAAGGTACTTTGCAGGTTGAAACAAGCACCTAGAGCTTAGTATGATCGACTCACACAATACTTGGTGTCACATGGGTTCACAAGGGGAAAGGCTGATCAGACTCTCTTCATCAAGAAGGAAGATGGCGAGCTGATTGTTGCTCAAGTCTACATTGATGACATCATCTTTGGATCGACTAAGGATGAACTTGCTCATGGTTTCTCAAAACTCATGCAAGCCGAGTTCGAGATGAGCATGATTTGAGAGCTAACTCACTTCCTTGGATTGCAGATTCGTCAACAAGATTAGGTATATTTATATCTCAATCTAAATATGCTAAAAATCTTGTGAAAAAGTTTGGTTTAGAATCTGCTAGTTCTGTTAGAACCCCTATGAGCCCAAATGTTAAACTCACTGTTGACTTGTTAGGTAAAGGTGTTGACTCTTCTCTATACAGAAGCATGATAGGTAGTCTTCTTTACTTCACTGCTAGTAGACCTGACATTAGTTATAATGTTGGAGTGTGTGCTCGATATTAGGCTAATCCCAAAGAGTCTAATATGACTGCTTTAAAAAGAATCATAAAGTATGTCAAAACCACCGCTGATTTTGGTGTGTAGTACAGCAAGGACACTAACAATGTCTTAGCTGGGTATTTTGACGCCGATTGGGTAGGGAATGCTGATGATAGAAAGAGTACATCATGGGGTTGTTTTTATGTGGGTAATAATCTTGTCTCCTGGATGAGCAAAAAGCAGAACTCCATCTCTTTATCCACTGCTGAAGTTGAGTACATTACCGCCGATAGCTGTTGCACCCAACTCTTACGGATGCAAAAACTCCTCCATGATTATGGTATTTTTCAAGAACATCTCACCATCTATAGTGACAATACCAATGCCATCAACATCTCTAAGAATCCGGTTCAACATTCTCAAACCAAACACATAGAGATTCGACACCACTTCATTAGGGAGCTTGTCGAAGATGGTACTCTTACTCTTGAGTTTATTCACACCGATGATCAAAAGGCTGATCTAAACAAACGTTTTGAATTCCTTCGTCAAAACATTGGTGTTATCTCCATAGATTGATCTTCTTCTCTCTTTTCTCTTTCTCATGCATTTGCATCTAGTTTTATGCATTGCTTTGTTTTGTCTTGCATGTTTTCGGTTGTTAGTTTTTTAGTTTTAGTTATTTTGTTTTATTTCAAAAAAAAAATTTTAATTCAGAAAGATACAAAAACAGTGTGTGTATGTGTACATCGGTTCTTGTGAAACAAAGTTCATTGAAACAAAGTTCTCTAAACTTTGTATCTCTTGTAGCTTAGATGAGCATCTTTATGCACAATTAAACAAGTGAGCTTTGTGGCTCTTTGTTTGTGATGAGTAAGGTTAAGTGATCTCTTTGTACTTGTATCACTCTTTTTGACGGGAATGACTAAAAAATTTTAAGAGAAAGGCATAAATAACCATCTCACCACTGTTACCCGACAGTCATGATATGACATCTGTATGCTTTGGAATAGCAAAAGTGCGATGTCAATGAAATCTGTATGCTTCGGCATAGCAAAAGTGCAATGTCAAAAAGCTTAACATAATTGGGTATTTCTTTTCTCTCCTTTTTATACCCATGCATGTTTTGCTTAATAATAAGAAAATATTCAAAGAAAATAAAAGCAAAAAGAACAAAATGCTTTAAATATGATTGCAAGCGTGTTTTTTAGGAGATGTGGGAGTTATAGGATGTACCTCGAAAGTGATAGTCTCCATCAAGCAGTTATAATTGTATGTGAGTTAAAGTGATTTTCTCATATCTCAAATCGTCATAACATAGAGACACTTGTGCAATCTTGCGATGTTTTTCATACTCAACACGCAATATTCTTTGCTGCTCTTAATACATGTGTAGGTATAATGTGATTTAGCCATCACAAGGTTTACATGTGTTGATGTATGCTCACTAAATTGTCTTAACTTGTTTTTTAAATATAAAATTGGTTAGACATGTTTAGTGTTTGTGTGTGTTCTTGGGAGCTAAATGCATCACTCTTTGTTGTTTGAGAGATGATTTTGAGAGGTTAAAATTTTGGTTGGATCATTGGCCGAGTTGCATGTTTGATTGCATTCATGTCTGTGTTTTTCTCTTCTTGAAAAAAAACTGTTTTTAAGCTATCTCGACACCTTCTCGATACCTCTCGATACCTAGCTTATCTATCGATCTCTTCTATTGCATCTTATCGCAATCTTGACACCTCTCGATAGCTGGTGGATCGATCGAGAAACCTCTTGACCTCTCGATAGCTTCTCGACAGTTGATGGATTGATCGAGCTTCTTTTTCGTGTCTGATGTTTTGTTCCTCGACACCTCCTCAATAGCTGCATCTGCCGACGCTTGTGTTCTCGACACCTATCTCGATACCTCTCGATACCTCTATTTTTCAAGATTTACTAAGGTTCTATATATTTGTTTCAGTGCGATATGGTGTTAGAAATGTAAATTTTCTGTGTTTGCGCTTGTTCATCTGCCAAACACTCTCTTCTCTCTCAAAACCTTTAACCCATGTGATTTTCAGCCTTTCTTGCTTCAAATCATTTGGTATGATCTCTCTTTCTCTCTTTCCTCATAATCTTTTCATGCATTCATACCTAGGTTTTGAGTTTTTGAAAAATTTTGGGGTTTTTCAAAATTGTTGAGCGATGTGAAATTTTTGGGATGGGTTTTTACTTAAATAAGTTTCAAATCTCATACATTGCATTCCATGAGCATTATAACTGTATTTTCATGCATTTAGATGTGTGCAATTTGATTGTGTGCTGGTAGGATTGAATTGGGCTGAGCCCATGATGTCTTTTAATTGCATGTCACATGTTCATGCATTCTTCATGCATATGTTCTTTCCTTTCAATATACTTGTTATATTTGAAATGTATTGGGACTTTTTTGAGTGTTTCTTTCTTCCCCCTCTCTTTAGTTTGTGTTAGTGTGTCGATGGCACCGAAACATAAGTCTTCTTCGTCTCAGAACCCTCTTCGTTCTAGGGCCTCTTCGTCCTCTGATCCTACTCCTTCTGTTGTTTGGTTCCATGATAAGAAAGCCCAAAAGGACTTGTTGGAGAACTTCTCTAAACAAGGTGTTCATTCAGAACGCCAAGTTATTTTTTCAGATTTCGCCGACACTAACCTTCCTAATGTCATTCACAGTCAGGAATGGGAGTCATTGTGTGACATCCCAGTCACTTGTCCTTCCGTGCTTATCCAGGAGTTCTACTCTAATATGCATGGAATTGATACTTTAGTACCTCTCTTTCATACTCATGTTCGAGGTACGCGTATAGTAGTCATACCGGAGTTGGTATTTGATGTGCTCTATGTTTTGAGGGTTACGCATCTTGACTACCCCGGTTGTGATTGTTTATGGACTATGTCCAAAGATGAGATGATCTCTGCCTTTTGTGAGCACCTAGTGGATTGGGGTGAGCGTCAGTTTACATCATGTCGACCTTTTGCTAAAGGTCCTAGATTCTTGAACATGGTGATGACCTTTGTCTTGCATCCTCTCTCTCATTAGAACTCTATCACTGAGTCTCGTGCTCGTTTTCGGTTGTCCCTTCTTGAGAATCTTTCTATTGATTTTCCCTCACACTTCATTATTTCTATCATAGATGCGTATAGGGATACGGCAACCCGTGATAAGCTCATCTTTCCTTCTACTATCACGCGGATTTTATGCCATTTTTCTGCTCCTTTTCCCTCTTTCGACCACTTCTCCATTTTGTGTGCCGTTGACTACGCTACTGTTAAATGGAGCGAGGCACAGTTTCGTTCGAGGCGATCCGGTTTAGCAGCTCCTCCCACTCCTTCAGCTTCTTCTACCTCTGCTCCCTCTACTTCAACGGGTGGTGTGACTTTGGATGCAATCATGGCGTAGTTTCAGCGCATGGATGCTCGCCTTGATATACTTTCTACGGAGTTGTATCAGGTGAACACCCGTGTCGGCCGTATTGCTAGACGGCAGGCTCTTCTTGGTGGTTTTGTGTAGTCTCCCTTTCCCCCTCTCGAGGCATATGGTTCCGACGATGATAATGATGCGGATGGAGATGCTAGCTCTTCCAGTTCTAACGAGATGTCTACTTGACACTCTTACCCTTTGTCTCTCGTGACAAAAAAAGGGAGTAGTTTTGGATATTAGAGTAGTCATTCTTAGGGGGAGAGTTAGGATATAGGAGATTTTTGTTAGGAGGAGTGTTTGTTTGTTTTTGAGGGATGTAGTAAGGATTACATGTATCTTTTCTTTTCTTTCTTTGTTGGAGATGCATTGTTCTTGTACCTAGGTCTTGTGACCATTTTTACATACATGATGCTTATCAAGTGGTATATGTGATGATGTACGTGTTATTCACCTACCTGTACATGTGTTGTTTCTTTTCTTCCTTTATACACATGCTTCTTATTTTTTTATGCAATCTATTATTTCTGCTTCACACAAAGATGCCTTGATGTGTTTTGTTTAAAGTGTTTCAGAAATACAGGTTGTCAAAATCTACTTGCCATGAACTCTCTTCTTGCAAAGTTTTTCAAGAGTTTGTGTTAGGATAGATTTTATTGTACTTAACAAGTGAGTATGAGTTGAGTGATTTATGACTTCTCTCATATGTACATTTGTTTGTTGTGGTTTTGTCACGGATTGCCAAAGGGGGAGATTGTTAGAACATATGTGGTTCACTTGTCAAGAACATATGTCTTTTATTTTTATTTTTTATGTAATTGGCTAATCCTTTGACAAAACGTACTTTACTTGTATTTGGGTAGTTCTAGGATGTTTTAATACTTTAAGAAACAAGGTTTCAAGATCAAGTGTTAAAGTCATGCAAGTATGTCCCAGAAACAAGTTGAAGAAGTGTCTGTCATTAAAGCTCGACAGATGGCTCGACAGCTAGCATCTATCGAGCTTAAGAAGTTGTTCTAGCCCCCAGGCTCGACAGCGGCTCGACAGCACCTCGACACCTCTAGCTGTCAAGATTTAAGAAAAACAGAATTTCAGATCTGTTTTGATTCCAATCCGTGGATATGTTTTTGCGCATTCTTTTCTCATAACCCTAGACATATATAAGGATTATTTTAAGGGTCGTATTTGGATTCACAGCTGAGACACAAGTTGCACAAGCATTGAGCAAAGTCTGTTCAAGTAATTTATAACCGGAGACAAAGTTTGCCCTAGTTCATCTCTTCGTGAAGAAGCTGTTGTGTTTGTGCACCGTAGGGTTTTGTAACCAAGCATCTTCTTGTTCTTCATTATGAGGATGAATTGAAAAACTTTGCAGCTAACATTTTTCTCAAGTTGGTGATTGAAGTTGCGTATTGGGATCTGCGCAATTGGTTTGTCACGTACTGGGAGCCGTGCATTGAAAAGGAGAGATTTTCACTATAGAACAAGTCTAATTGGGTTTTGGGGTAAGGGTTCAACTGTAGGTTGGTATATGGTACTGGGATTCCTTTATTTGTAACCGCTTGTTGTGATAATAATGGATTCTCGGGAGTGGTGACCTTAAAATTACTTGGTGGGGTTTTTGCCTTGGAGGTTTTCCCCATTTGTAAACAAATCACCGTGTCAATTTATTTTCCGCTGCACTTTAGTTTATTGGTGATTTGTTTTTACTACCATGCGTTTGCATGTTAAATTGGTTAATTAATTAAACTTGGCTAATTAATTAATTAATCCATCACAAGTGGTCAATACGTTTTTGGCCTATCAATATGAAATATTTTTATGAAGAGAGAGAAAGAGAGGCGAAATTACCAATTTGGTCCCTATTTTTTCCAACAATCAATTTGATCTTTATTATTTTTAACTTGCTATCAAGTTAGTTCCTATAATCAACTCACTTGCGGAAATTGTCTACGTGGCAAACAACGTGCAACATCGACACACTTGAAGCTTATGTGAAAAATAAAATAAAAAGTAGTGTACATTAAGAAATGCCACATCAGCATTTAAATAAAAATCCAAATAATAGGAATCAATAAAAAATAAATATTGTATTTAACTTTCTCTCATTTTCTAGCAACCAAACACAGCTATTTTTTTTTTCCCTCATAGTCCAGAGCCAAAACTACCAAACAACTCTATAACAACAAACAAATTGTCTATTTCTTTATCTTCACCTAACTTCTTTAGAAACAAACAAAATCTTTGTACCAAATTCAACTTTCTCAGAAACCAAACAACTGAAATCAATAAACCAAAATAAACATAATTCCCAAATCAATAAACCAAACAGAAATGAAAATTACAAAGTAAATTTAGAGCCCAGATTAGGGCTTCTTTTTGTGCTTCTAAGACAAAGGAGGAGAGAACTAACATATTCCTAAACCATGAGATGAAGGAGTGTTGATGATGTTGTCATCAGTGAACGGAAATGAGAGTGAGAGAAAGGGAAAGATTAGAGACTTAGGTAGTTTTTATTCTAAGAGTGTGAGAGAAAATAATGATGGAGATTTTCTTTTTGTTTGTTACTATGTTTGCTTGTTAAGAAAGTAAGGTAAAAGAAAATAGGATTTATTTATTTCTTATTCATTTGATTTATTTTTGTTTTTTGGATTTTTTTTAAAATTTAAATGCTAATGTGGCATATTTTAATGTATATTAAAATAATTTTATTATTATTTTATTAATCATATAAGTTTCAAGTATGCCAGTGGCGTCCACCATTTGTCGTGTAAGTATTTTCAACAAATACGTTTGACACTAGGGAGTAGGGACTAGCTTGACAACAAATTAAAAATAACAAAGTTCAAATTAATTACTAGAAAAAAGTAAGGACTAATTTGAAAGTGATCCCAAAATGTAGGGATTAAATGGTAATTTTGTCTTAAATCTCATATAAACTCTCAGTTTGTACACCCTAAATACAAAAATGTAATTCCTCCAAAACGTAATTAATCATTTTACATCTACTAAATGTGCGTTTGGGTTAGAATTAAAAATTAAAATTATTTCACTATTTAACTTATTTTTGCTACTATTCATGGCCTCATTGCACATCTTGGCACTATTTATGGGTTTAACTGTACTATTTCAACTAACTTTTATCTTTATCTACAGTATTTTCAGTAATAATTTTTTAGTTTTAGTAAAATAAGCGGTATCCAAACACACCTTAAGAAGATTGATTTTTTTTTTTAAAGATTAAAATATAGGAACTGAAATAAGTATTATTTAATTTATATTTAAATATAAACAAGACCTCATTCAAGATGGTGGCCTTTAAGTTTAAAATTGTACGGAGCCATCATGAACCGATCGGCATACCTACATAAATCATTAACATTTTTGAAAAAGGGAGCTCGAGTCTAAGGCTGCGTTTGTTTTGGCTTCAAAGGATTTTCGGAAATGCTTTTACATCCGCGTGTGTGTTTGGTAGGTACTGAAAATTGGGTCAAACGGAATTGGTATTCCGCGTTGATTGTAAAATAAGGCATTTCTGGCGTAAAATCATTTCAGGTCTTATTTTACCTTCCAATGAATTCCACCCCAGGAAAATAGAAGAGAGAGAGAGAAACGACAAGAAGATCGCACCAAGCACCGGCGAGTCACACCCCAACACTGGCCCCAGCCCCAGATCGCACCGGTCTCGTCGCACTCCAGCACCGGCAAAATCGCGCCTTCGCCTTTGCTGATCTGATTCGCGCCTTCGCCTCCGCCGCGCCATCGCGCTTCGCCTTCGCCATCGCCCCTTCGCCTTCGCCATCGCCGATCACGATCGCGATCTCGCCATCGCCATCGCCGATCGCAATCTCACCTTCGCCGTCCCTGATCTCGCCGATCACGCCTTCGCCTTTGCCTTCACCATCGCCATCGCCAATCTCGCCTTCGCCTCCGCTGCGCGATCTCGCCTCAACATCGAACCCAGTCGCCTCTCTCTCTCTCTCTCTCTTCGTTCTTCTTTGACCGGATTTGATAATTTTTTTTATTGGTTTTGTTTCTTTTGTGTTTATGTGTTGAGAAATTGTGTGTATGCATTTAGAAATGATATTATATATTTATTTGGAAGCTGAGAATATGCGAGAAAATGTGAGCAACAAATAGAAAATGTGTTTTTTATAGTATTTTCAAGAACACAACCAAATACTAAAAAATATTTTTCAAAGTATTTTTTTAAATGCCGCCAAACACTAGAAATTATTTTCCTTTCCTGAAAATATTTTCACCTGAAAATATTTTACACCCGGAAAATATTTTACATTCAACCAAATGCAGCCTAAAGCTTGTCCTCTTGGCCAGTCAATATCCAATCTTTTTTTTTTTTTTTTTTTTTTTGGAGGGAAAGTCAATATCCAATCTTATAATATAGCAGTGGTGATATCTTAGGAAACTTCTTCTTCTAATTAGTTCGGGAAGGAAAAAAAAAGTGCATTATCAATTATCCGTAGTTATCCATAGTGACCTCTGTAGGAGAGGATTCGCGACTAAGGAAGTGATAGTATGAAACTGACTTGATAATTATATTGTTGCTCATATAATTGACTATATAATTATATGAATAATGTAATTTTAAGTCATAAAAAAGAAGAAGAAAAACATTTAGTAAATATAATTTCATTTGCTTTTGAGACCAACATTTGAAAATCTTTCCTTAAATGAAAACTAAAATTGGGTTAGTTTTAGGCCTATGAGTACTTCTTATCGGCCCATTTTGTATAAATAATGGCTTATTGATTGTGGAGATTGATCCGTATAGAAAAGAAAAAGGGGCTATAAAACCCAATTCATACTTAATGCTGGACCCGCGTTAGTAAATAAGTGAGAGGCTCATGGACTACTTGGTCAAAGTAGAGTAATTAGGCTTCTTCGATAGTACATTTCTCCTAATAGAAATGTAGGCATAATACAAACTTGTGCACTTAACTGCTAGGATTTTGGCATGGGCCTGCATATGCTTGGCCCATCATCCTATACACTATGGGCCATAACTACTCAGCAATTTCAATTTAATGTAAGCTAATTCAGAAACTTTATCATATATCTTTCATCTCAACTAATATTGGTAAGTTCCTTAAGCATTACCAGATTTTTTTAAAAAAAAAAGAAAAAAAAAAGTTCCTTAAGAATTATAGTTTTGCTTTCAGATTTTGAGTGGAAAGAAGGTAACACGTTTGTGCCCTACAAAAGCACTTCTAACAGTGAATGTGAAAATGATGGGAATAAAGGTAAATTGTTAAACCAGAGTTAATAAACTAGATTGATAATATTATTTTTAAACGTTTTTACTACTTCCATGTAATAACAATTTCACTTACAAGAATTACTTGCCATGTGAAGTTTTTAATTATTAACAACTTATATATGAATCAAAACTTAAAAAATGTTACAAATTTTTTTTACTTTACTTCTTAGCATTAAGTAAGTTTATTCATCATAAATATTCTTTATTTGAAATGGATTAATTTTATGATTCAAATTGACATTTTATAAAAAAATTTTTATTCGATTTAAAAAAATTAGACATTTATTGCACTAGAGTGCTGAGAACCCAATTTTATTTTATTTTATTTTATTTTTTGCTTTAAATAAGATAGAGCTATCTTATAAAATCCTTGTAAGTTTAATAATACTTTGTGAACACCATATATTGTAATAATAAATTAACTATACATACTTTTTTTATTATTATATAATTATACATCCAAATGAGAGAAAAAGAGGAAAATGGTCGACCGGTTGGTAGGTTTGGTTTTTTTAATTTTTCAAAACATAAAAAAGAAATTATTTAATGAAATATTTTCGTTACTTACCAAAAATAATCTTTAAATATTGGGGAAATTTTAAGAGAGAAATTTTTGTAAGCGTCCTTTCATCAATTGGTATTTGAAAGCACAAAGGAAAATTTGATAAACTATATTTGACAAATATTATAAACCAAAAAAAATTTGAAAATCACTATTTGTTTTAGAAAGAAAAGTCAGTAACGGCTACTAATTAAGCATTTCGTTTGAGACGTCATTTTGGTTTACATCAAATAAACTCGCACGTGCAACCGTGCCAAGACGCTAACGGCTAGTAATTATAAAACTCAATGCTCTTTTCAAATTTCCCTTTCTCTCTCACTTTCCCTCACCCTTTCTACGCTTTCCTTCACTTTTCTCTCTCAAAAAATTCTCTCATTTCACAGAGTCATCTTCAAACGCAGGAATTTTTCCTGAAGAAAGTGAAAGCGGGTTCAAAGATTTTCCCCAGAAAATGAAAATCTGATCCTCTCTCTTCAAATTCATCTTCTACGTTTCTCTGATCTGAAGTGAAGCGAGGAGAGGAAGGAAGTTGTGTTAATTAAATTATAAATATGGCTGCGGAAACTCTACCACTCTCCAAAGGCGCTGTTGCCAACAGAGATCTTTCTTCTAACCCTAACCCTATACCGAACGAGGCCGTTGTTGCCGTAAGCAGAAGAAGAACTCCAACGCCTCCCAAGCCCCTTCCTGTGTCGCTGATGACGATGATTCCAAGGAGAACAAAGATCCTCAACAGGTTTTTTTTTTTTTGGTGTGTAATTTCATTTGTGTGGGATATTGGAATCTGTGATAGCAAAAGTTGCTTAAATGTTTAATGGATTTTGGTTTATGATAGTTGAAGTTCGGGTTTATGTGTGTTGAATTGAGTGGAGCATGGAGTTTTTCTTTGTGATTTATTTCCTGCTTTGTTTGTTTGTTTAGAAACCGAAGGAAAACGAGAGAAAGATTATAGGAAACTAGCACTTGATGAGATTTATTAAAAACTATTTAAATTAAAGAAAATATTGCACGAATATCTTTGAAGATGAACCATGAAGTAATTGTTCTTGAACTCGAAGAAAAAGGAATATAAGCTTGAACTCTTTAAGGTGTAATCATTTATGGGGGTGTAATCATTTATGGAGGTAAAATTTTCTATTTGGATATTTGAAATCTGGATAGAAGGTAACCCTTTTGGAAACAAAGTAATCTTTCCCTCTCTCTAATGGAGTTTAATTGAGAGTTTATTTCTGTTTAGTTTTCACATTACCAGAGAAGAAAAACTGAATAAGACAGATGAATTTCGGCTTCAATTTAAGCTGGTTTTGCATTAGCTTGAAAAAAGAGTATTAAGATATCATAATAGAATATGGTTGTCCAATGAATTATAAATCATTAAGTTCTGTTACATGGTTCTGAACATGTTTATTTCTCTTATATGTTGGAAATTTGTAGACATTTCTGCAAGTTGTGTGGAGTATGTCCCAGAGCCTGCTGAGCTTGATGATGGAATGGATGAAGAATTTAGAAAGATTTTTAGCCAATTGAGTTTCCGTGAAACTAGTGCTACTCAGGTTAGAGGAATCTTCCCTCGTCCTTCTTTTTATGTAATATTGACTTTATGTTATTCGATTTTCCGCTGGGAGAAGTATGAGCCTGACATGATGCATTAATTATTCTACCCATTTAGGATAATGATAACAAGGATGAGTCTGCCGAAAATGCAGCCTCAACCAAGAAGGCTAACTCAGACTTAGAAGAGGAAGAACAGGATAACCCACAAAAAGAGAAAGGCGTGTCAAACAAGAAAAAGAAGGTATATATGACTTGTTAATAAATATATCAATCGATATTTTGTATAGTTTCATATAATTGTTATGATTGTGGCAGTTTGTCATAAAAGACTAAAGGATTTCTGTTTTCATCTTTCAGCTACAACGGCAGATGCAGATTGCTAAACTGAAGCAAATTTGCTCAAGGCCTGATGTTGTTGAGGTAGGGATATTTGCTTGTGCTTTGTTGTTTCTTCTTATTATTCTTCTCATTATTGTTCTGTGGTTATATACAGTTTATTCATTTCCAGATGTGGGATGCAACCTCTGCAGACCCGAAATTGTTGGTGTTTTTGAAATCATACAGGAACACTGTGCCTGTCCTAAGGCATTGGTGTTAGAAACGTAAATTTTTGCAGTTTAGTAAGCATCACTAGAATTGAAGACTGATGGGTTAAAAATTAAAATGTGCACGCATGACTTGTGGAAATAGTGAACCTGTGGGATATAGAGAATAGGGTGTAGGAAGATCAAGTTATTAAGGTTTCTCTTATATGTATATATGTGGTTCTTGCAGGGGAACTGCTGTGACAATCATGGAGACTGGACTTGTAGGTGTTTGGCAATGAGCACCCTTAAATGATTTCTTTGTTCATGTATTTGCTAGTGTGGGTTGGGGGGAGGAGGGCATTGATATTTGTATGATGCCATTTATGGGGAAATTTAATTTCTTTTTAGTTTTATAACAAAGTACTTTTGCACGATATATGTTGGGGATTTGTTTACATTTGAGTTGCTAATTAATTTTCTTTGTATTTATAGATGCCTTTCCATTGTGCTTAATGCTCGGGTTGAATTCCTCTTAAATTTGAAATTTTTTTACTCTTGCAGGATTATCATTCTATTTTGCTAGTGCAAGTACTTGTGTCTCATTATTGGGTATTCTTTTTTGCAGGGCAAGTGTGGTATTGAGAAACAGCCATTTCAGCTTCCTGATTTTTTTGCGGCAACAGGAATTGAGAAAATCAGACAGGTTAGTACAATTTCATGATTTTATGAGATGAGGAATAATAAAATCATCTTTGTATAGCTGTATCTTGTCAACAAACTTTCATTGTGGGATTTTTTTGGCTTTATATTATTATTATAATAATTATTTTTTCCTTATACTTTTTTGCCCATCTCCATGGTCCTTGTAGCTGTTTTTCTATTGTTAATCTTGAAACTTCTTTAGGTGTTTTGAGTCTCAGCTATATCTTTTTTGTACTTTCATATGGTTTAGACTAATGGGTTTTTTTCCTGGATTCTGATTTTGTTTGCATTGAATTGCAAGTTCCTGTTGATTTTAATTCATTGTCAGTAATGAAAAACTTCTTTTTGGATTTTCTCAATACAAATGTATGTGACTCAAGCAACGGGTCTTTTGTAGACAATGGGGTCTTTTGTAGACAATGGGGTATGGGAGTTGGGTTTTGTTAAAAATCATGTCTTTGACTTTGGAATTATTCTTCTTGAGCTACTTACAAGGAAGGGACCCATTGAAATTAACAGGTATTCATATGTTTTGAATGAGAGTTTGTTTGATTGAATATCTCACCTTTTGAGCAATTCATCTAATCTTTACAGTATTATTGATAATTCTCTGATTGACAAAGGATTTGATGGTGAAATCTTTGAGTTACTTATAATTGCATGTACCTGTCTTAACCCCTTTCCCTAGTGAAAGGCCAACAATGCTTGAATTGTATGACACAATAAGTACTTTTGGGAGATATGGCATTGCAAATGACTCTGAGATATTGATGCAACCTGAAATTGCTATTGCAAGTAGCTCAATTGATATCAATACAATAAGTACTTTTAGGGAGAGATAAAGCATCAAAAATGACTCTGAGATATTGATAAAATCAGAAATTGCTATTGCAAGTGGCTCAAATGAAATTGTTGAGGAAGAAATTGCACAGACCAATTGAAGCATGACATGTAGCTTTTACCTTCTGAAAAATATGTAACATATTTGCTGTCCCAGATGTTATTTGGGTTATTTTTGCCTAATGTAATCTTTTCTGCCCTTCACTGTCTTTTTGTTCTCTTTGCCCCCTATATGACAGAGGCAAGACCAGCCTATGTTGGTGTATGCATATTATTATGTTCTGTGTAGTATCTGGAAGAATTTTATTTTGTTTGTAAGCTTTTCATTGCCTTTAATATCTAGGATAATGGTAAGAATTTAATTCAGTATGCATCAAATTAGTTTTGTATATGCATAGAAAGATGCTAGGAGTGCATAATAATTTTATTTGCTTCTAAAATCCTATTTCATGTTGAAGGATTTTGGTTACATACCTTGGTATTAACTAGTTGCTATGAGGCTGAAGCAATGTATTGTTTGTTCGCTGAACATTTATGGATATAACATGCATGTATTTGCCTATAAGAGTTTCTTATGTTTTACAGAGACTTGGAAGAGTTGAAGAAGAGATTGAAATGCTTCAGCTCAAGCTGAATCGTATTGGAGAAGGTATAGCTTTCAGTGGAAGGTTCAAATAACTGCCGAACAGGAAATTTTTAGGGCTTTCTCCCATCAAAATTTGATAGTTTTCATGTTTGAAGCTTACCCATCTGGAATTTTTGTTTTTCCATTTTGTATTGATTATATATATTATCAAATGTTTCCAACTACAGTTGATAGACAAGGATCCAAGCAAGGCAATTTCCCTGTTCTAGTGTGCCATAAATGCTGGAGATTGGGTTGATACTGCCTTGAAAGACATGGAAATTGTGATGAAACAATGCAATTGAGGCTATCAAATCTTTTCGTCATCTCTGCCCTTATGATTCTCAGGAATCTCTTGACAATGTGTTAGTTGAACCCTACGAGGTAAAACTAAAGCCAATTTTATCCAATAAAGAGTTTCTTATATTTTACTTTCCATCTTTGTCATTTTCTGTTTAGCTAGTTACATATATTTCTTCACCTTAGAAAGGTTAGTTGGGTAAAATGCTTGTATCAACTATAAAGGTTTAGGGATATGATACTAGATCTTGTTGCTATAGAGATGGGAAACATATGATTCATATGTTGAAAACTCTTACTTAGGATTCATAACGTGACATGATTACATGTAATAAAGCATACTGGAAATTATAAGTTGACACCTTTTTTATACTCATTAAAAAAAAAGTTGACACCAATTTATATAATGCTTACTGTTGATGTAACCTTTTTGGTCTTGATGATTTGTTAAAGTAAGCAATGAATAAAAGAAAATTTGAATCCTGTAGTCATTATTACTAAAAAAAGAATACTGAAAAAGAAAATTGCAAATGAATGTGATGGTTGAACTTTATTTATTTTTTATTTTTAATTTCAGAATCGGATACCTTAATGTCTATTGTTGGGAGCTGAATTGATCTTTAAGGTTGTGATTTGATGAAGAATTTGAGAAATTCTTAGAATTTCCAAATTGAGGGGATTTAAATTGATTGGAATTTTAATCCCATTAATCTAAATCTCTATTGTTTAGATAAGTATAATTAAGAATTTAGAAATTAGAGTAGTATAATCTTTTCAATGATGATGGTAATGGTAGTGGCAATGATTTGGTGATGATGGTAGTATGGTGGTGGATGTTATGGCAAGTGGCGGTGGTAGCAACACATGTTTTTGGTGGCATTGATGGTGGTGGTATCATTGACAGTGGTGGTGATGGTATTGGCATTAGCAATGGCAGTGGTAGTGATGTGAAAATCAATAGTGGGTTGTTTGAGATAATTATGGTGGTAGAGATTTGTACAATGACAGTTCTTCCACAATTTTCTCTTTTGGGGCTTTGTACATTCCTCCATGGAATTTGAACTTGGGCTATGGATATTTGAAAACCAAGTTCACTCTATTGTCAAAGCAAACAAGGGAAATCGATGTTCAAAATTCCAAAATTGCAACCAAGTAAAATCCTACATAAAAATCTCTCATGCAACATGACATTATTGAAATTCCAACTCTGAAAGTAACTAGACCTAAAAGGACAATCTTCAACACCACCACCACCATTGTTACATGTTTCAACTCACCATAATACTATAAGCCATACCACTCTGGCTCTACTGCCTTTATCATATTTCTGTAAACCACCTCTTAACTGCCATATCAACTCCCTTTTGCCACCACTGCCTCCGCCTACTTTGTAGTGGCAACCAACTGGGGCATCAATTTATAAGTGTGCTAGACTTAAGGTTTGTCCTCTTTAAAGTGCAACTCCATGCTGGCTGCTCCTGTTATGTTAGAAGTTCTTGGAATGGACTCAATGATTACTTGTTTAGCATGTTGCAGACCACATCTTCTAGTAATTTTAGGATCAACATATTGTAATTTTGCTTTCAGCATTTGACATATAAGTAGACAAATTTATGGCATTTGCTTCAAATTGAATTTTTTTGCATATGCCATTCTTTCTTTCTTTTTCTTTTTTTCTTTTTCTTTTTTTTGTATTGATTCTAAGTGTTTAATTGTCAACGGTTGAGTTTGAAGAAAAGAAGGGAAAAAAAATTTCTTTGGCAAGGGTAGGAGAAGAATTAATTTTCATATGCTAAACTATTCACATACACAGTCAAGTATGCCTAAATGGCATCTCCTTCCCTGTAAGGTATGTTCATTCCATATTGTTGTGTGAGTTCTAATTATATAAGAAAGAACAAAGCTAAATGTCATATTGTCTGGTTCTATATAGGTATCCTAATCAGTCAACAATCGGATATGAAAGGTGCTTCTTCCGTCCTTTTGAGTATGATCTCCAGCCCCCTCAGTGGTATAAGCCAGAGCACGTAGTTGTAAACAAGCCTGAGGTACCTTGTGGGGTGTCTAAACTGAAGCAATATGATGGACCTTAGTGTTTTGTTATTCCGAGAAACCATGGTTTGTATAAATTCTGAGTTTGAGCATTTCATGATTTACTTTTGCTCCTCCACAAAAGAGAAAATTTTTTGGAATTGATTTGTTGTTTTCATTTATGAATTTATTACTGCATTTACTTGATAACATGAACTAGTATCAACTTTTAGACCTTGATTTTGCTCATTGAGAAGCCCTTAATGTGGCGTTTGGTATGGGGTAATGTTTTAGGATTCCCAGGAATGTTTAAAGATTCCCATGTTTGGTTGCAAATTATGCTAGGGAATCAGATGCCAGGGGAATCCTTAAACCCCTCTCAGTAGGAATGTGGATTCCCTTTAAAACAGGTGGGAATCCAGATTCCCAAACTTAAAAGAAATTGTATTTTTTATAAATTGACAATTTTAACCCTTTTTCCTTATCATTTAAGCAATTAAGATAAACTATAAAACAAATTATCAATATCTTCTCTCTTGTCTTTATCTTTTCCCGCCAAAACAACATAAACATGATAAATAACTCTGCTAATAGTTATTTTTGTATTATTCTTGTCATTTTGAAATGTTAGATCACAGTTTTAATGAATGTGTTGCTAATTGATAGTTTATATAATGTTTTTTATCTATCTATTTAGATTAAGATATTTTTTTAAATGACTAATTAATAGTTTATATATATATATATATATATATTTTTTTTTATTTAACGGAAGATTTTTTTTTAATGGACTTGGTACTTCACATTCAAATCTAAGGACAAAATGGGAAAAACAAATAATTCATTTAAGATTCCTGAGAATACACAAAACATTATCATCTCACATTCCTGAGAATCTCCCAATAAAACCAAACATAGGAATAGCTACATTCCTAGGAATGTGATTCCTAGGAATCACATTCCTGGGAATCTAGATGCCAGGAGTAATGTGGATTCCCTATACCAAACGCCACATAAATTTTGTAACTGTCTAGATTCTCACTATGGTGAAATAATATTCTCCTTTTGAACACAGATTGGTTTAATGGTCTTAATACCCTTTATAAGGTTTATATGTCATAGAAGCTGGTTGGGCGGGTGGTTTATGCCTCAAAAGAAGAGTTATTTTGCTTTGCAACTCCATGAAAGGTGGTGCGTATTTGTGATATTGATGTATACCAATTCAAATTCTTTTCAGAAATAGTAAAGAACAAGGTATTTCTTCTTTTTCTATTTTGCTATTTTAATACTCTTCTGAAAATATCACAAGTGGGTGATATTGCTATTTTAATACTCTTCTTTTCCTTGTTTCCATGGTCCCCTTGTTATTGTCTCATTCTTGTTGGGTTGAATCTTGTAGATGCTCATTTTGTTAAAAGCCCAGCAGGAGGGAAGGCCTAAAGGACATGGGCAGAATAGAGTGGGATAGAAATACCATTAAAGTCCAAGTGGCAGGAATAATGGATCATGGGTCCGTAAGACAAGCAAATGGACCTTGAAGAAGTAAATGGGCCTAAGACCGCCCGGAAGAAAGAAATAACAAACCCATGGGCTGTATGGATGTAGAAAAGTGAGAATGGGCCACGGTTGTCATAGCAGGCCCAAGGCAATGTAAGTAAAGAAAGTAAGGGGCAATGGAGAATTCATGAGCCCCAAGGATAAAGTAAGAAGCACTGGGGCCAGGGAAGCCCAATGAGTTAGTAAAAACCCATGAGAAATATAGAATTGGAAAGGGCCAAGGATGCCCCAAGAAAGTAAATGGGTTGGGAATGCCCAAAGGAAAGTAGGCGGGACGAGAGAGCCCGCAAATAGTAAAAGGCCTAATGAGTTTATTGGGCCATCAGAAAAGGAATGAATAGTAAAGCCCAAAGGGGCCCAGCGGCCCTGGGCCAAGCAAACCTCATGGCAAGCATAATAGAGTGGTGTGACAGTAAACAAATAACAAGGGCTGGGAATAAAAGCATGGAACAACCCACAATCGGGCAACGCCCAGCCCCTAAAAGAAGCAAGCCATAAATGAGAAGTCAGGGAAAGCAGCCCATACCATAAGAAGTCAAGAATGAACGGCAGACTGGGTAGATTGACCTTTAGACTGTGGCAGACACATGAGCAGTGGGTAGAATTTGGATGAGCATAGAGGTAAGGCACGCGCAAGGCCCAGACACCACCAACCTGTATCCAGCCAATACAGGAAGTGGTGAGGTCATGGGTTAGAGGTAAGAGGGTATGGCTGGCGGTGGGGAGGGAAAAAAACCCATTTTCATGTTTCCTGCTCAAGTTCTTTTGGAGGGATTGTCCTACTGAGATGACATACCACCCAAAAGAGGCAAAGTTAAGTTGGAACCACTAGGTGCATGCCATGAGGGACGGAGAGAAGGAGAGTACTTACACCGTGGCAAGTAAAAGTGCCACGGCAAGCAAGCAAGCAAACAAAAGAGCCTTCTTTGTCTGGTGAGGTGAAGTGGCGCGGCCAGTGCAAGTAAGTGGCGCTGGCTGGGTGACTAACCAGTCAGTGATGGTTGGCAAGGACACCCACACCAGACAAAAACGGTTAAGGGTTAAGATGGTAAAAGCCAAGCACGACTGGCACTATATAAAGGGCCTTTGCTGAGCACGGCGGGGAAGGAGGAATCTCTGGGAGGATAATCGCTAGAATTAAAAAGATAGCAAGAGTAATAAAACCAAAAGAAAAAGAAAGAAAGAAGTAAGGGAGAATAGAAAGGAAGGAATGAGGGAACAGAGAGAAGAGTAAAAAAAAAAACAGAGAGAACAGAGCAATAGGCATGCACCGAATGGTTCAATCTCCCTCTCCCTTTCTAGCCTATGCTCTCTGGTAACGGAGAAGGATCTCGTAAAATACAAGCCATTTAGGCCCGCCCATTCAAAACAGCTAATTTCCCCTTTTATAGAGATTAGTCGCATTGAAGAGGTGGTTCCCCTTCTTGACTTATACTTGGCAGCGTAACTTAATGCGGCAGACTGACATTTATTTCTTTTAATAACCTTGCTATTGTTCATTCAATATTTACCATTTTGTTGCTGTTTTGTAAAACAGACACTTCTTATCAAAGCCCACTATTTATTTTATCTAAATCCTAAAGGAATTTCCATTATTGTCCTTATTGTATTTGTTTGCCGTAGTTAATGTAACAGTTCGGCCTGCTATGGGCATGTGATCAAAGCCTGATTAACAAGGGCATTGTTTGTGCACACAACGAGGGTTGCTCTTGGACCGGTCCCAATTCCCTGATCCAGAAATCTTTGGGCCTAGTGTAGATGCAGGTGGCTCAGCCCAACATTTGCAAAAAAGGCCCACACATTTAAATTGGAGACTCTGTTGGGGAGTTGGGAAATAGATAGAGACAGAGATCCTCGCAAACAAATGCTGCCAAAATCTAGGATAACGCGTAATATGAACGCTGTCCCCTCGCAGGCTGAGTCAAGGCCAACAATGCCCCGTCAGCCCAATCAAGCAGAGAACATCAATGAATTGGGGGCTGAACCCTAACCATATGCAAGGAATCCTGCTGACAGTATCAATGTTTTTGTGGAGGTGTTACAAGCACTACAACACTCACAATAGCAGATGATGGAAGAAATATGTCAGCTAAAGACAGAAAAGACCAAGGAAAAAGGAAGCCAGCATATCCCAGAACATGCGGCTGACAAAGAGGAGATGCCAATCGAAGGTGCCCCGCAGACTGAAGGACTACACTACATCACCATGGCTGAGGTGGGAGCTCTCTTAGAACAGGATAGGGCCCGAGCACCCAAGGAAATATTCTATGCCCGGAGACCTCTTTATCCCTTAAGGGTGCTTAGCAAGCCATACCCTAAAAGTTACGAACCACGCGCTTTTGTACAATACAACAGCAGGAAGAGTAGTGTTGTCGAGCACATGAGCAAATTCATCGATACTCTTGGCCCTTATGCGGCAGACGAGGACTTGTGTTTGTGGGAGTTTTCCAAATCACTATGTGACTGTGCCTATACCTGGTACATAGGCCTAAAACCAGGATCAATCCTAACCTAGGATGATATGGTGGATGTATTTTGCACTAAGTACTTTCACGGAGAGGAAATAGTGACGCTTGCTACTTTGCAAGCTACCAAGCAGAGAAACGGAGAAAATTTGATAGAGTACATCAAGAGATTTAGGGACATAGCGCTGGATTACTATGACCATTGCGAGGAGAAGACATTAGTGGAGATGTGTATGACGAATATGATCAGAGAATACAGAGCTGTTTTGGAAAATCTAGAGATTTCTCAGTTTACACAGCTATTACAAAAAGCCAGAAAGATCGCCCAATCGATGAAGCCAAGTTCCGACAAAAGGAACGCCCCGCAAGCTATGGCGGCATCCACCAACGAAAGAAAGAGGAAGACAGATGGAAGGGAGTACGATACCCCTTCGCCAATACCATGCACCCTTAAGGAGCTGGATGTGATTTTAGACAAGTGGATAGCAGACGAAGTTTTTAAGCCTAATCAAGTTGCCAGGGAGCCCACGGAAGAAGAACGGAGGGACCCACGCTTTTTTCGCTTGCACAATTATATGCAACATCCTATGGCAGAATGTTGGGCACTCCGCAGGCTAGTACACTGCAGGATTAAAGAAGGGACCCTAGAGCTGACGTAGCAGGAAGTTCAAAGGAACCCACTCCCGAACCACAAAGGGAAGGGCGTGGCGGTGGTGGTAATCTGTGCGGACCCAGGGGAAGACGAAAAGGAGAATCCAACCTTGCCTAGCACAACAATCACCACCTTACAGAGAAGCTCTAAGTTCAAAAATCTGTTTGACCAACTAGGTCTTACAGCGAAGGAGCAAAAGACAGCTACAGAGGCCCTGGTAAGCATTGCTTCCGAGGCTAGGCCACAAGAGGCCCCAGACAAGAATGGTAGCACAAAGACAGCAGAAGTTGCAGATGATAGGGCTCTCCTGCAGGAATCAACTGAAATCATCTTCAGTGATGAAGATATGGAGGTGGGCTGCCCTGACCACAAGAGGCCCCTTTACTTAGCTGCGTCTATAAATCAGATCCCCATCAAGAGAGCCTTGGTGGATACCGGCACCTCGGTAAACCTGGTACCATTAAGCACCCTGCAGGCGACAAGAACCTCAGAAAGAAAAATCCAAGGGTGCCTAATGGAAGTAACTGGGTTCGGAGGAAGCGGTAAGTACACAGCCGGCCACATTCAACTATGGTTAAAAGTGGGCCCTATAGCCTCTTTAGCCCGATTCCATGTGGTAAAGACAGAGCTTTCATACCATGTGCTCTTAGGGAGGCCATGGCTGCACAAGCATTGACTAGTGCCATCTATTTACCACCAATGTGTGAAAGGGAGGTTAAACGGCAGGATGATACGTATAGCGGTAAACCCATCACCATTTGAGCAAGCGAAGGCTCATTTAGTGGAGACCATTTTTTATGACCAGTGGGCACCGTTTGGAGAAAGCTCAGTATCAAACCCAAAGGGCACCTTTGTCCCTAGGTGGGAGGACGTTTGATATGACCCAAAACCTGATCTAAGAGAGTTATTCTCTCAGAAGATGAAGAGAAAAGAAGCGCTTGTCGTAGAACCAAGTGATGTGTCACAATGTGTCAGGGTTTGAGGACCCGACGGCAGGATTGTGTACAAACTATGAAGGTACGTGGGGCCCATGAGTGAAACACAAGTGGGCCCCAGACAAGAATGGTAGCACAAAAGCCTGGTGTGTTGCATAGCTCAAAAAGGCTCAAAAGAAGGAAACCATAAAGAAAGAGACGAGGAGGTTACGACATATAAGGATGTACAGGTTACAGCAGAAGAGAAGATGGAGGAAGTCAACTTGGGACTCGACTCACAAGAGCCGACTCCCATCTCAATCAGTTCAAAGTTGTTAGAAAAAGAAAAATCGGAGTTCATACTACTGTTGAAGGAATATAAAGACGTTTTTGCATGGAATTATAGTGAAATGCCAGGATTGGATCCTAGGTTAGTAGTGCACACATTGAATGTGGACCCAGAGGCTAGGCCAGTTGCTTAGCCTGCCAAAATTTTCCACACTAAAATAGAGGAACAAATAGTCAAGGAAGTACAGAAGCTGTTGGCCGCAGGATTCATCAAACCCATTCAGCATCCACGTTGGTTATCCAACATTGTGCTAGTGAAGAAGAAGAATGGGCAGATAAGGTGTTGTGTAGATTTCAGAAATCTTAACAAGGCTTGCCCAAAAGATGAATTCCCACTGCCAAACATGGACCTACTAATAGATTCTGCAGCAGGAAATGCCATGTTTTCCTTTATGGATGGGTTCAGTGGATATAACCAGCTCAGAATGGTGCCAAGGGATGCGGAGAAGACTGCATTCTGAACACCTATAGGTAACTTTTACTATACAGTAATGCCATTTGGGTTAAAGAACGCAAGTGCAACTTATCAGAGGTCAATGATGGCTATATTCCATGACATGATGCATCGAGAATTAGAAGACTATGTGGATGACATAGTGGTGAAGTCAAAGAAATGGGAAGAACACATTCAAGTGTTGAGGAGGGTATTTGAAAGATGTAGAACTTTTAGGCTTAGAATGAATCCCCTTAAATGTGCATTCGGAGTATCTTCAGGGAAATTCTTGGGCTTTCTAGTCCACAGCAGAGGAATAGACGTAGACCTAGCCAAGACTACAGCCATAGCCACTATGAGGCCTCCGGCCACCGTATAGGAGTTGAAAAGTTTCTTAGGGAAGGTCTCATACATTCGAAGATTCATTCTCGGACTGGCATCCATCACCTATGCCTTCGGGAAATTGCTAAAAAAAGGGTAAAGCTTTGAATGGGGGGAAGTACAGCAAGCAGGCTTTAAAAGGCTACAGTAGATTATGATGAATCTCCCTACTGTGCAAGCTCCAGTCTGCAGGAAGCTGTTGTTGTTATACCTATCTACCAACCAATACGACGTGGGTGCACTGATTGCTCAGGAAGATGGAGATGGTGTAGAACAGCCCGCCTATTACATCAGCTGAGCCTTAAAAGACACAGAAACTCGCTACCCAAGGGCAGAAAGGGCATGCTTGGCTATTGTGTATGCCTTGCAGAGGTTACGACACTATTTCCTGGCCTATGAGGTGTGGCTGATGACTAAGTCTCACGCCATCAAAGCCTTATTGTGACAGCCAATTCTCTCCAGCAGGATATCCCAATGGTTGCTAAAATTGTCATAATATGATCTAAAGGCAAGAACGCTTAAAGCAGTAAAGAGCCAGGCCATAGCAGATCTGTTAGTACAGTTCTCGGGAGAAGAAGAATTTCCGCTTGATGATGAAGTCCCAGGAGAAGTAGCTGCGGCGGAAGAAGTTGGAGAACGGTAGTTGATGAAATTTGATGGGTCTTCTACTACCTAATCAGGGGGAGTGGAAGTAGTTCTGTACCATGAAGAAAACGAGGTTGTAGCACAATCATTCAAATTGGAATTCCCCTGCTTAAATAACATAGCAGAATATGAAGCCTACCTAAGTGGGTTAGCCACGACCCTTGAAATGGGGGTCAAACACTTGAAAGTGATAGGGGACTCGAACTTAGTGGTCTGTCAGACCAAAGGAAGTTTTTCTTTAAAGGAACCCAGCCTAGTCCCTTACCGGGCAATGGCCCAGAAGATGGAGGAAATGTTTTCGACCTTTGAAATAGAACACACGCCAAGAAGCGAGAATCGGTTCGCAAATGCCCTGGCTGCGTTAGGCTCACAAATAGTATTTGAAGGGGATAGTGTTAAGATAGAAGTCAGTAAAAGGAAAGAATCTATTGTCGAAACATTGAAGGAAAGGTTTTAGGAGGAACAATGCGAAGAGGATTGACGGAATCCCATAAAGGAAGTCTTGATGAAAGGAGGTGAGCCTGTGAAGTTAAAGGTACTAAAAGATTATGCTCTGGTAAGAGGGGAACTATATCGTAGGATGCCAGGAGGGATCCTGTCTAGATGTGTGGGGCAAGAAGAGGCTTAGAGAAATCTAAAGGAGCTACATGACAAGACCTGCGGATCTTGTGGAGAGATCAGCCTTTACCACAGACTCCAAAGGGCAAGCTTTTACTAGCCGAGTATGGGAAAAGACGCGAACCAAGTCCAGGTCCAATGTCAGATCTGCCAGCTTGCGATTGATAGAGAAGAAAGTTACGCTGTGTTCATCGGTGAGGATTGGAGAGAGCCATTCACTCAGTACTTAGCAGAAGGTGTCCTACCATAAAAAAAAGTGAGAGATACAAGCTTAAAAGGCTAGCAACGCGTTACGTTTTACACAACAGGGTCCTTTTCAAAAAAGGGTATGATGGAGACCCACTACGTTGTCTGGGCCCCGAGGAAGCGAAGAGTATGATAAAGGAGGTACATGTGGGAGAATGTGGAGAGCACCAATGAAAGAAGAAGTTATACAGATGTCTGCTACAAATGGGCTACTACTGGCCTGCCATGAAAAAGGACACGGCAGAATTTGTAAAAAGATACCATAGCTGCCAGGTACAGGCCAACTTGATTCACACCCACCCACAGCAATTGCAAAGTATGGTCACCCCATGGCCATTCCATACTTGGTGGCTTGATCTGGTGGGGCCAGTTAACCTACCATCGCGTGGATACATATGGATCTTGGTTGCTACAGAATACTTCACCAAGTGGGCAGAGGCAGTGCCACTTCGCAAAGCCACGGGAGGAGTGGTGGAAAACTTCATCAAGGAAAATATAATAGTAAGGTTCGGGGTACCCCATAGAATCATCAGTGACAATGATACGCCGTTTGTCAACAGTGTGTAAGGAGGATTCTGGAATTCTACCAAGTTAAAAACCATTGATCATCTCCCTCCTATCCGCAAGGAAATGGGCAAGCAGAGGCGATGAACAAAATTCTCATAAAAATCATTAGTAAAATGAGTCAAGAATATACAGGAGGATGGACAATGCATCTGCTAGATGCCCTTTGGGCCTACAGGAACTCGCCAAAGACAGCCACAGTGTTTTCGCCTTTCTCCCTGGTCTACGGAACAGAAGTGATGGGCCCAGCAGAAATAATGACCCCTTCCTTACGGGTTATGCAAATGAAAGAAAAAGAAAAGGAGAAAGAGGTCTTTACGGCAGAAAGATATGAGGACTTAGAAAGGCTTGACGAGAAGAGAGAAGAAGCTCAGGAACGCAGTTGCAGATACAGACAAAGGATGACGGAAGCTTACGATAGGATGACCAAAGAAAGGGTATTCGTAGAAGGGCAACTTGTGTAAAAGGTGGCAGATTATGTCAGGAGAGGCATGACAGGACCATCTAAGTTTGCACCAAAGTGGAAAGGACCTTTTGTGATAAGGGAGGCACATCCCACTGGGTATTACCACTTGACTCAGATGGATGGCAAAGATTTGATGGACCCCATCAACTGGAAATGGCTAAAATGTTATTACGAGTAGAAGGAGGTAGAATGAGAGGTCACGAAATCGCCCTTTTTTCTTTTTGAAGAATATCATGTTTCCTTTTGTTTCCCCTTTGTTTTCCTTTATCTTTCAAGTGACTATGTCACAAAACAAGGAACTGTAACATGCTTTCATGAAGTATGCAATGGAAAATTATGAAGCATTATAAAACATCCCATGTCATAATAGTAGCAAGAAAAGAAAGCAGTAGCATTTTATAGTTACAAAACCCAAATTGTCGCAAACACGCCAAATAAGTGCTAAAAAAAAGAGAGAATGAAAGGAAGCATAAGGGGCACTAAAAAAAGGGGGGGGGGGGAATCACATCATCATCAGCGAAGTTCGAAGATAAGAGTCTGGTCACCAAAACGGCTGGAACCACCAGTGCTAGAGATGAGGCGCTCACGACAACCCTTCAAGTCTGCCATCTCCTTCTTCAAAACCTCAAGGTGTGAGTCAATGGCATCAATGGCAGGCTGAACCTTCCTCACAAAAACGGTACGAGCAATCTCACAGAGGTGGTCCAAGATGAACTCTACAGCAAATCCCACACTGACAAGCTCTTGAATCGCTGCCCTCCACTGCAGGATCCTCTCAGTTGAAATGGTGTCAACAAAGTTATGCTCAATGTCGTTCATCACACTCCCTAGTAGCTTCAAAAAATGCTCCCTAGTAGAACGACCGTACCTGAATTCTTGCATAAACTTACCGCAGCTACTGTAAATCGCCATGAGATAGGAAGCGCAATGCTCAAGTATCCTAAAGCCATGGAAGTTGACATAAGGGAGCCCAGAACCCCAGGAATCCGCAGGATCGAGGTCGTTAACCTTGTGCTAGTCGAAGCAAGTGAAGAAGGCTGCAGCCTCACTCGCTGGATCTGGCACCGCGGCAGAATTGCTACCCACCTCGAACTAAGAGGGAACAGTGGGAAGCGAACCTAGCAGAAGGTATAAGAAGTGGAATAAGAATATACAAGGCAAACAAATTGAAACGCATAGTAAATGAAGGATAAAGAGAAGAGGAAAAGAGGAAGTCCCCAGGGCCTGCGGGAGTGGGGCTGTGGGAGCGGCAGAAACAGGTGCTACAAGTGTGGCTGAGGAAGTAACGGTAGGCATATCTTTGTTTGCTGCAACTTCTGGCTCTTCAGAGGTCTCTGCAATAAGAAAAAAAATGGACATGCAAAATAATAGGAGACCACAGCAGGAGGAGTGTCACTGATATGTACAAGGAAGAGATAACAAGAAGAAAAAGGGGAAAGGAAACTTGGCAACACATAGAGATACATACCCATAAATTCAAATCTATGCCCAGATATTTCTTCTTCCCCTTCAGATTCGGAGACCCTCTTCTTCTTGGTAGGTTCATCATTAGAGCCCTCCAGAACATCCTCAAACTCTTCAGAGGATAAGTCCGCGGCAGGACCACGCGTGGTAGAAATAGGAATGGAGGAAGGGGTGACCACTAAAGAAGAGCCATCCTTCATAGTCTGGGATAAAGATGCGAAGGGATCACTGGTGGAGATAATAAGAGGCACAACCGGAGAAACAGCCTTGGCCTAAACAGAAGCAGCAGGAATAGCCTTTTCTTGGGAGGTGGGTGTCGAGGCAGGGATGGGAATGGTCTCACTAACCTTTTCAGTAGGAACTCCTTGTGGGGTAATAGGAGTAACAGGGGTTACAGCAGGAAACACCACGTTTGCCCCTTCGAAGAAACCCTCTATAGGAGTACCCTAAGAAGCAGAAATCTCTTTAGTCGTAGGACGATACACAGAGATGGGTTGAGGATCAGCCTGAGAAAACAAAAGACAAAGGTTAGAGACGCGAATAAAAAAAAAGGAAAAGGAAAAGGAAGGAGAAGGCATACTTCAAACTCAGGCTAATCAAGCGGAATAGGATGGGTAGCAGACGAGTCTTCTTTGTACTTTGACTGCAGAAGAGAGAATGAAAAGAAGGGAACAAGCCATCAGGAGCATGGGGTAGTTGCAAGAAAAATCCTAAACAAGAATGATAGAGAATAAGGGAAAGTTAGAGATGACATACTTTCCGCTCAATATTGGTGGGCGCCTCGAGAGGAGAAGTTTTCCTTTTACTGCCCCATGTCCTGCTGAAGGGAGGAGCATCAGTGGATGGCCGAGGAATGGTAGGCCTGGTCTTGCTTGCGGTGGAGCGCTTGCTGGAGCGAGTGCGAACGGAAAGAGGAGTAGTACTCTTTAATACTATGTTACTTATAGGAGGCAAATCACTTTCAAAAGGAACAATATCTGAGCATGTTTCGGAAGAGTAAGCACCTGCCTTCTTCTTTGCGGGCTTGCACTTGGTAGAACTTTTTTTCGTTGGCACAGGGATATTAGTCACTTTCACTCTTTTCTCCCAGCCTACAGGGTAGTTGTCAGCGTGCCAGTACCACCTTTTCTCTTCCTTGACCTACTCGAATATGGCAGAACGACTTTGTTTTCTAGCATAGGCCCGCACAGATGCAAAAGGTAGAAGCAAGTGAGGGTTGGCGGAGACAACCGCGCTATGCCCATCAGGAGGGATGAGGGAAAATCCGCGGTTGCCCAATAACTCCTTCTCAAAAGAAATCATTACTGCCTGCCAATACCCATGCATAGCAACAGTGCAAATGCCTTCCCTCTGAGAGCTTGGAATAGTAACTTCGGTGAAGTGCCGGCTCTAAAACTCAAAAGCAGTATGCCGTAGGAAAGGTCGGATGGAAGTGGGAGACTCCGCAAGAAAAGACATATCATCAGGAATCTCTTGGTCCAGTCCAAATTGCCTCCTCACCCAGTTAGCAGGATAATGTACAAACCTAACACCTTCATCAGCCAAATAAGGCAACCACCTAGCGTTGGTGGCTGCCAAATACGTTATACCCCTCTCCTCAAAGCCAATCAGCGGGGTGGTAGTGCCAACAACGTCAACGAATGTACCCATAATAGAATCCATACATGTATAACCTGTACCTAAATTCCTATACGCCATCCAAGAAAACCCAACTCCTTTATCGAAGAATTCAAAAATAGGATGCCCAATTGGTTTTAAACCAGCCCAACGAAAAGCCAAAGGAAAATCAGAATCAAATCTGCCACAAAAGTCTGTGATAACCTTCAGAAACAAACTGTACTTCCCTTTGGCGAAGCGAACGGGCCTACACTTAATCAGATGCTTAGCACAACGTTCATACAACATGTGCTGCAAGATGGTACTGTGAATAGAAATGGTGATCAAGTGACAAGAGCCCGCCTGACTCTCGTCGCTCCGCAGGATGTCTAACTGGACATACATATGGCCAATCTTGATGGCCAATCGTAAGTACAGAGGCTTCACAGTATAGTGGGGGTGAGAACCAAAAACATACTTACATAACCAGAATGTGACAAAGGTTGCATGGTTGGCTGCAACAGAAAGCTTTAAAGGAGAGCCAACCCAGAATGACAACTTGGCGTTACCACGCATCCGTTTCTTCAATTCAGTCTCTATGGCTTCCTCTTCCGGAGAAAGCTCAAGGGTGGCAGGATTGACATCGCCAAGAATAGGCAGAAGAAACTGATTCGCCACGTCCTCCAAGGTTATGGTGATCTCACCATAGGAGAGAAAGAAGGTGTGGGTGGTGGTGCACCACCGGCGGACTAAGTGGCGGAGATTAAATAGGTCCCTGAAATTGGCCAAGTAACGGGATAGAACGATGGCCTTCAATACGTTGGCCCGCTGAAGTAAACCCATGAAATTCGTATCTGATAACTCTCTGTCTACCCATTCCTTCCAACCCGAAGCAGCGCCGGACCCAAACTCAAAATGGATGGGTACAGGGAGTGAGACGCCTTGGCGGATAGAAAGATTAGAGATTGAAGAGGCCAATGGAGCCCAAGAAACATTAGGGTTACGCTGGCAGAGGGCGAGCCACACACGGCCTAGCGGTGGAGGTACATAGTCACCGGGAACCTTAGGGAAGTGGTCGTGAATGTCATACCAAGGATCTATGAGGGGGGCACATTCACTGTTAGGGTCACACCGTTCTACTTCCTCATCGGAATGGTCCAACTCGGAATAGGCGACCTCTTCACCCGCCTCTTGTGCAGCAGGATCATTAACAACCTCCTTTCCCTTACAGTGGGAAAAGGTTTGAACTTTCGCCAGTGTCATGGTGCATCGGTTGGTTGGGGAAGAGGATTTATGGTGATTGGGAAGAAAGACACAGAGAATGAAGGAGGAGATAAAGGGTGTTTGTGCCCAAGATCTGAAGAGACTCGGTCTTAAATACCTGCGCCATGGGGAAGGATGCGAAGGGATGCAATGGGTCAATCAGCAAATGAGGGAAGAAGTTAATGAAGCGGAGGTTGTGTTTCAGAATAATTGCTAAACTAGGAAATTCAAAGAGACAACAATGTTCACGGCAGGAATAGGAAAAAAAAAGAGAGATGTGTATGAGTTGGGATCCACTTTTTGAAAAAGCCCGCGAAGGAAAAGAAGAAGAAGAAAACGGAAGGGATAGGAAAGTCTTTATTCACATATGAATTGCAGAAGCATTTCATATGCTCAGGGGGCTAAATGTAGATGCTCATTTTGTTAGAAGCCTAGCCAGAGGGAAGGCCCAAAGGACATGGGCAGAATAGAGTGGGATAGAAATACTATTAAAGCCCAAGTGGCAGAAATAATGGATCATGGGTCTGTAAGGCAAGCAAATGGACCTTGAAGAAGTAAATGGGCCTAAGACGGTCCGGAAGAAAGAAATAACAAACCCATGAGCTGTATGGATGTAGAAAAGTGAGAATGGGCCACGGCTGTCACAGCAGGCCCAAGGCAATTTAAGTAAAGAAAGTAAAGGGCAATGGAGAATCCATGAGCCCTAAGGATAAAGTAAGAAGCACTTGGGCCAGGGAAACCCAAGGAGTTAGTAAAAACCCATGGGAAACATAGAATTGGAAAGGGCCAAGGATGCCCCAAGAAAGTAAACGGGTTAGGGATGCCCAAAGGAAAGTAGGCGGGACGAGGGAGCCCGCAAATAGTAAAAGGCTCAATGAGTTTATTGGGCCATCAGAAAAGGAATGAATAGTAAAGCCCAAAGGGGCCTAGCCCTGGGTCAAGCAAACCTCACAGCAGACATAACAGAGTGGTGTGGTAGGAAACAAATAACAAAGGCTAGGAATAAAAGCATGGAACAGCCAACAATCGGGCAAGGCCCAGCCCCTAAAAGAAGCAAGCCATAAATGAGAAGTCAGGGAAAGCAGCCCACGCCATAAGAAGTCAAGAATGAACGGCAAACTGGGCAGATTGACCTTCAGACTGCGGTAGACACATGAGCAGCGGGCAGAATTTGGATGAGCATGGAGGTAAGGCACGCGCAAGGCCCAGACACCACCAGCCTGTACCCAGCCAATACAGGAAGTGGTGAGGTCATGGGTCAGAGGTAAGAGGGTATGGTCTGGCGGTGGGGAGGGAAAAAAACTCATTTTTGTGTTTCCGGCTCAAGTTCTTTTGGAGGCAATGTCCTGCTGGGATGACATACCACCCAAAAGAGGCAAAGCTGAGTTAGAACCACTAGGTACATGCCATGAGGGACGGAGAGAAGGAGAGTAATTACATCGTGGTAGGTAAGAGTGCCACGGTAAGCAAGCAAGCAAACAAAAGAGCCTTCTTTGTCTGGTGAGGTGAAATGGCGCGGCCAGTGCAGGTAAGTGGCGCTGGCTGGGTGACTGACCAGTCAGTGATGGTCGGCAAGGACACCCACACCAGACAAAAACGGTTAAGGGTTAAGATGGTATAAGCCAAGCACGGCTGGCACTATATAAAGGGCCTTTGCTGAGCACGGCAGGGAAGGAGGAACCTCTGGGAGGATAATCGCCAGAATTAAAAAGATAGCAAGAGTAATAAAACCAAAAGAAAAAGAAAGAAAGAAGTAAGAGAGAATAGACAGGAAGGAAGGAGGGAACATAGAGAAGAGTAAAAAAAAAAAAACAGAGAGAACAGAGTAGTAGGCATGCACTAAATGGGTCAATCTCCCTCTCCCTTTCCAACCTATGCTCTCTGGTAACGGAGAAGGATCTCGTAAAATACAAGTCATTTAGGCCCACCCATTCAAAGCAGCTAATTTTCCCTTTCATAGAGATGAATCGCATTGAAGAGGTGATTCCCCTTCTTGACTTATACTTGGCAGCGTAACATAATGCGGTAGACTAACATTTATTTCTTTTAATAACCTTGTTGTTGTTCATTCAATATTTACTATTTTGTTGCTGTTTTGTAAAATGGACAATCCTTATCAAATCCCACTATTTATTTTGTTTGAATCCTAAAGGAATTTCCATTATTGTCCTTATTGTAACTGCCTGCTGTAGTTAATGTAATAGTTCTACTTGCTATGGGCATGTGATCAAAGCCTGATTAACAAGGGCATTGTTTGCGCACAAGCCGGACCAAGGAGGGTTGCTCTTAGACCGGTCCCAACTCCCTGATTAAGAAATCTTTGGGCCTAGTGTAACGGCAGGTGGCCCAGCCCAACATTTGCAAAAAAGGCCCACACAAATCTAATGCCTATAATCAAATTTTTAGAGATGGGCATATTACATTGTGTCCGTTACACATGTTGACAAGCACTATACCTTGCAAAAAAATGACTTATTTCGACCCAAGGCACTTCAATGGCTCTGTTCAGCTTCACATGGTAAAGATTTTTTATACTCATTTTGTTTGTAAAACTCACTAGAGCTTATGAATTATACAAATTCATTTTCAAGTTATGAGCTTGGAATTGGAAATCTGTTTTTTCCCCTTTTATTTGTTAATTGTTTTGTTCGAATGAATACAAAGCCTGCATTCTTTTTTCTTTTGGTAGAATCTTGTTTCTTATTTTGTAGATTTTGTATTTTTGATATTCGAGTAATGAATTTGTATGGACGTGATTAATTCAAGTAAGAATTTTTTGGTGATTGATAGCAGATGTGCAGGAAACTAATGTAATGAATTTGCAGGAAGGATCACTGTCACATCAATCCAATGGTAGAACTGGGGTAAATTTTTCAGTGTTTCTGCTATGCTCAGAAACTAGTTATTCTGCCTAAGGCTACTGGCTGCATAGAGGCAGCCCATTTTTCCTTTTGTAATGTACTTTAGCCACTAGCTAGAGAAAGCTATATAGTGCTTAATATACGTACACATATGCAGTATCTTGATGCCTTATGCATCCAAAGAAGGAAAAGCTTAAATAAAAAAATTAAATTATTTTAAAATAGTTAAACTCAATAGCCATTGCAAGAGAGGGAGAACTAGAGCTCGAAAGGATTAGTTATTTGATGCTTTAAGTTAGCCATATGGAAAAGTTGTTCATATGTATTTTTTTTTCATTATTCCATCCACAGTGTAAGCTATTAGTTGTGCTAGGGACAAACTGTTGTTTCTGAAAATAGGAGGGAAGTCCCAAACATTACCCAAACCTCAAGAGTGGTTAGTGTAATTTATCCTATTCTTTTATTACTCCCATGAACAAAGAGGAAACTTTCTCCAGGGACTGAATGTGAGTCGCGTAACAATTAGTAGTTCAAATGAAGGACTGGCAGCTTTTAACTAACTGCACTTGTGGCTGATGTGCAGATAAATGCACCAGAATTCTCTTGTCCATATTTTTTTCCCTCTTGAGGTGAAGTCATTGATACATAAAATACCCAATCCCAATTCTAAAATAGTAAGTATTTTGTTTTGCTATCTGCATATCCTAAAACTGTAAGCTTTTGCTTTCTCTATACGTAGATCATAGAATTGGCTTTGTTATTTACTTATATACATTCATTATGCATGCTTTATTTAGCAAGTCCATTGGGTGCCAATTGCTTGATCTGAATTACTTGATAAGTATGACTTAGAATTAACTTTGGTATCTAGGAGATGTTGAATTTCATTTCAAACCTTCTTTCCTACTACTCTGGGATCAAATAGATTGCTTAGATGTACTTCATGCGCAATCAATAATAAGATGATCTTATAATGCCCTTTCTCTTTAAAGAGCTGATCTTTATTGCTAGTTTCTCTGGAATTGCTTACAAGCAAAAGGACAGATCTCATTGTTATCATCTATATCTATATATACACACACATACATGTATTATGTATCTATAAAACCTTATATGAGTGGTCTCGTGCATGGGTTTTATGAGTAGTTTGTATCATGAATAGATTTAGTTTAGTTTGTGAAAGAGTTTTTGTTTGGAATTGCTTTGCTTAGCTTGTTTTATGATAATGAATGCATCGTAGATAATTTCTTTTGGGTAAAATTTCAGACTTCTTTCAACTTTCAGAAATTCCCAAACTGTGTTGCTAAGTAGGATAAAAATTTCCTTTTTTGTGTATTTTTCACTTAATTATACATATAGGAATATGATTTCTTTGGTATAGTCCTATATTGATTACAAGGGCTTATATGCATTTCTCTATTGAATGAGAAGAAGAATGAAGCGTGATTAAAGTTAGTGTTAATATGTTAGTGTTAACATGTTAACTGTCATGTAGAAATTTATAGAAGTGTGGACTTACACCAACAAACACTTAGATTACTCTCATATGGTTATGAATCTGGATTTGATTTTCATATCTTTATTGAGGGAATCATATGCTATTCTTCTAGCTAATAGTCATTAGCTACATTTTTGGCCTCCTTATGTTATTTTTATAAGAATTTGAAAGATATCAATCTCAACTGGTGCAGGTGATAGGCCAAAAACATATTAACACATTGTGATGGATTAATTGATTAATTAGCCAAGTTCAATTAATTAACCAATTTAACATGCAAACGCGTGGTAGCAAAAACAAATCACTAATAAACTAAAGTGCAATGGAAAATAAATTTGACATGGTGATTTGTTTACGAATGGGGAAAACCTCCAAGGCAAAAACCCTACCAGGTGATTTTAAGGTCACCACTCTCAAGAATCCACTATTATCACAACAAGTGGTTACAAGTAAAGGAATCCCAGTACCTTATACCAACCTACAGTTGAACCCTTACCCCAATACCAAATTGGACTTGTTCTGTAGTGACAATCTCTCCTTTTCAATGCACGGCTCCTAGTACGTGACTAACCAATTGCGCGGATCCTAGTACGCGACTTCAATCACCAACTTGAGAAAGATGTTGGCTGCAAAGTTCTTCAGTTCATCCTCACAATAAAGAATAAGAAGATGCTTGGTTACAAAACCCTACGGTGCACAAACACAGCAGCTTCTTCACAAAGAGATGAACTAGGGCAAACTTTGTCTCCGGTCACAAATTGCTTTAATAGACTTTACTCAATACTTGTGCAACTTGTGTCTACTTTGACGGCCCTTAAAATAATCATTTTATATGTCTAGGGTTATGAGAAAAGAAGGCCCAAAGATATATCCACGGATTAGAATCAAAATAGATCTGAAAAACTGTTTTTCTTAAACCTCGATAGTTAGAGGTGTCGAGATGCCGTCGAGCAGCTGTCGAGCCACGGGGCTGAAACAGCTTATTAAAGCTCAATAGATGAAGCTATCGAGCCAACTGTCGAGCTTTAATGCCAGACACTTCTTCAACTTGTTTCTTTGACAGACTTGCATGGCTTTAACACTTGATCTTGAAACCTTGTTTCTTGAAGTATTAAAACATCTTACATCTACCCAAATACAAGTAAAGTGCGTTTTATCAAAGGATTAGCCAATTACATAAAAGAGCGACATATGTTCTTGACAAGTGAACCACATATGTCCTAACAATCTCCCCCTTTGACAATCCGTGACAAAACCACAACAAACAAATGATCATATAAGAGAAGTGATAAAATAGTCAACTTATACTCACTTGTTGAATACAATAAAATCTATCCTAACACAAACTCTTGAAAAACTTTGCCAGATCACAAACCCATGGCACAGCCCACAAACCCGCGCCGGTGAGGAAGGCGAGAGCTTCGACGAGTTCGACTTTGGCCATAGCACAACCCACAAACTCACGCCGGCACAACCCACAACCCATAGGATCCTCAAGAGCTTTGATGATTTCGTCTCCAGCGTTGACAAGGAAGGTTTCGGGGTGATGATGGGTGGGAAGGAAAGAGCGGCGACGAGATAGAGAGAAGTGAGAATGGAGAGTGGAGAGGAGAGAAATGAGAAGTGAGAAGTGAGAGTCAGGCACGACACGCACAGAGATAGAGAGAAAGAAAGAAATTAATAAAATAATGTAGTAGATATATTATTTTATTGTGTTAAGAGCTAAAATAGATCCACTATTGCTGGATGTTTTCTAAAATGAGTAGGTAAAATAGATAAAGTAACTTTTTGTGGTGCCAAATAGCTAAATTTTTAGCTCCACTAATGTGGATGCTCTTTCATGCTTGTATAAGTTCATGCTCAAATACTCACATATTCAATTAAGTATCACTCTTTTATAACACTTATTCATTAATTCTCGTTAAGCATCAACACTTTGTTTGTATCCTAATGTGCACACACTTGGATAACAATATATCTATATGCTTGGAGGATGATGTGCTCATTCAATTGAATGCTCATGCAATCACATGCTTTGATGCTCATGCCTGAATGCTTAGGTGATTGGATAATAAGATGTATGTGCTCTTAAATGCATAAATGGTCATGTGTTTATATGTTCACATACTTAATTGATCACATGCTCACATGTTTACTTACTTTGATGATAACATGTTCACATGTCTACTTGCTTTGATGATCACATGTTTCTATGTTCACGTACTTAGATAATAATTTGCTCTAATGTCTACATGCCTTGATGATTGTATGCTTCCATGTTTACATGCTTTAACTATCACATGCCCACATGCCTATATGCCCTAATACTCATATGTTTGGACGCTTTGATGATCACATGCTCACAGGAATGTGTGCACTTGCTTTGATGAACACATGTTCACATGTCTACTTGCTTTGATTATAGGTTCGAATGATTTGACGATCACATGCTTCCTTGCATTGATGATCACTTGCTTCTTTATTCACGTACTTAGATAATCGTATGCTCACATGTTTACATGCCTTGATGATCGTATGCACCTATGTTTACATGCTTTAACTATTACATGCCCACATGCCTGTGTGCCCTCATGCTTATATGTTTAGAATCTTTGATGATCACATGCTCACATGCACATATGCTCTTATGCTCAAATGCACATATGCTTTTATGCTCATAAGTTCTTACATGCTTGGCATGTCACATGTGTACATGGAAGATCATATTCTACCATGCTTACTCTTGGATGCTCACATGCTTTTATGCTTTGATGATCACATGCTTCCAAGCTCACATGCCTTGTTGATCATATGCTACTATGCCACATGTTTTGAAGATAACATACTCCTAAGCACACATACATCGATTTTCACATATTTGATATCTACACAATTGTGCACACACTTGGTTGATGATATTTCTCTATGTGTTGAAGGCTTAAGTGAGCATGCAGTTGCAAGTTCGTACGCTCAAATGCTTTGACAATTGTGCTTGAATGCTAAGGTGATTGGGCGGTAAGAGGTATGTGTACTTGGATGCTTCAATGCTCATATCGTTTTGTGCTCACATGCTTATATTCTCCCACGCATATGCTTGTATACTCTCATGCTTAAATGTTCACATATTTAAATAAGTGTCACTCTTTCAAAAGACTTATTCATTAATTCTTGTTAAGCATTAACCCTTGTATCCTAATGTGCACACACTTGGATGACGATATATCTACATGCTTAGATGATGATGTGCTCAATCACTTGCTAGGGTGCTCGATCAATCACATGCTTTGATGCTCGTGCCTAAATGCTTAGGTGATAGGATAGTAAGATGTATGTGTTCTTAAATGCTTAAATGCTCATGAGCTTGTATATTCACATGCTTTGTTGATCACATAATCACATGTGTACTTGCTTTGATGATCGTAAGTTCATAAGTATGTGTACTTGGATGCTTAAATGCTCATGTGCTTATATGTTCACATACTTGGTTGATCACATGCTCACATGTTTACTTGCTTTGATGATTACATGTTCACAAGTCTGCTTGCTTTGATGATAGGTTTAAATGCTTTGATGATCATATGCTTCTATGTTCACGTACTTAGATAATCGTATGCTTCCATGTCTACATGCCTCGATGATCGTATACTCCTATGTCTACATGCTTTAACTATCACATGCCTACATGCCGTTTTGCCCTCATGCTCATATGTTTGGACGCTTTGATGATCACATGCTCATAGGCATGTGTGCACTTGCTTTGCTTTGATGAATACATTTTCACATGTCTACTTGCTTTGATGATAGGTTCAAATGCTTTGATGATCACAAGCTTCTATGTTCACATACTTAGATAATTGTATACACCCATGTCTACAAGCCTTAATGATTCTATGCTTCCATGTCTACATGCTTTAACTATCACATGCCCACATGCCTGTGTGCCCTAATACTTATATGTTTGGACGCTTTGATGATCACATGCTCACAGGCATGTGTGAACTTGTTTTGATGAATACATGTTCACATGTTTACTTGCTTTGATTATAGGTTCGAATGCTTTGATGATCACATGCTTACTTGCATTGATGATCACTTGCTTCTTTGTTCATGTACTTAGATAATCATATGCTCCCATGTCTACAAGCCTTGACGATCGTATGCTCGTTTATTTACATGCTTTAACTATCACATGCTCACATGCCTTGGTGACTTCATGCTTATATGTTTGGACGCTTTGATGAGCATAAGTTCACATGCACGTGTGCACTTATGCTCAGATGTTCTTACATCCATGACTTGTCACATGTGTACATGGAAGATCGTATTCTCCCATGCTCACGTGCTTGGATGCTCACTTGCTTGATTGCTCACGTGCTTGGATGCTCACATTCTTGAATGCTCACACATTCACATGCTTTTGTGCTCACTTGCTTGTATTCTCCCACTCACATGCTTATATACTCCCATGCTTAAATGCTCACATATTTAATTAAGTGTCACTCTTTCATAAGACTTATTCATTAACCCTTTGCTTGTATCCTAATGTGCACACACTTGGATGACGATATATCTATATGCTTGGAGGATGATATGCTCATACAGTTGCTTGACTTGGCTTAGAGGATGATGTGCTCATGATATGCTCACATGTTCTTACTTGCTTGGTTTGTCACATGTGTACACGGAAGCTCATATTCTCCCATGATTACTCTGAGATCCTACCATGCATGTATGTACTTACACTCACATGTTCTTAGTTGCTTGGCTTATCACATGTATACGTGAAAGCTCGTATTCTCCCACATGCTTATGTGCCCTCATACGCATATGTTTGGATGCTTTGATGACCACATGCTCACATGCACTTATGCACTTATGCTCACATGTTCTTACTTGCTTGGCATGTCACATTTGTACATGGAAGCTCGTATTCTCCCATGCTTACTCTGGGAATTTCACTTTCTTGATTGCTCACATGCTTGAATGCTCACGTGCTCACATGCTTTCATGATAACATGCTCCCATGCTCACATGCCTTGTTGATCAAACACTACTATGCCGTGTGTTTTGACGATAACATGCTCCCATTCACACATACGTTGATATTTAAATGTTTGACATCCACACACGTGCACACATTTGGTTGATGATATATCTCTATACTTGGAGGCTTAATTGATCTTGCAGTTGCACGTTCGTATGCACAAATGGTTTGACGATTGTGCTTGAATGCTGAGGTAATTAGGCGGTAAAAGGTATGCGTACTTGGGTGCTTCAATGCTCATATGCTTTTGGCTCACGTGCTTGTATTCTTCCACTCACATTCTTGTATACTCTCACTTTTAAATTATTACATTTTTAGTTAAGTATCACTCTTTCATAAGACTTCTTCATTAATTCTCATTAAGCATCAACCCTTTGTTTTATCCTATTGTGCACATACTTGGACGACGATATATCTATAAGCTTAGAGGCTGATGCGCTCATGCAGATGATGCTCGTGCCTAAATGGTTAGGTGATTGGATAGTAAAATGCATGTGTTCTTAAATGCTTATGTGCTTGTATATTCGAATACTTTGTTGATCACATGCTCACACGTGCTCATATGCTTTTGTGCTCATGTACTTGTATTCTTCCACTCACATTCTTGTATACTCTCACTCTTAAATGTTCACATATTCAGTTAAGTGTCACTCTTTCATAAGACTTCTTCATTAATTCTCTTTAAGCTTCAACCTTTTGTTTTATCTTATTGTGCACATTCTTGGACGACGATATATCAATAAGCTCAGAGGCTGATGTGCTCACGCAGATGATGCTCGTGCAATCACATGCTTTGATGCCTAAATGCTTAGGTGATTGGATAGTAAGATGCATGTGTTCTTAAATGCATAAATGCTCATGTGCTTGTATATTCTATACTTTGTTGATCACATGCTCACACGTGTTGGTGCTTTGATGATAATATGTTTACATGTATGTGTACTAAGATGCTTAAATGCTCATGTGTTTTGTATGTTCACATACTTGGTTGATCACATGCGTACATGATTACTTGCTTTGATGATTACATGTTCACATGTTTACTTGCTTTGATGATAGGTTCAAATGCTTTGATGATCACATGCTTTTATGTTCACGTACTTAGATAATGGTATACTCCCATGTCTACATGCTTTAACTATCACATGCCCACATGTTTGTGCGCCTTCATGCTCATTTTTTTGGACGCTTTGATGATCACATGCTTAAATGCACATATGCTTACAAGTTCTTACTTGATGACGTGTCACCTGTGTAAATGGAACATCTTATTTTCCCATGCTCACTCTTGGATGCTCACTTGCTTGATTGCTCACATGCTTGGATTCTCACATGCTTGAACGCGCAGATGCTCACAAGCAATGTTGATCACGTACTCTTAAGCTCACATGCCTTGTTGATCATATACTACTATGCCGCATGTTTTGAAGATAACATGCTCCCATGCACACATACGTTGATATTCACATGTTTGATATCCATACACATGTGCACACACTTGGTTAATAATATGTCTTTATGCCAGGAGGCTTTAGCAATCATGTAGTTGCACGTTTGTACGCTCAAATGCTTTGACGATTCTACTTGAATGCTGTGGTCATTAGGCAGAAAGAGGTATGGGTACTTGGGTGCTTCAATGCTCATATTCCTTTATCCTCACATGCTTGTATTCTCTCACTCACATGCTGGTATACATTCATGCTTAAATGCTCATGTATTCAATTACGTGTCACTCTTTCATTAGACTTCTTCATTAATTCTCATTAAGCATAAACCCTTTGTTTGTATCCTAATGTGCATGCACTTGGATGACGATATATCTATAATGTAGTTGGATGTTTGTGCAATCATGTGCTTTGGTGCTCGTGCCTAAATGCTTAGGTCATTGGAAAGTAAGATGTATGTGCTCTTAAATTCATAAATGCTCATGCGATTGTATATTCACATGCTTTGTTAATCACATGCTCACATGTGTAGTTGCTTTGATGATCATAAGTTCACATGTATGTGTACTTGGATGCTTAAATGCTTATGTGTTTATATGTTCACATACTTGGTTGATCACATTCTCACATGTTTACTTGCTTTGATAATTATATGTTCACATGTCTACTTGCATTGAAGATAGGTTCAAATGCTTTGATGATCACATGTTTTTATGTTCATGTACTTAGATAATCGTATGCTCCCATGTCTACATGCTTTAACTATCACGTGCCAACATGCTTGTGTGCCCTCATGCTCATATATGCTTTGATCATCACATGCTCATTTTTATGTTTGCTCTTATGCCCACATGTTCTTACATGCTTGGCTTGTCACATGTGGATAGGTTCAAATGCTTTGATAATTATATGTTCACATGTCTACTTGCATTGAAGAACTTGCATTGAAGATAGGTTCAAATGCTTTGATGATCACATGTTTTTATGTTCATGTACTTAGATAATCGTATGCTCCCATGTCTACATGCTTTAACTATCACGTGCCAACATGCTTGTGTGCCCTCATGCTCATATATGCTTTGATCATCACATGCTCATTTTTATGTTTGCTCTTATGCCCACATGTTCTTACATGCTTGGCTTGTCACATGTGTATAAGGAACATCGTAGTCTCCCATGCTCACTTGCTTGAGTGCTCACACGCTTGAATTTTCACACACTCACATGCTTTGATAATCACATGCTCCCAAGCTTACTTGCCTTATTGATCATATGCTACTATGTTGCATGTTTTGACGATAACATGCTCCCAAGCACACATACATTGATATTTACATGTTTGATATCCATACACTTGGTTGATAAAATGTCCCTATGCTTGAAGGCTTAAGTGATCATGCAGTTGCACGGTCGTACGCTCAAATACTCAGATGATTGTGCTTGAATGTAGAGGTAATTGGACAGTGAGAGGTATATGTACTAGGATGCTTTAATGCTCATATGGTTATGTACTCACATGCTTGTATTCTCCTACTCACATGCACGTATTGTAAAAAACCCAGCCCAAGTCAATTAAAAAAAGAAAAGAAAGGAAAGGGTGGTCAGATTTTTGACTCACGTGAGCCCCATCCACCTACCCCTTAATTCCCCACCATTCATTTTCTCTCAAAATATCTCCCCTTTGGCCAACTAGCTCTCCTCCCTTATCACGTTGCTCTCTTTTTCTTTTCATTTAGTCTTAAACACCCACAATCCTCTCTCACACTCCCTCACTCCCCACTGGTGCATCAGTCCACCGCCTCCACCATTATCTTCCGACAAAAAAGCTCCATAAAAACCTCTTAAGCTCCTACATCTCATCTTATTTAAGGTAAGAGCTTTTATACTTTTTGTGGGTTTTCATATTTTGTTAGAGGTTTTTGTAATCTAAGTTTTGGAAGTGATATTCTTGTGATAATGTTTATGGGTTTTGCTTTGGTGGACCTATTTGGGCGAATGTTTGTGGATTTTGTACAATGGTAGCTATTTGAGATTTACCCATAGGTAAAGATTTGGGGGTTTTAACTTTCTAATGTGAAACAATTGATGAATCTAATTTTTATTGTTTATTTGGAGCTAGTGGAGGATTTACATTTGGGGTTTGTAATGGTGGATATTGTTATATATGTTGTTGTTTTGTGAGTCTCTTGAAAATGACATGTATATTGAGGAAGAAATTCATAAAGTGTTAGGTTCTCTTATGGTAAATGTGAAGCTTGCAATGGCATGATGATAAGTTGGAGTCTATGCCTTGTAATGAAATTGTTGAGAAACTTTGGAAGTGGAAAATATTATTTGTGAGGCTAAATACTAGGCTTTCCTAATCAAAGTGCTTATTTGACAATTCCTAATTTGTAGCTAGATACAGTTTCAAGCTTTATACTTATTGTGATAGGTTTTCCTGATATTGTTTAGGTTTTAGCTAATCTCCTTTGGAGCTTGGAGAGTTAAGCTTTTTGAAGGTTGCAAGGTAAGTAGCTTTTAATGGGATTTTTGGAAAAAAATTACCATGTTGCATAAAACATTATTTTTGGGTTAAACACATTTTGGAAAGTTGTTATGGAAATTATATTTTTGTAGAAAGCTTTACGTTGTAACTTTAATGTATGAGATTATTTGTGAAAATGTCATCATATTTGGCAATGCATATGGGGAAATGCATGATTTGTTAGCATGGAAAATATTAGTATCTTTGATTAAATTCTTGAGAATGGATTTAATTGATTTATTGCATTATTTGAAAATTTAAAGATGCTTTGATAATTGGGAAAGTTGATGCAAAATATTATTGACAAGAAATGATTTTGGAAAAGTTGAGAACCTTGTGAATATATTAGGTATTTCAAAGGTTTTTGTGAAACTACTTGAAATTGAATAGTATTTTGATTTCATGTAAACTGTGAGCTTTTTATGTTTTTACCCTTGGGCTATGATATGTGATTACCCAGCCAGATGCCGTACTCTTTGTGACATTGGTATCTTGGCACCTCGTCTTTGTGGCGGATTGATGTCTTTGTGGCATAATTGATGTTTTCATAGCATAACTGATGTTTTCGTGGCATAACTTGATGTCTTTGTGGCATATCTAACATCTTTATGGCGGCTTGTCATGTGGCCTTGGGTTGGATTTTTAGATTTTAAAAATTGTATTTTAATAGCTCACAGTAAATAGTATGTAGTTTCATGTTGAAATATTTGGAGAAAGCTTGGTGCTATATTCTTTTAATCATTTTTGTCAATTTATTAAGAAAAATGAATTTGCATGATCCTAATGGAAATTCCCATATCATAACATGTTTTGTAACTTGCTCATCGTTATGAGACTTGCATTTCCCCACCCCCATTAATTTTGCTACACACTGGGCTTTGTCTCATCCTATTATTTTATAAACTTTTCAGAATAGACAACAATCTTTTGAGACAGCCTTTTGGTGGCTAATAGTAGTTAGACTAACTACTAATGGAGGCTGAACTTTTTGAAATGGAGATATTAGATGATATACATCTTAGAATAGGCTTGACTCACTTTTTTTGTATATTATAGTGGTTGTGACGTTATTCCCACTGATGGGAAAACTGATGATATGTAATGATTTATTCAGACCTCTATTTTTTTGTGGCCAATGGTGCTTGTAATTATTGCTTAGAGCTTTGACTTACTTTGAGAGTATATTCAATGGAATTATTATGATAATTCTTGATGTTAGTACTTGATATGATTTATGTGGATTGAATTGTCAAAAAGGAAAAATCTACAAGTACTTTGAGACGTCTTTCTCATGCTTTAGACCCTTTGGGGTTTGGGGCATGACATGTATATTCTCATGCTTAAATGCTAACATGTTCAATTAGGTGTCACTTATTCATAAGACTTATTCATTAATTCTCATTGAACATCAATCCTTTGTTTGTATCCTAGTGTGTACACACTTGGATGACGATATATCTATATGCTTAGAGGCTGATTTTCTCAAGCAGTTGGTGTTGGAAAAACATGATTTGTATCTCATACAAAACATAAGTAGCGAAAAATTAATGGATCTACTTCATTTGCAATTGATAACATACATTATGTAAGTTTTAGAATTTAATAACAAGAGAGCATACGTGGAACACTTTTAATCTTCAATTTAATTCCATTAACGCCCAAGAAGTGTGGTCTTTCAATCAGTTCAAGGGAGAATTAAAGAGTGGCTTACACTCACATACACACCATTTCATACAATAGTGTCTTATAAAATTCTGTATGTTTCTCCCTTTATATCTAACTGATTATCTAATTGGGCGTTTCTCCTTTTATGTCTAACTGATTATCTAATTGGGCTTAGCCTTTTGGGCCTTTCCAATTGGGATTAAGTACGTGGCTTGGAGTGGAACCAAAAGGGACCAATAAGACACTAGCTTTAATGGGTTTTGGGCTTTTCTGTCAACTCTTGACAAGCCATTTAATACCACTATATAAATATAGTTGCACTCTAGGCCTTATTTATAAATTATATCCCAAGACTTTATTGTACATGTAACCCCTTCATTAAATATTCGTAGTAATACAAAGTCATGAATGTTGACTGCCACTTTGAAGATTACAACATCTTTAATCCTTGAGTACCCGGTTTAATCCTTTAAGTTATTCATTATATATTTATGAAATCCAATTTCATAAATATATACTTTAGTAAACTCCTTACTAAAGTGGTTAGGCCTAACACTCTGAATAACCAAACCCATCAAACTTATCTCAAGAGAATATTTTATATCTTCGTTAAGAGACTATGAATTCCATCTTAAAAATATATGTTCCCTCAACACTAAATGTGGCTACCCAATATACTGAAGTTTTGATTGTGACTTGAGATCTCACTCTTGATATATCAAAGCAACCTACACTTTATGATTAAGTTCATTATTCTCTCAGGATTAAGAGTTGACGTAAATAGAAATCATGAGATTTATTATTCATTAGACAGTCGTTAGGAGAATAATAAATCTCATAGCGGTCTAGTTCAATATGTCTTAATTCTTAAAACATATCAACATACAAACTAGAAGTCTCCACTTCCATGATCAAGACAAATCATCTTAGTTGATATGCTCTAATCTTCGCACATGAAATGCCCAATTTCATCACCGACTACGAACTAAAATTCTGAGTTTACAAAGAACTTGTGATTTGTATCTTCTGTGACTAAATCATATAAATCACATACTATGCATCTCATGGACTATATGATAATGTCCAAATATTCATGTTACCATTATATTAGATAATAATAAAACAACTTTATTAATCACAACATAATATTATACATAATTTCATACATAGCATCATATAATAGGATTCAAGGGCACACATCCTAACAGTTGGATGCTCATGCAATCACATGCTTGGATGCTTGTGCAATCACATGCTTGGATGCTCGTGCAATCACTTGCTTTGACGCTCGTGCCTAAATGCTTAGGGGATTTGATAGTAAGATGTATATGTTCTTACATGCTTAAATGCTTATATGTTTGTATATTCATGTGCTTTGTTGATCACATGCGCTCATATGTACTTACTTTGATGATCATATGTTCGCGTATATGTGTACATGGATGTTGAAATGCTCATGTGTTTATATGTCTATATGTTCACATACTTGTTTGATCACAAGCTCACGTGTTTACTTGCTTTGATGATTACTTGTTCACATGTCTACTTGCTTTGATGATTACTTGTTCACATGTCTGCTTGCTTTAAGGATTGGTTCAAATGTTTACATGCCTTGATGTTTATATGCTCTCATATCTACATGCTTTAACTATCACATGCCCACATACTTGTGTGCCTCCATGCTCATATGTCTACTCGATATCCACACCCATGAGCATACACTTGGTTGATGATATGTGTCTATGCTTGGAGGCTTAAGTGATCAAGTAGTTGCACGTTCGTACACTCCAATGCTTTGACGATTGTACTTGAATGTAGAGGTAATTGGGTAGTAAGAGGTATGTGTACTTGGGTGCTTCAATACTCATTAGCTTTTGTACTCACGTGCTTGTATTCTCTTACTCATATGTTTGTATACTCTCACGCTTAGTGCTCACATATTCCATTAAGTGTCACTCTTTCATAAGACTTATTCCTTAACTCTCATTAGGCACCAACACTTTGTTTGTATCCTAGTATATACACACTTGGTTGACAATATATCAATGTCTCTATGCTTGGAGGTTGATGTGCTCATGCTCATCCAATCACAGGTTTGGGTGCTTGTGCAATCACATGCTCTAATGCTCGTTCCTAAATCCTTAAGTGATTGGATAGTGAGATGTATGTGTCCTTAAATGCTTAAATGCTTATGTGCTTGCATATTCTTATGCTTTGTTGATCACAAGCTCACACGTATACTTGCATTGATGATCATATGTTCACATGTATGTGTACTTGGATGCTTAAATGCTCATGTGATAATATGTTCGCATTCTTGGTTGATTACATACTTACTATTCACTTGCTTTAATGATTACATATTTACATGTCTACTTGCTTTGATAATCGTATCCTCCCATCTCTACATGCCTTGATAATCATATGCTTTCATGTCTACATGCTTTAACTATCACATGCCCACATGTCTATGTGCCCTTATGTACATATGTTTGGTCGCTTTGATGACCACATGCTCACATGCACGTATGCACTTATGCTCACACGTTCTTACTTGCTTGGCTTGTCACATGTGTACATGGAAGCTCATACTCTCCCATGCTCACTCTGGGATGCTCACTTTCTTGATTGCTTACATGCTTGGATGCTCACATGCTTGAATGCTTACTCACTCACATATTTTGATGATCACATGCTTTCATGCTCACATGCCTTGTTGATCAAATGCTACTATGCCATATGTTTTGACGATTACATGCTCCCATTCACACATACGTTGATATTCAAATGTTTGATATCCACATAAGTGTACTTATTTGGTTGATGATACATCTCTATGCTTGGAGGTTTAAGTGATCTCACAGTTGCACGTATGTATGCTCAAATGCTTTGACAATTGTGCATGATGTTGGGGTTTATGCCCTAAAATCCAATTTATTGGCATGTCATAAATAATTAAATTGTTTAATTATATGAGACAATTTATAAATGAACTAATAAGACATTATCATAGTCCTTGAGATGCATTGTATGTGATTTAGTCACAAAAGATATAAATCGCAAATTCCTTGTAAACTCAAAATGAAGTTCGTAGTCGATGATGAAATTGGGCGTTTCATCTGCGAAAACTATAACGCATCAACTAAGATGATTTGTCTAGATCATGGAAATGGAGACTTCTAGTTGATGTGTTGATGTTTCTTAAGAGTTAAGACATATTGAACTGGACCGCTGTGAGATTAATTATTCAATCAATAATTGTCACCTGAATAATTAATCTCACGACTTCTAATTTCATAGACTCTCAATCCTGAAAGAGTAGTGAACCTGATCATGAAATGTAGGTTACTTTAATATATTAAGAGTGAGATCTAATATTTACGGTCAAAACCTCAGTATGTTGGGCAACCACACGTAGTGTTGAGAGAACACGTATTCTTAAGATGGAATCCATAATCTCTTTTTATAGAGACACGAAATATCCCCTTGAGATAAGTTTAATGGGAAGGGTTATTCAGGGTGCCCACTTTAGTAAGGAGTTATTAAAGCTTATATTTATTGAAATTGGATTTCAATAAATGTGAATAACTAAAAGATTAAACCGGGTATTCAAGGATAAAATAGTTTTTTACAAAGTGACAATTCATTATGACTTTGTTCGGTATGGATATTTCATGTAGGGGTCAAATGATATCATTAGAGTCTTGAGATATAATTTATTAATAATGCCTAGAGTGCAATTATATTTATATAGTGGTATTAAATATAATTAATGGTAACTTTGGACTTGTCAAGAGTTGACAAGAAAAGCCCAAATCCCATTGGAGCTAGAATCTTATTTGTTCCCTTTGGTCCTATCTCAAGCCACAAATTAAAGCCCAATTGGGCAGGCCCAAAATGCTAGCCCTATTAGATAATCAGTTATGTATAAGGAAAGAAACATACCGTTTTTTCAGGATATAGATGATGAAAATGGTGTATATATGAGCCACTCTCTTATTCTCCCTTGTACACATACATGTAAACTGATTGAGAGACAACACTTCTTGGGCATCATATGGAATTGAGATGAAGATTAAAGATATTCTCAAGTCTTGGTTTTAAATTTCACTGCATCAAGGTATACTTTCTATTCTTTGTTCTAGAATTCAAGGTTACATGTTATCTCTCATGAATGAAATACATCCATGTTTGTTGCTTTTATTGTGTGTTTCGTATGAGATGTAAAACTAGTTTTTCCAACACATGAATGCTAAGGTAATTAGGCGTTAAGAGGTATGTGTACTTGGATGCTTCATTGCTCATATGCTTTTGTGCTCATGTGCTTGTATTCTTCCACTTACATGCTTGTATACTCTCACTACAAAAAAAGAGTCAATTAGCGAGGATAGAATACCCTCGCAAAAATTCAAATATCATCACAAAAGGTTATTAGCGAGGGCATATGGCCCTCGAAGGCCGTCATATTTGCTCTTGTTGCTAATAGAGATTTTGCGACCATACCTTTGCAAATAGATAATTTACGAGGGCAATCCATCATCGTTACTGAACAAATCTGCCCTCACAAATATATTACCAAACGACGAGAAAAATTGATGACTTATTATTAGCAAGGGGAAGCAGTCGTTGTTAACAACTATTTGTGAGGACCTTTATACCCGTACAATTAATTATTTGCACTACAAAAAAAACTTTACTATTGCGGCGGGCCAAAAATGCCACTATAGATCTTCAATTATATTAAAATGTTAATATTTCAACGGCGGTTTTTGCCCACCGCTATAGGTGATTTTTTTTTTCCCTCTTGGGTTCTAAACCCACGTATCTATTACAAATAACCTAAAATAATTTTAGCTCCACTAAGACAAAACCACAAATGTAACTAGATAACACCACAAATATCTCCAAACTAACATTATATTAACATAGAAATATATTATCAAATACATAACGTTGTCTATAACCATCATCAAAGTTCCAAAGTATTTAAACAAATCCTTCAACACTTCCACAAAATGCAGTTGTTTAAATGTGGTTCTTTGTACACAAAAAACCATCAAAAAATTATAGCATCTTCAGTATTGTAGCACTATCATTAGTAATTGTCATGTCTCCAATATCATCAACAAGCATCTGAAACCATCAACAAGAAATAAAATCAAAATTGTACCCTTTGGCAAAACCACATAGTCCAAATAAACCACTTATAAACAAATGAAATTGTAATTAAAAAGAAAGAACGAAAAAAAAAAATCATTGTAGTGCTTTGAAATCATAGATTGAAAAGTATAATTGTTACCATTCAAGCATTTTCTCAATGGTGATAGCTTGACCAAGTTGAGAGAATATCAAACATGGAAGTAAAAGTGGAAAGACCAACTGCATAACACAAATAGTGGAAAAAATGAGTTATTGTGCTCAAATTTGTTGATAGGTCAATCTAAGTTGCAGAGTAAGTTAATAATAAGTGAGTATCAACATGACATATTCAACAACAACAACAGCAGCAACAAGAAGCTTTAGTCTCAAAATTTTGGGGTTGACGAGTATTACCCTATATAAAAGTTTCCTTCCACTAGCAGGAAAAATGTTGACATACTTGGAAGCCATAAGGAATCCTAAAAAGCACATTGTGAAGACCTTTGCTAGTCTAGCCTAGTCACGAAAAATAGAGTATTGTAAATGAACAAGTTGAACACACAGAACTCATAATTTTATAATAACACAACCAAAGACTCAAACTAAGAAAATACAAAGGAAGAGATAGATTGCATTAGAACATAATGAAAAGGTAAAGAATCCCTATTCTCCACAAAACCCTAACATTTTGGTATTGGATAGAGGAAAACAGAGCATTTTTTCAAATCCCCAAAATGGGCAGATAGAAAAGAAGACAACGAAAGGTCAAGGTTTTTCTTTTTCAAATTTTTTAAAAATACATTAAAGTATTGCAAGCATATGTAACCAATTGGAGAAAAAAATGAGCATCTTCAATTCTCTTAAGGCATATGTGTACGGTGGAATTCTTAAAACAAGGGAAAAAAGAAGAAGGAAGAAAGACACATCATGAAAAATAGAAGAAAAAGAAGAAACAATGGCACAGATGAGAAAAGGAGGACAATACCATTCAGTTGGCCTTCAATTGGAGAAGGCTCCAAACCTGCAGAAATCAAAAACCCACTTGGTCAAAATGTTGTTTGGAGGAAAGGGGCAAGACCCATAAGAGATTGTGGGGGAAAAAAAAAAAAAAATCCAAATCTTTAATCATTCCCATCCTTACTAACAATATAAATACTCAAAAATAATATTCACTATTATTTTGGTGGATTGATAATAATAGATGGCTTGAGAGAGGGATGAAGGAGAAATAAGAGAAAGCTACTTGTTTATGGGGGTAATTTGACACCTACTTTTGGCAACTACTTGTTTGTCAACAACCTTCTCTCTTCTTCTTCTTTTTTTTTTTTTTTTTTTTTTTTTTTTCCCGGTAAACCAAACCACATAATATAGAGAGCTTGCCTACTTCACTTGGACTTTACAATGTGTTATCAGATGTCTATGCATGATCACATTCTAAATCTTTCATCTAAGATATATATTTTTAAAAAAATGTAAGGAAGCCTTAATCTTTCATCTACTCTCTCTCTCTCTCTCTCTATATATATATATATATATATATTATAAAATAAATATAAAAAAAAGGTAAGGAAGCCCCAGACTTCCTTACAATATAGTATAAGCCAAGATGCAACCTTCATAATCATGCTTTTGTACACTGGACAAAGCACATCAGTCTTGGCAAAGTAAAAATAATCAATCTCAATCTACAATACTATAAACCCAAATATACTTCTAATATACTTCGGTGCCGCCATGTGGAACACAACCTCACCTCCTTCCAATGCTGTATATTATCATTATTAAAACAAAATTCAAAACTTATGCAGAAAAATTTTCAGCTAGGCATTTTATCAAACAGTTGGAGGTGGTGAACAAACCTTTGAGAACTTGGGCCTTGTTTCGAAGATCCATGGAAACATAAACAGCTTGAGCAGAGTGCAAGGCGGTTGAGAGTTCCATTTTCCTCATGAGGGTCAAGGTTAATGTTGGGACCCATATTGGCAATTCGAATGAGGAACATGTTATATGAGATGAGCTTTTCAGCCAAATGATGAGCAGGAAAACCACGACTTCCTGTCACCACGCACCATCTCTCAGTGCCATCATCCCTAGATGCCATTTCTCTCTACAAAACCATAAAAACCCAATTGAGTAAAGCATTGATTATGTGTATTTGTAATGTGTTTGACACAGATCTTGATAAGGAAGAAGAATTATGAAGTAACCTTTCAATGAGGGTGTGGTCGATGGCTGGGCTCGTCTAAAAATATGCATCACAAAGATTAAATTACTTCACCAAATCCAAACCCAAATTTTATAAAAATCATAAAAAAAATTAAAATTAAATAAAGTATCTACATATTACACCACAAAATCCAAACCCAAATTTCACAAAAATCAAAACTGAAAATTAAATAAATAAATTTCACAATAATCAAAACAAAAAATCAAATAAATAACTTACCAAGCAAAATCAGAATGGGTATGGGTATGGGTATGGTAAGGAAAAATGAATGGGTATGGGGGTGGTAAGGGGAGAGAGGGAAAAAGGGAGAAAGGATCTTGTGGAGAGGGAGAGAGAGATCAAGGAGGAGAGGAGTCGATGGCTAGGCTTGGCCTCATCGACATCATCGCTGGGCTTGCCTGGGCTTTGCTCGTTGGCGCTGGCGGGGTTGTGTGTGTGTGTGTGTGTGAATGTGAGAGGCCATGTGAGAGATAGAGAAAATGAGAGAGTTTTGTGAGTAAAACATTTGTGTGAGAAATGAAACTTTTGTGTGGAAAATGAAAATGTATGTGGGAAAATTTTTTTGGAGGATTTTGTGCGGGAAAGGAAAAACAAATTTGGGGGGAAATTTTCTTTCTAACACCTCTGTTCTTTTATCTTTTCATTTTCGCCGCTCAACTACCCAACTCATCATATCTACATCTTGAGCAGTGAACTAGTGACATCATCACTACACTCGTGTGATGAACTAAAGTTTAATGGAGTGTCTATTCAACTTCTTTGAAAGTTTTTACTATCTGTCAAATTCATAACGTGTTGTTCACCACAAATACTATTATTATTATATATTAAATAAATCAAATTAAAAAAAACTATCTATTGAGTATTTATTAAATAGATAAACTATCAATTATTATTAAAATGAGCTAACGTTTTAAGTTTTTAACTAAGTTTAGCATATTAATTAAGATTAGACTTATAATTGTAAATATTTTTAATAAATTATATGGATTTTGACTAAAGAACTTATAAATAAGTAAATAAATAGTTATATATTTATTTTTATATATAAATATATAAAATTAGCGGTAATTCCAAAACGGTACACCGGTATTAACCGGTAGCAAAATATTTCATTTATTTGACCAAATCGAAAAAGTCTCTGTTACAGTATTGATTCCCTTGTTTTTGGTCTCTAAAATGAAAATGCGTTCCATTTTGGTTCTTACTGTCATCTCACTGACGAAAATTGCTTATATTATAAACGGAGTGCATTGCTTACATGAAAAATGGAATGCATTGCTTGCATACTAAATGCAGACATGACCATTAAAAAAATGGTCCTGAGACCATTGGATTTTGTGAAATTCATATTCAAATCTTGATTAATAGGATTGAAAAGTATGGTGACATACTGATGTTGGTGAAATTTAAGACCAATTGGATAGTTAGATTGAGTAAACATAACCATACAAGTACACAGCACATGCCCATCATGCGTCATACTTAGATTTGAAATCTAACCATTAGATTTGAAGAGTATAATGAAAGGTTAATTCTTGTAAATTATGGTTACAATCAAACGATTGGATTTAGAGAAATGCGTGGTCAAAGTTGGTTAAACCCAATCAAACTTAATAAATGGTCCCAATACCACTAGACTTGGTCAAACTCATATTCAAATCTTGATCATTAGGATTGAAGAGTAAGGTGACATATTGATGTTAGTAAAATTTGAGACCAATTGGATGGTCAGATTGAGAGAATATATATAGCCATATAGGTACACAACACATGTCCATCACGTACCATACTTAGATTTGAAATCTAACCACCTAGTAACTTATTATTGAATTCATATTTTGGAAATTCAATCGTTGGATTACATCTTCTATATATTCTTAACATGCATGTCAATTTTCACGTCAATCGGATGTAATTTACCATTTGGTTTATAAACTCATCTTTTATGCATTATTTTAAACTACAAAAACTTGAATTTAGACAATTGATTGATGACATACCTATTAATCTTTGATTACCTTCAAATTTTGTAACAATGAAATATGTAGAAAGATAATATAATTTAAAGGTAGATTTGTCAAAATTCACATCGAATTAAGAAATATAGGGTTGGGTTCAAGTTATACCTGACATAACTCTAAAAACTGTTACACCACCTAATAACTTATTATTGAATTCATATTTTGAAAATCTAACCCTCGGATTACATGTTCTATATGGTCTTAACGTGCATGCCAATAAGATGTAATTTAGCATTTGATCTATAAACTCATATTTTATGCATTATTTTAAACTACTAAAACTTGAATCTAGATAATTGATTGATGACATGGCTATTAATTTTTGATCACTTGGAAATTTTGTAAGTATGAAAAATATATGAAGATAATGTAATCTAATAGTAGATTTGTCAAAATTCACATCGAATTAAGAAATATAGGGTTGGGTTCGAGTTACACCTAACGTAACTCTAAAAAATGTTAACACCACCCAATAACTTATTATTGAATTCATATTTTAAAAATCCAACCATTGGATTACATGTGGTCTTAACTTGCATGCCAATTTGCATGTCAATCGGATGTAATTTACTATTTGATCTATAAATTCAACTTTTATGCATTATTTAAAAGTACAAAAACTTAAATTTAAACAATTGATTGATGACATGGCTATTAATCTTTGATTACCTTGAAATTTTGTAAGCATGAAAAATATATGAAGATAATTTAATCTAACGGTAGATTTGTCAAAATTCACATCGAATTAAGAAATATAGGGTTGGGTTCAAGTTATACCTGACATAACTCTAAAAATTGTTACACCACCTAATAACTTATTATTGAATTCATATTTTGAAAATCTAACCCTCGGATTACATGTTCTATATGGTCTTAACGTGCATGCCAATAAGATGTAATTTAGCATTTGATCTATAAACTCATATTTTATGCATTATTTTAAACTACTAAAACTTGAATCTAGATAATTGATTGATGACATGGCTATTAATTTTTGATCACTTGGAAATTTTGTAAGTATGAAAAATATATGAAGATAATGTAATCTAACGGTAGATTTGTCAAAATTCACATCGAATTAAGAAATATAGGGTTGGGTTCGAGTTACACCTAACGTAACTCTAAAAAATGTTAACACCACCCAATAACTTATTATTGAATTCATATTTTAAAAATCCAACCATTGGATTACATGTGGTCTTAACTTGCATGCCAATTTGCATGTCAATCGGATGTAATTTACCATTTGATCTATAAATTCAACTTTTATGCATTATTTAAAAGTACAAAAACTTAAATTTAAACAATTGATTGATGATATGGCTATTAATCTTTGATTACCTTGAAATTTTGTAAGCATGAAAAATATATGAAGATAATTTAATCTAACGGTAGATTTGTCAAAATTCACATCGAATTAAGAAATATATGGTTGGGTTCGAGTTACACCTGACGTAACTCTAAAAAATGTTAACACCACCCAATAACTTATTATTGAATTCATATTTTAAAAATCCAACCGTTGGATTACATGTTTTATATGGTCTTAACTTGCATGCCAATTTGCATATCAATCGGATGTAATTTACCATTTGATCTATAAATTCAACTTTTATGCATTATTTAAAAGTACAAAAACTTGAATTTAAACAATTGATTGATGACATGGCTATTAATCTTTGATTACCTTGAAATTTTGTAAGCATGAAAAATATATGAAGATAATGTAATCTCCCAATAGATTTGTCAAAATTCACATCGAATTAAGATATATAGAGTTGGGTTCAAGTTACATCTGACGTAAGTCTAAAAAATATTACACCACCCAATAACTTATTACTGAATTCATATTTTGAAAATCCAACTGTTGGATTACATGTTCTATATGGTCTTAACATGAATACTAATTTTCATGCCAATCGAATGTAATTTACAGTTTGATCTATAAACTCGCCTTTTATGCATTATTTAAAACTACTAAAACTTGAATTTAAACAATTGATTAATGACATGGCTATTAATCTTTGATTACATTGAAATTTTGTAAGCATGAAAAAGATATGAAAATAATGTAATCTCACGGTAGATTTGTCAAAATTCATATTGAATTAAGAAATATAGGGTTGGGTTCAAGTTACACTTGACGTAATTCTAAAAAATGTTACACCATTCAATAACTAATTATTGAATTCATATTTTGAATTATCAATTGTTGGATTACATGTTCTATATGTTCTTAACACGCATGCCAATTTTCATGCCAATTGGATGTAATTTACCGTTTGATCTACAAACTCATCTTTTATGCATTATTTTAAACTACAAAAGCTTGAATTTAAACAATTGATTGATGATCTGACGATTAATATTCAATTACCTTGAAATTTTATAAGCATGAAAATTATATGAAGATAATGTAATCTAACGATAGATTTGTCAAAATTCACATCGAATTAAGAAATATAGAGTTGGGTTCAAGTTACACATGATGTAACTCTAAAAAATGTTACATCACCTAATAACTTATTATTGAATTCATATTTTGAAAATCCAACCATTGGATTACATGTTCTATATATTCTTAACATGCATGCCAATTTTCATGCCAATTGGATGTAATTTACTATATGATCTATAAATTCATCTTTTATGTATTATTTTAATGGTAATGAATTTTTATTCACTTTTGAGAGAGAGAGAGTACAAAAGCCTAAAATTCTTGAATTTTAGGCTACCATTTTGAAGTTGAAAGTGCTATCATTTTTTTATGAGTACAATTGTTTAGAAAATAAGAACAGATATTTCTTATATAGGATGTATATAAAAGTTTTTTTTTTTTTTTTTTAAAAGACTGTAAACAAAAAGTTCATCTAAAGAATACAAAGTGCTATATGTCTATACGTTTTTTTTTTCTTTGAATTTTAGAATAACTTTTATCTCCAAAAACACTTAATATTTTAATGATTTTTTGTGAAGGTCAATCGTGGCTCTTGCAAATAATTTAGTGTTAGTAAGGGCATATTTTTAACCCACACCAAAAATAGACTTTTTGCAAGGGAGTTTTATTGTCCCTCGGAAATAATTTGGTGGGAACATTTCACTCCAAAATTTTTGACATTTTAATGATTTTTTGTGAAGGTCAATCCTAACCCATGCAAATAATTTAGTATTAGTGACAGCTTTTTTTTACTGTCACAAATAATACATTTTTTGCGAAAGATCTTTAATTGTCTCTCGCAAATATTATAGAGAAAAAATTTCCCTCCAAAATATTAGTATTTGTGACGGCTATAACACATAATTGTGATAGCTTTTTTTGTTGGTCACAAATATTTCACATTTTACCAAGTATTTGCGAGAGCTTTATTTTGCCATTGCAAATAAGATTTTTTGAGAGGGCTTTATGAGTTCGTCAAAAATTCTTGGTCGCTAATAGCCATTTTTTTTGGTAGTGTCTCACTCTTAAATGCTCACATATTCAGTTAAGTGTCACTCTTTCATAAGACTTATTCATTAATTCTCATTAAGCATCAACCCTTTGTTTTATCCTATTGTGCACATACTTGGACGATGATATATCTATAAACTTAGATGCTGATTTGCTCATGCAGATGATGCTCGTGAAATCACATGCTTTGATGCTCATGCCTAAATACTTAGATGATAGGATAGTAAGATGCATGTGTTCTTAAATGCTTAAATGCTCATGTACTTGTATATTCTTATGCTTTGTTGATCACATGCTCACATGTTTTGGTGCTTTGATGATCGTATGTTTACATGTATGTGTATTTAGATGCTTAAATGCTCATGTGTTTATATATTCACATACTTGATTGATCATATGCTTACATGTTTACTTGCTTTGATGATTACATGTTCTCAAGTCTACTTGCTTAGCTTTGATGATTACATGTTCACAAGTCTACTTGCTTTGATTACATGTTCAAATGCTTTGATGATCACATGCTTCTATGTCCATGTACTTAGATAATCGTATGCTCCCATGTCTACATGCTTTAACTATCAAATGCCCACATGCATGTGCACCCTCTTGCTCATATTTTTGGACGCTTTGATGATCATAAGTCACATGTATGTGTACTTGGATGCTTAAATGTTCATGTGTTTATATGTTCACATATTTGGTTGATCACATTCTTACATGTTTACTTGTTTTGATGATTACATGTTCACATGTCTACATGCTTTGAAGATAGGTTCAAATGCTTTGATGATCACATGCTTCTATGTTCATGTACTTAGATAATCGTATGCTCCCATGTCTACATGCTTTAACTATTACATGCCCACATACCTGTGTGCCCTCATACTCATATACGCTTTGATTATGACTTCCTCACAAGTATGTTTACTCTTATGCTCACATGTTCTTACATGCTTGGCTTGTCACATGTGTATTAGGAAGATTGTATTCTCCCATGCTCACTCTTGGATGCTCACTTGCTTAATTGTTCACATGGTTGGATGCTCACTGCTTGAATGATCACACGCTCACATGCTTTCATGATCACATGCTTCCAAGCTCACTTGCCTTATTGATCATATGGTACTATGTTGCATGTTTTGACGATAACATGCTCCCAAGCACAAATTGATATTCACATGTTTGATATCCACACACTTGGTTAATGCAATGTCTCTATGCTTGGAGGCTTAAGTGATCATCCAATTGCATGGTCGTACGCTCAAATACTTTGATGATTATGCTTGAATGCAAAGGTAATTGAATGGTAAGAGGTATGTGTACTTGGATGCTTCAATGCTCATATGGTTATGTGCCCACGTGCTTGTATTCTCTGAAGGAAAAATTCTGGTTTTGCATCTCATGCAAAACCCACAGCGGAAGTAACGAACTAGGATCTATTTCATTCATGATTGATAACGTGCACAATGTAAATTTCAGAATTTAAGAACAAGATAGCGTACCTTGGTGTAGAGAAATTCAAAACAAAGATTAGAAGCACTTGGGAACACTTTTAATCTTCACTCCAATTCCACTTTACACCCAAGATGTGTGGTCTCTCAATCAGTTTTTCAAAGGGAGAATGAAAGTGTGTCTCACACTCTTTCACACACACCGTTTCTTATTTTTCTTTCTAGCAAATAAAAATTCTGTATGTTTCTCCCTTTATAACTAGCGATTATCTGAAATTGCTGGCCTATTAGGCCTTTCCAATTGGGCTTTAGTGTGTGGCTTGGAGTGGGACCAAAAGGGACCAATAAGACACTAGCTCCAATGGGCCTTAGGCTTTTCCGTCAACTCTTGACAAGCCCAAAGTTACCATTAATTATATTTAATACCACTATATAAATATAATTGCACTCTAGGCCTTATTAATAAATTATATCCCAAGACTTTATTATGCATGCAACCCCTTCATTAAAATATTCGTAGTAATCCAAAGTCATGAATATAGTGCCACTTTGAAGATTACTATATCTTAATCCTTGAGTACCCGGTTTAATCCTTTATGTTATTCGTCATATATTTATGAAATCCAATTTCATAAATATATACTTTAGTAACTCCTTACTAAAAGTGGTTAGCCAACACTACGGAATAACTAAACCCATTAAACTTATCTCAAGGGAATATTTTGTATCTCCATTAAGAGACTATGAATTCCATCTTGAGAATATATGTTCCATCAACACTAAATGCGGATGCCCAACATGCGAGGTTTTGACCGTAACTAATAGATCTCACTCACTGATTTATCAAAGCAACAACATCTCATGATCAGTCCATTATTCTCTCGGGATTTAGAGTTGATGTAAATAGAAGTCGTGAGATTTATTATTCATTTGACGGTCATTAGGAGAATAATAAATCTCACACGGTCCGATTCAATATGTCTTAACTCTTAAAACATATCAACATACCAACTAGAAGTCTCCACTTCCATGATCAAGACAAATCATCTTAGTTGATATGTTATAGTCTTCGCAGATGAAACGCCCAATTTCATCACCGACTACGAACTAAACTTCTGAGTTTACAAAGAACTTGTGATTTATATCTTCTGTGACTTTTCACATAAATCACATACAATGCATCTCATGGACTATGATAATGTCTTAGTTCATTTATAAATAGTCTCATATAATTAAACAATTTAATTATTAAATACATGCCAATAAATTGGGTTTTAGGGCATAAACCCCAACAATCTCCCACTTGCCCTCAAAGACAATTTATCATATATCTGACACTTATTTCCCTTTAGAGTAATTCATAATCACTCTAAGGCAAGGCTTGGAAACAAGTTACAGCCAAATTTATTGCATAAATTATCTTTTCTACTACTACTATTTCTCATGTACTCATATCTCTCTAATGAGAAGATATCATTTACACTTAATGTGTATCTTCACCACCTAAAGTGAACACATATCTTGAAGTTCAACTTCATAATGTGTATCTTCACTACCAAGGATGAACACATATCTTGAAGTCTAACTTCATGAATCACAATCAAACTACAAATCAGTATTTGCACATCCAGTAATGATCAAAATTTCACTTCTGTGGACAAGCATATAACACCTTATTCCCATAAGATATTTGAGTATATGCTTTACTCCCACTAAATTAAATGATCTTTGATTCAATTTGATATTTGCTTACTATGCCCACCGTAAAATAGATATTTAGCCTAGCATGTAGCATAGTATAAAGACTTCCTATCTATTTGATATAAGGGACCGTCTTAATATGCTCTTTCTTTTATATGTCTTAGGACCACAATCCTATATAAAGGAACTTCAAACTTAAAAGGAAAGAATCCTTTCTTGAAGTATTATATGCTATACTTGGCTAGAATGTAATCTATTTAAGCAGTTTGAGATAGACTCAACATCCTAATTTCTGAATTATAACAAAGTTTAATTCTTAGGATGTGACCAGTCTTTCCTAAGTACTTTATATCAAACAGGACTAGATAACCAAAAACACATTGATGACAATAAATCAACATCATTCTAAATGATTAGAATGTCATCAACATACATTAAGAAATTTATTATTCTATATATCTATACACACATAAGGCCTTTTAATATTTGATCAAAATCAAACAATTTGATTTCTTGATCAAAGATAATATTTTATGATTTAGATGCTTGCTTTAATCCTTAAATGGAATTTAAGGAACTTGCAATCTAAATACTACCGTTTCTTTGCTATGTACAAGTCTAGTTACATCATATAGATGTTTTCCTCAAGATTGCTACTAAAAGAAGCTTTCTTGATATCCATTGTCATATTTCATCCAAATGAAATATAATGGATAAGAGAATCTAGATAAAGTCAAACTTGATTATGTTAGGATTAGTGCCCTTAAATCCTATTGTATGATGTTATGTATGACATTATGTATGACATGATGTATGACTTAATATTGTGATTGATAAAATTATTTTATTATTATCTAAAATAATGGTAACATGAAATATGGGACATTATCATATAGTCCATGAGATGCATTGTATGTGATTTATGTGAAAAGTCACAGAAGATATAAATCACAAGTTCTTTGTAAACTCAGAATTTGCAGTTCGTAGTCGGTGATGAAATTGGGCATTTCATCTGCGAAGACTATAACGTGTCAACTAAGATGATTTGTCTTGATCATGGAAGTGGAAACTTCTAGTTGATATGTTGATATGTTTTAAGAGTTAAAACATATTATTTGGACATTGTGAGATTTATTATTCTTCTAACGGCTATCAAATGAATAATAAATCTCACGACTTCTATTTGCATGAACTCTTAATCTGAGAGAATAATGGACACGATCATGAAGTGTAGGTTGCTTTGATATATCAGGAGTGAGACCTGAAGTGACGGTCAAAACCTCAGTATGTTGGGCAGCCACATTTAGTGTTGATGGAACATATATTCTCAAGATGGAATTCATAGTCTCTTGATGGAGATATAAAATATTCCCTTGAGATAAGTTTAATGGGTTCAGTTATTCAGAGAGTTAGGCCTAACCACTTTAGTAAGAAATTACTAAAGTATATATTTATGAAATTGAATTTCATAAATATATAATGAATAACTTTAAAGAATTAAACCGGGTACTCAAGGATAAGATGTAGTAATTTACAAAGTGGCAGTTTATATTTATGACTTTGTGTTACTACGAATATTTTATGAAGGGGTTACGTGTATAATAAAGTCTTGGGATATAATTTATTAATAAGGCCTAGAGTGCAATTATATTTATATAGTGGTATTAAATATAATTAATGGTAACTTTGGACTTGTCAAGAGTTGACGGAAAAGCCCAAGGCCCATTGGAGCTAGTGTCTTATTGGTCCCTTTTGGTCCCACTCCAAGCCACACACTAAAGCCCAATTGGAAAGGCCCAATAGGCCAACCCAATTAGAAAATCAGTTAGTTATAAAGGGAGAAACATACAGAATTTTTTGAAAGAAGAGATTAGAAAAGAAAAAGAAACGGTGTGTGAGAGAGTGTGAGACACACTTTCATTCTCCCTTTGAAAAACTGATTGAGAGACCACACATCTTGGGCGTAAAGTGGAATTGGAGTGAAGATTAAAAGTGTTCCCAAGTGCTTCTAATCTTTATTTTGAATTTCTCCACACCAAGGTACGCTATCTTGTTCTTAAATTCTGAAATTTACATGGTGCACGTTATCAATCATGAATGAAATAGATCCTAGTTCGTTGCTTCCGCTGTGGGTTTTGTATGAGATACAAAACCAGAATTTTTCCTTCAGATTATTGGTGAAAAAATCTTTTCATAGTCGAACAATTTCGTTCTGAATAAATATTTTCACCATTAGTCTTGACTTTGAAGGTTTGCACCTTCAAATCTATCAATCTCAATTTTTCTTGTAGACCTATTTGAGAACAATAGACTTAATGCCATTAGGCTCCTCTACAAGTTCTAGACTTTAAATAGAATCTAATTCTATTTACATAACCTTGATCCAATAATCCATATTTATATCATCTATTGCCTCAACGTAGGACCGAGGATCAAATTCATATCCTTGTGGAATGACTTCAAAAGTTTATTCCAAAAGTATGAATTTATTTGATAATTGATAATCCTCCCACTACGATTTTGTATTGGTGTATTAGCTATATATCTAGAACAATTCCTTGTGATGTATCTAATACAACCATCTCATTTCTAAATGTATTTCATAGTTGTCTTACAACAAATTCTGACATTTTTCTTCTAGAACGATTCTATGTATAGCTTTAAGATTATTCACATAGTCATCATCAAGAACTTTGTATTTGTACTTTACAAACATCTTATCTTCTTTATGACTACCAAAACAATCTTTTGAAATTCCTTTTGGATACCCAACATAAACACACATTTTTCTACCTTTTGATTTCATTTTGTTAGAGTTCCTTTCTAGCACAAGTGCTGGACATCCCCAAAAGTGGAAGTATCATATACTAGGTTTTTACCTAATCCACAATTTGACAAATGTCTTAGGAACAAACTTTTGAAATCAATTTTAGAAAATGTATAGTAATACATAGAGTATATCTCCAAAAGAAATAAGGAAATTGAAATACTTATCATGTACTTTACTATTTCTAAAAGAGTCTTATTCCTCCTTTATGTATGCACTGACTTAAAGAAGTCATTGATATTATATTCCTTTACAATAAAGGAACCCTAGATCATATTATCCTCTAAATAGAATTCATAGATTGAAAAATATTTTCATAAAATGATATAGAATTGGAACTACTTAAGCTTTTCTTGGCACTCAATATGACTTATATTAAATATCGTCTAGTAGCACGATATTTCATACCAAACATCTCATTTAGTCTTAATACAAAGTCTAAGTCTAGTACTAACTCTTGCATCTCATGCTTTAGCACATTTGAGATAAAAGCCAATGTAACATATTAGCATTTCAATGGAGATTATGATCATATCATAAGCCATCTTCCATCAATGCATCATGCATAGGAAATTATGATAATGCTGAATTGAAACATATATATGTACTTCAGCTCCTTAAGCACCATGTCCAAAATTATATCTTAGTTAATGTGATTCAATAAAAAAATTAAAAAAAAATAGTTAGAGAACAAAAATTTATGGCAACTTCAATTCGAGACTATGAACATAATTACAGGGACATTATATTTTGCATCCATAACCATATAGTATAAAACCCGAAAAACATACTATACTAGGTGCAACGACAACCTAATCTCGCAATTAATATTCCTCAGCATAGAGTGAATACCAACCACTACGATCAGGCGAGAATTACTCTCATTATTAATGCTATCATGGTAACTCTTACCAAACAAAATAATTTGCCGCTATTTCTTTGGCCTCTAAGTGATAATAGCAAGAACTCAGCATAGAGGATACTATCAAACTTAGTCTAGTGTACACCATTGCCTAGAATCATGTGTAGCCACATTTCATCCCCTTAAACAGGCTTATTATGTAGTGCCATGATACAAAACACCCTCCGCATGGAATGCAAAGCTCGAGGCTAAGACAAGGTGTTTGATCAAACTACTATAAACCAAGAAATTCAATCCTGTAGTACCATGAAATAAATACTCTCCGCATGGAATGCTAAGCTCGAAGCAAAGACAAAGTATATATTTCACACTACTATGAACCAACAATGGAGGCCGTGAGATCCAACCCTTGTATCTCTCTCCCACTAGAAATTTTAAAACAAGTGGATTGTCCTAAAAACATTGTGATCTAATCACAAATTTAACCCTACACATCAAATGTGTTTAATTATTAAATTCGATGTGATGTTACTAAGTCACGTCACTTTAGTGTAACGAACATTCGCTTAATCACAAAGAAGTTTAACCTTGTAATCCGTGAAGTAAATACCCTCCGCATGGAATGCAAGACTCGAAGTCAAGACAATGTATTTATTCACATTACAATAAACTTAACAAAATGGTTATTTAAGCACTCCCACTCGTTATTTGGGTTTTTCTTAAATAATTGTGATCCCATCACAACTAATAACCTTACACTTGTTCAAGACTCTAATCTCATTAGAATCACTAACTAAAATGGAAGTCCTAAACTATTTAGGATTCCTTAAACATTAATGAATCAAAAATTAGTTATATAGAACTCTCTCCTTAATTTACTAGATAAAATATTCTAATCTCATTAGAAACTATATAACTTTTTAATTAGAATTTTAATCTCATTAAAACCCTCTAATTAAAATAAATTAAGGACTTTTAATCATAAAACAATTTTGGACTAAGAGTTCTATTTAACTAACATCTTTGATCTCAGTAGGTCTTTTAGTTAGATAATGATTAATAAATATCCTTAACTTCTAAGGACTATAAAATTAATCATATAGCCTTGCTTTTATTAAAGTTTTAAGACTTAGTCAAAAACAAGTGAAAATTCAAAATTCAGTGCTTTTGATCGGTCGAAAGGAATTCTCGATCGATCGAGACTCGCAAAACTGATTTTTTTTAGAATTTTCAGGTAACCGTTTTTGACATCTTCATTGTTCTGCCATCAAAAACACTTTTTGATTTTATCAACGAAGATTTACAGATCAAGAACCATAATAATGCTAGACACGTGAAAAAATATAATCCTAATCTCATTAGGAATAAATTTCATTAAACTAACATTAACATATATAAATATATATAACGTAATAAAAACCCTTATTACATATAAAAATTCATATTATATTATATATAATATAATATACCAATTAATATATGTAATATATATTTAATTACATTATATTATATATATATATATATATATATATAACATAATAAAAACTCATATATTATAAACAATATTATATTATAATATATATATATATATATAATACAACATATGATTATTATATTATATTATATTATATATATATAATACAATATATGATGGTCAAAAGGGAAGAATCCTTACGGATTCATTTTTCCAAGCAAAAAGTGGCCATCTCATTCAATGGTCAAACCATGCGTGAAAGCCAAAAGGTGCAAGCCAAAATATCAAGCAGTGCACACGAAATAATGCCTTTCAATCTAAAACAGTGCCTTTGACATTTGACAGTTACATGAATTCATATTAGCAACTATCTCAAGACACGGCTTGCAATTAACAAGATTTGGCACTATTCAAATTCACTTGCAATATATATATACGGATTCTATGAAAATTAAAAACGATGACACAACACCATAACTTGATGCAGAAAATTGTAACACAAAGATAACGGTTTTCTTAAATTTTAAAATCCAATCACACGCTATACAATCATGATATGAAAACTTGGCTCTGATACCAATTGAAGGAAAAATTCTGGTTTTGCATCTCATGCAAAACCCACAGCGGAAGTAACGAACTAGGATCTATTTCATTCATGATTGATAACGTGCACAATGTAAATTTCAGAATTTAAGAACAAGATAGCGTACCTTGGTGTAGAGAAATTCAAAACAAAGATTAGAAGCACTTGGGAACACTTTTAATCTTCACTCCAATTCCACTTTACACCCAAGATGTGTGGTCTCTCAATCAGTTTTTCAAAGGGAGAATGAAAGTGTGTCTCACACTCTTTCACACACACCGTTTCTTATTTTTTCTTTCTAACTTAAATAAAAATTCTGTATGTTTCTCCCTTTATAACTAACTGATTATCTAATTGGGCTGGCCTATTAGGCCTTTCCAATTGGGCTTTAGTGTGTGGCTTGAAGTGGGACCAAAAGGGACCAATAAGACACTAGCTCCAATGGGCCTTAGGCTTTTCCGTCAACTCTTGACAAGCCCAAAGTTACCATTAATTATATTTAATACCACTATATAAATATAATTGCACTCTAGGCCTTATTAATAAATTATATCCCAAGACTTTATTATGCATGCAACCCCTTCATTAAAATATTCGTAGTAATCCAAAGTCATGAATATAGACTGCCACTTTGAAGATTACTATATCTTAATCCTTGAGTACCCGGTTTAATCCTTTATGTTATTCGTCATATATTTATGAAATCCAATTTCATAAATATATACTTTAGTAACTCCTTACTAAAGTGGTTGGGCCCAACACTCTGAATAACTAAACCCATTAAACTTATCTCAAGAGAATATTTTGTATCTCCATTAAGAGACTATGAATTCCATCTTGAGAATATATGTTCCATCAACACTAAATGCGGATGCCCAACATGCGAGGTTTTGGTAGTAACTAATAGATCTCACTCACGATATATCAAAGCAACAACATCTCATGATCAGGTCCATTATTCTCTCAGGATTTAGAGTTGATGTAAATAGAAGTCGTGAGATTTATTATTCATTTGACAGTCATTAGGAGAATAATAAATCTCACAGCGGTCCAGTTCAATATGTCTTAACTCTTAAAACATATCAACATACCAACTAGAAGTCTCCACTTCCATGATCAAGATAAATCATCTTAGTTGATATGTTATAGTCTTCGCAGATGAAACGCCCAATTTCATCACCGACTACGAACTAAACTTCTGAGTTTACAAAGAACTTGTGATTTATATCTTCTGTGACTTTTCACATAAATCACATACAATGCATCTCATGGACTATGATAATGTCTTAGTTCATTTATAAATAGTCTCATATAATTAAACAATTTAATTATTAAATACATGCCAATAAATTGGATTTTAGGGCATAAACCCCAACATTCTCCCACTCTCATGTGTGTATACTCTCATGTGTAAATGCTCACATATTCAATTAAGTGTCACTCATTCATAAGACTTATTCATTAATTCACATTAAACATCAATCCTTTGTTTGTATCCTAATGTGTACACACTTGGATGACGAGATATCTATATGCTTGGAGGCTAATTTTCTCAAGCAGTTGGATGCTCATGCAATCAAATCCTTGGATGCTCTTGCAATCACTTGCTTTGATGCTTTTACCCAAATGCTTAGGTGATTTGATAGTAAGATGTATGTGTTCTTAAATGCTTAAATGTTATGTGCTTGTATATTCACATGCGCTCATGTGTACTTACTCTGATGATCATATGTTCACGTGTATGTGTACATGGATACTTAAATGCTCATGTGTTTATATGTCTATATGTTCACATGCTCACAAGTTTACTTACTTTGATGATTACATGTTCACATGTCCACTTGCTTTGAAGATTTGTTCAAATACTTTGATGATTTGTTCAAATGCTTTGATGATCACATGCTTCTATGTTTACGTATTTAGATAATCATATGCTCTCATGTCTACATGCCTTGATGATGGTATGCTCCCATATCTATATGCTTTAAATATCACATGCCCACATGCCTGTGTGCCCTCGTGCTTATATGTCTACTTGAGATCCACACCAATGAGCACACACTTGATTGATGATATGTCTCTATGCTCAGAGGCTTAAGTGATCATACAGTTGCACATTCTTACGCTCAAATACTTTGACGATTGTGCTTGAATGCAGAGGTAATTAGGAGGTAAGAGGTATGTGTACTAGGGTGCTTCAATACTTATTAGTTTTTGTACTCATGTGCTTGTATTCTCCCACTCACATACTTGTAAACTCTCACGCTTAAATGCTCACATATTCAATTAAGTATCACTCTTTCATACAACTTATTCATTGAATCTCATTAAGCATCATCCTTTGCTTTTATCCTAATGTGGATGCACTTCATTGACGATATGCTTGTATACTTAGAGGCTGTTGTGTTCATGCATTTGGATGTTCGTGCAATCACATGCGTAGTTGTTCATGCATTCACATGCGTGGTTGTTCATGCATTGACATGCTTTAATGCTCGTGCCTAAATGCTTAGGTGATTGGAAAGTAAGATGTATGTGTACTTAAATGTTTAAATGTTCATGTGCTTGTATATTCACATGTTTTGTTGATCACATGCTCACATGTGTACTTGCTTTAATGATCATAAGTTCACATGTATGTGTACTTGGATGCTTAAATTTTCATGTGTTTATATGTTCACATACTTGTTTGATCACATGCTCATATGTTTACTTGCTTTGATGATTACATGTTCACACATCTACTTGCTTTGATGATAGGTTCAAATGCTTTGATGATAGGTTCAAATGCTTTGATGATCACATGCTTTTATGTTCCCGTACTTAGATAATCATATGCTCCCATGTTTACATTCCTTGAGGATCGTATGCTTTGATTTCTACAAGCTTTAAGTATCACATGCCCACATGCTTATGTGTGCTCATGCTCATATATTTGGATGCTTTAATGATCACATGCTCACAGGCATGTTTGCTCTTTTTTTGGTATACATGCATGTTTGCTCTTAATGTCACATGTTCTTACATGCTTGGCTTGTCACATATGTACATGGAACACAGTGCTCTTAATGTCACCGTTTCATGCTCACAAGCTTGAATGCTTAAACACTCATATGCTTAAATGATCACATGCTCCCAAGCTCACATTCCTTGTTGATCAGATGCTACTATGCCACATGTTTTGACGTCACACATACATTGATATTCACATGTTTGATATCAACGCACATGTACACACATTTGGTCGATGATATGTGTCTATGCTTAAAAGCTTAAGTGATCATGCAGTTCCATTTTCGTACATTCAAATGTTTGACGATTGTACTTGAATGCAGCGGTAATTAGGTGGTAAGAGGTATGTTTACTTGGGTGTTTCAATACTTATATGCTTTTGTTCTCACTAGCTTGTTTTCTCCTACTCACATGCTCATATACTCTTGTGCTTGAATGCTCACATATTCTAATAAGTGTCACTTTTCATAAGACTTATTAATTAATTCTCACTAAGTGCCAACCCTTTTTTTGTATCCTAATGAGTACACACTTAGATGAGAATATATCTATATGGTTGGAGGCTGATGTTCTTATGCATTTGGATGTATGTGCAATCACATGCTTTGATGCTTGTCCTAAATGTTTAGGTGTTTGGATAGTAAGATGTATGTGTTCTTAAATGCTTAAATGCTCATGTTCCTGTATATTCACTTGCTTAGTTGATCAAATGCTCACGTGTACTTGCTTTGATGATCATATGTTCACATGTATGTTTACTTGGATTCTTAAATGCTCATGTGTTTATATGTTCACATACTTGGTTGATCACATGCTCACATGTTTACTTGCTTTAACGATTACATGTTCACATGTCTACTTGCTTTGATGATAAGGTCAAATGTTTTGATGATCATATGCTTCTATGTTCACGTACTTAGATAATGATATGCTTCCATGTTTGCATGCCATGATGATCGTATGCTCCCCTGTTTACACGCTTTAACTATCATATCCCACATGCCTGTGTGCCCTTATGCTCATATGTTTAGATGCTTTGATGATCACATTCTCACATGCACGTATGCTCTTATGCTCACATGTTTTTACAAGCTTGGCTTGTCACTCGTGTACATTGAAGATCATATTCTCCCATGCTCGCTCTTGGATGCACACTTTCTTGATTGCTTAAACGCTTGGATACTCACATGCTTGAATGCTCACATGCTCACATGATTTGATGATCACATACTCCCAAACTTACATTCCTTTTTTATTATGTGCTACTATGTTGCATGTTTTGACGATAACATGCTCCTATGCACACATACATTGATATTCACATGTTTGATATCCACACACATGTGCACACACTTGGTTAATGGTATGGCTCCATGTTTGGCGGCTTTAGTGATCATGCAGTTGCTTGTTCGTATGCTCAAATGCTTTGATGATTGTGCTTGAATGTAGAGGTAATTGGGTAGTAAGAGTTATGTGAACTTGGGTGCTTCAATGCTCTTATGCTTTTGTACTTACGTGCTTGTATTCTCCTATTCACATGCTTGTATACTCTCATGCTTAAATTCTCACATATTCAATTAAGTAACACTCTTTCATAAAACTTATTCATTAATTCTCATTAAGCATTAACCCTTTGTTTATATCCTAATGTGCATACACTTGGATGGCGATATATCTATATAATTGGAGGCTGATGTGCTTATGCAGATGGATGTTCGTGCAATCACAAGCTTGGATGCTCGTGTAATCACGAGCTTTGATGCTTGTGCCTTAATGCTTAGGTGATTGGATCATAAGATATATGTGTTCTTAAATGTTTAAATGCTTATGTGCTTGTATATTCACATGCTTTGTTGATCACTTGCTCACATGTGTAGTTACTTTGATGATCATATGTTCACATGTATGTGTATTTGGATGATTAAATGCTCATGTATTTATATGTTCACATGCTTGGTTGATCACATACTCACATGTTTATTTTCTTTGATGATTACATGTTAATATGTCTGCTTGCTTTGATGATAGGTTCAATTGCTTTGATGATAACATGCTTCTATGTTCTTGTACTTAGATAATTGTATGCTCCCATGTGTACATGTCTTGATGATTGATATTTTCCCATGTCTATATGCTTTAACTATCACTTACACACATGCCTATGTGCCCTATTGCTCATATGTTTGGAGGCTTTGATGATTACATGCTCACATGCACTTATGCTTTTATGCTCACATGTTCTTACGTGATTGGCTTGTCACATGTGTAGATGGAAAATCGTATTCTCCCAAGCTCACTCTTTGATTGCTCACATGTGTAGATGCTCACATGCTTGAATGCTCACATGCTTGAATGCTCACACGCTCACATGCTTTGATGATCACATGCTCCTAAGCTCACATGCCTTGTTGATCATATGCTACTATGCCGCATGTTTTGACGATAACATGCTCCTATGCACATATACATTGATATTCACATGTTTGATATCCACACACATGTGCACGCACTTGGTTGATGATATGTCTCTATGCTTGAAGGTTTAAGTTATCATGCAGTTGCATGTTCGTACACTCAAATGCTTTCACGATTGTGCTTGAACATTGAGGTAATTAGGCGGTAAGAGGTATGTGTACTTGGGTGCTTTAATGTTGATATGCTTTAGTGCTCACGTGCTTGTATTCTCCCACTCACCTGCTCATATACTTTCATGCTTAAATGCTAACATGTTTGAAGGCTCACACGCTTCCATGCTTGGATGGTCACATCCTCGCTTGCTCACATGCCTTGATGATCAAATGCTCCCATGCACACATGCTTTAAGGTCACATGCTTGCATTCTATGATGATCCCATTTTCCCATTCTTGTATGCCTTGATGATTGCATGCTCCAATGCTTACATGCATCGATATTAACATGTTTGATATCCACACACATGTGCACACACTTGGATGAAGATATGTCTATATGATTGGAGGGTTAAATGATCAAGTAGTTCGATTTTTTGTGCTCAAATGTTTGACAAATGTGCTTGACTGTGGAGGTGATTGGACGATAAGAGGCATGTGTACTTGGTTGCTTAAATGATTATATGCTTGTATGCTCGCATGCTTGTCTACTCTCATGCTCAAATGCTTGTACACTCTCATTCTTAAATGCTCACATGTTCAATTAAGTGTAACTCCTTCATAAGACTTATTCATCAATTTTCATTAGGCATCAACCCTTTCTTTGTATCCACACATGCCTACACTTGGATGCCGATATATTTATATGCTTGGAGACTGATGTGCTCATGAAGTTGGATGCTTGTGCGCTCATATGCTTTGATGATTGTGCTATAATGCTATGGTGATTGGACGATAAGATATATGTTTACTTAGATGCTTAAATGCTTATGTGCTTGTATAATCACAGGCTCATGTCCACTTGATTCGATCATTACATGCTTACATCTCTACTTCTTTTGATGGCCAAATGCTCATATGTTCTCATGCTTTGATGTTCACATGCTTTGATGATTACATGCTTCTATGTTCTTATGCTTTGATGATCGTATGCTCACATGTCTACATGCTTTGATGATCATATACTCTCATGCTCACGTGCTTACATGCCTTAATGATCACATACTCCTATGGTCAAATGCTTTGATAAACACATTGTAATGCCCCAGCCCAAGTCAAGTAAAAAAAAAAAAAAAGGGTGGTCAGATTTTTGACTCATGTGAGCCCTACCCACCTACCCCTTAATTCCCTACCACTTCTTTTCTCTCATAATATCTCCCCTTGGCCGGCTAGCACTCCTCTCTTCTCACTTTGCTCTCTTTTTCTTTTTCATTTTGTCTCAAACACCCACAATCCTCTCTCACACTCCCTCACTCTCCCACCAGTGAATCACTCCACCGCCTCCACCATTATTTCTGGCAAAAAAGCTCTATAAAAATCTTTTAAGCTTCTACATCTCATCTTATTTAAGGTAAGAGCTTTTATACTTTTTGTGGGTTTACATATTTTGCTAGAGGTTTTTGTAATCTAAGTTTTGGAAGTGATATTCTTGTGATAATGTTTATGGGTTTTGCTTTGGTGAACCTATTTGGTGAATGGTTGTGGATTTTGTACAATGGTAGCCATTTGAGATTTACTCATAGTAAAGATTTGGGGGTTTTGACTTTCTAATGTGAAACAATTGATGAATCTAATTTTTATTGTTTATTTGGAGCTAGTGGAGGATTTACATTTGGGGTTTGTAATGGTGGATATTGTTATATATGTTGTTGTTTTGTGGGTCTCTTGAAAATGAGATGTACATTGAGGAAGAAATTCATAAAGTGTTAGGATCTCTTATGGTAAAGGTGAAGCTTGCAATGACATGATGATAAGTTGGAGTCTATGCCTTGTAATGAAATTGTTGAGAAACTTTGGAAGTGGAAAATATTATTTGTGAGGCTAAATACTAGGCTTTCCTAATCAAAGTGCTTATTTGACAATTCCTAATTTGTAGCTAGATACAGTTTCAAGCGTTATGCTTATTGTGATAGGTTTGCCTGATATTGTTTAGGTTCTAGCTAATCTCCATTGGAGCTTGGAGAGTTAAGCTTTTGAGGGTTGCAAGGTAAGTAGCTTTTAATGGGATTTTTGAAAAAAATTACCATGTTGCATAAAGCATTATTTTCAGGTTAAACACATTTTGGGAAGTTGTTATGGAAATTATATTTTCCTAGAAATCTTTACATTGTAACTTTAATGTATGAGATTATTTGTGAAAATGTCATCATATTTGGTAATGCATATGGGGAAATGCATGATTTGTTAGCATGGAAAATATTAGCATCTTTGATTAAATTCTTGAGAATGGATTTTATTGATTTATTGCATTATTTGAAAATTTAAAGATGCTTTGATAATTGGGAAAGTTGATGCAAAATATTATTGACAAGAAATTATTTTGGAAAACTTGAGAACCTTGTGAATATATTAGGTATTTCAAATGTTTTTGTGAAACTACTTGAAATTGAATAGTGTTTTGATTTCATGTATTTTGTAACTTGCTCATTGTTATTTTATAACATAGTTTGTAACTTGCTCATTGTTATGAAAATTGCATTTCCCCCACCCCCATTAATTATGCTACTTATTGGGCTCTGTCTCGTTCCATTTATTTATAAACTTTTCAAAGTAGGCAATAATATTTTGAGACAGCTTTTTGGTGGCTAACAATAGTTAGACTAACTACTGATGGTGGTTAAACTTTTGTAATGGAGACATTAGATGATGTATATCTTAGAATAGACTTGACTCATTCTTTTATATATTATAGTGGTTGTGACGCTATTCCCACTGATGGGACAAGCTGATATGTAATTATTTATTCAGACCTCTATTTTTTGTGGCCAATGGTGCTTCTAATTATTGCTTAGAGCTCTAACTTACTTTGAGAGTATATTCAATGAAATTATTATGATAATTCTTGATGTTGGTATTTGATATGATTTATGTGGATTGAATTGTCAAAAATGAAAAATCTACAAGTACTTTGAGATGTCTTTCTCATGCTTTAGACCCTTTGGGGTTTGGGGCATGACACACATGCTACCATAATCACATGCTTTGATGAACCAATGCTCATATGCTTTGATGATTGCATGCTTTGATGATTGCATGCTTTGATGATCATATACTCTCATGCTCACGTGCTTACATGCCTTGATGATCATATACTCCCATGGTCAAATGCTTTGATAATCACATGCTTCCATAATCACATGCTTTGATGAACCCATGCTCATATGCTTTGATGATTGCATGCTCCCATGCTCATTCGCATTAATATTCACAAGGTTGATATCCACACACATAAGCACACACTTGTATGTTGATTTGTCTATATGCTTGGAGGGTTAAGTGAACATGCAGTTGGGCGTTCTTGATCTCATATGCTTTGATGGTTGTACTTAATTGCTAAGGTAATTGGGCGATAAGAGATATTTGAACCTAGGTGCTTAAATGCTCCTATGTTTGTATGCTTTCATACGTATACGCTCTCATACTCACATGTTCAATTAAGTGTCACTCATTCAAAATAATTATTCACTAATTGTCATTAAGCATTAAACCTTTCTTTATATTTATATGTGTGCACACTTGGATGTTATATATATATGTGTGTGTGTGTGTGTGTGTGTGTGTGTGTGTGTGTGTGTGTGTGCTTAAAGGCTGATGTGCTCACACGCATGGATTCTCACATGCTTGGATGCTAACATTTTTGAATGTTTACACACTCATATGCTTGGATGGTCACATGCTCCCTTCCTCACATGCCTTGATGATCACATGCTACCATGCACTCATGCTTTAAGGATCATATGCTCAAATGCTATGATGATCCCATGCTCCCATTCTCATATGCTTTGATGATTGCAGGCTACAATGCTCACATACATCGATATTCACATGCTTGATATCCACACACATGCATACACACTTAGACGATGAAATGTCCATATGCTTGGAGGCTTAATGGATCATGTAGTTGGACATTTATGCGCTCAAATGTTTGACGAATGAGCTTGAATGCAGAGGTGATTGGATGATAAGAGGTATGTGTACTTAGTTGATCAAATACTTATATGCTTATATGCTCATGCTCACTTGCTTTGTACACTGTCATTCTAAAATGCTCATAAGTTCAATTAAATGTACCTCGTTCATAAGACTTATTCATTAATTTTCATTAAGCATCAACCCTTTCTTTATATCCATGTGCCCACATATGGATAACGATATATCTATATGCTTGGAGCTGAAGTGCTCATGTAGTTGGATGCTCGTTGACTCATATGCTTTGATGATCATGCTGAAATGCTAAGGTAATTGGGTGGTAAGATATTAGTTTACTTGGATGCTTAAATGCTCATGTGCTTGTATGATCACATGCTCACATGTCTACTTTCTTTGATGGTCACATGTTCCTATGTTCCCATGCTTTGCTTTTCACATACTTTGATGATTACTTGCCCCTATGTTCTTATTCTTGATTATTGTATGCTCACATGTCTACATGCTTTGATGATCATATGCTCCCATGCTCTCATGCTCACATGCTTGATTGATCACATGTTTGGATGCACACATGTTTAATTGCTCACATGCTCTCATATTCACATGCCTTGACAGTGGTGGCGTCCTTTAGATTTCTCTCCCTCTATATGCTGGACCAAAAAAACATGTTGACCCTGAGATTTCTCTCTCTTTAGCAGTTGTTCTAGAATGCATAATAACCTCTCTCTCTCTCTCTCTCTCTCTCTCTCTTTTTTTTTTTTTTTTTTTTTTTTCTATTCTAATAAGCCAAGATGGGTTGGATTGTAAGAGATGCTATTGGTTGTTGATTAAAGAGATGAGATCTGTTCAATTTCTGAAGAGGCAAAATTGGTTTGTGCTTTTGGATTTTCTTTTTTCCTCTGTCTGTTGGTTTGGAACGTGTAAAGTTGTGATTTACAACTATGTTTTATGTTGGCTTCATTCCATGACAAAAAGTGTTGTATTTGCTTTAATTTGTTCCTTGTATTTTGTGGGATTTTATTCTATTGGGTTTAGAATTAAGTTAGTGAAGAATCGAGCATAAAATGAAGAATCAGTGGATTTTGCGTGTCTTGCTAGAAGCATACCCATGAAAGAGCCACGTGAGAAGCACATGCTGGAAGCTGAAGAGTCGTGTCAGCCTGAAGGATTTCGCGAGTGTCTCACGGGTAAGACCTTCCTGCGAGATACCCGCAAAACTCTTTGCCTGGAGGATTTTTCAGTGTGACTTTCTTACCCTTGAACCGTAACGTCCCAATCACAAAAAAGAAGAAGAAGAAGTGGTCAGACTTTATTTGGACCACATGTGCCCACCTACCCCATTTAACCCCCACCACTCATCTCACAAATATCTCTACTCTTTTTGACCGGCTCCCCACTTCTCCTCTTTTCTTTCTTTTCTTCTTTTTCATTTTCGGTAGAACACTCTTCACTCCCTCAAACTCTCCCACCGGTACCTCCATATCACTACTTCCACCATCATTTTTCCGGCAAGATCACTATAAAATTCTTGTGAACCCATAAGCACCTTCATATCTTTTATTTGAGGTAAAAATTTCTAATATTTTTGGTGGGTTTTACACTTTTGCTTGAGGTTAATTTTATCTAAGCTTTAATAATGATACCCATGTGATTTATGAGCATTGGAAGTGATATTTATGTGTTTTTATGTATGGGTTTTGTATTGGTGGAATTATTTGATGAGTGGGTATATAATTTGTGCAAAAAATGGCTACTTAAGGTTTATATATGGTGGAAAATTTAGGGGTTTTAAGTTATAATATGTGAGGGTTGGTAAATTTAATTTTTTCAGCGCCATTGGATTTATTGGGAGTTAGTTGAAGTCTTAAATTTCTGTCTTGGAGGATATCATGATTTTGCTTTCATGGGTCTCTTAATAATGTAGTGTAAGTTTTATGGAAGCTAGTCATAATGTTGGAGATGATATTAAATGGATTAAATTTATAAATTGGAGTCTATGTCTTGTGAATTAATTTGTAGAGAAACTTTGGAAGAGGAATATGTTATTGATGAGGTTAAATACTGGGCTTGCCTAATTAAGTGTTTATTTGGCAATTCCTAAATTGTGGCTAGATACAATTTCAAACTCTATGCTTATTGTGATAGGTTTACTTGATATTGTTTAGATTCTAGCTAATCTCCTTGGAGCTTGGAGAATTAGGCTTTTGCAGTTGCGAGGTAAGTAGCTTTTAATGGAATTTTTGGAAAATAACCATATTTCATAAATGATGTTTTTGGGTCAAGCACATTTTGGAAAATTATATATGGATATATGCTTTCTTAAAATTGTTGTGTTGTGACCCTATTACATATTATTATATATAAAAATGTATCATATTTGGTATTGCATTTGGGGAAATGCATGAATTGTTGACATGGAAAATATGAGCATCTTTTATTTAATCTTTGATAAGGAAATTATGGATTTTATGGTTTATTAGAAAATCTAAAGATGCTTATCTTGTCTTGTTAGTTGGGAAATTGATATAAAATCTTTTTGACAAGAATGAAGTTGAAAACCTTACAAACTTTGTGGAAGTTAGATTATTTAAGGTTTTCCTAAAATTACCTAGATTTAAACTATTTATTTGGAAGTAATGTAACTTGTGAGCTTTATGTGGTTTTAACACCATGTCATGTGTGATTTTCCGGTGATCACCCGATTTGGTTTTCGTAATCTTTGTGACAACGGAATCAAATCCAGGCTAATGCCCTTTTACTTTGGATGATGCGTTCCTCCCTGCTGCCCATGGGGGGAAGAGGTTCCTTGATTATGTGTGGGTGAGGTTGCCGTCCATGGGGCCAAGAGACCACATGCAAGAGAGGTCCTATTTGGCGCGCTCATTCTGCTGCCCATGGGGAGAGAGAAAACCCTTGAGGGTATGAGTGAGGTTGTTGTCCATGGGGCCAAGAGTCTACATACCAGAGAGGACAATATCATGCCAGTTGTGAATGGGTGGATCCCCTGACCGGTCTATGTGGTAGTATGGTATTTTTGAGAAAATTTTCCTAACATCAAACCCAAACTGACCGAATTATTTATAAAAGAAAAAAACTATATAAATTTTGATAGCACATGCCAGGAACAACCCATGCCCAGGCAGCCCAGTAATACCAGCTCGAGTCTCAAAGTAAGTTTTTCTCACACACCATCCCAACATCCATATCAACCATCCATCTAAAATTGAAATTTAAAATCAGTGGTGTTGATGAGAGACCAACTGAGCATGACATGACTGCTTAGGCGTTACACAGTGGCACAATAACCCATTCTAAATCAACGGATATAATTGAAGATGAAGAGCCAATCTAACGGTGAGAGTTAAATGGGAAAGATCTGATATCTCTCTATTCCTCTCACAAGTCTCTTCACTCTTCAGTTTTCACTTCAGAGATAGAGTTCAATCATGGCTTTGGCTTCCCATTCATGCCTCCTCCCCTTTTCACTCTTCCTCACCTCTTCTATCTTCACTTCTTTAGTCTCAGACTCTTAGTTCTTTACATGGCTCTCTCAAGCTCTCTCAAACTCTCACAGTCTCACACTTTCTATAGTTTAAACAATTTCTCCAAATCCAAAGTCTAAACCGTCTCACACTCTTTTCACTAAGTCAGTAAGGTAATTGTTCTTTGTTTCTTTTTTGTTAGTCTTGTTGGTTTTATTTGTTATGGAAATCAAATGTTAAAATCAAATAAACCCATAGATTCATACTGTGAAACCTTAACTAAAAAAAACTTAGAAACCCTAACTATTTAGCTTTTGTTCTTTTTTCTTTTCTTTAGTCAATTTTGATCTTGTTTTAATTTATTCAGGATTGAAAGCTGACTCCGAGTATCATTTTTTGCCCTTAAGTTTGAACCCATACACCCACAGTTTTAAGGTATGGTTTTTGCTTTCCTTTGTGAGAACCTTTTTTGATAAGGTTTTCTTTCTGAAATATCAGTGGGATATTTGCTTGTTATTTGTTCCAGAAAAAATAATTTCTCTGCTATTCACGTATAGCTTTTGTGTGAGGAAGTGATGCTGCAGTTGGGTTCATAGAGTGAAATTTCATTTGTTAATATCTTTTATTATAGGATGCATTCTAAGTTTTCTCCTGATAACTTCTTGCATTTGTTTAGACTACTTGATCACAAGGGTGGAATCAGAGATCATTAGAAGTGAATGGTATACCATACTCTGCAAATAGCATATGACTGAATGATCAGGATTAGTCACATATTAATTTTTATGTCAAATAAATTTCCACAATGGTTCTTCAGATCTTTTTGAATAAAAGGCGAGAAAATTAGGTGATTGACTTTGTGAATCCATAATGAGTTTAACCATCTCTCTGATCCATTTAGACAATGGATTGTATAAATACGGTTACGATGATAATATAGCTGGCTTGTTTCTGATGTGCATAATATCTTTGATGACATGCTTTAGATAGATAATTTGGTGACAATGCCCTTGGTCGGAACAAAGTACACAAAAGTATACAATGTTTATTAAAAGGGGCAGAGTAATTTAAATGATAAGTAGAAGATTATTGAAAGGGAAACTATTGAATGTAATTCATGAGAGTTGCATTAATGTGGCTTGCAGATGCTTTTGATTTTGCTTTTCTATTAGTTTGTAGCTTTGTATGTTCTCTATTGCCCAAATTAGACAAGGTTTATTTAACATTTTTGGTTATAGCATCTTATGGAAGTTTTAGTTTACCTTGCTTTGTTTTTAACACATTCAACACCTGGAAGTTGATTATATGAGAAGATTGTTATAATGTGACTGTTCCTAATTTTGGTTTGCGTGGTTATTTTATTATTATTATTATTATTATTATTATTATTATTATTATTATTATTATTATTAAAGCTATGAATTATACTTGTTACTCTAGTTTGCTAATACGTATCTTTGTTTTTTTAGGTCATGGAAACCTTCACTAATGAACCCTCTGTCCAAATACTAGCTACTACAAAAGATGTTGGTGCTATTCCCAGCCAAGTTGAAGATTTTGTTGCTACCCAAGCTGAAGCAGCTACTGCTGTTGCTAAGTTGCCCCCAGTTTCACCATGCCAAGTGAGTATGACAGCTCCTGTTAGTGGTACTTGTAGTGGTAGGAAAAAGTCACTTGCTTGGGCTTATTTTGAAAAAGTAAAGATAGGTGAGGGTGATACTAGTAAAACTAAGACTATTTGTAATTATTGCCAAAAATCGTACAATGCTAATTGTAATAATTGTGGTACTAGTAATTTGTTAGCTCATGTGCCAATATGTCCCAAGAACCCTAATAGAGATGATCTAGTTAAAGGGCAGAAAACATTAGCTTTTGAACCCAAAAAGGATGGAGAAGATGAATTCTACCTTGTGTCAACAACCTTTTCTATTGAGGTTTCTAGAAAGGCATTGGCCGAAATGATTATAATTGATGAGTTGCCTTTTAGGTATGTCGAGGGGTATGACTTTAAGAAATATGTAACTACCTTACAACCTAAGCTTCGATTAAAGGATATTCCATCTCGTCAAACTGTGGCTAGAGATATGATTGGCATTTATAATAGTGCGAGAGAGAAGCTAAGGAAATCCTTGAAGGGTTGTAGGGTGTGTCTCACTACGGACACATGGACTTCTGTTCAAAATTTAAATTATATGTGTCTCACATGTCGCTTTATTGATGATGCTTGAAAATTGCATTATAGAATTTTAAATTTTTGTCAAGTTGAAGACCACAAGGGGGAGACTATAGGTAGAAAGATTGAGATGTCATAGCGTGAGTGGGGTATTGATGGGATATTCACCTCTGATAGTGGATAATGCTAGCTCAAATTTAACAACAATTAAATTTTTGCAAAGGGTGACTAAAGATTGGAATGAGACAGTTTTAGGAAATGAGTACATGCACATGAGGTGTTGTGCCCATATCCTAAATCTCATTTTGGGGGAGGTTTTGAAAGAGATTGATGCATCTTTTGCTAAGGTGCGTGAAGCTGTGAGGTATGTAAAGTCCTCACCCAATAGAAGTCAAACTTTTAGGAGTTTTATGGAGAGGTTAGGTATGGACTCCAAGAGTCTTCTTAGTCTAGATGTACCTACTAGGTGGAACTCGACCTATATCATGTTAGAAACTGCTGAAAAATTTGAGAAAGTGTTCCTTCGAGTGGATTTTGAAGATGATGGTTATTCGTCGTACTTTAGGACCAAGGAAGATAGTGGTGGTTTGGGATTTCCGTTAATGACTAATTTCCAAAATTGTAGGGCATTGTGACTTTCTTAAGGCTTTTTTATAATGCAATGAAGAAATTCTCCGGTTCTTTGTACATTACTTCAAATGCCTTCTATGATGAGATTTTTGTTATTTAGGAGAGTATTTCCAATTTAGTTAAATCCCAAAACACTCTCTTGAAAAACACAGCCACAAACATGCAAACTAAATTTGAGAAGTATTGGGGAGAAGGGGAGAAAATTAATCCTCTTTTGTATGTGGTTGTGGTTCTTGATCCACGAAAAAAATTGAGATTTTTGAAGTTTTCTTTTTCTGAAATTTATGGGAATTTAGTTGCAAAAGTGATGGTTGATAAGGTGAAAGATCTTTTGTATAAGTTGTACAGTTTTTTCTCTTCTATTCATTCACCAAATGTGCAAGAACAAAGTGGGAGTGAGAAGTCAGAATTGGAAAGTGATGGTAGTGATCCATATGTGATGGTTTACTCGCGATATGAACGTTTTTTCGAAGTTGAGCAACCTGTAGGTTGTAGTAATGAGCTTAAGACGTATTTGGCTGAAAACTGTGATGGTAGAAAGGATGTGAATTTTGAGATATTGGAGTGGTGGAAGGACAATTGTAGTAGGTACCAAGTGTTGTCTAAAGTTGCTAAGGATGTTCTAGTTGTACCAGTTTCCACTATTGCATTTGAGTCAACATTTAGCACTGGAGGTCCAATTGTTGATCCATTTCGAAATTCACTATCTCCTCTCATGGTTCAAAACCTTGTATGTTCACAAAATCGGCTTCAAGCCATAGTTCCAATTTCTCATCTCCAGTCAAGGGATGATGTAGAGGCATTGGCGGAGGAGTTACTTGACTTAGGTAATATGTTTAAATTCTAAAATTTAGTCTATTAATTTTATTGAATGTCTTATGTATTCAAGAAAAATTTAATCTATTGTGTTTATTTCCTATTCTTTTCTAGTTTTAAAGGAACAACCAACAGCAAGTGCAACAGCAAATACTAGCTCAAGCACGAGTTCCACTTCAGGCAATCGACCCTTAATTAGCATTGATGATTAATCACTGACTTGGTATGATTCTGCCTTTAGCCCCCTACTATTATAAACTTGGTTTCCTTACTAGTTGGTCTTGTATTTGGTACTAATGTATTGTTTGTTGAATATTTTTCTGTCTATAGTAGGAGGATGGTAATTTATTTTGTAAAGAAGGCAGCTTTTTGGGAATATTTTGGAAGCTTTTTTGGACATATCACTTTTCTAACTCGTAATGATACTCAACTGTCAATGCTTATAAAAAATAAATCTTAGTTCATAGGTTTTCTTTTCTATTAGTTATAGACTTATAAACTATAGAGTAGTCATTCAATGCTTTGGAAAAACTATTTTTTGGAAATACCTATGGTATTTGATTGTTGTAACTAATTATATTGCTTGGAACATTGTATAACTACCAAGCTTTCTGCCTTATGGGTTACTGCCCAAAAACTTGTAGTAACTGTCTCTATGGTACTATTGAGGTTTATTTGTTGTGGTTGGCAGGTTTTATAAGTGTTGAGCTACTAGCTTACTGCCTAGTAGGGTGCTTAGTGTTGTTTAACAGATTACATATTATTTGTTGTGTTTATTTTTTGTGGTTAATGTGGGAAAGATTATGCATGTGGATTGATAGGTGCTTCTTGTTTCAAATCACAGGTGATAAAAAAAAAATGCTTTTTGGTGTGTTGAATTGATTACAGGTAATAAAAAGAATAGGCCTTTTTTAGGCCTTGAAGGCCTAATATGTAACACCCCAAATATTTTTTTAAAGCCATTTTCCAAAGAGAATAATATCTATATTGGACTTTATTTTTTTAATCAGTGTGGTTAATTATTTTGTGGAGGACTTATGAATACTTAAGTGATTTATGGGGCAAGATGAAATATGGGAAGAACCTTAAGGGTGGAGTGGTAATTAAACACAAGATATTTTTGGGGCAAACTTGTAATTAAGCCCCATCCCATAAGTCAGCCACCCCCCCCCAAGCCTACACGTTCTCTCTCTCTCCACCTTGTCTTCTCTTTTGTTTCTCTCTTCTTGTTCTCACCGTCCTCCATGGCTGATCCATTGAAGGTCCTATATCCTTACACCACTTCAAATAACCTCCTCAATAGCTTGAATCCAACAAGTATGATCTTCCATGAGTTTTGGCTGCCCCAAAAAATGATTTTAAGGTAAGTTTTCCATTGACCCACTTCCTTGATTATTTCGTTTATGGCTCAATGCGCATGTGGCGTTGATCCAACGCATGGGGATGACACTTTGGTAGGGTTAACTACGATTTTTGGGGTGGGTATGTGATAGTTGGTATTAGGGCATTCAACCATGGAGGTTTTGGGCACTTGGTTTTTTTGAGGAAGGAGGGGATGACTTTTATGTGTTTTATGATGATTTTTTTCTGTTTTGAGTTTAGTTATTGTAATGATTTTTGTCATATGTAAGAAGTTGATGAAATGTTAACTATTACTTGCCATAGTGATTTGAGAATGTGCTTGTGCATGTCAAGTGTTTGGTATATTGCCTCTATGAGATTTTGGGTTTGATTCCTTGTTTTTAATATGCTTTAAATCTGGTGGTTTTAATGTGATTTGGGCTAGTATTACAACTATAGCAATTTTCTAAAGCTGTAATGACAGATTTGAGTCAGCCGCATTGCATGATTTTTAATAAATTACATAAAAATCGTTTTGGACTGAATTTTCTGTGGTACGTTGTATACATATAGGGGAATGTTCTCTTAAAGTTTTGAATTAATAGGATAACTCTTCATTAACCAAAAGATTTTTACAAAATGGCTGCCCTGCTAGGTACTAAATCTGAAAGCAAGACTAAAATGTTGAGAAATTGTGGAATTAATCCCAAACCTTGGTTGATCTTATCTTAGCTTAAATAAATTATTTAGTACCCAAAGAGATTCATGAGTATGCTATATTATCTTATGATGCACATTATTGCGGTAATGAATTTAAAATGTTTTGGTTGTCTATTTTACTAATGGGTATTTGAGGTTTGGTTTCCTAGAGCAGCTATATGGGTTTTGTTGTTGCATGGGTTGATTTCAAAGTGTTTCCTTTGCATTTGAATGGCTTTGACATATGTGAATGTGGGCATGTGCTTGTTGCATGTCAAGTGTTTGGTGAATTGCCTATATGAGTTAGACGATCGAATTTCTTGACTCGTGTTGTGATGACTATTATATGAGGTTATTGGTTGCATTCATAGTTGTCATCATGTGCTAAAACATGTAGCTTTGAGGTTAATCAAGTCTGAAAGTTTTTGGAATAGTATTAAGATTATAATAATTTTATTTTGGAATTGTAATTCTGTCCTTAATGATTTGAGTAAGCTGCATTACATGATTTTTAATAAATTATAGAAAAATCATTTTGAGCCGAATTTTTAGTGGTACATACTAGACATATAAAGGCTTCTCCATAATTTTTGGATAACACTAAGTGGACCAAACTAATTTTATAATATGGGCTAACCTGTTGGAAGTTATTTGAAAGTGTGATTAGGATGCTGAGACCTTAAGGAATTTACTCCAAGCTTTTGTGGTGTGGTTTAGCCTGTAAGTCCATATGTGCTTTCTTTGACAAGTGTTTTACTTTGGCTAATTTTATCATGGGTTGGTAGTAACATACGTGGTATCAAGTTGGTAAATGCACATTGTTTGCGAAAGGGAAATTAAGGTGTTGGTTGTGTTGTAGTTCTATGAGTTTCTTGTATGTTTGTTTGGTTCCTTTTTGGGTAGGGGTACTTGTCTTGGGCTGGTCAAGCTAGGCTTTAGGGCCTTAGGTTTGATTTTTGAGGGAATCTTTTCCGATTTATGGAGACAAATTTGATAGCGTAATTTTTGTAGTCGGCCTTGTTATTAATAGGCTTGATACTTGTGTTTCTAGGTTCTAAGGTACTTGGTGATGGAACTAGTAACTTGATTGGTTGAATGCGGTGCCCAGTTGAGGTAAATTTGGAATGGACTGTTGAGGTAAGTAGCTTTTTAATGGGATTTTTGAAAAATAACCATGTTGTATAAATGTTGTTTTGGGTTAGACACGCTTTTGGAAACTACCTATGGAAACTATATTTTCCTAGAAAACTATTGTGTCGTAACCTTAATATATTTATGATTATATATGAAAATGCATCATATTTGGTATTGCATTTAGGAAAATGCATGAATTGTTGATATGGAAAAATGAGCATTTTTTATTTAATCTTTGATAAGGAAATCATGGATTTTATGATATATTAGAAAATTAAAGATGCTTATCTTGTCTTGTTATGTGGGAAATTGTTAGAAAATCTTTTTGATAAGAATGAAGTTGAAAACCTTACAGACTTTGTGGAAGTTAGATTATTTAAGATTTTTCTGAAACTACATGGATATAAACTATGTGTTTCAAAGTATATGTAACTTGTGAGTTTTATGTGGTTTTAACACCATGCCAAATGTGATTTCTCGGTGATCACCCGATTTAGTTTCCGCAGTCTTTGTAACAACGGAATCAAATCCAGATCAGTGTCCTTTCACTTTGGATGACGCATTCTTCCCTATTGCCCATGGGGTGAAGAGGTTCCTTGATTGTGTGTGGGTCAGGCTGCTGCCCATAGGGCCAAGAGACTACATGCAAGAGAGGTCCTATTTGACACGCTCTCTTTGCTACCCATGGAGAGATAAAAAAACCTTGAGGGTATAGGTGAGGCTGCTGTCCATGGGGCCAAGAGTCTGCATACCAGAGAGGACAATATCATGCCAGTTGTGGATGAGTGGATCCCCTGACCGGTTTATATGGTAGTATGGTATATTTGTGATAAAATTATCGTATGTTATATTTCATGGTCTTATTTTGAGAAACTTTGTGTTTCATCATTTAATCATTCTTGTTACATTATTATTGAAAAAAACTTTGCAATATTCAGTTAGCAATTTCCCAAACTAAAACATGTTTTGCAAACTGTTTATAATCATGAAACTTGCTTTTCCCCCACCCCCATTAATTATGCTACTTATTGGGCTTTAGCTCATTCCACTCTCCAACAGTTTTTCAGATAAATTTGCTATACGTAGGGCATGGAGCTTGTTTCATTGGTGGTGATTGGAGCATTATGCTAATTGAGAGATTTATGCTATGATTGGTTGGTGACTTGACTTTCTGAATTTATTGAGGCCATAGTTAATTCTATTGGAGGTTGGGCTCTTGAAGTTTGTTAGCTTTGGGCATGGTAGGCATAGACTCTATCATCGTGGTTGCCTATCCTAGGAAGGATTGTGATTTGATGTTGATCCATATGGAGTTTTGGAATTTTGTGTATATTTGGAGACATGATTTGTAATTTGTATTGTTTGTAAAAGTGTTATAGAGCTCTGACTTGTAATATGGAGATTTTAGTATGGTTATTTATCCTTATCATGTGTTGAGGAGAAGAAAAAAAAAAACTCCTACGTTCTCGCTCTTAATGGTTCTTCTTTCACGCTTTGGACCTTTCTAGGTTTGGGGCGTGACACAATAGGTCTAGTGTAGTTAAGCTTGAAGCCTTATTTTAAAATAAATTTAGTAAAAAGAGGCCTAATTTGAAATATATAGGGAATTCCAATTGCCAAACCGAGTAATTTGGGCTAAAAAGCCAAAAAATGAAATTACCAAAATTTTAACAATGGCAAAAATTTTGGCCCAATTTGAGGTCCAAACCCGTCAAAACGACAACTCCGACCCGGACAACCGATTACCCAAAACGTCGGATCCGACCTGAATATTTGGTCGAATATAGGTCTGAAATTCAGTAACCCGAACCAATCGGGTCGAGTTCGGTTTGAGCCCAAAACCGACCCGGCCCGACCCATAGACAGCCCTAGTCTAATTTCAGCCCCACTTATAGCAAAATAGTGTACCTTCAAATATGTGTCTTCCTCTTATTCATGAACTCTGCGACTCTTCTAACTCATTCACTGTGAAAAGTTGTAATGTTAGCCGTGCTTGAGGCACCTCCTGACACGTACGGGTGAAGACCATCTAAATTATTTGGATAGTAACATGCATAAAAAACTATCAAAATCAACAATACTTCTCACGATTAAAAACAGCCATAATCTCGATTCAAATAGTTCATGATACCACATTTGCCAAATAAACGATTACAAATAGGCACTAGTTACGTAGTCAAAATAGTTGAACTTGCTAAATATCTTAATACATTTAGTTTGATAAATATTAAAATGCTAAATTGTCCAAATAGACATCCAAATTGTAACGTAGTAATGCACCACATAGTCTAAAGTTTCTAGAGCCTGTCATCTTTCAATATGAAAGATCATCTTTATGACTTCTTTGGGGTATATTTATGGTCTGTTTGTGATTCACTTATTTTACTAAAATTGAAAATTTTTTATTGAAAGTACTGTAAATAAAAGTAAAAGTTAACTGAAATAGAAATTTTACATAACAGAGATATGTGCCTCTGTATATATTAACAGGCATTAGTACTTCTCTTCATCATTCGACAAGACTTTACATAATTACATCTAGTTCCAGCCCCACTTATAGCAAAATAGTGTACCTTCAAATATGTGTCTTCCTTTTATTCATGAACTCTTCGACTCATCTAACTCATGTACTGTGAAAAGTTGTAATGTTAGCCGTGCATGAGGCACCTCCTGACCAAGGAAGTTAATACTGTACCGGAGGCTGTACCGGTTTGGCCACCGGTACGATATATTTCGGATACCGGTCAATACCGGTGTACCGTTTCGGGTTTACCGCTATTATATATATATAGACACACACACACACACACACACACACACACACACACCAAAATCTTTAGAACCATGTTTATAAACATATAATATTTCACTTATATTATAGTAAATATAAAAGTTTATTATAAAATATTACCTCAATTCAGAACAAATTATTCATAGTTTTAGACTTTAGTATCAAATAAAAGAAAAAAAAAAACAATATAAAAAATAGAAAGCTTAGTTGTTTATTGCATACTAAGAAAACAAATAATACTAAGAAGTTAATGTAAATAAGTTACCATTATGCCTTTACAAAAATTCAAAAATTACAAAACTAAAAAAAAAAAAAAAAAAAAAAATTTTCTGTACCGGCCGGTACACCCGGTACTGGCCGGTATTGCCCGAAATTGGCCAGTATGGCCGGTACGCGGCCAGTACGGCCGGTATTTTTTCCGGTACAATATATAAGTGTACCGGTACCGGTGCACTGGCCGGTACGGTATGTACCGGCTGGTACGGCCGGTACCGGTACGGTATCGGCCACACTGCTCCTGACACGTATGGGTGAGCACCATCTAAATTATTTGGATAGTAACATGCATAAAAAATTATCAAAATCAACAATACTTCTCACGATTAAAGACAACCATAATCTCTATTCAAATAGTTCATGATACCACATTTGCCAAATGAATGATTACAAATAGGCACTAGTTACATAGTCGAAATAGTTGAACTTGCGAAATATCTTAATACATGTAGTTTGATAAATATTAAAATGCCAAATTGTCCAAATAGACATCCAAATTGTAACGTAGTAATGCACCACAGTCTAAAGTTTCTAGAGCCTGTCATCTTTCAATATGAAAGATCATCTTTATGACTTCTTTGGGGTCCATTTAGCATCTGTTTGTGATTTGCTTATTTTGCTGAAAGTACCGTAAATAAAGATAAAAGTTAGTTGAAATAGTACTGTGAGACCTACAAATAGTACTAAAAAGTGTAATAGGGCTCATAGATAGTAGCAAAAATAAGCTAAATAGTAGCAAAAATAAGCTAAATAGTAAAATAAGCTAGAAAAAAAAATAAGCTACCCAAACGGACATTTAGTCCCATATTGCTCACTGATTACTTCAGCTACTCTAACTGATGATGAATATTTAAATGTGTTAAATTGTTTATTTCCCTTTAGAGCCTCATTAACTAGCATGTGTTATGACTTATGACTAGCATTTGTTATGAGCCCTATTTTGTTCAGGGTGTAATCAATGGCGGCTCTAGAAATTTTGTTTAGGGTGTTCCTTAGGAAGCATAAATTACACAATCTTATTTCTTTTTAGCTTTTAGGTGATTAGGTTTGATTCAATGTTATTAATTCCATTTCGTTCCGGTCGTAATGGCGAGAAAATACCTTGCTAGTAAAAAAACCGGAACAATAACCCACCCTATTCCACTTTGAAAAAAATTTCCGGTCATTACGGTCTATTTTGGGTGTTTCGGGGTGTTTTGGTAAATACTGGCTGAAATTCAAGATTCGTCCGGCATGAAGTTTGTGTTTAAAAAAAAAAATTGTTCTTAAAACCAAAACAAATTGGCATTCTGTAAACCGAAAAACCTCAAAAGGAAAAAAAAATGAAAAGAAAAGAAATTAACAAAGGTACTTATACAGCAAAAAAAAAAAAAAAATTGTATTAAGAAATTTGAGACTCAAAACTTGAGAAGAGGCACTACTGCACTGGTACTAGTAGAAGACATAGAAGTTACGAACAAGGAGGAAGGTAAAACGTAGATGTAAAAGTGTAAATAAAGATGTGATAAATTTTGAAAGTATGAAATGTAAAAATGGAGGAAACAGAAGACGTGTGTGGTTAAGAATAAACAAGATAAAATAATTAAAAATGAGAAGTAATATATGTCTATTGAGAAAAAATAATACTGTAATAAAAAAATAAAAAAATGTTGAAAATTGTGTTGTATTGGGCAGTGTGCTTCGTCGAAAGAATCAAGCCACTACCCAGCCTGTAATAGTTTTATTATAATTTTTTTTTTTAGATTTTAGTTCAATTTTTTTCTTTTTGCTAGAAAGACCTCAATATATTGTTAAGTTGCTCAAATTATAGATCAAAATTTAATTTTATTAGCATAAAAATATTCAAGGTAGTCTCAAATTTTTTTTAAAGATAAATAAATATAAAATTTTAAATTATTATATATATATATATATATATATATATATATATATTTAGGTCAGGGTAGTCGAGGACCACCCTGACCATAAGGTGGCACGGCCACTAACATCTCTATCAACTAGCATGTGTTATGACTTATGATTAGCATGTGTACCCTGAACCACCCTGACCATAAGGTGGCACGACCACTAACATCTCTTTCAACTAGTATGTGTTATGACTTATGACTAGCATGTGTTCCCTGATCATAAACATCTCTCTCAACTAGCATGTGTTATGACTTATGACTAGTATGTATACCTTGATCATAAGATGGCGCAACCACTAACATCTCTCTCAACTAGCATGTGTCATGACTTATGACTAGCATGTGTTATGACTTATGACCAGCATCGCTCTCAACTAGCATGTGTTATAACTTATGACTACCTGAAGTTTGTCTTGGCAGCCTTTTGTTTTTCAGTGTCCTTTTCGATCCCATTCTAACGATATTCAAAAATGAAAAATGATACCTAATGAGCATCTTTTGACTTCAAAATTTTGTCTTTTTTTAAAAAGGAAAAGATTATGGTTCCCCCAAATTTTCTATAAAAAGACAAAATTACTTTTATTTTTTCAAATAAACAAATATAGACCCCTCAAAAAAAAAAAAAAAATAAAAAAAAAAAATATATATATATATATATATATATATATATATATATATATATATATATATATATATATATATATAGCTGACGAGCCTATCTAGAGCATTTTTGGCCTACCTAGTCGGCCTACTGGTAGAAGCTACCCAGCCTGGCTTCATCTTATGGTTATAAGAGTACTTGCAGCAGTGGAGCTAAATAGCTATATAGTTATTTTAGCTCTACCAAAACACAAAAAATAAGCATGCAGCAGTGGAGCTAAATCTATATTTTTTTAGCTCATTGCTACAGTGCACATCTATAGATAGATGTGCACTGTTCATGAGAGCTAAAAAAAAATTAATTTTTTATTTTGTGTTCACATTACCTTTTTATTGTGGTATTTTTATTGTAGTGAGATGTATTATTTTATTATGGTAGATATATTATTTTATTGTGATGTTTATATTATTTTATTGTGTTGAAAGCTAAAATGGATCCACTGCTGCAGCATGTGTGTAGGTAAAATAGATAAAGTAACTTTTGGTGGAGTTAAATTGCTAAATTTTTAGCTCCACTGTTGTGGATGCTCTATAATAGGAAACAATTGTGAGAACCTATCAAGTACAAACTCACCATACTTATTAAAAAAAAAAAAAAATACAAACCCACCATAGCTCAAAGTTCACTAATGGAGCCACTTATTTTTCTTCTTTACTCTCTATTCCTCTTAATATTCACGCAAGCCCTTCTTCACATCAAAGACTGGCTCTTCAAGAAGAGGGTTCAGCTTCCTCCGGGACCAACTGGCCTACCCATCATCGGAAGCCTCCTTACACTAGGTGACAGGCCCCACGAGTCCATAACCAAGTTGGCTGAGACGTACGGTCGCCTCATGACTGTGAGACTCGGTTTCAACGTAACTGTGGTTGCTTCATCTGCAGAAATGGCAAGGGAAATCCTCCAAAAGAATGATCAAGCTTTTCTAGGGAGACCAATCCCAGATGCTGCGACTGCACAGACTAACTACGACTTGTCAGTGGTATGGTTACCAGGCAATGAAAAATGGAGAAACCTAAGAAAAATATACAAAAGTCAGATTTTCGCAACGCACAGACTCGATGCACTGCAAGGCTCGCGACATCAAGCAGTGGACGGTATGGTTAGGCGAGTGGTTGAAGCTAGTGAAGCTGGGGAGGCCATAAGTATTGGGACGTTGGTGTTTGGAACCACATTGAATTCACTATCGAATACAATATTTTCGGTCGACATATTTGATCCAAAATCGAATGCTATTCAAGAACTAAAGGAGCTCATTTGGAGTATAATGGAGCTTGGAGGGAAGCCTAAGCTTTCAGACTTTTTTCCTTTGCTAAAGCCATTTGATCTACAAGGTATAAGGCGGAGTACGAAGGTTCCTTACGATCGACTGCATGGGTTGATTGACAACATGATTGATCAACGTTTGGAATTTAGAGCATCTGGATCACCGAGGTGTGATGACTTGTTAGATGTCCTCGACCTCAGCAAAGAACAGGGCCATGAGGAATTTAACCGTCTGAATATCAAAGTTTTCCTGACGGTTCTCTCTCTCTCTCTCTCTATATATATATATATATCCATCTAATATTTTTTAATTAGATGTGAATTTTGATGAATTTATCGCTAAATTACATTATTTTCGTATATTCTCTATGCTTATAAAATTTAAAGATAATCAAAGATCAATAATTATGTCATCAATCAATTGTTTAAATTTAAAATTTTGTATTTTAAAATAAATCATAAAAGATGAGTTTATAGATTGATTGGACAATTAAATCCAATTGGCATGCATATTAAAAATATATAGAATCTGTAATTCAACGGTTAGATTTTCAAAATATGAAATTAATAATAAGTTATTAAATGGTGTAACATTGTTTTGAGTTATACCAAATGTAACTTGAACTCAGCTCATATATAATAAAATGAGTTTAAGTTACATTTAGTATAATTTTAAGAAATATTACACCACCTAATAACTTTTTATGGAATAAATAATTTGCAAACTCATCATTAGATTATATTTTATCTATATTTTTAACACACATATCAAATTTCATTACAATCTGACTTTATTTACAGTTTGATCTATAAACTTATATTTGATTTATAATTTTTAGTTAAAAAAACTTGAAATTTAAATATTTGATTAACGATCTAGTTATAGATTTTTTATTGTCTTGAAATTCTATTAGTATTAGAAATATACAAAGATAATGTGTGTGTGGGTGTAAGTTGAGGAGAAAAAATAGTTGGTTCATGTGAAAAAATGATGATTTACTAATCAGTATCACACATATCATCAAGATATAGCAAAATTTGAGTCAAATGGTACAGTTTTAGAAGAACTGATATATTAGATGTAAAAATAAGACTACGGTTTTGCAAACCTAATTAACTTAAGTAATATCAAAACTTGTCAAAATCATGTAGCTAAACTGGTTAATACCTTAATAGATTTATCCATAGATTAAATCTCCTCACCCTTCCTAATTATCAAATATATATATATATATATATATATATATATATATATATATTGATGATGCCGAAAAATCACCAGTAAGTTGCAAGCACTCCTCAAACCAAAGCAACACTTGCAAAAGGAAAAAAGAGGACCTAAAAGAGAGCACCGGTGTGGTGCTGGCCAAAAACCCTCCGAGGGTCAAGTTAGAGTCTTATTTTTCAACCCTAGAGTGTTAGAGTTGAGATAATTGTGCGTACCTTGATGCTAGGGTTTCTGGGGTATTTATATTGGCGTAGAATTACCTTTCCTTTTAAGATACAACTTTCTTCTTGAACTCTTTTCCATATAGGAGTCTTCTTATTATGGCCAAGTGTGTAACGCAAGAATTTCAAGTATACACGTTTGTGTGGAGATAAAGTAAAGCCGAGTCAAACATATCGTGTGACACACAACTAAGAATTTATAACCAATCCATATAGGACGGATACTCAATGACCTACACCGTCCTATATGCATTTCCTACGGTATCAATCCGTTTGCTTCCGCTCCGTCCATCCAAGACGGAGGAAATATCTGTCTCCTATTTTTATCCCCTTCATATATATATATATATATATAAAGAACTCCATAATTTCTTATAAGACCTCTATTGCATCTTTGGTTAATTACAACTTCACAATTTTTCAGGACTTTTTCATTGGAGGAACTGATACAACTAGCGCTACAATTGAATGGGCAATGACTGAACTTCTTCGCAATCCTGACATAATGGCCAAGGCAAAACAAGAACTTGCTGAAACAATTGGAATAGGAGAAAGCATACAAGAAAAAGACATCCCACGACTTCCGTATCTTCAAGCTGTGCTTAAAGAAACAATGCGGCTTCATCCAATAGCACCTTTTCTCCTTCCTCGTTCCCTTATTGATGTGGAAGTTTGTGGATGCACCATTCCTAAACACACCCAAGTGATTGTAAATGCATGGGCGATAGCACGAGATCCCATGTACTGGGACAAGCCAACACAATTTAAACCAGAAAGGTTCATCGACTCTAAAGTGGATTTCAGAGGCACAAACTTCTCTTTTATGCCATTTGGTTCTGGGAGGCGGATTTGCCCAGGTTTAGATCTTGCTGTAAGAATGCTGAGCTTGTTCCTAGCTTCTCTCATTCACCACTTTAATTGGAAGCTTCCTGACCGAATGGCACCAGAAGACATTGACATAAAAGACAAATTTGGACTTACATTGCAGAAGGCTGTTGCACTTGTTGCCATTCCTGTGGTTGTTGCTAAAGCCGAGTAGTTTATATCGCTACTGCATCACATGTTTGGAGAATAAATCTTTTAAATTATATTTCTTGTTTGTTTGTTTGTTTTGTTTGGTTGTTTTTTTTTTCTATGTTATACTAATGTTTTTAGTAATTGTACAAGTTGTTATTATTCGATCAAATTAATTGCTCTTGCTTCTCCCGCCATTGAAGCTATTTGGATATTTTGGGTCCAAGAATCTTAGTTATCGTATACAATAATTGCTTTTTGCAATCATAGTTATTATTATATGATATAGATACGTATCGGACAGTATATAGATAATTTGCAACATATACATGTCTATGCATTATTTTATATATACAGTTTTATGATCCGATGCAAACAATACACTAATACGACAATTTGCCAATCCTCTAAGAATTGCATTCTAATCACACCTTGAATTTAAGATGACAAAAATAAAAATAATGTACAAAAGAATAATATCAAATGGATAAAGTATAGATACTAATTCAATAATACTTAGAGCTGTTTACTGAGAAATTATAGTGGAACAGAAGCAAAGAAACAAGCTTTATTTTTAGTTGGATTTTCCATTCGTCCACATTTTCTAATGCTGCCTAACAAAGAAAAATTCGGAAAATGTTTTTAGTTGAACTGGGGTTGTCCAACAAGGAGCCAGACTCAAGAAATTTGTTCAACCTGGAGCCATTTAAATCGAAATCTCCATTGACTCTCCTAACGTCAAGCTAAGTGACATCATAACCTTTGGGTAGAATGAAGGCTTCGCACCAACGCTCTCTTATCTATTAGCCTAAGCGTTCTGATTTCGCGCTGAAACTTTTTAAAGAAATCGCAGCTCGATGGATTTAGGATCTTCTGACCACTAAATCTCGACAGATAGAATCTGTCGAGGTGCTGTCGAGAATCTGTCAACGGCAAAAAGACCTCGATAGATCGAAAAGCTGTTGAGAAGCTATCGACTAGATAGAAACTTTATTGATGAATCGAGAATCTGTCAAGAAGCTATCGAGACAAATTCCAGATAGCTCTATGGATCGAAGATGTGATAAGATCTGTCGAGAAAAGAAATCCAAGGGTCTCGATAGATAGCTATTTGTTGAGGATCTGTAGAGAAGCTGTCGAGCTTAATGAAAAGTAGTTTTTCAAAGAGAGGAAAAACCCATATAGCTGAATGCAATCAAGCAAGCTACTCAAACATAGATCCAATCAACATTTTAAGCTTTTAAAAAATCTCTCAACAAGAAAAATGCAAAGCATTCAAGATTCAAAACACACACACACACACACACACACAACAAGTGAAACCAATTTTATATTTCAAAAATAAGTCAAAATAGTTTAGTGAGCATACATTAACACATGTATTTCTTGTGATGGTCAAATCACATTGTACCTATACATATATCAAAAGTAGCAAAAAATTTGTGTGTTGTGTGTAAAAACATTATAAGAGTGCATAAGTGTCTCATATTATGATGATTTGAGATATGAGAAAATTAATTTAACTCACACACAATCATAACTACTTGATGGGGACTATCACCTTCAAAGTACATCCTATAACTCCCACATCTCCTAGAAACATGCTTGCAATCATATTTAAAAGTATTTTGATTCTTTTTGCTTTTGATTTTTCTTTGCATATTTTTTCTTTTGAGCATATCATGTATGGACATATAAGAGAGAGAATAAAAGCTCAATTATGTTAAGCTTAAACATCACAAATTTGCTATGCCAAAGCATACAGATGTTATTCATGATTGGTGGACTTTACTGGTGAGATGGTTGTTTATGCCTTTCTCTTAGGATTTTTTAGTCCTCCCCGTCAAAAAAAGTGATATGAGTGTTAAGTACAAGAGATTCCATAATCTTACTCATCACAAATACAAGCCACAAAACTCACTTGTTTAGTTGTGCATTGAGATGTTCATCTAAGTTACAAAAGATACAAAGTTTAGAAAACTTTGTTTCAATGGCCATCTAAGGTACACAGGTACCAATGTACATAAAGCACTTACTGTTTTTGTATTTTTCTGATTTTTAAATTTTTATGAAAAAAAAATAAAGCAAAACTAAAAACAAATAAACAAAAACATGTTAAATAGAACATAACATAAAACTAGACTGGCTCAAAAACAAGAAAGCAGAACACACGAGTAATGCATAAACAAAAAAAGAGGGAGAGAGAGAAAAAGTGATTAAATTACTTTGAGTCTTTTTCCTTTCACACCTTGGAAGAACCTTTCCATTTGGCGAACCCTTGATTCGGTGGTGAGGGAAAATAATTGAAATCGTTCAAGTTTGAAAGAAACATGAAGGTCTTAAAAAGATCTCCAAGATGAGCAAAAAAGGATGGGAACTGATTTTGGTTTTCGAATGAGAACATACTGATGCTTTGTTGAGTAACTAACCATTTATAGCAATTTGGACGAGTATGCCCTGAAGCTCCACAGTCATGACAGAGATATGGCTTCTTCGATTGAGACTTTTTGTTACTACCCTTGTTATTACCATTTATAGCAATTTAGTCCTAGGGTTCCTAGTCTTTTTCTTTTCAGGCTTAGGGGGTGCACCTAAAATAGATTTACCCTTATCTATGTTCTCACTAGCTACATCAATTTTATATTCATTGTTCTTAGAATCAACATTATTAGCAGGTGAAACAAACACAGTAGTATTAGAAGAAGCAATATTAGGAGAAGAAAAATCATACCCAAACCGATTCTATCAAAAGCAAATTTCTAAAAGCTAAGCATCTCATCAAGCTTTGCACTGGAAGTCCTCTCCAATTGAGCTCTAACCTGTAACAGTTCTGCTTCAAGCTTCTTGGTCTTTTCAGCTAAGAAATTGTTCTCAAACCGTAGTACTCCAATGGCCTGATTAGCTTTGTCAAAGTTTATAGAGCTCTTCTCGATCAAGTTCCACTTCACTCAACTTCTTGGTGGCCAGTCTATACAATTTCTCATTCTTTTCAGAGACCTTATACAACTTCACATAGGCTGTATGGATGTCATCCTGCTCATCCATCTTCTCAAATTTAGACTCCACCAAGTTCTCTTCTTCATACACCTCTTTAACAATCCCTTTAGTAGGATTTATTGTGGCAGTGAAGGCATTCAAGATTCCATCATCATCATTGTCATTTGAATCATCTTCAAGCTTGGTGTCACTCAAGGTAGCAGCAAGGGCCTTGCTTTTCCCAATAGTTTTTAGATAAGTTGGACATTCTTGATTCATATGTCCAAAATCTTGACATCCGAAGCATGTTGGTCCAGAGGAAACAGTGTACTGACTGCCATCCTTCTTCCCTTTATCTTGGCTCTTGAATTGTGAAGTACTGGATTGCTTTCAGTCCTTGTCGAATCTTTTTGCCTTGGCATTCTTCATAAATTTCTTGAATTTCCTGGTGATGCATGATTTTATCTTGGAATCTTTTGTTAGGATGTGTACCCTTAAATCCTATTGTATGATGCTAGGCATGACATTATGTATAACTTAATGTTATGATAAATAAAGTTGTTTTATTATTATCTAAATAATGGTAACATGAATATTTGGACATTATCATATAGTCCATGAGATGCATAGTATATGATTTATGTGAAAAATCCACAAAAGATATAAATCACAAGTTCTTTGTAAATTCAGAATTATAGTTCATAGTCGGTGATGAAATTAGGCATTTCATCTGCGAAGACTATAACATATCAACTAAAATGATTTGTCTTGATCATGGAATTGAAGACTTCTAGTTGGTATGTTGATATGTTTTAAGAGTTAAGACATATTGAACTGGACCACTATGAGATTTATTATTCTCCTAATGACTATCAAATGAATAATAAATCTCACAACTTCTATTTACATGAACTCTTCATCCTAAGAGAATAATGAACCTGATCATGAGGTGTAGGTTGCTTTGATATATCGGGAGTAAGATATAAAGTCACGATCAAAATCTCAGTATGTTGGGTAGCCACATTTAGTGTAGATGGAACATATATTCTTAAGATGGAATTCATAATCTTTTAACAGAGATATAAAATATTCATTTGAGATAAATTTAATAGGTTTGGTTATTCAAAGTGTTAAGCCTAACCACTTTAGTAAGGAGATACTAGAGTATATATTTATGAAATTGGATTTCATAAATATATGATGAATAACTTAAAGGATTAGACCGGGTACTCAAGGATTAAGATGTAGTAATCTTCAAAGTGGCAGTCTACATTTATGACTTTTTACTACGAATATTTTATGAAGGGGTTGCATGTATAATAAAGTCTTGAGATATAATTTATTAATAAGGCCTAAAGTACAATTATATTTATATAGTGATATTAAATATAATTAATGGTAACTTTGGACTTGTTAAGAGTTGACAGAAAAAACAAAGACCCATTGGAGCTAGTGTCTTATTGGTCCATTTTGGTCCCACTCTAAACCACACATTCAAGCCTAATTGGAAAGGCCCAATAGGCCAGCCTAATTAGATAATCTGTTAGTTATAAAGGGAGAAACATACAATTTTTTTTTATAATGAGAGAGACATCATTGTGAAATGGTGTGTATGTGTGAGTGAAGTCACTCGATTATTCTCCCTTAGAAACTGATTGAGAGACCACACTTCTTGGGTGTAAAGTGGAATTGGAGTAAAGATTTACAGTGTTTCCAAGTACTTCTAATCTTTTAATTTGTTTTGGATTTCACCACACCAAGGTACGCTATCTTGTTTTTAAATTCTGAAATTTACTTAGTGCATGTTATCAATCATGAATGAAATAGATCCATATTTGTTGCTTTCGTTGTATGTTTTGTATGAGATACAAAACCAGATTTTCCAACAATTGGTATCATAGCTAGGTTTTCATCTCATGCTTGTATAACATGTGATTGGGTTTTAGAATCAAAGAAAATCATTTTCTTGGTGTTGTGGGATTCTTGAATCTGCAATGATTATTCTGTAAAATCACCTTTTTTTTTTGAACCCACACACCATTTATTATTTATGAGATATATATTAGTTCATGTTATTCAAAGTGGTCAAGATTATGTCTCTCAATGTATGGCGTGTTATGATAGTGTTTGTATTGGACATGAACACAATAGTCTTTGTATTAGAGATGAACACATAAACCTATAATGTATTGATAGAGTTTGATGTGTCGGTCTCTTGTTTTCTTGGAATGGATTGGTATATTTCTACATATATGGATGATATTAAAACTGTTCCACAAAGGTATGCATAGTGTTTTATGCAAATTCTGTACTCTAAGTACTGTGGTTCTCTTTTTAAATGTAATTTAAAATTCTCTACTTACTAACTCTTTGGACTCTACTAACCACTCATTCTATGCAAATGCACCCCACTCATCATGAGAGAAGCAGTAAGGAGAAAAAAGTGACAGATTCTGTTGGTGATTTTGAAAGTAGAAGATGTCAAGATAGTTGAAAGTTATAGGGCATGCCTTTTGTGAAGTTAACCAAAGGGTATTTTATGGGTGTAGATGGTTAAATAAACATTAGGATGGAATTGATTATTGTAGCTGAAAACTTGTTAGGAACTTGTAATCTTGTTGGGAACTTGCCAAATTTTGACAATTTGGTTCAGCTGTGATGCATATATAGCTGTTTTGGGAACTTGCAAAGTTTGTGATGTATATAGCTATTTTGGCAATGAAAATTTGGTGATGTATATAGTTGTTTGTGATGTACAAGACCAACTACAGTTGGTCTTGTATTTGGTTATGAAAATTTGGGCGAGAATTTGTGATTATCTGTTTTGTATTTGATTATGTAAATTTGGGCAAGAATTTGTGATTTAGCAAGGAAAAAAAAAAAAGAAAAAAAACCTGCGTAGGAGGCTTTTGCCATGTTTTGAAAACGCAGCCAAAACCCTACCTACAGTTACGGGTTCTAAATGCAGCACAACACAGGGTCTATAGCTACATTTTCACATTACCTACAATCGCGGGTTCTAAATGCAACACAAAGAGGGCCTATAGCCGCGTTTTTAAAAACGCAACTATAGGTCCTACTCTATAGCCGCGTTTTTAAAAAACTCAACTATAAGACTCAGCCTATAGCCGTGTTTAAAAAAACGCAGCTATAGCTTTCAGCCTATAGCCACGTTTAAAAAAACGCGGCTATAGACTTGTTGGACCTATAATTGCATAGAATAGGCCGCGTGTGTAAACGTAGCTATAGGCTATAGCCGCATTTAAAAAACACTGCTAAAGCCCTCATTTGTGCTACTTGACTATACTTTACTATACAATACATTAGTAGGGCAGGCTAGCTAACTAAGTCGCTTACTTCTACTAATGTTGGTATTTAGTTTGTTCTGAGCAGTATTGTGGGGGTTGGCGGCTGATTTGTCTCAAGAACAATCAAAATTGGTGGGTCGAGTGGTGATTTTTAGCTAGCATTTTTGTTTTTGCATCCTGGAAATTTTTTATTTGCCGACGCTACCTTTTTTTTTTGTTGGTATCTAGTAGTTTCCACATCAACATTTCTTTGTATAATCTGTGGTTTGTGCTTTGTGCTTTGTGCTTTGTGGTAGATGATGAAAGATACTACGAAAGTTTGTAGATTTTATTTTATTTTTTGAAAAATAACTTTTTTAAGATAAATTTTAATTTAGACATAATGATAAAATAATAATTTTAGTTATTAAATATTTAAAAAATTCGGTGTCATTTTGGGTGTGTTTAATGGTGTAGTGTAACGGAAACTAAAGGAGCTTTTGATTGAATAAATTTTGAAACTTAGGGGACTCAATCGAACAAAAGTAAAGTTAGAATCTTGAGATAAATTTTGGTCAAATTTAAAGGGTGTGCTTTGTATTTTTGTCAAATAAAAATAAAATTTTAGCTCCAAACTAGTTTGGAGAAAATTGCTTAAACCTATTACGTGCATAGCAATTGATAAACCTATTCATGTGTTGTTTTAGCTACATGACTTATATAATTAGTCATGTATTTTATTCAAGTAATACGTGTGGTGACGTGGATGGTTTTATGAGTGGCTATGAAGAGGATCAAATATGAGACGGATATTTCTTCATCAATCACGACGAAGTGGTGTTAACATAAGGAGGGTCGACGGGTCAAAGCTACAAGGACGCGTAGTGGACGGTTGTAGCATTTGGTCTCCGTCAAAATTGATTTGGCTTCATGGACTCCTAATCGGAATCAACTTGTGTCTCGCGATAAGTTTGATTTGGCTTTGCTTGATCCCTACACAAGCGTGAATGAAGGGAGTTCTTGCGCTGCACGTTTAACCATAATCAAAAGACTCCTATATGGAAAAGAACTCTATAAGGAATGCAGAACCGGAGGAAGTGTTATCCTAAAAGGAAAGGGTTTCTTGGCCAAGGCATGGAAGATACCCTACACCAATATAAATACCCCAAAACCCTCGTAAATCAAGGTACGCATAATTAACTTGACTCTGGCACTCTAGGGTTGTGAAAAAGACTCTAACTTGACCTTCGAAGAGTTTTTGGCCAGCACCACACCGGTGCTCTTTGTTAGGTCCTCTCTTTTCTTTTTGCAGGTGTTGTTTCGATTTGGGAGTGCTTGCAGCTTACTGGTGATTTTTTCGGCATCATTAGTTGGTGCCGTCTGTGGGAAAGACTATTTAGCATTTGCTATTTTTCTGAGACAAAAAATTGCATGGTACTCACTCGATCGATGGCAACAACCAACCATCAAGGTGATGAACCGCACGCCACAACTCTAGAGAGGCAAGTCCAAACACTCGAGGTAGCGGTTGAGCGTCTAACCAAGCAGAATCATGATTTAGAAGAACAACTGCGGCAAAGGAATGCACACCCAAGCGCACCGGAGGAAGACCAGGAAGGTGCTAGTTCGGAGGGGAGGAACGCAGAAGGGCCTGAGGGTAGCAACGCTCCGACTAGACCAGAGCGGCAGGAGACCAACCGGCCATCCCTCTCGGACACTTTGCCAACTCATATAGCAGCCGGGATGCAAGAGATGAGGGAACGTATGGATGTGATGATGAACGCCCTCAGAGGATGAATCTCCAGCGACCTGGACGACCTAGTCCATAGAACAGATTCACCTTTCACAGCGCTCGTGAATTCATGCCCCCTTCCTCCAAAGTTTCGCATGCCTCAGGTGGAGAATTACGACGGATCCAAGGACCCATTGGATCACTTGGAATCTTTCAAGAACCTAATGCATCTTCAGGGCGTACCGGATGAAATCATGTGTAGGGCTTTTCTCACCACGTTGAAAGGGCCTGCAAGGGACTGGTACAGTAGGCTGACACCTAATTCCATCAGCACTTTTAAGGAATTAGGAGCACAGTTCGTATCACACTTTATCGGGAGTCACCGACATAAGAAGTCTACTGCGTGTCTGATGAACATTAGGCAACGAGAAGACGAGACTTTAAGATCATACATAGCCCGCTTTAACAAGGAAGCCCTTTCGATAGACGAGGCAGATGACAAGATACTTGTAGCAGCGTTCACAAACGGGCTGCGAAAGGGTAAGTTCCTGTTTTCTCTGTACAAGAATGACCCAAAGACTATGTCCGAAGTGTTTTACAAGGCAACGAAGTATATGAACGCAGAGGACGCCTTGCTGGCTCGAGAGGAGAAACCTAGAAAGAGGGAAAGGCAGGAAGATACACAACCGGACAAGGGACGAAAAATGGCTAGAACTAGAGAATGACGGGAAGATCGACGACCCAAACCGCCTACGGGAAGATTCACGAACTTCACCCCCCTTACAGCCCCAATTGACCAAGTGTTAATGCAGATCAAAGATGAAGGAACCCTGACGTTTCCTGGCAAGCTGATGGGAGATCCGAACAAGAGGCTAAGAGACAGATATTGCCATTTTCATGGCAATCATGGCCACGATACGACGGACTGTTATGACTTAAAATAACAAATTGAAGCCCTCATTAGGCAAGGAAGGTTGCAGAGGTTTGTGAGGAAGGAGAAAACGGATCAACTCTAGGAACAAAATCCCCGACGGGAGAACGAGCGTCCCAAACCACCTGTAGGGGATATACGGATGATTGTAGGGGGCACTACTTCTGTAGGGTCGTCCAAAAAGGCCAGAAAGACCTACTTACGGATGGTTCAAAGTGTCCAGTCGACAGGTTCCTCACTAAAAGTGACACGACGAGATAACCCCAACATCGGGTTTTCAGAAGAAGATGCGCAACGCCTTCACCACCCCCATGACGACGCGCTCGTCGTCAGCATACGAGCAGGAGACTATAACATGCATCAAGTTTTGGTGGACAACGGAAACTCAGCGGATATCCTCTACTACCCCGCGTTCCAGCAAATGGGGATTGGTAGAGAACGACTGATTCCAACAAATGCACCCCTTGTTGGTTTCGGAGGGAAAATGGTCTACCCTTTGGGCGTCGTCACGTTGTCTGTGATGGTGGGGGATCACCCACAGCAAATAACCAAGGATGTAGCTTTTCTTGTGGTCAATTGCTCTTCTGCTTATAACGCCATCCTCGGACGGCCCACTCTCAATGCATGGAAGTCTGTCACCTCTACCTACCATCTGATGGTTAAATTCCCTTTCGAATACGGAGTTGGAGAGCTGCATGGAAATCAGGTGGCTGTACGGGAATGTTACATCGCTATGATGGAAATGGATGACCACCTACCAGTAATGAGCATCGAGGAACAGAGGACGGTGGTGGAACCAGTGGAAGAATTAGAAGAAGTACAATTGAATGATTCTAGGCCCGGCCGAACCACCAGAATCGGCACCTTGGCCAACTAAACGGTCCGACAAACGCTCGCAATATTCCTCAAAGAAAACCAAGATTTTTTTGCATGGAGTCACAAGGATATGCCTGGAATAGATCCAATAGTCATAGTCAACAGATTGAACGTGTCACCCTCTTTCTCACCTATTCGACAGAAAAAACTAGTGTTCACCCCTGAACGAGACCGAGCCATAGCAGAAAAAGTACGGAAGCTACAAGAAATAGACTTCATACACAAGGTGTACTATCCTGATTGGTTGGCAAATGTAGTAATGGTCAAGAAGGCCAACGGGAAGTGGAGAATGTGTGTTGACTTCACAAATCTGAATAGGGCTTGCCCTAAAGATAGTTACCCACTCCCACGTATTGGCACCCTGGTAGACTCCACCACAAGAAATGAACTTTTGAGCTTCATGGATGCCTTCTCCGGCTACAACCAAATTAAATTGGATAAGACTGATCAGGAGAAAACCTCGTTTGTGACGAGTTAGGGGCTTTTTTACTACAAGGTAATGCCTTTTGGGCTTAAAAACGCAGGAGCCACATATCAGAGATTGATGAACAAGATGTTCACGCACCAAATTGACAGAAACGTGCAGGTTTACATAGATGATATGTTGGTAAAAAGCGTAAAGGTGTCTGATCACTTGAGGGACCTCCGGGAGACTTTCAATACTCTTCGGACATACAAAGTGAAGCTCAATCCGAACAAATGCACGTTTGGAGTAACTGCAGGAAAATTCTTGGGATTTATGGTATCCTAGAGGGGCATTGTAGTTAACCCAGAGAAAGTAAAGGCGATTATGGAACTATCTCCTCCAAGGACGGTAAAGGAAGTACAAAGTTTGATCGGGAAGATAGCAGCCTTGAACAGGTTTGTATCAAGAGCAACGGACAAATGCCTCCCATTCTTCCGCACACTAAAGAGGTCATTCGAATGGACAGGCGAGTGCCAAAAGGCATTTGAAGAGTTAAAGATGTATCTCTCCGCCCCGCTATTGCTTAGCCCATCTATGCCGGGGGAAGAATTGTTCCTGTACCTTGCCGTCTCCTTAGCCGCGGTCAGTGCAGCTCTCATTAGAGAAGAAGGAAAGGTACAAAAGCCCGTGTACTTTATAAGCCGGGCATTGAGAGAAGCAGAAGAGAGGTACCCTCAGATGGAAAAACTTGCATTTTCTCTTGTGACCGTGGCTCGAAAGCTCAAGCCGTACTTTCAAGCGCATACCATAAATGTCCTGATAGATAAACCCTTACGGAGAGCAATGAGCAGTCCCGAAGCTGCTGGACGGATGGCGCTATGGGCAATCGAGCTAAGCGAGTTCGATATCCACTATCAGCCGTGAACGGCAGTGAAAGGATAGATATTGGCAGACTTCGTTGTTGAATTCACTACCGCAAAGGAGCAGGGGGCAGAAGAGACGCTCATATGGAGAGTCCATACATACGGATCTTCCAATAAGCATGCTAGAGGTATTAGAGTTGTACTCCACACCCCAGAAGGAGACAAGATCGAATGCATGATCCGTCTGGGCTTCACCACTACCAACAATGAAGTGGAATACGAGGCCTTGGTAGCGAGACTAGACCTTGCGATAGTGGCAGGAGCTAAGAGTGTGGTCGTCTACTCCAATTCTCAAATCGTGGCCAGTTAGATTAATGGGAGCTATGATTGCAAGAATGAAAGGATGAAAAGGTATCTTGAGGAAGTGAAGGGTCGAACGAATAACCTCCAATTCAAGATGATTCAAATCCCAAGGGAGGAGAACCAAGAAGTGGACCGACTCGCAAAGGCGGCTTCGGTCGAACCCATGATCATCCCTGAGTAGGTATTGTCCTTCGTCCAGCTTTCATCATTATTAGATGACATTAGCATGCAGAAGGTAAGCAATGAGTGTTGTTGGACGGCTCCAATAATGTCGTATATCAAGGAAGGCAAGCTGCCCGATAACAAAGAAGATACAAGGAAATTGAAGGTTAAAACTGCCCAGTTCGTCTTGATCAAAGACGTCCTATACAAATGAGGATTCTCCTGACCATATCTAAGATGCCTCAGCCGCGGAGAAGAAGACTACGTGATGAGGGAGGTCCATGAAGGAGTTTGTGGAAACCATTCTGGATCAAGGTCTTTAGTGCACAAGCTACTCCGAGCGAGATACTACTGGCCAACAATGCAAAAGGATACCCACACATACGTTAGAGCTTGCGACAAGTGCCAACGGTTTGGCAATTTTATAAGGCAACCAACGGAAGAACTTACCCCTATGACGACCTTATGGCCCTTTGCACAATGGGGGTTGGACATCATGGGTCCTTTCCCGACAGCGGTAAGGCAGCTAAAGTTCTTAGTGATTGGTATTGACTACTTCACTAAATGGGTGGAAGTAGAGGCTCTGGCCACTATCACGGTAAAGAATATCCGTAATTTTGTATAGAGGAGTATTATTTGTAGATATAGAATTCCGAGGGTGCTGGTTTCCGACAACGGAAAACAGTTCGACAATGACACGTTTAAAGACTTCTGCTCTCAATTTAGGATTGAGAATCACTACTCATCGTCCGTCCACCCGCAGGGCAACGGACAGGTCGAAGTCACAAACTGGTTCGTGTTTAAGATTATCAAGACCCGCCTCAAGGGGGCAAAAGGCATATGGCCGGACAAATTACCAAGTGTTTTATGGGCATACAGGATAACGACGAGAACACCGACAGGGGAAACACCGTTTCGATTGGCGTATGGTAGTGAGGCCCTCATACTGGCAGAGGTTGGATTAACAAGCTATCGTGTGAAAAACTATGATGAGAGTAAGAATAACGAAGCTTTACGTGTACAACTCGACCTTGTAGACGAAGTCAGGGCAGCAGCTGCACAGAGACTAGCTCGATACCAAGACATGATGGCAAAACATTACAACTCGAAGGTTAGGCATAGGGATTTCCAAGTGGGAGATCTGGTCTTACGAAAAGTACTCGGCGCTACGAAGGATGCCTCCCAAGGAAAACTGAGTCCTAACTGGGAAGGACCATACAGAATCATTTCATGGCATAGGAAGGGAACATACTACTTAGAGACGCTAGACGAAAGAAGCTGAGCCATCAATGGAACACGAAACACCTGAAAAAATACTACCAATAGACAAAGGGCAAAGAAAACAGCAACATTTACTTCCTCATTTCCAGTTTATTTCTTAGACAATCATAATTTTTACTTATTAAAGCCGAAGTTTTTTATTTTCCATGAACAATATAGTCTACCAGTCTGTCATAATAAGAGGAGTTTTTATTTAAAATGTATGGAATGTGTTTTGCTGAAAATCTACCAAGTCCACATAGTGGACGGATCATCCAAAATGGATGAAAACTACGAAGTCCACATAGTGGACGGATCATCCAAAATGGATGAAAATCTACCAAGTCCACATAGTGGACGGATCATCCTACAAGGATAAAAAACTATGAAGTCCACAAAGTGGACGGATCACCCAAAATGGATGAAAATCTATCAAGTTCACATAGTGGACGGATCATCCAAAATGGATGAAAATCTACCAAGACCACATAGTGGACGGATCATCCTACAAGGATAAAAAACTATGAAGTCCACACAGTGGATTGATCATCCTACAAGGATGAAAATATTAGTCCACATAGTGGACGGATAATCCAGTAAAGATAAAAATATAAAGCCCACATAGTGGACAAATCAACTGATAAAAGTGTAGTCCACATAATGGACGGGTCATCCAAAAGGATAGATGTCCAAAAAAAAAAATGAATGGATCATCCTCTCGAGGATGAAATGTACAGATCAAATTGTGAGATGAACGGACATCATAGATAATAGATGTCTTAATCGTATACAATTCACAATTGGACGGACCCCTGCGACATGATTAAATTATCTATTATATGAGCAATAAATTAAAATTCACGACGGATAAAATCAAGCGAATAAGCTAGCTAAATCTTATAAGAGGAACTATGTCCAGAAACAAATTACGACGGTTCAACAAAAATTACGAAGGTTAATATTTTGTCTTTGACATAAAAAAAAAAAAAAAAAACTACTGCTGCTGATGCTTGGGGGGAGTGCTTTCAACTTTCTGGTTGTCATCTGGTTGATCTTGAGGAAGAGTCTGGCCTTTGTCCACAAGAGAAGCAGTGACAGCAAACATATCTTCTGTACTCTCTAAATGGACGGACTGAGATAGTGTTTACCTTTGAGCGTCGATGGAGATATGGGACATGTCTAGATCACGATAGGATGCCTTGGCTTGATGGAGGGAATCATCGAATCCTTCAGCGAAGAAGCTCCCAAGCTCTGCTAAAAGAAGGTCAAAGTCACAATACTCCCGGATCGCCACTTCTTTAGCGTCACGAAGCTGAGTCCTGGCGTCCGTCACCTCCTTTTTCTTATCCTTCAAAATTTGCGTCAGCTGCTCCATCTGCCTCTCGAGCTCTCCTCCAACTTACTCCGAACAGGTGGGTTTTCTCTCCATATTGATTTTCCAAGTCTTTAGATCATAAAGCTCGTCATCCATCATCTTATTCTTTTTCCTAAGACGGTCCAAAGTTGTCTCATGATTCAGACAATGACCCATGAGCCCCTTCATCATCAACATGGCCTGAGAACAAAGTCAAAATAGACATGATGTAAATGACGGATAAATAAGGACAGTTTCAAGGGTTAAGACTGGTTTAAAGTACCTGAGCAATAGTAAAAAGGCTCGTCTCTCCCATCACCTTCGTAATGTGGTTACTAAGGTCCTCATAATCGTCGACGATAAGGATAGACGAGAGTTTTTCCAAGGCATACTCAGAATCTTCTCGCAGGAGGATGGGTGGTTTCTCACCAGTGGGAGGTGGACCTTTCTTGAGACCTTTACCTTTCCGATGCCCCATGGGAGTGACCGTTCTTTTGGTCTTGGCCTCCAACGCTACAACGAGCTCAAGAATGGCCTTCTGCTTCATTGGCTAACAATCCATCTTCTCCGGTTGGTTTCGTTTGGACTGAACGGATGGACCCATCCCCTTAACTTGTTGACCGGCCTCTTGTTTCTTCTTTGCTGCTTGCTACTTAATGAAGGTTCTTCTCTTAGCAGCATCCATTTCTGCAAAGAAAAGACGGATATGTAGTATTAGAAAAGAATGTGTAAGTGAAACTGAAAGTATTCATGACGGGCTTACATTTACAAACTCGACTGTCATACCAACGGGCGGTCAAAGTTGATTTGGGACCTTCACAATACCAATGGGGTGTGTCGAGGGTGACTAATTGTGCCTACGTCTTCACCTTAAGCTTTATCTCGTTAAAAATCCTCTCTAGGAAGCTCCACTCCTTCAAAGTGACTTGCAGACAGTCTTGAGCTGTAAAAGGAGATGGTTAAAGTAACTTACAAAAAATAAAAGGTTTGAACACATGAAAACTAAAAGCAATTGCATACTCGACGGAGGCATTATGCCCCACGTTGTGTCGACGGGCATATATGTGTTATCCCCTAGACGACACATCCACTCGTCCCCTTCTAAGAAAAAATACCTACTCTTCCAGTCCCTATTAGAACCGGGTGTTTCACGGATAAGCCTCAACGACGAGCTCCTAGGTACAAAACTATACATACCCTTTGACTTTATTATCTCGATAGAACAGTAACGTTGAAAGAATTCTTCCACCGTTAGCCTTCGTGCACCGTTTGACATGGCCCCGTACAAGACCTCCACGCCTATGAAAACCCTCCAGGCGTTTGGGGAGATTTGTGTGACGGATAGACCAAGATATTGAAGTAGTCGACGGTGGAGAGAACTTGGAGGAAATCTATGCCCTGCCTTTAGTGCTTGCTCATAAATCCCAACACTGTTGACACCCCTGTAATAACATTTCTCGAATTTGTGGGGAAGACGGAGACGGACGTTGTCAGGAATTTGGTACTTCGCCCTAATTGTTTTGAAATGGGATTCGGTGACTGTGGACCTAAAATCATTGACTGTCCACAAGGGTAGCATGACGAATTCTCTAAGGTCGTCAGGATCGATTACAAATTGAACAGGGGGATCAACGCCGTCTAGGCCATCACTTGAAGACTCTGAACTATCCGACTCCAAACCTTCGTTATCCAAGGAAGGAGAAGAAGCAGACGAATTCCTTTCTTCACTTGAAGTGTCAGGATCTTTTTGACCCGACGGGAATCCTTCATCGTAGCCTGCCCCGTCGCGGACAAATGACTGATTACTCGACGCACTAGACATTACCTATATATGACGGTAAAACCTAAAACACTGACGGATCTACAGAAAGTACATAAAAAGAAAAACAAAAAACAAAAAAAAAAACAAAAAAAAAAAAAAGAAAACTTCAAAGAAGAACATACCGGATTGAAATCAAGCAATGTAGGATGACGGAGAGATTAGTAGGATGGTACAAGTGCGCAAAGTAAACGACGGTGGCGCTCCGATTGCAAAATTTTTATAAGAAGGTGAGAATGATGAAGGAGAAGGCAGGCTTTTATAGAGCAGAGGGCACGGAATACGAAGGGACGCCGCGCTTAGGGTGAATAGCCAATCAATAAAAGCCGCGTGTCCATTGTCATAAATAACCTTGGCCCGTCTATCTCGATATGTGGCCATGAGAAAGGAAGACTGCCACTCCATGAGTTCGTCTAGTTTGTAACAACGAACCCAAGGAGTGAGGGGGCAACTGAAGAGGATCAAATATGAGATGGATATTTCTTCATCAATCACGACAGAGCGGTGTTAACATAAGGAGGGTCGACGGGTCAAACCTACAAGGACGCGTAGTGGATGGTTGTAGCATTTGGTCTTCGTCGGTATTGATTTGGCTTCATGGACTCCTAATTGGAATCAACTTGTGTCTCGCGATAAGTTTGATATGGCTTTGCTTGATCCCTACACAAGCGTGAATGAAGGGAGTTCTTGCGCTGCACGTTTAACCATAATCAAAAGACTCCTATATGGAAAAGAACTCTATAAGGAATGCAGAACTAAAGGCATGGAAGATACCCTACACCAATATAAATACCCCAAAACCCTCGTAAATCAAGGTACGCATAATTAACTTGACTCTAGCACTCTAGGATTGTGAAAAAGACTCTAACTTGACCTTCGGAGGGTTTTTGGCCGGCACCACACCGGTGCTCTTTGTTAGGTCCTCTCTTTTCTTTTTGCAGGTGTTATTTCGGTTTGGGAGTGCTTGCAGCTTACTGGTGATTTTTTCGGCATCATCAGGCTACATAATGGGTTGGATGAAAGTTTTCCAAACTGAAATGGAGGAAAACTGTCCCTGAAAAAATTGAGGTAAATTTCTATTTGTAATTTCTTGTTTTTTATTTGCAGGATGGTTATCATTTATCCACAAAAACAAAAGAAATAGAAAATGAAGGCGACTTCCCCTTCTACAATCCCAAAATTAAAATTAAATGAAAATTTTGGGTGATTTGGACTGGGACATCAGTGGTTGGGCTCTCCTAACTGAAGTATCCATCAAGTCGATTTATCTTATTGGGCCCAATTTCCATGCCTTCATAACTCATAAGCTTAATTAGGTTTAAGTTGAGCTTGTTTTTGGTAGACCTTTGAAACATGGAAGCCACCATGATGCCTCTTAGATGGATTTCAAATGCGATCAAGCTCGGGATTTGTTTATTAATAGATTCAATCTACGCCTCACCAAGTTGTGCCAATAGTTCATGGTCTATATTTTTTGCTCCTTATTATTATTTTGGGTCATGAGATATCATGCTTTTAAAGATGCATATGAAAGTCCCAAAGTGGGAGCCTCGTTTTCAAAGTTTGGTGAAGCTTAATTTTGAGACCAAATCTCTCAATGGTAGTTACTTTGTGCAGGAATGAAATTAGTGAAGTTCTGTTTTCCCATTTCTCACTGCTTCTGCCATTTGAGCCGTTACAAAGACAAGTCCGTGTTGCTCTTCTTGCTGTGAAACTATTTGCTCTCCACCTCTCCTTCGTTCTATTTGAATATGACTCTAATCGATTATAAAGGCCCTGACGAACTACAAACCATTCAAGCAAGTGACGAGTTAGGTATGGACGAGTGTAAGCGCATTAATCCCAGACATAAATTTAGCATTTAATGACCAAATGATGAACGGATACAGAGTCGTTACCGCCATCCACTTCTATACATTTAATGGTCGTTACAAACCTTAAATGGCTTGGATTAAATGGTCATTACTGAGCCTTTAATCCTCTAACTTAGGTGCAACATAAGGTGAGGCCAACAGATTGGATATTTGTTCACACAAAGGCTATATAAAGCCAAGAGAGGCAAGTAAGTGATTCATTCTTAACACACAGACAAATTGCTTTACAGATTATTGATTTCTAAAGAGTTTTTTTTAAGCTAACAGGAACATATGCATCCAATTGGTGTCATCATCTACTTGGTGTTTTCGCTTAACAGGAGCATATGTCATCAAACTGTACTGACGAGGAACATACTAATGAGGCGAAATTGTATTTTATCAATTTCACGCTGTCTGTGGGAATTGACAGGTCAATTAGTAAGCCATTGAATTCTCTACTGATTAAGTTCCTTAGAACCGATGGACTCAACCACAACCGCGTCGCCGGATTCAATGGTGATGGCCCAACAAATCCAAGCACTAACAGCCAATGTACAAGAATTGATTAAACAAAATGAAGATTTGAAGGGGCGAGTGCGTTCAGAGGGCACTAATACGTCACAGTCACGGCGTAATTGCAATGACAACGACAACAAAGCTCATAGCATGAGAAATAGTAAGAGAGAGACTTCTGAGCACACTGCATAGTCAACTCCTGGCAATGATCAGATGATGAAAAATATAAGGAAGGAGTTAGAAGAAGTCAAGAACACGATGAAGGGAAAGACGTCGATAAACCTTGATGGCATGAGCAAGAGGACGGATTCACCCTTCATTGCTAGCGTTTTGGCGTGCCACTTACTTCCCAAATTTCGTCTCCCACAACTGGAGATTACGATGGCACTAAGGATCCCCTAGACCACATAGGGGCATTCAAGACAATATTAAACCTCCAGCAAACTCCAGACGAGGTGATTTGTAGATCTTTCCCAGCAAACCTTAAGGGAGTAGCAAGGGTGTGGTTTAGCAAGCTGCCCACGCCATCTATCACCAACTTTGAGTAGCTGAGCGACTATTTTGTCTAACATTTCATTGGGGGCCAACGCCATAAAAGGCCCACCTCATATCTGCTAATTATGAAGCAACAAGAAGGGGAAACCTTGAGGGAATATGTGAAATGCTTCAACAAAGCAGTGTTGGAAATCAACGAGGTTGACGATCTGGTAATAATGACAACCTTCCAAGTGGAATTGAACAATCCTAACCTTGTCTCCTTTGGGAAGACCTTACCAACCTCGATGATGAATTTATTGTTCAAAGCACAGAAGTATATGAATGGAGAAGACGCACTAACTGGAAAGGGATTGATGGGTAGACGAAAGAAAGAATAGAATGATGAGTCACAGAGCAAGAAGAGGGATTGCAAAGAGAATCCCTCAGACACCAAGCCAGCAAAAGCAGTCTGGAAGCACCATTGAAGAAAAAGTTGAATTTCACTCCTTTACTAATGCCTGTGAACGAAATCCTCATGCAGATAAAGGACAACCCTACTTTGAAGTGGCCCAAATCGTTAAGTTCATCCTCAAAACGAAGAGTTTCAAAAAACAATTGTTATTTTCAAAAGGATCATGGCCATTACACTAATGAATGTCGAGATTTGAATGAGCAGATAAAGAAGTTAATCTAGAGAGGAAAACTACAAAAATTCGTCAAGAAAGACTACCAGTCCCGCCAATGGACGGAAGAGAAATCTATTAACGGTAAAAAAGAAGATGAGCGGGACTATCCTAACTAGGTCGTGGGAGAAATAAGGACAATCACTGGAGGACTAGTAGCAGGGGGGTCATACAGGTCTTTAAGAAAGGCAATTCAAAGACAAGTCAACTGTGTTCATATAAAGCACCTAATAGCCAAACATCATCACTCAGGAGATGAAGACAATGCCTTTTCTGAACGAGATGCAAGGGGAGTCAAGTAGCCATATGACGACCCCTCGTTTTCATGTTGACCATTGAAGGGTATAAGACTAGGAGAGTTTTGGTAGATAACGAAAGCTCAGCGGACGTGATGTACATGACGGCATTCCAACAGATGAAATTGGGTCCAAAACAACTTAGACCTTTTAGGTCTCCTATAGTCAGTTTTAATGGGGACCGCATATTTCCAAAGGGTATCATTTCCCTATTGATTACAACAGAGACTTACCCAGCGTAAGTAACAAGAGAGGTAGACTTTCTAATTATTGATTGTCCTTCATCTTACAATGTGATTCTAGGATGACCAACTCTTAATTGCCTCTCGGCCACAACTTCTATATACTGCCTAAAGGTGAAATTCTGAACTCCCCAAGGGATTAGAGAAATCTGTGGAGACTAGTTTTTACCTAGGAAATGTTACCAAGCGATACTCGCGTCAAAAGAAAATCACACCTAGATGATGGAGGAAGAACCGCCCAAGCCCATGGAAGAGGTGGAGAATATTGAGTTGGTGGAAGGAGATCCTTCCAAAACTACCAAGGTAAGGAAGGGGCTCCAATCGTCCATAAAAGATGAATTGGTAAAGTTCTTGAAAAAGAATCTGGATGTCTTTGCATGGAGCCACGAAGATATGCTAGGGATTGATGAAGATGTGATAGAGCATCGTCTTAATGTTGACCCAATGAAGAAGCCCGTCCAACGGAAGAGACGAAGTTTTTGCCTTGAAATGAAATAAAGCTGTTATGGAAGAAGTAGAGAAGCTCCTGACTACATGCTTCATTCGAGACGTTTACTATCCCGAATGGCTTGCCAACGTCATCACGGTAAAAAAGTCCAACGGAAAATGGAGAATGTGTGTGGACTTCACAGAATTAAATAATGCATTCCCAAAAGACTGTTTTCCCCTTCCTAGAATTGACCAGCTTTTTGATTCAACAGCTGGCCACAAACTACTAACATTCATGTGTGCTTTTTTAGGTTATAACTAGATACTCATGAATAAGGAAAACTAGGAGAAAATTGCATTCATGACTAGCTAGGGCTAGTATTGTTACAAAGTCATGTCATTTGGGCTGAAGAATGCAAGTGCCATGTACTAGAGACTGGTAAACCAATTATTCAACAAGCAAGTAAGTAGGAATATGGAGGTCAATGTGGATGACATGCTTGTAAAAAGCAAGGAAACAAAAACTCACCTTGACGACCTCCAGGAGACGTTCAATATTTTGAGAAAATACAAAATGAAGCTTAACCCTACCAAATGTATTTTTGGGGTCTCATCAAGGAAATTCCTCGGTTTCATGGTATCTCAACGAGGAATTGAGGCGAATTCAGAAAAGGTCAAAGCTATACTTGACATGACTTCTCCAAGAATAGTCAAGGAGGTGCAAAGGCTGACGGGACGGATCGCAGCATTGAATATGTTCATCTCCAAGGCCACTGATAAATGCCTCCCCTTCTTTAAAACTCTTAAGCTGGCCTTCTAATGGACAGACGAGTGTAAAGCAGCCTTTTAGAACTTTAAGGAGTATTTGGCCAAACCTTCACTCTTAAGCCCATTTGTAGAAGGAGAAGATCTGTTTTTCTATCTGGCTGTATCATAAACGGCTGTCAAGTCAACCTTGATTCTTGAAGAGTCTAGGGTGCAGCGACCTGTTTACTAGACTAGCCAAGCATTTCAAGGTGTAAAAATGATGTATCCACGTATAGAGAAGATGGCCTTCTCCTTGATCGTCACTTCGAGAAAGCTTCGCCCATAATCTCAAGCTCACACCATCAAGGTAATGATGGATCAGCAAATCCAAAAATACATGAGCAAACTAGATGCGGTAGGACGCATGGTCTAATGGGCGATTGAACTTAGCTAGTTTGATATTGAATACAGGCCATAAACAGCGATCAAAGCCCAGGCATTAGCAAATTTTATTGCTGAATTCACCCTTCCAGACCCATATCTAGAAGCAAAATACTAGACGATGTGTGTAGACTGGTCATTTGTCACAGGTCTTGGTGGTGTTGGTGTGATTGTGGCCTCACCTGAAAATGACATCCTTAAATATGGAGTTCAACTCCAATTTCCAACGACAAACAATGAAGCAGAGTATGAAACAATCTTCACCGGCCTGAGGATTGCAAAAGCTTTAGGAGTCAAGAATTTGAAGTTGAGAACAAATTCCAAGCTAATTGTTAGGCAAATAACCAGCGAGTATGAAGCAAAAGAGGAAAGAATGAAGAGGTACCTAAAGCTAACAAATCAACTAGTTGATTACTTTGATGACATTAGGTTCAAGCAAATCCCACGGGAGAACAATTCAATTGTAGACGAAGTCTCTAAGTTGGCATTGACTGAAGACGCCCTAGAGAAGCTCGAGCTATATATGGAAATTCAGAAAATCCCTAGTAGAGAGGGATTACAAGCCTTCCTAGTTTAGCAATCAAGCATCAGGATGGATCTAATCCTTTTTTACATCAGAGTTGGCCAACTCCCATCAGACCCATCCAAAGCAAAGAAGGTTAGGGTTAGAGCTGAAAGATTCACTATCGTGAATGGTGAACTCTACAAGAGGGGATTTTCATTGCCTTACCTAAAATGTCTAAATCCTGAAGAATCGGTGTATGTGTTGCGAGAGATCCATGAAGGTGTATGCGGAAATCATTTAGGACCTCGATCTTTAGTTGGGAAGGCAATCAGGGCAGGCTACTTTTGGCCAACTATGCAAAAAGACGCAATTGAGCTCGTCAAAAAATGTGATAAGTGTCATTGGTTCAGAAATGTGCAACACATTCCTGGAGAAATAATGACAAGAATTTCTTCACAATGACCATTTTCCACCTGGGGGATGACATTGTTGGTCCATTAAGGGTAGAAACAGGTTAAGTTCTTACTTTTTGCTATTGATTATTTTACTAAATGAGTTGAAGTAGAGCCTTTAGCAATAAATGTGGAAAGAAAGATACAGAGCTTCGTCTAGAAGAACATTGTTTTCAGGTTTGGAATCCCAAGGGCAATCATCTCTAACAATGGACGACAATTTGATAGCTGAAATTTCAGAGAATTTTGTGTTTAGGTAGGAATAAAAAACCATTACTTGTGACCTGGTCATCCACAGGAGAACAGATAGATAGAGGTAACAAATTGTACTCTGCTTAAACTTATCAAAGCGTGACTTAAGGGAGGCAAAGGGTACATGGTCGGAAGAGTTACCAGGGATACTATGGGCCTATCGAACAACTACAAGGACACTAACAGGAGAAACACCATTCAAGCTAGCCTTCGGTACAAATTCAGTCATTCTTGTCAAAGTGGGGTTTTATAGCCTTAGGCAAGCCCATTATGATGAGAGTTCAAACAATAACGAGATGAGACAAATTTTGGATTGTTAATTTGAAGTCAAAGACGAGGCAGCCCTAAGGATGGCTCAAAATCAGCAGAAGATGCCAAGTACCACAATCAGAGGGTGAAGCTCAAGATGTTCAACCCTAACGACATGTTACTGCAAAAAGTCTCACAGGCCACTAGAGACACAACCTAGGGAAAGTTAGGCCCTACTTGGGAAGGTCCATATATCGTTATCCGTTACTCAAGAAGAGGAAGCTACTACTTGAAAGACCTCAACGACAATCCATTGCCTCATCCCTTGAATGTGGAGCACCTCAAGAAGTACTATCAATAGGGAGTACCTAAACCTATAAACTCCGTTCATAGGAGTACCTTGCCTGACGATGCATCAGATAAGCGAGATTTCTTTTGCTTTTGCTTTAGCATTTTTCCTTTCAGCATTTCAGTTTGGTCTAGTTATTTCCAATTATTTCCCTTGTAATCCCCTCACAAATAAGGGTGAATGAAAGAATAAGGCTCCATAAGCCATCTCTTTTTCAAAAGGCTTGATCTTTGATTCAGTCGTCCATAACAACACAATCTCAAGGGTAAAGTTGTAGACGAAGTTAGATCATAAAAAGGAGACACCCATAGTAAAAATTCCAAACGATGAGTTTAAATCATTAGGGAACTATGGACGATAAAAAAACTCCATTGAGGAGTTTAAATCATAAAGTAAATTATAAACGGTAAAAACTCCAACATTGAGTTTAAATCATAAAGGAAATTATAAATGGTAAAAACTCTAATGACGAATTTAAATCATTAGTGGTAAACACTCCAATGATGAGTTTAAATCATAAAAAATACTTGTTCATGGTAACAACTCCAATGACGACTTTAAGTCAAAGAAAAAACTGTTGGTGGTAAAAACTTCAATAATGAGTTTAAATCGTAAAAGATACTTGTTGATGGTAAGAACTCCAATGGAGAGTTCAAATCATAGAAAAAAAAAATACTAGCAGCAATAGATTGTCAAGGGACTTAATTGACGAATCGTTAATATGTCTAATTGACAAGCTACAAGAAAGACCCTTCCAAAGGAAAGGTTGAAGCAATCAAAACAAAGAAGATAACAGGAACCAAAGCTGCATTCCAAATGACTGATGTCTTTTTGAACGGAAATAAAAGAAAAAAACCTCGAAACAGGAGGCATCCCAAAATATCTATTGTTTTTAAAGACGAGATATAAATGCCTTAAAACAGGAGATATCCAAATATCCATTGTTTTTAAGTTAAAGCCTCAAAATAGGAGAAAAAAAAAGTTCTCAAAAAAAGAGACAAAAGAAAGATATTAAAAGTCTTTTCCAAGGTGTAGTGATGACTTCATCCATATGACCCTCATCCACACGAGCCTCATCCACTGGTTCACCAGTAGTTTCCTCTTACTCATTAGCTTCATCAGTAAGAACCTTAGTATCAATGACCTCAAGTCAAGGTTAGAGAAGTCCATAGCTTGACTAATGGTGTTTCATTGTCCATTTGAGCAGAAGCTCAAAGCCTTTGTAGTGATGGATGAATTAAAGGTCAGAAAAGCGCTCAGACTTCAGGAACTAATCAATCGCTTTCTCACGTTCCTCGTTAGTTCGAAGAAGAGTAGCCTGACTCTCATTGTCTTTTTGAGTGACGAGTAGTTTATCCACCTTCAGTGCCTCGTTGAGCTCTTTAGCCTCCCTTTTTTCATTTGTAACTTTATCCATAGCCTCAATCAAATCTTTTCACAGCCTTGAGCTCTCAGCTTCCATAGACTCAACCTTTGAGTTGGCATCCACTACCTTCTCCTCAGTGCTCAAATAGTTGGTTGTCAAACGCAGTGATTCTCCAAGAACCTAGAAGAAGAGTACAAAGTTAGACTCCGTGGATAGAGTGAAAATTTAATGATGAAGAAGCAGTTGAGTATAATACTTGTACCAGCTTATGTATGTGACAACTAACCAACTCGTGAGATGGGATGGAAGACAACCCCTTAAGCTCCTCGTCTGTAATCACATTATAAGCCCGACCAAAAGCTGTAACCGGGTCCTCCCAGACTTTTCCAACCTCGCTCTTCCCTTTAGAGCTAGTGGTGGGAGGTGTAAACATCATTATCTCGAGGGATGGAGTTGGAGAAGAAGGGAAAGTACAAATGATGGGAGAGAATGGTCATCTCACCTTTCTCCTCATTTAGTTTACATTTCTTTGTTTCGATAACTAGCTAAGACAGGGTTTCATTCTTCATTCCCTTAACACATGCATATTTGTCCTTACTGTAGTGGCCATCTTTGCAAAAACAAAACCAGAGGGAGGGATCAGAAACATAAATAAAAAGAAAAGGAAGATCAAAAAAGAAGGATATATGTACTTTTCTCTTCTTGGAGTATTTTTCTCATAACATATTCAGACGGCTCAAGTCCAAAATAGTGACTGTACAGATGACGAGGTTCCACCAAATCGTCAAAGTCTTCAATCCCACGAGCAAACTCCAAAGCAACTTCAACTCGGCTTTGATAACAACTCTCCAAGATAGGACGTTCAGAAGTTGTAAAACAGGTATCAAGAGAACCATTACGTATATGAAACAGAGGTCGTCTTAAAAAAAATTCAAAAAAGACGCACCAAAAGATAGGATCTCCCATTTCCATAGTAACCACGGGACTTCGCCCTAAGGGTTCTCAGTCATGGTTTCCCATCTAGAGCTAGAAACAAAAAAGTATCGTGATTTCCAATCAGAGATGGAAGAAGGGAATCCAGAGGCGATCCTAGAATTCCTATTCCAAGGCAAAAGCTCGAAATACCCATAATGGGTAGAGGGTTTCAGACGATGTAAATGAAGGAACTCATTTAGTGATATCATGTCCCCTTCATGGACGGATACCTATATCGACATATAGCTTATAAATGGGTGAATGGGGAAGCGAAGGCTACATGAGAAGGTAGCTTCGTAGAAGCACACCTCACCATGGGCAAAGGCGCAAGCTTTCTCATTTGGACAAGGTAAGTGAGCGAGGGTGCCATGAGAGAATTGGAATCTTTTTCTTATGGACTTCAACTATTTCGTCTTTAAGCAGCAAGACTCAAAATGGGCATGGAAAGGGATCGAAGAAGAAGACAAAGGTGGGTTTGGGGTTTGTGAAGGCTTCAACACTGCAGTGTCCACACCTAGCTCCTCAGACTCATAGTTTGAAGACAGGCCTGTCTCAAGCTTGCTAGACCTAGCTTCAGGATCTCCCTCCTCTACGATGTCCACTCTAAATGATATTTAATCAGAGAGCGTAGAATTAGGGGAGAGAGTAACTAAGACAAGTCTAAATGCAGTACAACTACGGGGTAAGAACAAACCTACTTAGGGAAGTTTCCCACCAAAGTGCTCAAGAAAAACTCTTAGTCTAGCAAAGAAAAAGGAAACAGAGGGAATTTGTTGCCTAAGAGAAACGAAATCAACCATTAATGGAGATTCAGAGCAAAGAAAGCTTACTAGGATGAAGTTGGCAGTTTTTTAGAGCTTTAAACTTCAGAGACAAAGGTTGAAGAAGGAAGAAAAAGAAGAAAACAGTTTCTCAAAAAGGAGGAAATGAAAATCAAGGCGCAGGAAATTCTATGAAATTTCCACATGTGTGACAAATGGGAAAGAAACATGTGTCAAATGCTTGACGAGGAAGTCGCGTCACATTTATGATGATTGAACAAGAATCTCAAGAAACAGAGGCAGTTGGACCGTTAAAACCTTTCTTATTCCTTTGCTCGTCCAAACCAATGACGAGCAAAAGGAACAAAGGGGGCAACTGACGAATAGCGATAAAATGGTCGTCCATTCTACAAACCGTCCAAGCAAGTGACGAGTTAGGTATGGAGGAGCTAAGTATGGATGAGCGTAAGCACATTAATCCCAAACATAAATTCAGCATTTAATGATCAAATGATAAACGGATACAAAGCCATTACCGCCATCCACTTCTATACATTTAATGGCCATTACAAACCTTAAATGGTTAGGATTAAGTAGTCATTACTGAGCCTTTAATCCACCAACTCAAGTGCAATGTAAGGTGAGGCCAATAGATTGGATATTTGCTCACACAAAGGCTATATAAAGCCAGAAGAGGCAAGTAAGTGATTTATTCTTAATATACAGGCAAATTGCTCTACATATTATTGATTTCTAAAGAGTTTTTAAAGCTAATTTAAGCATCAGAGGGTCCTTAGCAGGCCCCAAACTAGTTTCATCATCTACTTGGTGTTTTCTCTTAACAGGAACATACGTCGTCCAATGATATTGACGAAGAACATACTGACAAAGTGAAATCGCTTTTTATCAGGCCCTATATCTTATTCCAACTCATGTACTAGACTTTTTATTTTCTAAAATGCAGGGTTAAACCACTACACAAAACCCTCACCCCCTTTGTAACTAGTCATCTATTGATGTTCCTTAAAAAAAAAAAAAAAAGGCACTCACCCCTCCTTATAAAATGGCCCAATTGTATGATAATAATTATTTAAAAGAAATGGTTGTACACTATTTATCCTACCTCAAACAAGAGTTCCAAAATATTAGACCCATAGAGACGGAACACAATTAAAACCTTAAATTTTTTGGAAAAAAAAATATATTATAAATTATAAATGTGTCAAATCATTAGATGATTAATTTCCCCTAACAACTTGAGAATTTATTTTTTGTAAACCAATATTCTACACGTTAAATTTTTAATATTAGTAACCTAATCTCCCACATGACCACCACAACAAATAATATCTATCTCTTTCTTAACAATAAAATTAAAATTGAAAATTAGATTAAAGCTATATTTTACCATACATGACCTTATATCCAAGATAAAATAAGCCTACTTAAAAAAATAATAATAAAAAAAAAATATCAATTCTTTCAGTTAACTTTTAAACTTGAACTATGATTTTGATATTTTATATAAAATTAATCTTGGTTTTACTAGTTTTTAATAAATTTATTTATTTGATATTTAAATATAAAAAACATCACTTTTTTTTTTTTGAAAAACACACATACACACATATATATAGGAGAAGGGAGATGAGATAAAAAAATATACTCACACCCTAACACTAAAACTGCAGTAGTTAGTTCTCAAACAATATCAAGCCGGTGTTTCCCAAAATGTCTTCTATTATTAATGCTTCTTTAAGAATTAAGATCCGTCTCTAGTTGAATTTTTGTTTTATATCTAGGAACTCTAATATCTTGTCTCATATCCTTGCAAAATGGGGTGCTCAATCAGGATGGGCTTTTAACCATCTAATCTGTTCAGGAGTGGATCTTGGGCCTAGAAGTTAGAGACGGGCTTGCACCATTCCTGCACTATCTTGAATACAATTGTCCTCAATTATTCAAACAAATAAATAAAAAGGCAGGGTCTTCCAGTACGCCCCCTTTTTATATAGGGAAAAAAAATTCTCAAGTTTGGTATCTTAAAAAAATCAAACAACTTGACATTGAAATAGACCCGTTTCATGATTTAGATTAATATTACAAATTAAAATATGTAATTTAAAAAAAAAAAAAAAAGTTAAGTGACACTCTAATTTCTCTCAAATTCAATAATATGTATATAGTGTATATGCCCTTCTGGCAATTTAAATTGGCAATCAGCCTCATATTTACAATAACAGTCGTCTGATACCACCAATGACTACTTTTTTTTTTTTCCTTTTTCCTCTTAACAATGTCCTTTGCAACTTTATCTAATAAATTGTATTTTATTGGGCTTTTAAAATGCAGTGGGCTAAAAACAGGCAAATATTAGCTCAGATCAGATAAGCACAGAACCAACAAGTAATAATGGCAGACACCCAACAAAACTCTTCTATTAGGCACAACCTTTTTGACACTCTTGGATCTTATATTCCTAATCTAATCATATTGTATTTGTTAACTAAGCAATTCTTCTCTTGTCATCATTCATTCCTTCCCTTCTCCAACACTTAACCAACTAACACTAGCACCAAACCTACTTTGTTAACCCAAGTTGCTCTGGCCTTGCACCTAAAGGAAAGAAAAGTAGGGCAAGAGCAATCATTTTAAATTAGACTTGTTTCAACTAAAGTGGGTGATAGCTAAGCTTCTAGGTAGTTAAGTCCCTCCTTTTCCCATTCCATTTTTTTTCATACTTCAAAATTTTCTTCAATTCTCTTCTTATCTTTTCAAGTGATTATAAGTGGAGACTTTTTGCTTGGTTTGGGAAGAAGAAAGAATAAGGGCCTAAGAAAATGAGCACATCCAGATTTATTAAGTGTGTGACTGTGGGAGATGGTGCTGTAGGAAAGACTTGCATGCTCATTTCCTATACTAGCAACACCTTTCCAACGGTATGATTTCTTCTTTTCTTTTTTCTTTTTGGAATTGAGGGGGGGGGGGGGGGGGGGGGAGGGTTTAAAAACCAATGTTCATGGCATGAGGAAACCAAATATGAAGGGCTTCCTTTTTTTTTTTTTGCTAGGATTATGTTCCAACAGTGTTCGACAATTTCAGTGCCAATGTGGTAGTGGATGGTAGTATAGTGAACCTTGGTCTATGGGATACTGCAGGTAATTTCATGTCCAATAAAGTTTCAGGGTTAAGATCTTATGTCCTGAATATGCTACACTACTTAAAATTCCACGACACTCAAGTATACTTTTAGATTTACAAACGTTTATGATGTATCACTTTGTACACCTATTAGAAATTCAATGTTAACTATGAAAGTGATGATTTATAGAGTGTGTTGACATTATATTTGGTATAGATTGCATTAATATTCAAAGTTGAAAGCTCAATTAGCGTGAAACACTAATGCTATATAGAGACTAACACAACTAGGGTTAGGTGTAGATGTGCTTTACACTACAATTGGGTCTTTTGGGCCAATACAAAAAATATTAAAAACTCAAATATATATATATAAAAGTATATAAAAAAAAAAAAAAAATCTACAATCATATTAGGATTCCATATATGTAGGAAGTTAATGGGCTCTAAGCTAGTATAGTCGTTTGTGCATTACAGGACAGGAAGATTACAATAGGCTAAGGCCTCTAAGTTATAGAGGAGCTGATGTGTTTTTGTTGGCCTTCTCTCTCATCAGCAAGGCCAGTTATGAGAACATCTCCAAAAAGGTGTTTTTTTGTTTTCTGTAATTTTTCCTTTCTTAAGTTATCATCCACAGCTTATTAAAAGACTTTGAAATGACAATTGGATTCATCTCTAACAGTGGATCCCTGAGCTAAAACATTATGCTCCCAACGTGCCAATTGTGCTTGTGGGAACCAAACTTGGTAAGACAATTTAATATCATGCAAAAGCATTACAAGCATAAGTTATTAATATCATATTGACAAATTTTTAAAGATGTTGAATGCAATTAAAATTTTTTTAAAAAAAAAAACTCAGATTACAATGACCACGCACGCTGGCTTAAGTTATAGAGTAGATTGATAATTTACAATTTGTCAAAACCTTTCACAATTGTTGGAACCATTACAGTTTATTACAGTTTTCAAAAGCATGATTTTTTTTGTTACTCAGTATATATGTACTACTATTCCTCTACTAAAAAATAAAATTTTAAATGATAGACGATCATCTCAAAAAAATTTCCCAATATGGTGTTCCCACTGGCTTAGGAAGTTTTTCATGACATTCAATTTATTCTTCACTTTGGTTATGCTTAATATTGGTAACCCATTGAAATTTAAAAAGTTTGTCATCTCACCGTCGCATAACCATGTTCATTAAATTTTTCGTTGTAATTTTATTTGACTCTATAATCGGTACTTATTGGAGAACTTTCAAGTGCAGATTTGCGAGAAGACAAACACTTTTTGGCTGATCATCCTGGAGCAACACCAATAACCACTGCTCAGGCATGTCATCTATGAATTTTAAAAATAAAAATAAAAAAGCAAATCATGTTAGCAAAGCTATAGTATAGATGCTACATATATTCTTATACAAATATAGTAAAAAAAATATACGTGGGGATTTTAACGTGAGATTGATTCGCAGGGTGAGGAATTGAGGAAAATGATTGGTGCAGTCCTTTACATAGAGTGCAGTTCTAAAACACAGCAGGTAAACAAAATTATTTTCCATGATAAAATTTCCTAGTATGTATCCAATAAAACATAACACTTAATAAATCTTAGTCTTTCCTAGTTTCCTTATTTTAACACAACATTAAAACACAAGTGTTTAATTCACACGTGTTTAATTCTAAATTCTCTCTTGGTTTTGGTTGTTCAGAATGTGAAGACGGTTTTTGATGCGGCAATAAAGGTTGCTTTGAGGCCACCAAAACCAAAGAGGAAGAAGCCACACAAGCAAAGAACGTGTGCTTTCCTCTAATACCCAATCAGCCTTAATTTCAAATCTTCTTTGCGAAAATTGTCACTCGATCATGAGTTCATTTTTGTTACTCTATAATTGTAATATTTTTTTTTTCTTATATATATACATAAGCTCCGTTTGGGGCTATGGAAAATCTCTAGGGGAGGACATTCGGGCATCTCTAAATGGTTATGTATATGAGAGTCTTACACTTTTACTGTATGATGCAGTATTAAATTGATTCTTTTTTGTGATGGCAACTCAAGAAGAGCCACTTGACCAATAAGACTGCAACTCGGCACAAGTTACTCTTTGGAACTTGGCAAATCAATGCAATATATTTAAATCTATGTCCATCTGTTCTATTACTTCTATATATCTAGATATTGTTTAATTTCTACAATCAAATTTCTCTTGAATTCTTGATTAAACAGCTTGATATATTTCCTGGAACTCATATATACATCTATGTCCAATAGCCCTATATCACAATTCAAATCTTGGTTATATTTTCAATTTCTAAAAATAAATTTTGATTCATATTTATTTCTAGAACCGTGACCAATTCAACGAGGTTGAAAAGCACTGCAGAGTGAAGAAGAGTGATAAGTCCAAAACTATATATGTTTACGCCCAAGACCCTTTAAAGCCCAAGCTTGAAATAGACTTCGAGGATCTCTTAGACCCATGGACTGTTAGGTCCAAAACTATGTTCATGCCCCAATTATAGTCCTACATTCGACGACCATCCTCGACCAAGGTGTTCAAATGAAGGTGGGCGATCACTGAATCATGGAAGCAAAGCACACCCATGCTCCAACCAAAGAGCTCTCAGTCTGCAACAACAAAATTTGATATTGAGCATCAGCATTGGATGTTCTAAAAAATTCTCATTTTAACATTTTTAAAAATTACTTTATTTATTTTAGCATAATATTTAATATTACACCTTATATTTTATCTCTTACTTCAACCGGTTACCCATTAAAATAATCTAAATTAATACCCATATTCTATTAAAGGTCTGTTTGTGATTCGCTAATTTTGCTGAAACTGGAAACTTTTTGCTGAAAGTATTGTAGATAAAAGTAAAAGTTAGTTGAAATAGTATAATGGAACTCATGAATAGTACTAAAAAATGCAGTGGAGTCCATAAATAGTGGAAAAAATAAGCTAAATGGTAAAATAAGCTAGTTTTTTAAGTTGGAGTCAAATGCAAACTAAGAGCATCAGCATGAGCTGTTGTTACAAAAACAATTTTATTCCATACACCAAAACTTATTTTTACAATATAGTATTTGACAATACATTCTACATTACATGTTCTAATTTTATGTTTTATTTCTTTACTTATTCATTTCTTCTTATTTTTCTCTCTCTTCCTCTTCGTTTGTCTAAAACACACCACTACCCACAGGGACGGAGCCAGGACTTGGAGTTAGGGGGGGCAGAAGTATAAAAAAAAAAATGAAACTCCAAATAAACATTCATTTAATAAACCATCAACAAAGAAAAATACATAATTTTTTTTTTAAAGATATTACAATGCAATTATTTATGAAAATGGAACTCGCCGTCTTTTTAAATCTTCGAAATCATCTATGATTGAATCCGTACTAATTGTCGCAGCAATGTCCCTTTCAATGAATAACATCATAGCGTCTAATTGCAATGAACTCATATCAACCTTTTGAAATTTTGTTTGAGAATTTTCCTCAAAAGGGACATCAAGATTTTCCTCAACAGGTTCATCAGGATTTTCCTCAATTGGAATGTCGAGATTTTCCTCAATTGGGGCATCAGGATTTTCCTCAACATTAGTGGTTGGCAATGTTGCATCGCTAGTATTAGCTTCTAAACTATTTGAAGCTTTTCTTTTGAAAAAATCAAATATGATAGTTGACTTTTTCATAATCTATAAATAAAATATAATTTGAAATTATTATGTTATTATATGGTCAATAATCTATAATCATTACACACAATAGACAAATACTATGCACACAAACATTCAACAATGGCCCAATAAATTTTAAAATTACAAATAATCTTTTTAATTATTTACTTAACTTTAATGTTTTAAAAGACACTAACTAATAGACAAAAACACTAAAGACAAAACTAAAAAAAAAAAATTACAAATAACAAAACATGACAGCCACATCCAATTGCTAAAAACAAAACTTAAAAAAAAAAAAAAAATTACAAAACATTAATGGTGAGAGTTGATGTTGCGTGTGGGGTTGCCTAAGTGTGTTTGTCAATTGTCAGATGAAGAAAAAAAATCACAAATGACAAAGCATCACAGCCACATGCTATTGCTAAAAACAAAACTTAAAAAAAAAAAATTACAAAACATTAATGATGGGAGTTGATGTGGCGTGTGGGGTTGTGTAATTGTGTTTGTCAATGGTCAGATAGAGCTTTTCATGTATAAAAGAATATAAAGTATGGCAAAAGACAAATATGAAAGATAGGTGAGTAATAATTTTACCTCTCTTTTAACTCTCTCTTTACTCTCTGTTTAGAGTTTTTCCGTCTCCGTCCCAACTCCCAGGCTCCAGCCTCCAGGCCAGCTTTCCTGACTGCTAACTCCCTCTCTAGTCCCTGCGCTTAGTTGCTTTGTGTTCTCTTTTAAGTTTTCTTTACAACTTACAAGCCACAACAATATCAAGTGTCAACAATCAACACATTACAAAAAGTAAATCATCTCAAACAAGGATTCAATATGAGATGAGACATGAGAGGATACCTTTGCTTCTGCTGCTGGCTGCCAAATTCCTCTCCTTTGTGTTCAGCCGTAAGTTAGTTAGGTTTTCTTTTTTTTAAATGGCTTAGAGTTAGAAATCCCCTTCTCTTTTTTCCTTTTATTATATGTGTGAGGTAAGTGGGGGTGTTTCCCACTCCTAGCCTAGGTAGATATCTAATTAGAACCGGCTTTGATTTTTGATTTTTGATTTTTTTTTTTTGCTTACGTTTGTTTTGAGGAGTTGTTTGGGCTTAATTTTTGTTACTGGGCTATTTTTTTTTTAAGCATTTGAAAATATCAATAATATTATGAGAGGGGGGCAAAATATAATTTTTATTGAAGAAAATTGCTAAAAATAATATGTTATATATATACTAAATTTTTTTTTTTGAAAATTTGGGGGGGCCACTGCCCCCCCAAGTCCAAGAATAGCTCCGTCTCTGACTACCCACCACCACCACCACCACCAAAACCAATCACAATCATCACCATCTAAAACTCACAACCACCATAAGAAAATGAAAATTAGTTGACCCACTTATATTTAAATGAAAAGAAAACTCCACGTGCTTCCATATATAACAAATTTTGTAAGATAGAGAGGTGACGTGTGGAGGCGCGATAGGCGAGGTGAAGTGCAGAGGCATGATGGGCAGTGGCAGCAAGAGGTTGAAGTTTGGAGAGAGAGAGACAGAGAGACAGAGAGGAGAAGCAAAAAAAAAAAAAAACCTAGCCTAAACTAGCCATTGCACAGTTCTAACATCTCGTTTAACATGTGCTTGAAATAGATTAGAAGTCGTTAAGTAAATCTGATCTGATCTAGCATTAATTAAGGAAATGATTCCATTATGAACCATTCACTCCTTTAATGCTTCATTTAAATTTTTTTTAATTAGTCGCTAACCCACGGGAATAGATTTTGGATGAGTTTTAGGGGAAAAAATCATTATTTTTGAGTTGTAGTAAGCAAAAATGCATAATATATATATATATATATATATATATATATTGAAAGAAATAGCTCAAAGTTTTATTAGTTAGACAAAAGAAAGAAATGTTATTTTATTTATTAGTTTTTTGTGGGAAGGAATAAGAGACAGAATGTTGAATCTCTAATTTAATTTGTATTGTATATATAGGTATATAAAATATATATTGTAATATATATACTAAAAGGTGCTTATTGAAATGTCATAACTCTTTGTATTAGATATACCAAAAGATGCCTATTGAATAAAAATGTACTTATTAACTAAAAATGTGTTTATTGAATGAAAAGGTACCTATGTAAATAAGTATGGAATGGTGTTTGTAAATCAAGCACCTTCCAAAAAGCTTTAATTTTCACTTTTGCAAAAGTATACCACTATCCACGAGACTATCTCAAGAGAGTCAATGCTGAATAAAAACACATTTTGATAATATCTTTGAATTGTTTTGAAGTTACCGCTAATTTTATATATAAATAAATAGATCTAAATATTTATTTATGAATTTATGTGTTTATTAGGCAAAACTTAAATAAGTTGTTAAAAACGTTAAGATTTATAATAGTTGATATACCTCAATATTATCAATAAAAATTTATGTACAACAATAATAATAATAATAAATTATTATTATTATTATTATTATTATTATTATTATTATTATTATTATTATTATTATTATTATAAACTAAAAGGCTAAAAGCACCTATTTCCAGATGCTATTAGAGCATCCACACCAGTTCATGTAAAAACTTCTAAAATAGAAAAAAACTACCAATTTTATACATTTTGAGCAAAAAAACACCCACATCAGTGGGTATAAAAATGTGTAAAATTGTGCAAATCCATCCACGAGCTATAGTAACCGTGTATATTTACACGATTATTGTAGCTCGTTTATCCCATTATTTTATAATTTTCCATTCGCTCCTTTTTTTCTCTCTCTTCTCCGTGCTCAACAAACCCAGTTAAAACTCAACTCCTCATTTTCTTCTTTTTCCTCAGATGCACACAAATACATCAACACACAAACACATCCACACAGACAAATCAACAGAGATACAATTGCTCAAAAAAAAAAACACACAAAGAGACAGATCGGTGCTTATGGAACGATCGGTGCTTGATTGGAACGATCGGAGCTCGTGGGTCTTGCCTGATCGGAGCTAGGGATATCTAACCAAGATGGGTCTTACCTGATCGGAGCTAGGGAGATCTCAGATTTGATCGGTGCTTGTGGATTGGAGCTAGGGAGATCGGTCGGTGCTTGTGGATCAGAGCTAGGGAGAGACCGAGACCACCACGAACGCCACGTTCCACATGATGTCCAAAGCCACCACGGGCTTCAAGTACCCCTAGTCGGCCCTGCGCTCCTCTAGCAGCCGCGCCGCCGTCTCCCCCACTAGCATGGATGGGTCGCGACGCCCCGTGGTGCGGCCCAAGAGCAAGGCCAGGGTGGTGGATCGTGGGTCGCAAAGTCAGAGCTGCCCTGTCGTGGGTCTAATCTGGTCGGATCTGATTGTGATCGAGAGAGTTGATCTAAGAAGAAATGGGTAGAGAGATGGGTAGAAAGTGAGAGCAAAAAATCAGAAAAATGGGGAAGAGAGAGAGCGCGCGCGTATTAAAGGGGGTGGTTGGGGGAAATAATAAAAATTTTGAGAAAATTGATTATTTAATTAAAAGAGGTGATAGAATAGATGAACTGATGTGGGTGTTTTGTAAAATTAGATGTGTAAAATAAAAAAAGTAGGTTTTTAGTGTAAAAATAGATGTGTAAAATGAAAGAACTGATGTGGATGCTCTTAACATTGGTAATGTGCAAAAAATTGAATTAGAATCAATTCATGTGGTGTGTCAAACATGTATGGGCACGTTTAATAAAACCTGCATACTAAAAAAGTTAAGAAGGAAACCCAACTACACATCTAGGTAAAGCAACACGAAGAGGAACAAAAAAAAGAAAGAAGAAGAAGAAAGGCAGGACAATGTCAAGGTACTGGTACGAAAAATTCCATCTCTTTCTCACCATATCTTCTGTAACAATCTCTTCTTGCCCCTTCATTTTTCTTTTTCTTTTCCCCACAATCAAATCCTTTGTTATCCCTCTCTTGTAGTAGTGCTCTTTTCTACACTGATCCTTCTCTTGTAGTATTGCTCTTTGTTATCCTTCTCTTGTGTTCTCATCAATTAGTTAAGCTATTCGGTAATGGAAGTTGTGGAGATTTGTGGGTTGGAGTAAATTGGCCTTGGACCACCAAAGAAATGTTTCAAAGTTGTAGACAGAAAAATAATTTCAGAGAGAGTGAGAGGGAGAAAAGAGCGTACTTTTTGTGGGTATGGTGGGTTTTGATTGAGGAATTTGTGTTTTTGATGGAAGAGGTGGTGTGTCTTTGGATGGAAGGTGGGCTTTGCCGTGGGACTGAGGAAGGAGTGTTGGGAGAGAAAAGTTTATCGGGTTTTAGAAAAGCTTTATTTTACTTTTATGTTTTTTTTTTTTTGTATTTATTTATTTAAAAAAAAAATATTGTGCTAATGTGGAAAATTGTGAGAACTTCAGAGGTTTCGGTTTTATATATATATATATATATATATATATATATATATATATATATATATATATATGAAACGATGTCATTGTATTGTTTTGTTTCCCATTAGTCTCTTCAACCTACAAAACGACATCGTTGGAACCTTTAATTCTTTCTTGTTAACACTCTCTCTCAAACTAGTCGTAGCTAATGTCTATAATGAAACCTCAACCTTGCTCTCTTGAATTGCCTTGCCGTAGATTGATAAATGTTCAAAATTCCTATTTTGTCTGCTATTGGAAGCCCCAAGGCTTTAGTGAAAATGTCTATTATCTGATCTGTACTTTGAGATGTGAAAGGTCTTTATTACACATTGTTTAATATTTTCTCGAATTAGATGATAGTTTATCTCAATATGCTTAGTGTGTTCGTGATAGACTAGATTTGCTACAATATGGAGAGCAACTTGATTATTATATTAAAGTCACCATAGTTTTGAAACTCAAACCGGACCGTACTGTCCGACCTGGAAAACCTCGAATCGGCCATTTCTACGGTCTGTTTAACATCAAGAGCCGTTCCATGCAAAAAAAGTAGGAACCCGTACGGACCGTAGTCCATCTGTTCGATTCTGTGAATCATGACCGGTTCAGGCAGTTCACACGGGTCCTTTGTTTCAAGCCTTAAATGACACCATTCTGGACTCAATTCTCTATTTTTTTCCTATATAGCGTTGTTTGGACTTTGGAATTGGATCACTCTCTCAAAAAAAAAAAAAAAGAAACCCTCGCCTCAATCTCTCAATCACTCTCTGAGCTTTCTGCCTCTCTCTCACTCTCATTACATCTCTGCCTATCTCCCTCGTCGTCGCCAGCCAACACAAACCTCAGCCTAGATTGCAGCTTGCCTCACTCTCATCTCTACCTCTCTCCCTCGTCACCGTTGGCCACTGCACTCTCATCTGTGAAAGTTGATTAGGTAAAATAATCTGTGAACATCAATCTTTTACATGTGAAAGTTGTGATTTATTCTTGTTTTTTTCTCGCTGAATCTGTGAACATCAAAAGTACGTAAGTTTGGTAATTTAAAAATGTTATACATACACAAAATTTGACTTTGCATTGAGTGTAAGATATTTGCGATATTTGCTACTGATGGTCATCAATTCACTTCTGTAGACTTACATTGAGTGTAGTTTACAAGACCAATTATATTATGTGATAATTGCATGTGAGAGTATACATATGTTTATGTTTGTGAATACATATAGCTATATGTGGACTGTCAACTGTGTATTTGGATATTTGGGGTGATGGATCTGTTGTAAAAAATTGGTGAATTTCAAAAATTGTATGAAGTTGTGAATTTGTGATTCTTTGACTTTATGACTCTGTGTATATTAGATTGTTAATTTGACTCTATGTATGAAGTTGTGATTCTTTGGCTCTCTGTATTTCAAAAATTGATAGGTCTATGAGTGTTTCACTGGTTGTTTAGTCTTTTAGATTAAAATAGAAACCGAGACTGGGTCTACTCTATCACATGAAGTTGATTCCAATGTAGTGGAGTCTAGCTCAAGAGTAAGGGAAAAGGTTGATCTTGCTTGGGAACATTTTAGCCTTGGGATGGATGAGAAGGGACGGAATACTTTTACATGTGTGTATTGTAGGCAAACATATAAATGTGGGGGTATTAATAGGATGAAATGACACCTTGCGGGGATAAAATGTGATATTGGATCATGTACAAAGGTTTCTCATGATGTGAGATACCAAATGTTGGAATATTTAAAGGAGTTTGAGTTGAAGAAAAAAGCTGACAAACAACGTCAAGAAAAAATGTTTAGTGTGCCTTCCACAAATAGTGATACGCAAGAAGATGAAGATGTTCAAGAAGTATTTAGTAGTGGGTTGCCTAAAAAAACTATTTTAGGTAAAAGAAAGGGTAGAAAGCCAGTGGATAATTACTTTGCTCCAAGAACTACTCCAGGAGCTCAATCATCTCTTAAAAGTGTGTTCCAAAGCAAAGAAAAGGTGAGGCAAGCTGATATGGCTATTGCAAGGTGGATGTATGACACTTGCATTCCTTTCAATGTTGTGAATTCAGTGTACTACTAAAGGATGATTGATGCCGTGGTTGCTACTGGTCCTGGTTACAAAGGTCCAACTTATCATGCTATACAAGTCCCTTTGTTGAGGGATGAAAAGAAAGAGGCTCAGTTGTTGGTTGACTCACAACGTAGGCATTGGGAAGAAGTTGGATGTACACTTATGGTTGATGGTTGGATAGATAGTAGACATAGGTCATTGGTCAATTTCCTTGCTAATTGTCCTAGGGAAATGGTATTTGTAAAATCAATTGATGCCTTAGAGATTGTGAAAAGTTCCAGAAACTTGTTTAAATTGTTTGATGAAGTAGTTACATGGGTTGGTCCAAAAAAGATAGTTCACATGGTTACTGATAATGCTTCCAATTATGTATCTGTTGGTAAATTATTGTGTGAAAAGTATAAAACTATTAGTTGGTCTCCTTGTGCAGCACATTGCTTGAATCTTGTGTTGAAGGATATGGGAGACATGCCTCACGTGGATAGACTCAAAGAACATGCTTCCAAAATTACGGTTTTTATTTATAATCATGTGGCTTTGGTTGTTTGCTTGAGGAATAGACCTAGTTGGACATAAATTGTACGTCCTGGAGCAACAAGATTTGCTACTACTTTCCTTGCATTTGGAAGCATTCATGTGCATAAGCATGACTTGCAAGCCTTAGTGGCTAGCAAGTTCTTTGTGGACCATAGATTGGCAAGAGAGTTAAAGGCAAAAGAAGCAATTTCTATCATTTTGGATAATTATTTTTGGGATGATATTAATGTTATTGTCAAGATTTTATTGCCATTCATTCGTTTGTTACGGATTGTTGATTCTGATCAAAGGCCTGCAATAGGATATGTGTATAAGGGCATGTATAGAGCACGATTGGGAATCAAGAAGATCTTTCGAATGAAGAAGCACTTGTACAAGCCATACACCTCAATTATAAAAAACCATTGGGATAAACATTTGCGCAAAGATCTTCAAGTTGCTGCATATTGATTAAATCCCGCTTTTCAATATGATGAGAAGAATTTTTGTCAGAAACTAGCAGTAAATATGGCTGTTTTGGACTACATTGGGAAAAAAATATATAATGGTGACCAAGAAAAGGTAATTAAGGAAACCCAATATTTTTCAGGACCATATTGGCAGCTTTGATAGAGATCTTACATTATCAACAAGCAAGACCACTCATCTAGGTGAGAAGTAATTAGTTTACTTTAATACTATAAGCAAATCTTAGTTTTTTTTTTTGTTTATGTTGAAAGTTAGTTTTGTCACTATAGTTTAGATAACTGAACTGATTATTCAATTAAAAGTTAGTTTGTTTATGTTGATTAATATCAATTGAAAGTTGTTGGTGGCTGATGCTCCAAACTTGCAAAAATTGGCAATTAGAATCCTTAGTCAAACTTCCACCTCTTCTGGATGTGAGTGTAATTGGAGTTTATTTGAACAAATACATTCTAAGAGGAGAAATAGGTTGGAGCATCAAAGTCTCAATGATCTTGTGTTTGTTCATCATAACTTGGGATTGAGACATATGTAACTAGATGCTATATCTTGTCATTGTATTAATTTTTAGGAAGTCATTTATATAATGTAATTGTTAGTTACTAATTATGTTCAAATTCTAGTAATGAGCATGACATTTTATGATGCGGGCTTTACAACAGAAAGTTTAATTTTGACCCCATTGATTATGCAAGAATTGACAAAACTGATTTTTGAGTATTTGTTGAAGAGGAAGACCCATATCTAGGATATGAAGAGTTGGAGAATGCAATTTATGAAGAGGGTGTGTATCTAGCAAGTGAAGAGCCTTCTTCTAATATTGAAGGTTAGTTTATATGTAAACAATTTGATAGCCTATGTGATTTTTATTTTATTCTTTTCAAACTTATGTAAACACTATAATGATTTTTCTTTTTATTTTGTTCAAACTTGTGTGCAGATGATAGCAGTGAGGTTGAAGGAGTTGATTTGAGAACATTTGGACAAACAATAAGCCCTTCTCCTAGATTTCTAGGTAATGATGATGAGCATGATGATTTATGATCATTATAATTCTGTTTGAACTTTGAAATTATATTTTGTATTTTAGAGATAATTTCTGTCTTTTTGTAAGACACAGTGTGTAACTTGGAGTTTGAAGTTCTTTTTTTGTTTTTTTGAAATCAGTTTTATGTATTTTTGTAAGAAACAATGTATGACTTGGAGACTTGTTTACGCATTTTTACTTTGTACTTTTGTGGATAGATTGAGTAATTCATATTTATGTTTGCTTACGCTCTGTTTGTTTCAGCATCAACATTTTCTGGAAAATGGTTCATTTTCTAAAGAGCATTTTCTAGAAAACTATATCATTTTCCAGTGTTTGGTAACGACCTTGAAAATGAGCTTGAGAATGTTTTCTGGTGTTTGGTATGCAAACTTTTATTTTTATTTTTTATATTCCTTGTGTAATTTAAAACATGCGTATTATGTAAACTAACTAATGTAATCAATATTAAAAAAAAAAACCAAGGATGAATTTGGTTTTCATACTAAAATTTTGACAATAGATACAATAAAAATTAGTTGTCAAATTTTCATGATTTCTACCACTCATTTTACTTATATATATGGACAGGAACGTCCACACACACACACATTTATATATATATATATATATATATATATATATATTAACCATTTGTCTATATACATATAATTGACAGGAGAATACATCTTTAATAAGTACAAAATAACAATAACTTTTCATTGTCTACTCTTTTTGCTAGTACACTAATTGTCTACTATGGTCAACCAGAAGTCTTTAATATTACTCAAAATTATGTATTTATATAATGTATCTATATAGTATATCATCACTACATAATATCTGCATAATGTATCTATCAACAAAAAAGATTATGCTATGTAAAAGTAATTTAGAGCCATATAGGCACTATGTTTAAAATTTTCGTCTTTTACTTCCTTCCTTCATTCTTTCTTCTTATTTATTTTTTATATTTTTTTTAGCACTTTTATGTGCAAAAAAAAAAACTTATACATGGAATCCATCAAACCAAAAGTTTCTTAGAGAAAAAAATAAAATCAAGTTTGAAATTCAAAGTAAAGAATTGAGATTTTGGTAGAGAGGAATGAATAATTACCGCTGCAAATATGTTCTCTTTTGCAAGTTGGTAGAGAGGAATGAAATAATTACTGAGCAATGAAGGAAAAAAAATCTACTCAAAGAACTGTGTTATAAAGGGGAAGAGAAATATAGAGAGAGAGTGAGGGAGAGAGATCTATGGAAGAGGAGAGACCAGAGTGAGTGATAGTGAGGGTGTGAGGAAAGAAAAAGAAAAATGAAAAGAGAAAGAGTGAGAGTGAGAGAGCGTACTGTGAGATAGAGATTGTTTTCCAAAAATTTTTTTTGGAAAACAAGCTATAAAAAACAAGCCTTATTTTTATTAGGATTTTCCATTGACTAAAGATAGTTTTCGTTGATTAGTTTTTTTTTGTGCTACCAAACATTGGAAAATGTGGAAAACTATCTTTACAGAAAGTTTTCCAGCAAAACAAACAGAGCGTAAGAATTTGACATTTCTTATTTATCTTGTGAAAGTTATGATATAAAAAATATTTGAAAGATAGATCTCTAAATGAATTAGACTATTTTAGTTAATTTTTCTATTTTTTATTAATTTAATATTTATATATATATATATTTAAAATAATTATTAAATTAATTATGATGTCATCACTGTTCGACTTCGGTTCAACCTCGATTCGACTTTAAAAATCTTGAACCTCTCCCTTTTACAGTTCAATGAATGGTCTAGGTTTCAAAACCATGAAAGTAAGGCATGCTTTCTATGGTTTACATTCAAATTGCATGATTATCCGGTCAAGAGTAGAGTTTACCCCTCGTTGAGTGATTGCTTTCAACCAGTATTAGTTTCTTTGCCCTAGGGCTCATGTGAAACCCTACGCGGCAGTAGGAGTGCCTACTCTCTAAGTTAGGCTTATGTTTTTCTTTAGCGTTTTTTTATCAGGAGGACATGGTAAGCACAACTGTGAGGACAACATGGAGAACCTCTTGGCTTTGTGGGAAACTTTCACTTTGTCTAAAACTAAAGGAAGTAAGTATCGGGTGTGAGGAAGCAGTGTGGAGGGTCCATAACTCTTGGCGGCTTGATTTTTCACGGGTAGAGTTCTTAGTATAGAAGCAATTGCTAGAACCTTTAAGCTACTTTGGCACGTTAAGAAGGGCTTCGAGGTGAGGGACATGGGAAATCATTGTGTGTTATTTGTTTTCATGGAGGAATTCGATGTCGAGAAAGTTTTTGCGGGTGAGCCATGGTCTTTTGATAAAAACTTGGTTGCGTTGAAGAGAATTTTGAGACCAGCAGAGGTGAAAGGGCTAATTTTCAAGAAAGTCAGCTTCTGGGTTCAGGTTCATGATCTTCCTTTAGGTAGTCTGAATATGAGAATCGCTTCTGATATCATGTCATTAGTGGGAGTAGTGATTCCTAGTTCAAGTGATGCTGAGGAGTTTGAAGGGGAGAATTATATGCGTAAGGGTATCTATTGATATTACAAAACCCCTAAGTAGAGGCAGAAGGGTTGAATTTGATAATGGTGAAGAGAGTTGGGTTAGTTTCAAATATGAGCGCTTGCCCAATTTATGTTACTGGTGTGGATGTCTTACTCACCAAGATCGGGATTGTTCGCTATGGCAAAACAGAAAAGGATCCATGCCGCCGAGAAACTAGTAGTTTGGTCCATGGCTACGAGCTAGTACTCCAAACCTAGCCAAGAGGACGATTGTGCGGGTGGCAGGATATGAGGAACGGAAAGCCATGAGGGGCAGTGACGAGCTGAAGTGCAACCTGACCAGAGGAATGTGAATGCAGAAAGGCAACAAGCTCGGTCTAATAAGGGTGGGCAGGGAGATTGGGCAGTGGTGCAAGAGACTCGATTAGAGGTGGACATGGGCTTGGGCCAATGTTGTGTGACATACTAGACGAAGCATTCTTCTCCACCATCCTTTCAGGCTCAGTTGGATGAGATTGATGGTGAATTGTCTAGATATGATCAAGTGGAAGTTGGCTTAGAAACTTCACAGGGTGGCGTGGGTTCTAGGATGATGGGATCAGCCCTCTTCTTGAAAAATTTCTTTACACAGGAGAAGCCACCTTTACATAATTCAAGTCTCTCTATTTACTCGAGTACCTAGAAAATCTGGTGTGGTCCTTGAACCTTTGGGAGTGGTTCCATCTAAGCGTTCGAGACAAGAGGAGGATGGGGTTTTGGAGGAAGCAAGTGATTGGTTCAAGAAAAGGGTAGCTTATTTAAATGATTTAACGGTGGAAGCTGATGGACAGCCCCGCCAACAACCATGGAACTCTTAGCATGAAATTGTCGAGGGCTTCGGAACCGTCGTGCAATTCAGGAGCTTGTTGATATTTTACAAGCTCAAGATCCTATGATTGTGTTTTTATCAAAAACATGGTCATCTAGAGAACATATATTGTGGGTTTGGGACTAGATTTAGTTTGATGGTTGTTTTATGGTTCCAACGGGTGGTAGAGGAGGGGCTTTGGCCCTTCTATGGAAGAAGGGGGTTGCTGTGTGGGTGGATAGTTTTTCGAGTTACCATATTGATTCCATTATAGATGGTGATTCAGAATGTGCTTGGCTTTTGATTGGGTTTTATGGGGAGCCTGAGGCAAGCCGTAGAAGTGAAGGATGGAATATGCTCCGTATGTTGAGTTTAAAGCCTAAACTTCCGTGGTACTGTTTTGGTGACTTTAATGAGTTGCTTAAGGTACATGATAAGAAAGGTGGGATCCCGAGAGCTCATAATTTAATGGAAAATTTTCGTGAGGTTTTAGACGTATGTGGCTTTGTCGATCTGGGTTATTCAGGTCTGGACTTCACTTGGAAAGGGAGACAAAGGGGTGAGATGATTTGGGAGAGATTAGATAAGGGTGTTGCAAATTATGAGTGGTTGACAAAATTTCCCACAGGTAGGGTAGGGCACTTAAATTTCTTTACATTGGAACATCGTCCCATTCTTTTGTCTTTGGATGTAGGTAGGGAGTGTCGTAGGTGACGTTGAAAACCATTTAGATTTGAGGCTATGTGGGTCTCGGATTCAGGGTGCAGAGATGCTATTACTCGAGCATGGGATTGTTCACCAGGTGGTACTCCTATGTATGCTACGGCCATGAAATTGAAACAGTGTAAAAATAGGTTTAAGGTGTGGAGTAGAGATCATTTTGGGCATTTACAAAGCAGCATAAAAAGAACTAAGGATTGGCTTTGGAGGGCTGAGGAGGTTTCGGTCAGATCTGGTAATTGTGATGATGTTGATCGATTGAAAAAGGAGTTGCATGCTTTATATGACAAAGAAGAAAAGATGTGGCATCAAAGGTCTCGTAAACAATGGTTGAAGGATGGGGATCAAAATACTCGTTTTTTTTTTTCATGGGTCTGCAACACAAAGGAAAAGGCAGAATTTCATTAAGGGTTTGCGGGATAACCAGGGGGTGATGCAAGAGGATGAGGGGGTTGTTTTGGCCCTCCTTATTGAGTATTATTCTAAACTTTTTACTTCCTCTAATCCGCATGATTTAGATCATATCTTAGATGGAGTTCAAAAAATGGTTACTGATGAGATGAGAGCAGAGTTGGGAAAACCCTATTCTAGTGAAGAGGTTGGTGAAGCAATGAGGCAAATGGCACCACTTAAAGCTCCTGGACCGAATGGCATGCCTCCGCTGTTCTATCAGATATATTGGACAGATGTAGGTATGGATGTTACTCAGGCTGTGCTATCTAGCTTAAATTCAACGTCTATTTTTAAATCTATTAATCATACCTTCATATATCAGTTCTGCATTTATATAGTGTAATATTTTCACTAATTTTTTAGGCATTATATTTCATAATCTTCACTTGATTATATATGGTCATCAGTGCAGAAAGTTCTTATTTAGCAATTTATTAGAGGACCATCCTCACAAGCTGATTATTTGTCTCATTCCATATATTCTACAATGATATGTCCATGTAGTGACTTACTGAGGTTCAATCCTACCCTATTATTAATTTACTTTATTTGTACTTTTAATATATATTATAAGGTTCTAAGTATTGATTGGTCAACTTAACATGTAAAATATAAAAGTGAAAGATGTTAAGAAATTGCGACTTGAAAGCATTTGATGTTTAACATTTCTATGTTTGAATGGTTATTGATATTCAATTCAATAGCATCACGTTGAGGCTTGATAGTTAGATGATATTGCCATGTCAAATAATATATGCTCCATTGCACGTATTAGGTTCTATTTTAAGCATGAAAGACACATATTAATAGTTATGCTATGCACAATTCGTTTAATGTCTTTCTATTGTGGGAATGAGCTATTAGTTTACCTACCTATCAATGATAATAATAGTTTAAAGAGAATTTATGATTTTGCTTATATGACAAAAAGCTTTCAATTTTGCTTTTGAATATATATATATATATATATATATATATGTGTGTGTGTGTGTGTGCGCGCGTGTGTTTTTTTTTTCTGCATGCAACTATTTAGAGTTATATGCATTGATTTTGTTTCTGATTTGTTCACTTCATTGAAATAGTATTATCTCATGCTTATGTTGTTTGATGATATGCAATTTTATAACTTTTCGAAATCCAATAAAGTCTAATGAGTAGGAGCTTTATACAATGACTACAACCTTTTAATGAGCAAGAAGCTATAGTTGTAAGATTATAAGATGTTATTAACTTAATTATAAGATGTAAGGCAAGTTAAGTTGCTTAGATTTTGTGTAAAATGTAATTTTTACTTGAAATCAGTTTTCACATGCAGGTTTAAAGGAAATAGATGAGGTCAAGATTGTCATAGCATTGAGCAACCGTGATAGCTAATTGCGGTTCCTTTTGAATATTGTGTAAATTAAATGTCTAGAACAAAGATAAAAGTGGCAATAGTGTGTATTGAAATTCTTGACACAATGAGTGTTTTAGATGCATGATCAGCAAAATACATTATAGCGAATATTGGATTTGTGAAATGAGGTTGATTTTTAATTAATATGAAGTTGTATGTTTTTATTACTGTAAAATTGAATTTTGATTCTGGCTTTGAGCCAAGTAAACATACAATAGTTGCAATTCTTTGCTATTAGTTTTCATATTGTCTTTAATGTTGTTTTTTTTTTCTTTTTTCTTTTTCTTAATGGGGGGGGGGGGGGGGGGAATCAACCTCTTATCGATTCTTTTAGCTTTATTTATTTTATTTTGTTCATCGTGAGGTAGATTAATTATCTTTTTATTTAACTATTATGTGCATTGCACAAGTTAGCGACTAGTTATTATTATTATTTAAAAACCCAAATTAAAATTGGTTGGTTGGGCCAAACAAAAAAAAAATATATATATATATATATATAGTGGATTTAGAGAAATGCTATGTCCACAACATTTTCACAACAAATATTATGTGACAGATTATTAGAGGTTATTATTGATGGGGTAGAAAAGTAATTTCAGTGGTAATTTCAAATTAGAACCAATAACAACTAACAACCTGTTATTTGTTGTAAAACTGAAAACTGACCTGCTGGGGTCAGGTTAGAAAGTTCGGAACCTGCTTCCGACCGCCGGAGTCGTTGAATTAGGTGGCCGCGGATGCGGGCGAGTTGGCGGGCCGCTTGGACACCCCTAGTTTAGGCAATGGCCTAAGGCCCCCTAAAGTAGAATATATTGATAGGCCAAAAATGTATTGACCTCTTGTGATGGATTAGTTGATTAATTAGCCAAGTTTAATTAATTAATCAATTTAACATGCAATGTACCTGGCAGTACAAACAAATCACCAACTAAATAAATATGCAGTGGAAAATAAATTAACACGGTGATTTGTTTACGAATGGGGAAAACCTCCTAGGTAAAAACCCCACCAGGTGATTTTAAGGTCACCTCTCTCGAGAATCTACTATTATCAAAACAAGCAGTTACAAGTAAAGGAATTTCAGTACCTTATACCAACTTACAGTTAAACCCTTACCCCAATACTCAATTGGACTTATTCTATAGTGACAATCTCTCATTGTATTGCACGGCTCCTAGTACGTGACTAACCAATAGATGCGTAGATCCCAATACGCGACTTGATCACCAACTTGAGAAGGTTGTTGGCTGCAAAGTTCTTCTATTCATCACACGATGAAGATCATGAAGTTGCTTGGTCACAAAACCCTATGGTGTACAAACACAGTAACTTCTTCAAGATGAACTAGTGTAAACTAGGTTTCCGATCACACTTTTCTTCACACTTGTAAAATTGTGCTCTTGTGCAACTATGCAACCTATGACAGCCCTTAAAATAATCTTTATATATGTTTAGGTTTGTGAGAAAAGAAAGCTCAAACATACATTCACGGATTAGATGAAAATCAGCTTTGAAAAACTGAACTTCATAAATCTCAACAGATACTCTATCTATTGAGCAGCTGTCGAGCTTTGGGCTGAAACAACTCTTTTAAACCTCGATAGATACTAGCTGTCAAGCTAGCTATCAAGTTTTAATGAACAACACTTCTTCACTTGATTCTTGTATAGATTTGCATGGCTTTAACACTTGAACTTGAAACCTTATTTCTTGAAACATTAAACACATCCTAAATCTACCCAATTACAAGTAAAGTGCGTTTTGTCAAAGGATTAGCTAGTTATATAAAATGTTGACATATGTTCCTAACATGAATCACATATGTCCTAACAATCTCCCCCTTTGACAATCAGTGACAAAACCACAACAAACAAATGAACATAAGAGAAAAGTCATAAATCACTCAACTCATACTCACTTGTTGAGTACAATAAAGTCTATCTTAACACAAACTCTTAAAAAACTTTGCAAGAAGAGAGTTCATGGTAAGAAGACTTTGACAATCTGTATTTTTGAAACACTTAAAAAAAACTCATCAAGGCATCTTAGTGTGAGACAGAAATAAAAGATTGCATACAATATATAAGAAGCATGTGCATAAAGAGAGAAAAGAAACAACATATGTAAGGATAGGTGAAAAAACTGTAATAACAACCTCAAATGTATGTGTGTGTGTGTGTGTGTATATATATATATATATATCAACAAGCACAAGGTTTGCTATCACAATATGATCACAAGATTTAAGGTACATGAACAATGTATCTAAAATATAGAGAAAAGAAAAAGATACATAAATATCCTCACTACATCCCTCAAAATATGAACACTCCCCCTAACAAAAATCTCTTATACTAACCCTCCCCCTATGAGTATGACTACTCTCATATCCAAAACTACTTTCCCCTTTTGTCATGAGTGACAAAGGGTAAGTATATCAAGTAGACATCTCATTAGCACTGGAAGAGCTAGCACCATCATCCTTAGCATCAGAAGCATTAGCATCATCGTCCTCATCCTCAGAAGCCTCTAGAATAGGAGGAGGAGAAGCAACAAAGCCACCCATGACAGCTTGTCGTCGTGCAATATGACCAACACAAGTGTTCACCTGACACAACTCATCACTGAGAGTGTTGAGGAGAGCATCCATGTGCATAAGCTATGCCATGATGTCCTCGAGAGTCACACTGCCCGTAGAAGAAAAGGGAGCGGATGTGGATGGAGCTGTAGAAGCTGGAGGAACCGCCGTCCCGAACCTCCTCAATCGTAGTTGCGCCTCTTTCTATTTAACAGTAGCGGCGTTTATGGCACACATAACATGGAAGTGGTTGAAAATGGGAAAGGGGACAGAAAAATGGCATAGAATCCTCATGATAGCCAAAGGGAAGATGTGCTTATCACGGGTCGCCGTATCCTTATGCACATCTATAAGGGAAAGAATGAAGTAAGAGGGAAAATCTATGGTAAGATGCTCTAAAAGGAAAAGCAAAAATTGAGCACGGGGCTTTGTAATGGAGTTATAATGAGATCAAGGATGCAAAACAAAATTCATAACCATATTAATGAACCTAGGACCTTTAGCATAGGCTGAATAAGAAGTGAATTGATGACCACCCCAATCAGAGGGACGCTCATAAAAAAAGGACATAAGCTCGTCTTTAGACATGGTCTTAAGACGATTACAACTAGGGTAGTTAGGATGTGCTATCCTGGGGACATGGAGCACGTCGGATACTATATCTGGTGTGACCACGATGCGTGTACCTCGAACGTGAGTAGAAAAATGAGGTCCTAAATAATCAAATCTATGCATGTTAGAGTAGAACTCCTGTATAAGCACAGATGGATAAGTGAGCGGGACGTCACACAATGACTCCTAACCCCTACTATGAATGACAGTGGGTAGGTCAGTGTCGGAGAAGTTCGACAAAATGACTTGGTGTTCCGAATGAATGCCTCTTCTAGAATAGTTCTCCGAAAAGTCCTTATAGGCTTTATCATCATGGAACCGAATATGAGAAGGAGTAGGATTAGAAGAAGAGGACGCCCCAGAATGAAAAGGGTTCCGGGACTGAGTAGATTTTCGTTTAGGTGTCATAGAGCAACTAACCAAGAGAGAGAGAGAGAGAGAAAAAAAAAAGCACCAATCACAGTCAATATATTAGAATATAGAGAATGTAAGGTACGTATGCATGAAAATGCATGAGCATGTGATATGCAATAGTAAATACATGGGCTCAGCCCAATCTAAACCTACCAGCACACAACCATTGCAACAAGGTAAACACACATCTAAGATGCATGAAACATTGTTATAATGTAAATATGATGCAATGGATGATGATTTAAAGCCATTTTCACAAAGCCCATCCCAAAAATTTTACAAAACTTCATCAATTTTTAAAAACCCAAAAAGTTAGGTCAAATACATGAAATGCATGAAGCATGAAGGATTAAGGACCCTTACTAGTGAAGAAATACTTGATCTAGGCCGAAAAACCCTTGACGATGAAGTTTGGAGTGAGAAGAGTGTGTTTGGGAGGTGAAAAGACTGAAAACAATCGAGAGAGATTGAGGAGAATTGAAGAAAATTCGCGTGGATCCTATATATAGAACCTCTTAATTCTCGACAGATCGAGAGGTGTCAAGCTTTAAAGCTTGAAGAGATGCAGTTATCGAGCAGCTATCCAGAGGTGTCTACAGCAAAAATGTGCTCGATGGATCAAGAACCTATCGAGCATCTATCGCAGAGACAAAAACTTTCTTGATGGATCGAGGAGCTATTGAGATTGCGATAACAAGAAGCTAAAGAAGTTGATAGATAGCCTAGCTGTCGAGAGGTGTCAGGGAGCTGTCGAGATTACTTTAAAAAGAGTTTTTCAAGAAGAGAAAAATATAGACATGAATGCTATCAAACATGCAACTCAATCAAGGATCCAAACAACATTTTAATCTCCTAATCAAGGAAAAATGTAAGCACATAGATCCAAAAACACACACACATACACACTAAACACGTCTAATCAATTTCATATTTCAAAAACAGGTCAAGACAGTTTAGTGAACATACATTAACACAAGTAAACCTTGTGATGGCCAAATCACATTGTACCTGCACATGTATCTAGAGTAGCGAAGAATATTGCGTGTTGTGTGTGAAAATATCGCAAGATCACATAAGTGGCTCTATGTTATGACGATTTGAGATATGAGTAAATCAATTTAACTCACACACAATCATAACTACTTGATGGGGACTATCACCTTCGAGGTACATCCTATAACTCTCACATCTCCTAGAATACACGCTTGCAATTATGTTTTAAAGCATTTTGTTTTATTTGCTTTAATTTTCTTTGCATATTTTTCTTTTATTAAGCATATCATGCATGCACATATAAGAGAAAGAAAAGGAATTCTCAATTATGTTAAGTTTTTTGACATTGCATTTTTGCTATGCCGAAGCATACTAATGTCATTTCATGATTGGCGGGTAACAGTGGTGAGATGGTTATTTATGCCTTTCTTTTAGAATTTTCTAGTCCTTCCCGTCAAAAAGAGTGATACGAGTGTTAAGTATAAGAAATAACTTAATCTTACTCATCGTAAACAAGAGCCACAAAGCACACTTGCTTAATTGTGCATAGAGATGCTCATCTAAGCTACAAGAGATAGAAAATTTAGAAAACTTTATTTCATTGGCCATTCAAGGTACACAAGTACCAATGTATACAAACACACACTGTTTTTGTATTCTTCTAATTTTTCAATTTTTATTTGATTTTTATGAATGAAAAACAAAATAAAAGAAAATTGAAAAACAACCAAACAAAAACATGTCAAATAAAACAATGCATAAAAACTAGACTGTCTCAATAAGAAAGCAAATATACAAGTAATGCAAACACAACAAAAAGAGGGAGAGAGAAAAGTGAGTGAATCACTTAGAGCATTTTTCCTTCCACACCTTGGAAGAGCCTTTCCTTTTGGCGAACCCTTGAATTGGCGGAGAGGGGGAAGAATTGCAACCATTCAAGTTCGTAAGGAACATGAGGGCTTTGAGGAGCTCTCTAAGAGGAGCAAGAGAGGATGGAAACTGACTCAGGTTTCTTGCTGAGACCATGTTGTTTCTCTGTTAAGTGGCTTGCCACTTGTAGCAATTTGATTGAGTATGTCCTGCTGCTCCACAGTGATGACAAAGTTGCTGCTTCTTCTCTTTGGACTTTTGAGCATTACTCTTCTTAGCCCTAGGGTTTTTGGTTTCTTTCTAAGCAAGCTTAGGGGGTGCTCTAAAGATAGATTTACCCTTGTCTATGTTCTCACAAGCTATCATAGTTTTAGCATCATTATTCTCAGAACCAATATTGTTAGCAGGAGAAACAAAAACAGTAGTACTAGAAGAAGCAATATTAGGAGAAGAAAAATCATACCCTAAATCGGTTCGATCGAAGGCAGATTTTTGCATGCTGAGCATCTCATCAAGCTTTGCACTTGAGGTCCTCTCCAACTGAGCTCTAATTTGGAACAGTTCTACCTCAAGCTTCCTGGTCTTCTCAGCCAAGAAATTGTTTTCAAACCCTAGTACTCCAATGGTCTGATTTGCTTCATCAAATTTTGTGGAGAGTTGTTCTTGTTCAAACTCCATATCACTGAGCTTCTTGGTGGCCAACCTATACAACTTCTCATACTTTTCAGAGACCTTATATAAATTTGCATAGGCAGTGTGGATGTCATTTTGTTCATCCATCTTCTCAAATTTTGATTCCACCAAGTTTTCTTCTTCATCTACATCTTCTACAATCCCTTTAGTAGGATTGACAGTAGCAGTAAAGGCATTTAGAATTCTGTTATCTTTATTTTTGGAATCATCCTTAGGTTTGGTGTCACTCAAGGTAGCAGCTAGTGCCTTACTTTTCCCAATGGACTTGAGATACATAGGGCACTTTTGTTTCATGTGACCAAATCCTTGACACCTGAAACACTTGGGTCCTGAGAGAACAGTGTACTGACCGCCATCTCTAGCATCCTTCTTCCCTTTGTCTTAGCTCTTAGACAAAGAAGAACTCGATTGTTTACGGTCCTTGTCGAAGCCCTTTGCATTGACATTCTTCATGAACTTCTTTGATAGGCCAAAAACTTATTGACCCCTTGTGATGGATTAAGTTGATTAATTAGCCAAGTTTATTAATTAATCAAATTAACATGCAAACGCGTGGTAGCACAAACAAATCACCAATAAACTATAGTGCAGCGGAAAATAAATTGACATGGTGATTTGTTTACGAATGGGAAAAACCTTCAAGGTAAAAACCCCACCGGGTGATTTTAAGGTCACAATTCCTGAGAATCCACTATTATCACAATAAGAGGTTACAAGTAAAGGAATCCTAGTACCTTATACCAACCTACAGTTGAACCCTTACCCCAATACCTAATTGGACTTGTTCTGTAGTGACAATCTCTCCTTTTCAATGCACGGCTCCTAGTACGTGACTAAACAATTGCGTGGATCCCAGTACGCGACTTCAATCACCAACTTGAGAAAGATGTTGGCTGCAAAGTTCTTCAGTTTATCCTCACAATGAAGAACAAGAAGACATTTGGTTACAAAACCATACGATGCAAAGACACAACAACTTCTTCACAAAGAGATGAACTAGGGTAAACTTTGTCTCCGGTCAGAAATTGCTTGAACAGACTTTGCTCAATGCTTGTGCAATTGGTGCTTACTTTGACAGCTCTTAAAATAATCCTTTTATATGTCTAGGATTATGAGAAAAGAAGGCCCAAAGACACATCCACGGATTAGAATCAAAGTACTGAAAAACTGTTTCTCTTAAGTCTCGACAGCTAGAGGTGTCGAGGTGCTGTCGAGCAGCTATTGAGCCACAGGGCTGGAGCAGCTTCTTAAAGCTCGATAGATGCAGCTGTCGAGTTAGCTGTCGAGCTTTAATGAAGAGCACTTCTCAGCTTGTTTCTTGGACAGACTTGCATGGCTTTAACGCTTGATCTTGAAACCTTGTTTCTTGAAGTATCAAAAACATCCTAGATCTACCTAATTCCAAGTAAAAGCATTTTGCCAAAGTATTATCCAATTACATAAAAGAATGACATATGTTCTTATCAAGTAAACCACATATGTCCTAAAATTCTTGAATTTCCTGGTAATGTAGGACTTCATTTTAGAATCTTCATCGTCGAAAGACTCATCAGTGTCACTGTTCTTGGCCTTCAATGCCATGCTCTTGCCCTTATCCTTCTTGCCAATCCTTGTCAAACCTAACTCATAAGTCTACAAATTACCAACGAGCTTTGTCAAAGAAATCTTATCAATATCCTTTGATTCCTCTATAGTAGTGATCTTGGCATGAAATCTCTCGGGCAGAGATTTGAGTATCTTTCTCACAATCTTGGGTTTGAGAATGGTTTCCCCAAGATTAAATGCTGAGTTCACTATGTCCTTGAGCCTGGTATAGAACTTATCAAATGACTCATCCTCCTCCATCTTGATTCCTTCGAAGCTAGTAGTGAGCCTCTAAAGCTTCGAATCCTTAACAGCCTTGGTTCCTTCATAGGTTATCTAGAGAATGGTCCACGCCTCCTTTACAATTTCAGTGTAGGATATCTTCTTGAACTCCTCATTTGTGACTGCACTGAATAAAACATTTGTGACCGCACTGAATAAAACATTCAATGCCCTACTATTGAAGTTTGCCGCCTTGATCTTTGCCTCATCCCAGTCATCTGGCTCTTCCTTCGACTTGGTCCAGCCTATCTCCACAGCTTGCCACACTTTCTCATCTAATGACTGCAAGAAAGCTCTCATGCGTACTTTCCAGTATGCATAGATAGTACCATCAAATAAATGAGGTAAAATGAGTGACTGTCCTCTATCCATGACAAACAGGGGTCAATGGATCACACAGCAAAGATTAAACCCTAATCTGAGTGTGCACACTCTGATACCACTTGATAGGCCAAAAATGTATTGACCCATTGTGACGAATTAGTTGATTAATTAGCCAAGTTTAATTAATTAATCAATTTAACATGCAATGTACGTGGCAGCATAAACAAATCACCAACTAAATAAATATGCAGCGGAAAATAAATTGACACGATGATTTGTTTACAAATGGGAAAAACTTCCAAGGAAAAAACTCCACTGGGTGATTTTAAGGTCATCACTCCCGAAAATCTACTATTATAAAAAAAAGAGGTCACAAGTAAAGGAATCTCAGTACCTTATTAGCAACCTACAATTTCTCCTTGTATTGCACGACTCCCAGTATGTGACTAACCAATAGATGCGCGAATCCTAATAAGCGACTTGATCACCAACTTGAGAAGGATGTTGGCTGCAAAGTTCTTTAGTTTATCACACGATGAAGATCATGAAGTTGCTTAGTCACAAAACCCTACGGTGTACAAATACAACAGCTTCTTCAAGATAAAGTAGGGCAAACTAGGTTTTCAGTCATATTTTACTTTACAGTTGTAGAATTGTGCTCTTGTGCAACTGTGCAACCTGTGACGGCCCTTAAAATAATTCTTATATATGTTTAAGGTTGTGAGAAAAGAAAGCCTAAACATATATTCACGGATTGGATAAAAATTAGCTCTGAAAAAACTGAATTTCATAAATCTCGGTAGATATCCTATCTGTCGAGCAGCTGTCGAGTCTCAGGCTGAAACAACTCTTTTAAATCTCGATAGATACTAGCTGTCGAGATTTAATGAACAACACTTCTTCACTTTAATTCTTGGACAGATTTGCATGACTTTAACACTTTAACTTGAAACCTTGTTTCTTGAAGCATTAAACACATCTTAGATCTACCCAATTACAAGTAAAGTGCGTTTTGTCAAAAGATTAGCCAATTACATAAAATGTTGACATATATTCTTAACATGAATCACATATGTCATAACATATATCATATATCTTGGTTTTATAGTATTGCACAAAAATAAGAATAAAAAATTAAGGTCTCTTACTTAAGGGGAAAAAATGTTCTATTAGTTGATAGAATGTCTTGTAATTAGGAAAAAAAATTAAATAAATAATACATTTTACTATATTTTTGGAAGTTTAAGAATGTAAACCAAAAAATTTACTATTTTCTTCTCTCTCTATCAAAATTAAATTTAGAATTAATAATTTCCGAGAAAAATTCATTACTATAACAGTAAAACTCATTGTTCAAAAACTGAAGTATTGATCATCTAAAATATGATATTTATTTTGATATGGATTATTTCAATATTTTAGAATTGAAAGTTTTAAAATGTGTTTATAAATATATGAAAATAGTCTAATTGATTTCTCAAATTATATAAAAATTTTGAATTCGTTTTTCTAATTCATTCATTACTTATAAAATATTAAGTAATTATTCATTTTACACTTGCATTTGACCTTGAATAGTATTGAGTTAGCCCTAGGCTAGGCCATATTTTGCGGATCGTGAATTTGAGTGAGGTTTGAAAAAGAATATATTTTAAACTGAACTAAGGTATTCAATAGAAATGACACCATTTAGAATCTACAAGTTTTGAAAACTTTCTATTTTATATTTAAAATACTCTACATGTATGAAAATTTCTCATAGAAATGTGATCATATTTTGCATGAAAAGCATTTAACATGCCAATAACATGATTAATATTTCATAATATTGGTATTATCATAATGATATTAGTATAAAGAAACCAATTTAATTGAGGCCAAAGTTATTAAAAAATATATCAAATTGATGGCTTGGCAAAGAAGATTCAACAAGTACCATCTTTTGGGATATTGGAAAAAACTAAATTTTTTTCATAAAAGGCCTCACTTTAATTTTACGCCTTAATCCACATCTGGAACCATAAGGACTTCATCAACATCATCATCATCATCATCTTCATCATTATCATTGCCATCAACCCTTTTTAGATCAACATTTTGTTCTGAAAACTGATCTGCAGCTTCATTTCTCACCTGATCAACACAAGAAAGAACACGGAGTACTACCGGTGATTCAACTTCAAACTTTTACATATATGAGGATTTATGTCATTAGTCCACCTCTTTATAGTCAAATACAAACATATAGTGTTAATGAGTGATATCTATCTTTGACTCTTTAGTGGCAACAATAGCATCTCCAATTGAGTGGTTTGATTTGTCTCACTCAAAATTGATGATCTATCATCTGATCTATCATTCTCCGCTTTATACAGCTCTGAGTTATCTAAGTGAGCAATCTAAATAAGTTAGTACAATGATTATTAAGAATAATCATCCTTGTACTATTGTTCTTTAAACTAATAATAAGTTTAAAATAGCCCAATATAGTAATAAATTACCAATAATAATGTCTGCAAAAGTTAGATATGACAATGAGTATTTCATATCATAAAAAAGGTCACAGAGGGACTGTATTCTCCTTAGAAACCAAGTCAACCAGTAGGAAAATTTAATTTGATCATAAACCTTTGAACAAACATGCACCTCACATGTCAACAACTATTACAGGGAAATAACCATGATAGTAAATAAGCACCCTTACATTTGGGAAAACCGACACAATTTTTGCTTTGGAGACTATGCAGTTTAAATATTTAATGGCTTAAAACACTCTTCTTTTGTCAACAAGTTCTGCATGGTCCTTAATAACCTATAAGCATCCAACGTTTAAAGATCAATAATTCGCTAAAAGTTCAAGTTAAGCGAAAAACATTATTTGCAAGAAACCTAGTGCACATAAGTTCTAGAAACCAATTTAAAAGGAGACTACACATGCAACCTAAAACTAAAATCCTGTATTACCATCACTATTGTACTATTTGTAAGAATGCCAGAAATTAAATAAGAGAACTTGACACCCATGCCAACCCATTTGACCCCTTTATCACTGTAGTTAAGGTGAAAACAACTCACCTTGGGCTGACTCTAACTTGTTGCTAGCTAGCTGAAATTCATGAAAAATTCGGCCCCTCCTTAGAAAAATGCAGTTCGTAACCTATTTATTAATTTGTTTTTCCCAACATAAAATTATCCTACATTTCTCTCTTTCCAACTGCCCAATGAATTACACCATCAGAGTATAGCCCGTGCAAATCCATTGCGGTTCTTCTAAGAAAATGTTTAATTCGCGATGAAAATTTAGATATTTATAAAAATTAAACACAAATAATTGTGTTTAATTTTAAATGCATACATGCATTTGAATGAGTTACATGCTAGTTTTTCTTAATACCTAGCAAAGAACTAGAAAGACAAGACTGTCCTAGAATTCAATGCTCATCTATAAAAAAAAAATCTAACATTCTAACTTAATTAGCTGAACACTTTATAATCATACACTACTCAATCTTTAGCAAATAAAAAACCTCTAAATGAAAAAAACTGGGAAAAGAAAAATATAATTTGTTCTACTATTACTACAGTGCACATTTTAATATATATATATATATATATATATATATATATATATATATATATATATATATATATATATTGTGGAGAGTGGAAGAGTCCTCATCTAGGCCTAAAGCCCAAATACCTGTTGAGCCCCGTGGAGTGGAATAGGTCAGACCCATATGCTTACAGAAGGGCACAATAGCCTATAAGATTTGGTGGAAGGGAATAAGGTTATCTTGAGCATCCGGGAGGAGATAGGAATCCTTGTAGATCGTTCCTGTGAGGCAGGCAGTAAGCTAAGTGGAGCCAAGTCTTGTCTGAGGAGATATGCACGAATGATCCACATCTTACTTCCAGCTAGCATCTAGAACCTCAGGGAATCTTCCAGAATATGTAAGAAGGATTTGCATTAATGAGAGGACTTCCACCTAACCTCTGCCACATTGAATGCATATGAGATAACTTGAACAGTACAAATATCCCAAAAGTCAAATTCGAAAATAAGGGAATGGAGGAAATTGATAAAAGAAAGAAAAATATCCCTGAAAACTCGGCTGGCGATAAGACAATTGTAGGGATAACTACAAGAAATGTACCTATTTAAGGGGGGAAACAGGCAAATAGAAAGGGGTTGGAAAACAAAGACTAGAAACCAAAGAAGAAAGAGAGATACCCATTTGATGTAGTGTAACACCACAGGAGATAGAAATTTTTTCCTATTATAATACATAAGTCTCATCTAAAATATATGGTGCTTATGAAATCAATTGCTTGAGTTTCTCATTGTGGAGTGTTTTTTTTTTTTTCCTATTTCTCTTTTTACAAATAAATTGCGTCAGTCAATTAAACTCTACACTGTGGATCCATTTGGTATCCACACGCACACACATATATATATGATTCATATATTTTTTGTGTATACATATATTTTTCAGATATCAGTGACAGTGCACAATTCTTCCCAAACTTGCTGAAAGGTTCTGAATGTAAATATTATTCTATGTACAAAAGTACAGATATGAATTAAACGTCATCCCGGAAGATTAGCCCACACAAGAGATGGCGGTGTAATGGCAACTCCAACTTTTTTATCCGGAAGACAATGGCAACTCCACCAACTTTTCTTTCTTTATTCCAAACACCATCAATGTTTGCCTTTCATTCTCCCTTGTTCATGAGGTCGCCATATGCTCTTGTGAATTTGCTTTTGTATATTTGCAACTTGTATAGGCTATTCTCTCAATTTGGCTGAATTCAACCTCATTTCGAGCCTTCCATGTTTAATTACCATACTACAAAGGCTACCTATATTATTTTCTCTCTTTATTCCACATCTTTCCAATCATCCAGTCATCTCCACTACAATTTTTCAGAACATTCTTCTTAAAACTTTTTTGCTTTAGATTTAACTTCTACCATCAAATTACACTTGAATTCTTGATTAAACAGCTATATATATTTCCTGGAACTCATATATACCTCTATGCCCAATAGCTCTATATTGGCACAATTTAAATCTTGGTTATATTTTCAATTTATAAAATAAATCTTGATTGATATTTATTTTCTAGAACCCTTACATAGATCAATTCAACAATGGGGTTAAAAAGCACTAGAGAGTGAAGAAGAGTGATAGGTCCAAAACTATTTTCATGCCCAAGCCTGAAACGGACTTGGAGGATCTTTTAGACCCATGGACTGCTAGGTCCAAAACTATGTTCATGCCCTAATTATTTATTTATTTATTTATTTTTATTAGAAATTTTGACTGAACTTTCAATTTTTTTTTTTTTTTGTTGCTGAATGACTGAACTTTCATTACTCGGGGCAAAAGTCCCCAAATGATATATCTGGTTGGCAATCATGTGTTGCTGCTTCTCTTCGCGTGGACAGCTTTCCAAGCGTTGAATTTCTTCAAGCACCACCTCAACCCTTCTATGATCTTCTGGATGGATGTAGCTCGGGGGTTAGCTCCTTTAATTGGTTGAATGACAGCCAAAGAGTCCCCTTCAAGTAGGATATTCTTGAGGCCTAAATCCCATGCGAGTAGGATTCCTTCCTCTATTGCTTTCGCTTCTGCCTCAAGCGCTCCCAGAGGGTGGTGGATTTTCTTGCTTACTGCGCCCATCATCTGACCTTTCTCATTTCTAATCACCACCCCCACCCCACAGTTCCTATGTTCCTTAAAGGTGGCACCATTCGCGTTAATTTTGTACTATCCCGCAGGCAGAGGAGACCATCTTTTGGGTATCGGAGGGGATTTAGTAGGATTGCTTGGTATAGTCCTACTTCACTTTATTATCCAACAAGAGTTATGATTGAAGACTATCCTCAAAAAAGTTATTTGAATGAAGGTGGCCGATTGCTGAATCATGGAAGCACACCCATGCTCCGGCAAAATTTGCTAAACAGTATAATACTAGAAAAATTTTAGTTGGATGGCATGCATTCAAAGTTTATTAGTTAGTTGGACTCTTTTTTTAAAAATCGAGTAAAGCAAAATCAACTTTCAGCCAAAATCAAGTTTATTATACTTGACTTTCTTTTTTACCCGCCTCAGAGTTGATTTTTGGTTGGAAGTCAAGTATATTAAACTCGATTTTGCTATATTTTATTTCCAAAAAAGAGTCCAACTAATTAATAAATTTTGAACGCATGCCATCCGGCTAAATTTTTTTCAGAATTATACTGTTTGGCAAATTTTGCCCCCATGCTCCCGTTTTAACTAGTTATTTTTTATATATCTACTTTATCATAATATTTAATATTACACCTTACATTTCATCTTTTATTTTAACACATTATCCATTAAAATAACCTAAATTAATACCCACCTTCTATTAAGAGTTCCATCTTTTGTTAAGAGCATTAGCATGAGCTGTTGCAAAATGATTCTAATTTCACACACCAAAACTTATTTTTGCTATTTTAATATATCATTTAACAATACATTATACGTTGTATGGTCTAATTTCATGTTTTATTCCTTTATTTATTCATTTCTCTTTTTTTTTTTCTTCTTTCTTCCTCTTTGTCAGTCTCTCTGTCTGAAACTCACCACTACTCACAGCCACCACCACCCTCAAAACCAACCATAATCACCACCATTTGAAACTCACCACCATTGGAGGAAAAAAAACAACTAGAACCCATCTGAAACTCACCTCTATCGGAGGAAACAAAAAACCCAAAACACCATTTGAAACTTACAAGTACCGTAAGAAAAAGGAAATTAGCCGACCCATTTATTTAAACAAATAGAAAACTCCATGCGTTTCCATGTAGAACAGAACTCACGAGATGGTCAGGTGGAATGCGGAGGAGCGATGGGTAGTGGTAGCGAGAGTTGAAAGTTGGCTTGAGAGAGTGAGAGAGAGAGAGAGAGGGAGAGATGGGAAAAAATAATTTTAGTTGTAGCATTTGGATATGTACCATTCTACTAAAAGCACTAGCATTAGGTGTGCCAAATACTAAATTTTTAGCATTTGACACATCAAACTCTAAAAATCCACCAACACCAGATGTTCCAAATGCCAAAGTTAGCATATGCTACAGTATCAATCTATTTTTGGAACAATACGAACACCAAATGCCACATCACGTTGCCGACTTGCATGTCTTTGGGATCTCTAAGCTCTCTCTCTCTCTCAGCTAGATCGGTGTGGTGGTTTGGGTCAGTACTAAGCGGCGATTCTAGGCTGTGCAAGTTTATTTTGTGTGGTAATGGTAGTGGTTTTTTGGGTTGTTGCTGTGGGTATTTTTTGGTGGTTGTGGGGTTATTTTGATGGGGTGGGTAGTGGTCATAGGCTAAATGTGGTGGTTGTGGGTAAGGCGGCCAGTTGTGGTTTGGGGATTTTAGGTTGTGGTTGACATTGTTAGTGATGGTGGTTGATTATTTTGAGCGGTGATTGTTTTGCGGTAGTGGTGGCATGTGGTGGTGGGGAGTTTAGATCTGGTGGCGGTGGCTTGTGGTGGTGGAGAGTTTAGATCTGGTGGTGGTGGGTTGTGGGTGATTATGTGTTTTAGAATTTTTTTTTTGTTAGTTTTTTTTTTATATTGTGGGTGATGGTGGAGGCTGATGGTTTTGGGTGGTGGTTGATGGTGGCTGATTGGTGGTTGATTGATTTTAGTGTTTTTTGGTGGTGGTGGTTGATGGTGGTAGGTTCGCAATTCCGATGGTATTGGGTTGTAAACTTACAATTTTTTAATTATTATTATTATTGCATACAAGGTTTTTTCTAAGGTTTTTTTTTTTTTTAAATGAGATGAATCTTAAAATAGAAAATCCGATGTAGGGAAAATTGTAAAGTAGTGAGTTAAAATAGATAAAATAGGTTTTTAGTGTGTAAAATAAAATTCTTTTTTTCACAACAACTGATGCTGATGTTGTAATAGAATGCTATGTTCACAAATGCTTAAAAATTTTGGCATTTGAAACATCTCATATGCAGGGTTTTTTTTTTTTTGGTATGCTAAATGTTAAAATTTTAATATTTAGCACACTTGAAACTAGTGCTCTAAAATACAAAAAAAGTAAGACCCATAGTGAAGAGCGAGGAGAAAGGCGAGAGACATATGAGGGAGAGTCAGTAGAGAGGAGAGAAATTATTCATAAAAAAGTAGCAAGAGCTACAATAAACTTCTAGTAGAAGAAGTGCATTGTATCCCATGCTAAATATTTTTAAGTGTAGTATATCTGATAGTGTTTGGTGTGCTAAATGCTAAAAATTTTGCATTTAGCACAACTAATGTTGATGCTCTAAGCGTCCGTAAAGGTCTTTACCCATAAAATGAACATTTATCCCATTGACCAGTCGTCACTCCGTTTGCATCAAATGTAAAAGGGTAGAATCGTTAATCTCTCTCTCTCTCTCTCTCTCTCTCTCTCAACAATTCATAGAGAGAAGGAAGAAGAAATAGTAATAACAAAAATAACCTAGCCTAAATTAACCATTGCACAATTCTAATAGAATTTTTAACAGTTCATAGAGAGAAAGAAGAAAAAATTGTAATAATAAAAAAACCCTAGCCTAAATTAACCATTGCACAGTTCTAATAGAATTTAGAAGTTTGTTATAATTAATTACAACTGGCTTAACATCTCATTTAACACGCGCTTGAAATAGATTAGAAGTCATTTAGTAAATTTGATCAAATCTAACATTATTTAAGGAAACGACTCTGTTATGAACCATTCACTCTGTACATGCTTCATTTAAGAGTGTGTGATGAAACGATGTCATTATAATGTTTTGTTTCCTATCAATCTCTTCAACCTACAAAACGACATCGATGGGACCTTTTCTTCTTTCTTGTTAACACTCTCACTCAAACTAGTTGTTGCTACTGTTTGTGATGAAACCTTAACCTTGCTCTCTTGAATATAATTGGATTGAAATGTAGATTAATAAATGTTCAAAAGTCCCATTTTGTCTACTATTGGAAGCCCCAAGGATTTAGTGAAAATGTTTGCTCCCTTATTTGTACCTGAGATGTGGAAGGTCTTTATCACACATTGTTGAATATTTTCTCTAACTAGATGATAGTCTATCTCGATTTGCTTAATGTGTTTGTGATAGACTAGGTTTGCTACAATATGAAGAGCATCTTAATTATCACATTAAATTAAGGCATGCTTGGTATGGTTTACATTCTAAATTTTCAAGATTTGAATTAACCAAATTATTTCACATGTTGTTGAGGCCATAGCTTGATACTTTGCCTCAGCTGAGCTTCTGAAAACTATATTCTGCTTCTTTGACCTCCATGATATTAAGGAATTAACGAGATAAACACAATGACCAATTAATGACCATGCATTTGGGTATCCAATCCAATTTGCATCACATAATGCTTTCAATTGTAATTCAAATTTCCTAGAAGAGACGACCCTTGTGACGGTGACCCTTTAGCATATTGCATTATCCTATGAGTAGCCTTGAGATGTGATTCCATAGGTTTACATAATCTGTTAAAAAAAATTTTAATGACGTGACGCTCTATATACTCTCCATAGGGTTACACTCAATTTACGTAGACATAAATTGTTCTAAACTATCACGACCAAAACCCGAGCCACATAAACATAATATAAGGTGAATGTCATACTTTTATGTAATATAAGACTATCGGAATAATTTTTAGAAAACACTTTGGTTGTCATGACAGAAAACACTAATTTTCTTGACCAAAGCCAGAATTCGTTTAGAAGAATATAAAGAGGTCATTCAAATACTTGGATATATAAAAAAGAGTTTTCAAGGAGTAAGTTCCTCTTGAAAATTGTTTGGAACGACGAAAGAAATTCAGGAACATCTAGTTATATAATTTCCAACAGGATTACATCCGCAGAATTCCGATTCTTGGATTGGAATTGGGAAAGTCTTATGGGAGGACACCAAGCCCATTATAGGGTGTTTTTTTTTTCCTTCTTCCAAATGACTCTTTATAGGGTTTGAAAGTAATAAAAAGAATGGAACACCTATGCGTGCCATGCATAAATTCGAATTCAAAGGCATCTTTCACTACTCTCTCTCTTTCTCGTCAAAAAATACTTTTTTTTGAAATAATTTCTCGTCAATTTTTTCTGTGCCAAAGATTTAGTTTTTTTTTTTAGTATGTTTCGTCTTCAAAATTTCAACGCGTGTACTATATTTTATTTAGCTTTCATGTGCACCAAAATCATGCATTTAATTGTAGCATGTTGTGTATTTACTGCTTGCATGTTCGCATTTAGTTACTGCTGTTGGCGCAATTTTAGGTAAGACACACAAACCTATTTCCTGTTTGCATTAGATTAATATCAACATTTATTGTTTTCATGTGCGAGTTCAACATTTAAGGAATCTTGTTCAGAATTTTTCCTTTAGTGTTAGAGTGAGTTCTAAATGCAGGGGTAAGATTCATGCAAGTCCAAATTGTTGCTCTGCTTAGTTTAGTGCAGATCAATTGAGTTTGGATTATTATTGACAATGACTCTAAAAAGGTATAGTTGTCTTGAGTCAGACAATTAACAACATGGAATTACTTTTGGAACCATCGTTACTCTTTTATTGTCTTAGCTATAAGTCTACTGTGACGTAGCCATCTGAGACCATAGTTTAGATATTGATATTATACAAACCCTACAATCCCAACCTGCCTCTATCAGTTTAGTTGTTCATTATCCAAGTTACCAAAAAACCCGTCAATTACAGTATAATCTCTGTTTGTTTTTCTTTTTTCTTTTTTTAATAAATAATGATAAACTTTATTAAGAAGAGACAGAAAAGTGACCAAGGAAAAACTGCTCATCAATATCAACAAGAGTCCAAAGTGAGATAGATACTTGATAAGTTGGAATAGAGTAGAGAGACCAAGGAGAAGTTGCCTACATAAATAGAGTAATATAGATATTATAAATTTTACTAGGTAGTTTTTTATAAACTTGTAATGACCTAACCAAGAGGTCTAGCTACATCTATGTTACAATCTAAAAGAATTAGTCTGCTAGTAGTGACAATTAAGATTTCTTTTAGTTGTTAATAAAGGCTGGATCAATCTAATAAATACACCCACACAACACACTCAATTATATCCAAACAATCTACGGTGTCTCAATATTTTTATTTTTATTTTTGACAAAATAGGGCATAATAAAATTAATTTATCACCAATCACAAATAAGTAATTTAAACACTTATTTATTACGATTTGAAATCCACAATAAGAAATTCACTGCCACTCTAAAACTCTAAATACCATGTAAAATAAATTGTAGTACCAGTATCTTTTTAACATTTTTTGTAGAAACATGATTTCCAATTAAGCTGCAATACATTAAACAATTAAGTCATGTTCTTTTGCGTTATAATTTTTTTTTTTTGAGTTTCAATCTATGTATAGCGTCTGCTTCCGTAATACTCTTTTTGCATTATAACTTTTAAGCAATGAGAGATCTCTAATTATGCCATTTAAATGGCATAATTTCCCAGCTCACAAATTGTATGATTGCCAAACCTGCATGTGGCATTATTACGCGACCTTTTTTTTCCCATTTTGTTCTTGATTGGTTTTATTGTGCCATTTACCTTGCATAGAGATCAAGATTCGGTTGAGACTTCTTAGCCTTGAGATTGGGACTATAGTCAAGATATATATTTAAATTTTTATACCTTAAAAACTATTTTCTTTAGTAAAAAAAAGGCACAATTTTCTTTATTTTTTTCACGATTTCTGTATTTTTCTATTTTGATTTAAAATTTTAATGAAGTATAAATTTTTTACCAAAAAAAGAATAAAATAAAAGAAGCAATTAGCTTCTTTATTTCAATTATGCATGTTTTTGTATTATCCTACTTTTTATTTCATTTTTTGGTTATAAATATGTGACATAAAATTATTGTATTATCTAAACTAGTTTTAAAATGTTAACATGTTTATTTTAAATTAATATTTTTTTTATAAACTATGTAATTTAACAAGTGACCCTTTAGTTGAACTAGTATCCCAATGACACGTGTTTTGGACCGATCAAATGTCTTGAGTTTAATTAGGTTTAGTAATAACACATCCACAACATTAGTTTAGTATTTTGGAGAGCTTATTTAGTTTATTTGTTTATGTACAAATTTATAACTCCCATACTTTTTCTACCTAAGAAGAAATGAAAAAAAGAAAAAAGAGCAGAGTTATAACATGCCCATCCCAAGTGTTATATATTGATTTATTACGTTTCAATTCTCATTCAGACAAATAGGTGGGAACAGAAAAGAAAAAGTGAGGGGAAGGGAAAGGAACTTGACACAGAAATAGGAAGAAAACAATAAATATTTATTGTACATGATAGCGGAAGATCACACTCAAAGTCGTGCCAAGATTTAAAGGGAGAGTGTGGGTACTGTGGGGTATGTTGGATTTCACCATTATGAACAAGCATACACGCACGTTTGCATATATAGGAGTGATATTAAAGCCAAAGTGCCAAACAACAGGTCTACTTCAGTGGCTAATGATATTAATTTGATAGGATGGTATCCCGAACCTTCTGCTCTCACTTTATTGTCTGTCTGATCCATATATAGGACCACAGTACCATTTTGATTTGTCAGTTGAGGGGGAAGACTCAATGAGAAAGTGTAATATGGGAGTAATAAAGGGTTTGGAATTTGTGAGTACCTGAATGTTACTCTTGTTTGTTTTCATGTAGCCAAATTGGAAGTGTAGCACTTTCAATACAGATGCTCTACGCACTTTCTAAGCATATATACCTGTGTTATACTGTTACTGTCTGAAGGTTTAAAACTTATTTAGGCTGTACATAATATCAATTACATAAATAAGATGTCCACATGGGCAAATAGCCAAAATTCATATTATTTTAGAAAAAATTGAAAGAAGTCAAGAATCGGGTTGATTAAAAGATTGCAACTCGTCAGTTGTTACATGGACCCGTAAGCTATAAAGCACGGGTGCATTTCTGAATTTGGATGCCGGTGTGGATGCAGGTGCAGGACTAGACAATTTTTGAAAAAATAGAGTGCGGGTACAGCGATTAAAAAATTATTAAAAATATTTTTATTTATATTTTCTCTATATTGCTAAGCATACTTTTTCACATTATATAAACATATACCAAATTTAAGAGCAATAGTAGATAATAACTAAAACATGATGTCCATAAATTAAATACAATCAACAAGTTTGAAACTAAAACATTCCATGATGTTTGAAAACTAGAATACAACCAGCAAGTTTGAAACTAAAACAAAATAAAAGATAATCAACAAAATAATCAAATACAACCCTCATCATCATGATCAATAGCTTCACTTCAAACTTCACTTTCACTAGTAGTAACACTAATGCTAGTATTCCCAATAACCGTGGCCTCCAACTCTAGCTCATCAAGTGTAAGTGTAGCATTCTCAAGAATTCCCGCTCCTCCATGTATGTCACTGTCATTCCAAGAGTCTCCTGTCATATCTTACATCTTTGTTGCTGCATTTATGTACTCCTCATTGTGCCTTGACAAGAGTCGAAGATTAGAATGCACATATACCAAATCCTCAGCACATGCGGTGTTGGGCTTTATGGAACCTAGTTGTGTTTGATCAGGTTGACGATCCGACCCTATCCGAAATAATATTGCGTGGTTTTTAATGGGGATTTTTTGAGGCTTAGAAACCGTTGTAATTGGCTTGTTTTGTAGCCCACTGTGACTCATGTGCGCAAGATATAGAAACCGTTGTTTTGGTAATTAGGGTTGTTGGTTGTTGTTTTTGAGAGAGTGAAAAACTGTATGACCGCACTTTGTATTCTTTCCTTGATAATAGTGAAATTCCTGCAACTCCGTAGACATAGGCAAATTGTTGAACCACGTAAATATTGTCTTGTGCGTGTGATTATTTTTTCTTTGGCGTGTGTTTTCTCTATTTTGTTTCTCACAGGTTTGGGAATTTCGTGTTAATTCCTTACATGTAGGAGCCATTTTGTTTCTTTTTAAGGAATGAATGAATTTGTACGTTCTTCAATTCCTCTCAGCATATAAGGATGAGCAAGGTCAAGGTTGTCCAAGAAATTTAATGGCAAGGGTTTGAAGAGTTGGAAATGAGGAGCCATGGTATTACCACCAAACCAAAGGTTGTAAGACCCACCTATCTATCAAGGCATCTAGTGAAGGAAACCTCCCTCCTGAAAATGCAGCAAACTCAATTTTCACCACCCTTAATTCACTCTCATCTTCAAAGTATCGCTCCAAACACTTGCTCATTTCCATTGAAATTTCATGATCCTAATGTGGAGCGATACGTTTTGGATTCTCCGAAAGCCATTCAATGGAGTAATACCTAGTTAAAGATTAAAAAATATATATATATATATATATATATATATATATATATATATATATATATATATAAACAAATATAGATGATGAAACGTGTGTTTTACTAGAAGGGGGAACTAAGGAAAATAGAAAATAAAAGTACTTTCTTAGGATTTAAGGAATGAGCCAAGCAATATAGTGGTGTATAATTTTTAATCCATTGATCAATGAGTATATCATACACCACATTAAAAAATGAGCTATAATCATCATCTTCCAAGCCTTCATGCCGATATATTGCTACCTTCACCTTTTCTATCATTAAATCCTACATTTTATACACAAGATGAAGACAAGGCTTGTCTGTGTTAACTACTCGTAGCATATCATAAATAGGTGCTGTGAATTCAAGGATATAATCAACAACATCCCACCAACGATCACTTAGAATCATATCTTTCACCTTTTGAGCTTTTCCAACATCGTCCTCCCTATAAGCAACCCATTGGTCACTAATAGCCATGGCTTGAAGGCATCTTTTTATCAACTTCAATCTTTTTAGTATTACAACAACTAAAGAAAATCTAATATCAGCAACTTGAAGTAGTTTTAATGGACAAAATTCATTAATCATTGTCAACCTCATTGAATGGTTCATGATAAAAACACGTATGAATGGTGCATCATCAATAATAAGTGTAATCCAACTATACTCCTCATATGTAACTTCATTCTTTTCAGTGTTTTTTACTGCACAAATATTCTTCAAATCTAGATTGAGAGTGTGGACAACACATGGTGTCCAAAATATTTTGGGATACTCACTCTCAATAAGAGCTCTAGCAAACTTCATCACACTAGCATTATCAGTGATGACTTAGACAACTTTTTCATGTCCAATCTCTTTTATAGCATCCTTCAACACCTCAGCAATAAAATGTTTGTCTTTAAACTCACCTGACCTATCAATTGCCTTTATAAACATTGGACTCCCATCTGATGCAGCCATAATATTAATACATAATAGGCCTCTTTTTTGGGTCTAACCATCCATCAGAAACTATACTACCCCATTTGCAAGCCAAGAGTCCTTAATTGGTTTCAAAAGTTTTTCAACATTAGCTCTTTCTTTTTGCAAAAGTGTTGTTATCAAGGCATTGTATCCAAGAGGAACATAACCCGGAATGTTATGGGTAGCAGCATATGCATAGGAACTACAATAATTTGGGCTCCTTACAAAGTGAAATGGAAGCCCACCAATATAAAATATCCTAGTAATTCTACTATCCAATTCATGTCTAGTATTATTTTGGAATGCTCTCTCCAAAGGAGAATTCGCAGTCACCTTCCTCCTCTTACCATCAACCAAATCTGTACTACCACTCCCTTCTTGTCTTCGGAATGAGGGAATAGGCCCACGGCCTGGGAAAGGTGGGGGTAAGGGAATTTTAATTCTAGGTTCCCTCTCTAACTTATCATTCTTAGCCTGATCATGCATTCTTTGCATTTCCAATCTATGGCACGGTGTCACTTTATTGCATGCTCTAATACCTTTATTACTAATTTTTAACAAATGAGCCTTAGCCCTAGAATAGGATCCCAAAAAAATTCCACCACAATATTTGCACTTAAAATGTGTGTTTCCACATGATTTTGAAGTAGACCTAGGTGATTTTTCCAATTTAATTTTAGTCACATACTGCGAAAGAGGAGCATCACCACTTGGCACTTCTTCATCTAATGAAGGTGAAGTTCTGTGCTAGTGACTTCATCCATTACAAATTCAATAATTTCAATTTAACCTACAAATAATTTGACAAATATATAATAACTAAATAAACAATCAAGCCCAAGTCACAACTCACAGCATTACAAGCAGCTTATATAAAAAAATTATAAAAAAAAAAAAATCAAATCACAATGAGTAATAGAGCATGTGAGAGTATAATGGAGGGTGAGAAACTGAGAATGAAAGCTTTGATACCTGAGTTGAGAATTGGGTTGGTGAGCTTGAGAGTTGAAAGTTGAAAGTTGAAACCAAGTGATGGAGATGGTGGAGATGAAGAGCAAAGAGGCTGTGAGTGGGTGTGTGAGTGAGACTTTGAAATTTTCTTAGGCTTTGAGTATGGATTTGTGAGAGAGAGGGGAGATGGAGAGCAGAGAAGGGAGACAGAGGGCACAGAGCTGAGAGGGAGAGGAGAGCAAAGATCGAAAAACAAAAGGGTAGAGAGCTCAGGGTTTTCGGTTTAAAGCTTGGGTTGAAACGGTGCGTTGCACACCTTTTTTTATGTTTAACTTGAATTTCGGCCTGAATCAGCCATATTAGCGTCGATATGACCTGAATCGGCGTATTTCGGTGGTTTCAGCCAATACAACTTGATTCGGTGCTAATCGGCCTGAGTCGGTTTCGAGTTGGCGCATATCAAGAAAAAAAAAGTGACGTGGCACTGACGCGCGGGCAGCGGCGTCGACCGCCGCACGCTGCGTAGGACTCCGGTGAGGCGACGCTGTAGCCACATCAGTGCTTTATAGCCCGTAAGGGTTTATGTTGTGGTTGAGTAATATACAATATTTTCAGAGTACAATAATGGTATAGTGTCTCATTTACAATTAGTTTCGTTAATTAAATTTATGTTGAGACTCATTATTCATATGGGATGAGGAAATACACTATTATCATACTTTGCAAATATTGTATAATTTTCTATTGTTGATGTAGTCCAAAAAACCTAACCATATAACTCTAACCATATTAATCTTTTTGTCCTCTCTCTCTCTCTCTCTCTCTCTCTCTCTCTCTCTCTCTCTCTATTTTCTTCTTAATCATTTTATATTTTAGCATGATATTAGAGTTAGGCTTTTATATTCTATTTTTTTCTCAATATTTTTATGTTTAATAAGAAAGAAGAAAATCAATGACGTGATGAATAGGTGATAAGCTATTTATTTTAAATCTGACCCTTTGGTGAAATAATAATGTTCTTAATTTTTTTCTCTATAAGTATTTTGTTTTTGTTTTTGGTAGATAATCTCTCTCTTTAGGTTATTTGGCTTACTACAAGTACATATATCACTGAAGATGATATTGTGGTTTCAGTTACACACTCCTTGATCATGTTTTATTATTAAAACCAGAGTTCGTCAGCACACTCATCCTGTCAGATGCTTTTTGTAGGTCCTGTTTAATCCCCCATCATCCCCTTTTTCACTTTACAATCATTGAAGGTGTGAAGTATCTCCTAAGCTAACACTTCGAGCTTAGCTATCCAACGTCCTGAGGCCGATTGGCATAGTGAGATCAATTTGTACAGAAGTGATCTTAGTACATATGTTCACCAATATTAGCTTTGAAATGATTTTATAAGCATAAGATAATTGGCCCGAAACCAGTTGGGCTATTTACCTTGGGGACAAGGACGATGAGAGTATTGTTGAAAGTTCTAACTCCGTGGATTACGTATAGGATAAAATTTAGTTACAAAACTAGTTGTAGCCTGAGGCTATAAACTACTCTAATAAACTAACATATGTAAAAAATAGCATGTGCATTGCACATGATTATTTAAGTAAATTTAACCCAACTAACCTTAGTTAACTACACTACCTATTTAGGAGTGGCAAAATTGGACACGACCTGCGAATTCGACACAACACAACATGAAATTAGTTAGTTATGGATTGAGATTTAACAGGTTTGTGTCATATTCGGGTTGACACAACTAACCCGTTTAATAAATGAGTTCCGTTAGTATTGAACACATAGAACTCGTTTGACTCGTCTGACCCGTTTAATTAAAAGACACTTTACCAACATACCCTTCAAACTCTAGGTAAATAAAATTATTAGTTGTTGTGATTTATTTTCTTTGACATATTATAATTGATTATTTGTGATATTGAGATATGTTTTAGTTTTGAATAATTATTTGTAATGCAGTTACTCATTAGTTCTGAATTTTATGTTAAAAATATTTCTTTGTTTGTTTTTTCATTTTTTTTTTTCATTTTGATAAAATCTGATAAAAAGGTTGACACGACTAACCCGTTTAATAAATGGGTCGTGTTAGGGTTGATGAATCTTGACTTGTTTAATAAACATGTCAGGTTAGCATTGACCTATATAATTGAATACTCGTGTGTTGACACAACACGAACCCGACACGCGAACACGAATTGCCACCCCTAAAATAATCTATCTCTCTATCTCCTCTCTTTCCCTCTTTCATCAACTTCTCTCTCTAAACCGCAACCTAGAAACCCAGCTCCCACGGGTCACCCAAAGCCTCTTGTCTCCACTACCAGCCGACCAACCCAAACCCTCCTGTCTCCACCACCGGCCAACCTTAAATTCTGTACTATCTCCACCACCAACCCACCACCTCAAATCTTCCTCTATCTCCTCCGCCGGCCCACCACCTCAAATCCTCCTCTGTCTCTACCACCGGCCCACCTAGTTCTACCGCTCAAAGCCACCTCTTGTACGTCGCTCTGCCACTTCACCGGTCAAAACTAAATTTCCTTTTGTTTTATTCATAGATAACTAAATTTCCTTTTGTTTGATTATTAATGTAAACTTTTTTGCTATGGTTGTATTTATCTCAAAACGTAAAGAAATTAATGATGTATCTTTGGTTATGTTGCTAGATTTTGTATACCCATCAATCTAAGAAACAATGTCTCAATGGGGGAGCCGGTCATAGAGGAGATGTGCAGATTTAATGCCGCTATAGATGGCATAAACATGAAGCAAGGAATTTGCGGCATAAATGTCCAAGCCAAACCCTGTATTTATGATGTGAATATGGATTTGTTGGGTTTCTTCCAAGGCTAACATACGGGAACATGCTTTGAGCAGGAAAGGGAAGGTGTAAGCATTGTGTGGGGCTGAATGACATAGCTGTTGATGGTACAAAAGTAGGGCTTCTTTTGGTTCATTGCTGTTTGAGCATCCCCTTATCATGGTGTTCCACATGAAAGTATTGCGTTTGCTAATTATGTCAAAAACCTTTCAAGCGTATAATAAGTTTCCAAAATCCAGTGAGGTACTGAAAGTTAGAAGCCTACTAACTGGAATATGGTCTATAATGAGAGGGAAATGTAAATGCAAGCTTGAATCTGCAATAGTTCCATCATATTTGTACATCTTTCAAGCAGAGACAGTGTCTATGCTACATTTGATTCGAAGGATAGCTGATTTGGTGGATTCAACAAAATAGGTGCCATTGAATTATTGGTACTCTCTATTTGAACTTGACTGCCTAGGCTCAACAACATTCGAAATAGAAGCTTTTGATGATGGCCATTTGTAAGAGGGCTATGATTCTAAATACTCATTAATTAAACAACTTTGACTACAATGAGAAGCTCCCTCGCCAAGTTAATGACTCCAAAATTTTAATTGATCAAAGTTTGTTGGTACTGAATTAGAGAACCACAAGAGATGCTTGTAGAAGCATAGGGATGCAGAGATTTACTGAAATGAGCACTTACAAAGAACAATAATAAAATAAGTGATACAACATAGTAATGCATTGTGTAGCACTCTGCTATAGTGATAATGTTTACCAATACACAGCAATACAAGCTTCAATAGAGCTCAATAGTGAAGTTAACAAGAGTCTAACGATAAAAGAATACTAAAAAGTAAACAATTTGCCAATGGTCTAACAATAAAAAATAGTCTTCAATCTCTAACAAATAAATTTGCATAGTCTTCAATCTCCATTCAATAAAGTTGCACCCTAACTCCAGCCTATTTAGTGCTTTTGCCAATATTGTGCTCTTCTTGGATAACATTAGAATTAGCTATTGAAACTTGCAAATAATAGAAAAGAATAATTATCGCATAGATTGACATATTATAGTGGAATGTAACATATCTTACTTTATTTAGGTTTCTAAGTGTTTCAACTTGTCTCGCCTCATAAGCTTTTTTCTGTAAGCCATTGGCATGTTTTTTAGCATGTGCTGTTTTGTTTCGAGATTTACCATTTCTCTTCTCTAATATAGATTTCAACCTTCTCTTTGGACGCCTAATAGTAGGTTTTGTTTTAATCCTAAATTTGTTATCACCTTGTAAGACATCTACGGTAACATCACCATGACCTTTATGCAACTTTCCATATCATTTGAATGACATTTATTTTTCTAATCTCTTGCAAATCCTTCATTAATTTTTCAAAACATTCTTCAGTGTGTTCATAGATTATCTCATTCTCTGCTACAAGCGTAGAAATTTCACGAGCATTGTGACTCAAATGAGAGTAGTGTTTTTCTATCAACTCTTGAGCATTACCTTTAATATCAATGCCATGATTGTCCTTGATAGAACTAGTTTTTGCATCTTACGTCCATCTTTTCAATACATAATGGACGGGAAGTCTCTTAACATTTTATGCTCAACATGGGCACAAAGAATTCCTACATAGCTGAACTTCTTGCAACTACATTCCATCGTAGTATTTGTGGCTTCATATTTAACTAGGTGCCCTTGAATTTTTTGACTATATGTGTTTTTTTATGTGATAGTATCAGATTTATTAGCCTTGTAAATAGTACAATCAACAATCTTCATATGTTCATCTTGAAACATTTGAAACATTTCTAGGGAGTATAGCTCTACAACATGTCTCAACATCTCTACATTATATTGTAAAATTGGTTTTGTTTGCCTCATTTTGAATTCTGCTTGTAGTTCTTGATGTCTCTTATCAACTAAAACTCTAGAGTAATGTCTTGCAAAGCACACAAAATCATGTTTTGGTTTCAAGTATTTATTCAACACGTTGTTTATTAACTCACTATGTTGGGTGTTTTTCATATTGGCAGTGAACATATATCGACCATATACAATAGCCCATTTTTCTTTCACATCAAATATGCTACGCAACCATTTGTTATCAGTAAGACCATATTCCTTAAGCATATAATCCCATGAAACAAGCCATTCATCTTCATCTTCATACTCATATAAACAATCACTAAAATCATTTGCAAATTGCTTACATGAATGAAATACATGATGTAGATTCTTAGCAGCATTCTAATAAATATGCCATACACACAAACGATAATTAGATTTAGGAAATGCCTCTGCTATTGCTTTAGCCATTGCAGCAAATTAATCTATAAGTATAGTTCTTGGTTGCTTTAGTAACATTGCAATTAAAAAAAGTTTCAAACAACCACTTAAATGACTCTTTAGTCTCATCGTAAAGTAAAGCTGCACTAAAGATAATGGATTGTTTGTGATGATTAACTCCAACAAATGGAGCAAATGGATGATCATATCTATTTGTTCGATAAGTTGTGTCAAAACAAATAACATCTCTAAAGTGCCCGTAATCAACTATTGATCTAGCATCAGTAAACAAAATGTTCATGATTTGACCACCATCATCAACTTGTATTGAATAAAAACAAGATGGATCTACCAATTTCATCTTATGAAAGTACTCCATCATAGCAGGTCCATCACCTTTCCTCAAAGCCATCCTCCTCTCATTATGTACATGATTCTTATAGTCAACATCCATAAACCCAAGATTTTCATGACCCCCAACTTGCATGCTCAATAATTCAATGGTTTGTTTTATTGATATTCTAGACCTCTCTGCATCATTTGCAATGGCTTTTTGAGCAGGTGAAATTTTTCTCTTTGATCTTAACATATGTTTCATTGGCGAAGGAGCAAACTAATGATTATGTTGGTCGTGAAAAGAAATTGCATGTAAGATACCATCCTTTTGAATATGACGGGTCATCTGTGCTAAACAACCTATTCGTGAAATTGGGTGATGATAAGATGCATTTTGGAGATGTTTGTCAACAACTTGTTCACCCTCTTTTGAGCAACTAAATTTTCTCCTTATAATTTTCCCCGCATTTCCTCACTTAACAAAATGTTCTTGTACACTAAAGCTGATTTGGTGAGCATATCCTTTATAAAATTCATATGCACTCTCATCACAATCAAATTTCATGCCAATTACTGGAGTATTTGATTTGTTTTGTCTTCTAGGAGTAAGCTTTACTTCAGGGTCCTCTTGTTGATTAGCTATCCAACTAATGAAATCATCTTCTAACACAATTTCTGGAACTTCTACAATTTTCTTGGTATTTCTACTTGGATTATCTGATTTATTTGGGCTTCCATGAGTAGGTTCTACTTGAGCCTCTTCTTGTCGATTAGCTATGCAACTATTGAATTCATTTTCTAATAAAATGGTTTGACTAGTATCCATAATCTATAGTCAAGAAGCATATTCAAAATCAAATCAAAAACAAGGAAAAATTTTATAAACAATATTTATAAAAATGTATTTTAATATTCTGGACCCATTAAAGAATACTCTCAATAAATTACTTACAAACACTACAGTTTTAGAAAGTATGAACCTGTTTTGTAAATGTGAGAATGAATCTGCAATAGTTCCATCATATTTGTACATCTTTCGAGCAGAGTCAGTGTCTGTGCTACATTTGATTCAGAGGAGAGCTAATTTGGTGGATTCAACGAAATAGATGCCATTGAATTATAGGTACTCTCTATTTCAACTTGACTGCCTAGGCTCAACAACATTCAAAACAGAAGCTTTTGATGATGACCATTTTTAAGAGGGCTATGATTCTAAATACTCATTCATTAAACAACTTTGAGTACAATGAGAAGCTCCCTTGACAAGTTAAAGACTCCAAATTTTTAATTGATCAAAGTTTGTTGGTACTGAATTAGAGAACCACAAGAGATGCTTGCAAAAATATAGGGATGCAGAGATTTACTAAAATGAGCACTTAAAGAGAACGAAAATAAAATGAATAACATAACATAGTTATGCATTGTGTAGCACTCTACTATAGCGATAATGTTTACATTAATAATCAAACAAAACTAGAAAATCCAAAACTCACATTAATAATCAAACACAATTCATTCAGAAAAAAAAAGGATTAAAAGATTAAATTTATTTATTCATGAATAAAACAAAGGGAAACTTAGTTTTGATCGGTGAAGTGGCGGAGCAACATACAAGAGGTGGCTTTGAGCAACAGAACTAGGTGGGCCGGTGGAGGAGACATAAGAGGATTTGAGGTGGTGGGCTAGTGGTGGAGACAATACAGAATTTGAGGTTGGCCGACGGTGGAGACAGGAGGGTTTGGGTTGGCCGGCCGGTGGTGGAGACAAGAGGCTTTGGGTGAGTAGTTGGACCTGGCTTTCTAGGTTACAATTTAGAGAGAGAAGTCAATGAAAGAGGGAAAGAGAGTAGAGAGAGAGAGAGAGAGAGATTATATGTATAGGTTCTTTCAGGTTTTTAGTTTTTAAGTAGGTAGTGTAGTTAACTAAGGTTAGTTGGGTGAAGTTTACTTAAGTAATCATGTGCAATGCACATGCCATTTTTTACACATATCAATTTATTATAACAGTTTGTAACTTCAAGACCGTTTTTGTAGCTAAATTTTGTCCTTACGAATATCACTTTTTTTTTTTTCTTCTTTTGGTGGAGGAGACAATCTCTGTCAAATTGAAGAATCAGAGATACAAAACCAACTACATGTGTGAATAGCAGGAGAAGGTATTACTATTGGGTAGGGTGAACCCTACCCAATAGTACTCTAAATTAAATGCACAATTTGACATATAAGAGCACAGCAGCTCTTTTTTCTTTTCTTTTTTAATTTATAGGAGAGCACAGAGTAAGATTTGATGGTAGCCATCCATGGAAGTTCGTCGTTGAGGCTATTCTATCATCCAGCCAAAAATGACTAAAATAAGATTTTGTACTGCTAGTTGTGCCTAAGTTTCCATGAGTATTAAACCAAAAACTTTCACTGGCGTTGTATTTAGGGGTTTACTCTTAAGGTATATGCTAGTAAATTATTTTTAAAAATAAAATTTATAAAAAAATAAAATAAAAATAATTAACAGTTTTGACATTTTTTTTTAATTCATAATAAAAACGTTCTTAAAATAAACACCCTTGTATATATAGCACAATTGTCTGGGAGAGGAAGATAAATAACAAGAATATATATAAACGATTGAGTTAATTTCAACCTGCAGTGAAGTTCACAAAACTTTACTAGATAAATTAATACGGATCCCATGAGACGTGTGATGTATAAGTGGGTATCATAATTCATAATTCATAAAGAAAAAAAATTTCTATGTATTTAGAAGAAGACAACTTCAGAAGCAATTCAACATATACGGCACACAGTATGTAAGAATAAATGACTTTTAAAAAAAAACACTTAAGTATCATTATTATTATAAAATTATTATTCAGTTGTATTTTCAGTTCCCCCGGCTATATAAGAATATTTTTTTATTAGTATAAGAAATTTAAATATGACCTATATGAAGACGTGGGCTGCATCATCATTCATTATGGCAAAGCAGGTTTTGTTGCTGACTTCGAAATTTTAGAATACGTCATTATGAGAGTCCAGGTTGCTTGTTAGTTGTTTGTGGTATTAAAGCACATTGTCGTTAGAGTCAGGGGTAAATTTTACCCAAATTCAATCAACTATTTATTACCTACTTTTCTCAACAAAAAAAAATATATATATATATATATATATATATATATTTATTATCTACTTAATTTGGGTAAGTCTTGATCTAATCTCATAACATTTTGGTTAAATGGATAAAAACCTATTGGGCAATATAATTATTAAATAAGTATTAATGGGTTAATCTACTGTGTATCCACTAACCCATATAAAATTTAATACATTAAAAGAAAAGAAAAGAAAAGATAAAACCCTAACTTAACCTACATTGCTTAAAAGAGTGTGTTATGTATAGTATAACTTACCCCACCCTCCCTTAAAAGTTACCATGACTTTTGAGTGGAGTTGTGGTGTACCTTTGTGTTAGAACCTCTTTCTTTTTCTCTCTCTCTTGTGTATGTGTTTGTTTCTCAAAAAAAAAAAAAAAGTAATTGTCCCACATTACTTAAGAGAGTGTGTTGTATGTAGTATAACTTGTCTCACACTTCCTTAAAAGTTACCATTGCTTTTGAGTGGAGTTGTGGGGTGTCTTTGTGTTAAAACCCCTTTTCCTTTCCCTTGTGTATGTGTGTTTGTTTCTCAAATATAAAATAAACTAGCTTATAACCCGCACAATGTGCGGGACACTTTTATTCATTACAAAAGACAAATTGTAGGTGAAAATTTAAACATTTTAGAGTTAGATAATACCGAAAAATATATTTTAAAAAAACTTGCAAGAAAGAAAACTATGAAATCTAATCTTGAAATAGACCAAAAAAAAAAAAAAAAGTCTTTCTTCATCACACATGCACTCAAGCACATCAAAGAAAGTGATTCTTTTTTTCTTTTTTTTCTTTTAACTCCAAGAGTTAATTATTTCAACCATGTTCCAAATTTCGAAAAGATATTCAAAATAAATTCAAGGTGGTCCAAGAGAGATAATAGGTGTATTTGTTTTTGCTAGAAGCAAGTATCGGTGTCTTCAACTAACAATAATTAATAATTAAAATATCATGAAATTCAAATCCTATAGTAGTAATCTATGAATTACATCAAACTACAATAGTAAGTAGTCTCACAGAAAAAAAAAATTAAAAACAAAAGAATATTGCAAGGAATGCACCAATTGGCAAAATTTTAGACTATGTAAAGATGAAGTCTTTACTTTCATATATACAAAGTCATTCTATCACTTTAACACCACAAAAAATACCATAACTCCTTATCTTTGTTAGACAATTTTTTTGCGAGAAAATAAAAACAAATAAATTGAATAGTTCCTTCATAATTCAATAAGAATATCATCAATGTACAACATAATAATTCCATACATTCTAAAAGAAAACATCGGAGAGAAAATTTGGATTCCATCTTACTTTTGTTGTTGAGTTTGAGCTATTTGTCTTAAAGCTTTCCTCTTTGTATCCTTGCACTTCTGCAACATGCATATTAATCCAATTGAAATCCCTTTCTTGGTATTGAGCAATGCGAATGAGGGGTGCTTTACTCTTTACCATCTACCTAATTCTTTATAATGGTTTTCAATTGATTTGGACATCAATCATTGAACTATTAAGAAAGATATTTATAGTTACATATCTTTAAGTTAATCAAACCCAAAAACAACTCTACGTAAGCATCGTGCGATATCAAATGTTAAAACACAAATGTAATACACACACACACATATCTAACTCCATCTAGAGCTTTGGTGTGATTCCTAATTGACCAAGCCATCTGTTAAATCTAACGCATTTCTAATATAATTATGCACCCCAATTTTTAATTCAATTACCAATTTGTTGCTATCCTATCTTTGTAGCTCTTTGAATCATCCTTTTATTCTCTACCCAAATAATAAATCATTTGTCCCTGGCTAGGATAAATAGAGGTATTCAACTTAAATAACTAAAAATCACTATAATGTAGCCATTAAAGTTGGGTATAAAAGTCAAGCATCCATACCAACTTGCAGATTAACTATCACAATACTTCAATACATTGACTTACTAAACAAAATTACTAAACAAACATACAGCTGTAATTTTTTTCATTTGGTGTTCAAGTAATAAACTTGAAATAATTTTTTTTTTCATACAGTACAAAAGAAAAGGGATCGAATGAGGTAAATAGCATAATGAAATAGATAAATAGTACCTAAAAGAAGCACTAACAGAGAACACAATATTTTATAATTGTGCACTATATATTCTCTTCAGTGGTTTCATCTCCTCCCCATAGGAAACTCCAGGATCAATATAACACTACTGAAAGTCTGAAACAAAAACAGAATATCATGCACCTTTGTCAAATTGTAGTACTTTCAAAAAGTAGCAAGACCAAATACCATACTTTACTAAAAACATAAACCAATATTGTGGCTTCTTCAATGTGTGAACCCCTTTATTTATAACCTTTTTCCACCCATAATTCTCTTCCAAAATAGACCTTAAAGTATAAGAGGATTAAGAAAACTGACCAAAGAAACTTGGTACATTACACTATGAATTAGGCAAAACAAATACTTCTATTATTCACAAATTGAAAAAGAAATCATTTCAATTGAGTTAAGTCTTGTATAAAGCCTTGAATTATTGAATTTTCTCATGTGTGCATGATAGATTCTCTACTTGATCATCTCAACTTGCTGAAATTTCATGGTATTTAAATATTATAAATGGTTGCAATTCTCTACTTATCACCACAATTCACAGATTAGCAAAGTAAACTAACAAATTTAATTTAAACAGAACAATTTAAAACCTTCAAAACTGGTTACAATTCCTTTTACTATTGTTACACTTTTGTTTCATAGTACTAAAAAGATTCTCAATGAATTTTCAAGAACAACATACAACATGAAAAACCCAAAAAACCAAATATTGTACACACCAAAACCAACACCTAGGAATCTCTCATATATATTTTTTTGATAAGTAAATCGCTGAGAAAATTATTCTCTATCATAACATACAAAGTAATCAATTTTGTACAAAGAACATTATACTTTCAGATTTAACAATTTGAAACACGCAAAACCCAGAAAAACCCAATATCAAAAATAACAAAATCATGACTTAAAATTATCTTTTAAAAAAAATATCGTCTAAAATCTACAATGTATAAACAAAATAACAAAATATTTTTTGATTTCAAAACCCCACAATTTCAATCCCCCTTACAAATAAGGGAACATGTAAGAGAGAAAACAAAACTTGAAAATTAAAGTGAAATGATTTAGTTTAAAGGATTTAAAAGATTTCATTTTGCAGAGGTTTTCCATGATTTCAACAAATAGAGAGGAAAAAGTAGGAGAATATTAGGAAAAAAAATTGATACCTTTGCTTTGATGAAATTAGAGACTCCAGATTGAAGAAAGATTCCACTTCATCTACGCGAGAAAGAAATTGAATGTTTTAAATCCAAAAGAGTCGAATTTAAACAAACCCATTACTAAAAATATCTAAAAATATACTCACATATCAGAATTTCAAATTCCTTAACCCTAATTTCTGGAACCAAACCCACCTGTAATTGTAAAAGTTTGAAACAAATAACAGATCTAATTTGTGGGGGAAAAAGTCGGAAAATGAATAGGAATACATCAATCGAAGTTTTTGTTTTCCTTAATCACAAAGTAGAGTGAAAGATATTGAAAGGAATTTGAACATAGGTTTTTTTTTTTTTAAGCGATGTGATTGCAAAGGGAAGAAATTAGCACAACTTATTTAGGTAAAGCAGAAGGTGTGGTCTTTTGATTCGATTTCAAAGGTTTATCTTTTATCTTTTCTGGGTTTTGGTTTTGCTTTCCTTCGTTTTCTGGGCAACCAAACAGATATAGAAAATAGTAGAGAGAGAGAGACCTGTTGGGAGGCGACATCGGCAGTGCGAGGCTTAAGGAGGATGTGGAGGTGGGGAGGGTAGGATTAGAGAACCACGCAATCGTCTTCGGACACTGCTTGCATCGCTTCTACTTCTGCCGCAACTTCCTCTTCTTCGTCATTGTTCTCTGAGAGAGAGGGAAAGATTTTTTTTTTCCCTTTTTTAATGTAACCCTTCTTGCTTTTTAATTGTCAGACGTGGCAGGGTTAAAAATCCAACCATTATACCGTACGGATTTTTTTTTAAAAAAAGTGTACACGTGTCTGAATTTTAAATAGGTAGTTATCCTATTTGTCAGCACGCCCTTAAATATAGGAACTAACTTTCTCTCAGCTTTGTCTATTATATATATATAGATAAATAACCCATCCACGAACCTAGCTGCTAAACACTTTCTGTTATTTTTTCTCATTGATTTTCTTGGGTTTTATTCACATTTTCTTAACTAGCAAACATATCTATGGCTCTCTTTCTATCTCTCGCTCATTTTTCCGACCAAGAGACTTTCAAAATCTCCTAGCCCTTGGGTTCTGATAATAGATTAAAGGTACAATATTATCTTAGTTTTGGTAGGCACTATCACATATGTTTTGTGTTTATTCCCACACTTACATGTAAATATGAGAGTTTGCAAGTTTTCTCTAAAATATACTCATTACGCGTATTTTTCTCTTGTAAGAGACCTAAACTAATGAGCTAAGCATGCAGACATGAAGCCAAGAGAATCCAAGGATGAAAATCAATTGAGAAGTGGCTTTTTGAAGAATTTAGTGAGTCAAAGAAGTGTGGAAATATTCTGGCATGGAAATATTATGACCAGTTTTGGTATTTTGGTTATATCTTTTTACTCCGATATTAGATTGACTTGATTCTTGCAGCCACAGAAAGAGGACTTAAAGATCTAAAAATTTTTAGTTTACCAAAACTTCAGAATCTGCCATATTAAAGGCCAAAACCGACCTGGAAGTTGACCCACAGTTAAAAAACGGGAATTGACATTTTACATTTTCCTCTTTGGGAAGCATGTATTTTAGGGTTTTGAATGTTATAAATATTAAAGTGAGCCAAGGGCAGCCACGTTTTTTGCTACAAGAAAACCTTATTTTTCATCAATTTTGAAGAGTTTTTATTTTCTATGGAAGCTTAAAAACCTAAGCTAGGGTAATGGGTGAATCTCCAATGTTGCAAGTTGTCCACTATTCAATCCAAACATGTTTTTCACATTTTGATTATTGGAATCAATTGTTCTCTTTTTATAATTATTTTATTAGATTGATATTTGATTTCTAATTCTTTCATAAGTCTATTCTTGAATTTTCTTATTACTAGAATAGGGTTTTATTATCTCTCTAGTAAAACATGGTAATCTTCTTAGCTATTACTTTTGCCATAGTATTGCCTCTAGGGTATGCGATGTTCTTGAGTTTTTCTAGCAAAATTATTATTTTCCATACTAAATTATTGGGACAATTGATAAATTTAATCAACAAAAGAGAGTTTTAATAAAGCTTATTTCCAAATCTTCAAATCGGATAGTTTGTGTGATTACTTACCCGATTGTGTACTAAATTGGATTGGTAATGGATGATTAACAATATTGATGGAAAAACCCTAACGCCCTTGTGATTTTAATTAGTGATTTTACCAAACGCCCTAGTGATTTTACCAAACTTTATTTTTCCTAAGTTTCAATCATATTTTTCTATATATTATTGGTGCTTTTGGCAAGTTCTTGTTTTCCTTTTCTTAGGGGAACGACAACCTTAACTACACTACAACTTTCTTTACAAAATTGGACGACATTAGGTTCCATGTTTCAATTTCTCGAAAAATTGTTGATTACCTATCAATTCAGTTGAGAAAAAAAGAGAAAAATTCAATGAAGTTAAGAGATAGAGGATTCTCTAGAAGAGCATAAATCGCTCAACAATTGGTTGAGATTTTATTGTAATTGCTTCATGGTTGAAGTCTTCTCAATTTTTTCAAGAGGTTCTGAATTTCATTTTTTATTTATTATTGGCTTGTTTGGTTTCAGGGAAAATGTAGGAAATGGTGAAATTTTTTTGAAACTTAGTCAGATCTAAGAAAACATACGAAATTAAGCCTACTCTAAATTTATTTTGTTTATTTGAGTGATTTTCACTCTTAAATGGCTGAATTTTCCTTTTGTTTTTGTAGTTTTCTCATAATCAAATAGTGGATATATCAGTTTTCTCGGGAAAAAAAAAAGATAAAAGAAAAATAGTTAGTATTTTTGTAATTTTCTTTTGTTTTTCTTAGTTTTCTTGGAAACTAAACCATGGGTGAATTTTCCTTTTGTTTTTCTTATTTTTTTGGAAATGTATATTGGTTTTCTAAAAGAAAAAGTTCAAAAAAAATTGAATGTTTTGGTAATAATTCCTTTTTAGTGAATATTTTGGTAATTTGTAAGATTTTGGTATTTGTAAGTATCTATCTAATAATGAGTTATATTGGTGGGTTGAGTCCTACCCAAATTATAATGGGTTAGGTGGGTAAAAGGTATTTAATTTATATTTTTTTAAGAACGAAACCTCATTCATTTAATCATAATAATAACGAATCTTGATACAAGGCTTCCACAGCACGTGGGGGAGAATCCTCCAACCAATACAAATCAGATTCTAAATTTCTAGCATGTTGCGCAAGAACATGTGCTACTTTATTCACTCCCCTCCTAATCTTACTAGTTTTAACCCACTGTAAACCAAACATTAAATGGCGAATATCATCAACCACATTGCCTAGGAATGAATAGTTAGCCACATCTGAAGAAATAGCTTGCACAAAATTGGTATTATCTCCCTCAATCACTACTCTAGTGAAACCAGCATCCTCAGACAATTCAAGCGATCTTTGACATGCCAAAAGTTCAGCTTCCTCACCTGTTTCAACCATCGGCCCAATAGCAGACATACCAGCCATAACTTCACCCCTCTCATTTCGAATTATTGCTCCTATACCAGATTTCTCCATTACTGAAAATATTGCTGCATCAAAGTTTAGCTTATATACCATTGATGGAGGTGGTTGCCAGACTTCACCACTTGGTTGCTATGTTAAACTCACTGTTAAATGCACTTGGGCTTTGCTTAAAGTCCTGCAAAAACTCCTCTGCTCTCTTGTTCAGATTGGTTGGATTCTTCAACTGTCCTCCATATAGTGCACAGTTATGTTGGTTCCATATGAGCCAACTTTGCACCCAAAACAGCTCCATTTCTTCAGTTGAGAGCCGATCAACAAGATACTCCACTAGCTGCAGTACATCTTGGAAATCCGAACCTACCTTCTGCAGTTTCATTATACTCCCAGCCCACACATCTGTTACAGCAGCACAGCCCCATAACACATGAATAGCTGTCTCCGCCTCCCTTGTACATATAGGACATTTGTCTTCATTGATAATTCTTCCCTTCACTAGATTGATCCGTGTAGGTAGAATATCATTACAAGCCCTCCACCCGAAAATTTTTATTTTATTTGGAATACAAAGCTTCCACAAGACCGGCCAAATAAATTTTCCAACACAGCCCCCTGAAGATTCAACCCGATTCCCATTGCCTCTCATTCTTCTTGCTACCTTGTATGCAGACTTGGTAGTGAACTTCCCATTTTTATTTTGCAGCCAACTAATTGAATCTGGAACAACCCTTCTGTTAAGCTGAATCTTGGTAATAGCATCAGCATCTTCTCTATGGAACAAATTCATGATCACATCACTTCTCCATACATGCATATCTGAATCAATTAATTCTGAAACAGCCATCTCATCAACCAACTCATTAGTTGGATGAAGAACTTTATTTGTGGGGTAATTGGGAATCCATTTATCCCCTAACACACTTATTGAAGACCCATTTCCCACCCTCCAACAATAACCCGATCTAAGAATGGGAATTGCAGCCACCAAACTCCTCCACACATAAGAACACCCAGGAGATTCTTTAGTATCAAGAAGAGAGGACCGAGGAAAATACCTTGCTTTGAAGCACTTGTATAACAATGAGTCGTTGCCTTGAATCATTCTCCACCCTTGTTTAGCCAACATCGCTAAATTAAAATCTCTCCATCTTCAAAGTTGAGAGCTTATCCCAGTTCGTCCAATGAATTTTTCTTTCATTACCTACTTGACCCCACCAAAATTTAGCACATAAACTATCCAATTCATCACATAATTTCATAGGAAGTTGGAAAACACTTATAGTCTATGTCGATATAAATTGAGTAACAGCCTTGATGAGAATTTCTTTCTCAGCTTTAGATAACAGCATTCCTTTCCATCCTTACAGTTTTTTCTAGATTCTATCTTTTAAATAAGAAAAGGTGTGGTATTTAGCTCTTCCAATTAAGGTTGGCAGCCCAAAGTAAGACTCAAATTTCATCACCTCCTTAACACCCAAAATCTGTAACATCTACTACTTCTGAACTCCAGTTGTGTTAGTGCAAAAGTAAACAGAGGACTTCTCCAAATTTATGCTTTGACCTGAAGCGTTTGCATATGTTTGGAGAATCTCCACAATAGTCCCCCCTTCATTCTTTATAGCCTGACAAAACAACAGAGAATCATCTACAAACAATAAATTAGTAACTCTGGGTGATCCTGTACAAATAGAGACTCCTTTTATCCTCCATTCCAATTCTACTTTTGCCAACAAAGCTGTAAAGCCTTCTGTACATAACAAAAAAAGGTACAGTGACAGTGGGTCTCCTTGTTGTATTCCCCGTAAGGGATGTACCATACTATAAGATTTGCCATTCACCAAAATAGAGAAAGATGTTGTGGTGACACAACTCATCACCCTCTCTATCCATTGTGTTGGGAAACCCATTTTCTCCATAATCCCCTATAGAGATTGTTATTCCACTCAGTCATAAGCCTTGCAGACATCTAGCTTCAATGCCATGAACCCTTTCTTGCCCTTCTTCCTAGCATGCATTGTATGTACTGTTTCATAAGCCACCAAAACATTGTCTGTAATCAATCTTCCCAGTACAAAAGCACTTTGTGTGGGCGAGATAATATGTGGGAGTACTTGTTTCAATTTGTTTGCCAACACTTTAGAAATAATCTTGTAAATCACATTACATAAACTTATTGGCCTAAAGTCAAACATTTTTTCTGGGTCTTTCACTTTAGGAATAAGAACAATATTTGTGTGATTTATTTCAAGTAACATATTTCCATTATTTAAAAAATCCAAGACAGCAAAAATTACATCATCACCAACTATGTGCTAGAATTTTTGATAGAAAATGGCATTCATACCGTCAGGTCCTGGAGTCTTGGTAGGTCCCATTTGAAATAAGGCTACTCTGACTTCATCCTCAGTAAATTTACTAGATAAGACCACCTTTATATCTTTAGTCACCCTTGTATGAACAGCAGTCAAGCACTCCACCATCTGATCACCAACTCCTGTATGAAATAGAGTGTGAAAATAATCTGTGGCTACCTCCACCACATCTTCTATTTCCTCAACCTACTACCCTTGAGCATTTTTAATACCCTTAATGTGATTCTTCCTCCTTTGTGTAGCCTTGGAGTGAAATTTTTTTGTTTTTTTATCACCATGCTTCAACCAAGAAACTCTAGACCGTTGAGCCCAATAAATTTCTTGTTTCTGGAGAAGCTCATCCATCCTTTTGCTTAAAACAAAGAACTCGGCCTTGCTGGTTTCAGAAATTTCTTCCTCATCAATCTGTCCAATCGTTTTTGAGTCTCTTTGATGGCTTCAACATCCGGATCAGTCCATGCCAAACCCCAACTCAATAATTCTGCTCCACGCGTTTGAATTTTTTGCTTGATGGACTCAAGGCCGTGGGAAACAACATTGTCTCTACCCCATAGGTGATTATGCACCCGACTCATTTATGGCCCAATCCAAAAGCTACCCAACCCGCCCAATTGCCACTCGTATATAGTTAGAGTATATCATCGATCACTACCAACCACAGTATTGCTAGTCTGCATTGATCATAAGGGAGATAGAAATTATTGGTACTATCAACATAAATCAATAGATAAATTCATTGTATAATTTAACAATTATATATATATATATATAATTTTAAGAATTTCACAAAAGATCGACTTCTCGACAAGATAAAGACAAGAATTAAAAGATATGGTCTCATTGATGCTCCGAAATGTCTTATAACATGGAATATAAACTATCACTATCAATTTAATGAAATTGAGGGTGCCCAACTTGAGCCATAAATAATGTCACTTTCTTGAGGCGATAAACACCATTTGCAAGAAATTTTATCAATCAATGTAGCAAAATTTTTAGGCATGTTGTTTCCGAGATACAACAATCAAGCTGCCCTTATTGTTATCTTCTAAGCTTGTGCTACTAAATAAGATAAGAAGCTCTAAAATAGATCTCTCTTTCATACTCAGATAAAATAGTTATAGAAAAAAAAAAAAAACAACAACAACAACAACAACACTACTATTTTTATTTTTATTTTGGTTGCAGAGAATGAGAGTGAAAAGGATAAGGAATAGATGACATTGACTAATAGTGTCTCTCTAATAGGTGAAAGAAAAGGATCTACTTATTAACTTAGTGAATTAATTGTGAGTTACACAAAAGTTTTTTTTTTTTTTTTTTTTGAGAATAATGGGAATATATAGGTCAAGTAAATATAGATAATTGTTATAAAAATGTGAGTTTAATAAGATTATAATTTTGGCGTAAATGCGTTTTTGGTCCCTACATTTTGGAGTCATTTCTATTTTGGTCCCTACATTTCTATTTTACTACTTTTAGTCCCTAAAATGAAAAACGTGTTCCATTTTGGTTCTTACCATCACTCGCTTAACAGAAATATCCTACATGGCAAACAAATTGTACTGTTAGCATAGTAAATGCTGACGTGGCATTTAAAATAATATTAAAAATTCCAAATGAGCATCTAATTTTTGTTTAAAAATTAATGTATCAATTTTATAAAAAAAAAAAAAAACAAAGTTTCAAAAAAAAAAAAAAACAACAACAACAACAACAAAATTAAAATTCAAAAAATACATAAGTTCATCTTCATTAAGAAGACAATGAACACAAATCCGGATTTTAAATATAAGAACACACACCCAAATTTTCTAGCATTTTCTTGCCCTTTCTTATCAACCAAACACAAAAACACAAACAAACCCCGACAACCAATAGACTCAAGGTAGTGAAGAACTCCATCCTTGAACTCAGATTGGATTTAAGAAAAATTAAGATACTCTTATCCATTTTCTTCCGAACAAAGTTTCAGTTTCACAAAAAAAAATAAATAAATCTGACAACCAACCAAATTTTTGATGTCAATCCTAAGATCTAAAAATTTTTCACAAACCCAACAAATTCTCTATCAAAAATCCAAAAAATTTCTATTCACAAACCCATATTATCCCTTTTCAAATTATCAAAAATCCAAAACAAATACAGCAAACTCAACCCTGATAAAGAGAGAGTGAGATGAGAAAGTGAGGAGGGAGAGGGATTTTAGATCTACCTGGAAACCCACATGATGGTGTTGGCGGCAACGACCTACCACCTCACCACGCTCCTTAACCTCACCCTCACACTCACGGCCACTCTCACTACCAGCACTTGCAAATGATTCTCGGCGATAGTAGTGGCGGCGACAAGGACCATGAAATTGAAGTCAAAGTCAAGGCTCCCGAGAAGTGAGCTAAGACGTGGGTCTAATACAAGAGCCGAGACGTGGGTCCAAGGCAAAGTCGAACAAGCACTTGTGGGAGCAGATTTCATCGGAGATGAGAGAAAAAATGATTCGATCGATCACCCATTATGTGCACCGACAAGCGGAGGAGCTTGCTTAAAGAGTTCAAGAAGGTTAAGCACCAAGATAGAGGGACAAAAAAAAAAAAAAAAAAAAAAAAAAAAAGAAGACAAAAGAAAGAATGGGAGGTGGAGAAACTAAGAGAATGATTTGGGGTAGAAGAAGAAAAAAAACTAAGTACAAACAAAACAGATATAAATTCCACCATTCTTTTTATTTTAATTATGTTTTTTTCTTTTTTATAATTTTTAAAATTGATAATTTTTTTTTAACTTAGATGCTGACGTGGATGCTAATGTAGCATTTTTTAATATTATTTTAATAGATGTATCAGTATTTACTATGCCAACAGTGCACTCTGTATGCCACGTAGGATATTTCTGTTAAGTGAGTGACGGTAAAGACCAAAATAGAACGCGTTTTTTTGTTTTAGGGATTAAAAGTGGTAAAATAGAAATGTAAGGACCAAAATAGAAATGACCTCGTAATGTAGGGATTAAAAGCACATTTATGCCTATAATTTTAAATAAAACTAAATCAATGAGTAAACATTCATGGTCCAAAATTTGACTATAGAATGAATGGAGAATAAAATTAAAAATATTATTCTTTTTGTGAAATACTTCAACAAAAATAAAGTTTCTATATACAAGGATGCTAGAAAACTTATACCAGCTTGTATCTTTATTTATCTAATTAATTTCTTCTTCAACCTAACGTGACTTTGGAACGACCAGTTAGATTCGTTGCAAGATGGATTTGAGCAAAGCTTATGATAGATTGCGCTGGAATTTTATTGAAGCCACACTTCAAAAAATGGGTTTTAGCCAACAATGGATTCAATTGGTGATGCAATGTGTCAAAATAGTGATATACAACATTTTAGTCAATGGAGCTCCTACAAAAAAATTCAAACCCAATTGTGGTATAAGACAAGGTGACCCATCATCACCATACATATTCATTGTTGGCACAAATATTCTTTCATGCATGTTGCAGGATTTAGAAGCTAAAGGCATGCTAAAGGGAGTGGAGAAAAATAAAGGAGGGCTACCTATTTCACATCTCATATTTGCGGATAACATTATCATCTTCTTCAAAATATCCAATCAAACTATAGACAAGCTAAGCCAAACTCTTCAAAGCTTTTGTGAAATGTCAGTTCAAAAGGTAAATGGCACCAAATCCGTCATGGTAGTTAGTCCCGACTGCGATGAAGCTATAAAAGAAGACTTAGCCAGAAAGTTGCAAGTAATAAACATTAAAACAAAGAATGGGAAATATTTAGGGATCCCGGTGAACCAGCAACAATAAGGAGAGAAATTGGCAACCAAATCATTGATTGGCTACAGAGTAGACTTCAAACTTGGAAAGGTAAACTCCTATCATCAACTAGGAAGCTAGCTCTAATTAAATCAGTCGTGCAAGCTATGCCAATATATTCTATGTAGATCCATAGATTAGGAAAAGATACATACAACAAAATTGATAAAATCTTTAGAGATTTTTGGTGAGGAAAAACCGTAGAAGTAAGGAAATTGCATACCATAGCATGGGATAAAATTTGCCAACCTAAGGAAAAAGGAGGTGCAGGTATTAGGAAGATAGAACAGTTCAATCAAGCCCTCCTAGCCAAACAATACTAGAGAATAGCTTAGAATCCTCAATCACCACTAGCCACTACTCTTAAAGATACGTATATTCCAAAAGTTCCTAACCTACGGGGTACAGAAAGATGTCCAGCTACTGCATCCAAAATATGGAAAGGAATATGGAAAACAAAAGAAACACAACTTTCAGGAGATAAATGGCAAGTAGGAATGAGAGATAATATTAAATTAAGGAATCCTATGGTATAAACCTTGTAATGAAACAACATTGTATGAATACCAACTTGACAAAGGCACAGTTCGAGATCTTATGAATACTTGGAAAGCTAAATTTATTGCATTTATATATGACTTAAGAGTAGCATGAGAGATCATAAATACCCAACATTCAAAGTTTGGAGCTCCGGATAAAATTTTATGGTCTCATTCAAAGAAAGGGATATACAAGGTTGATGAGGGATACAAATTAATTACTATGGAGGAAGATGGGATAACTAATCATGGTATGGATGGAATGGGTTGAAAAAAAATCTTTGGAAACTAAAAATCCCATATAAAACCTGTATGTTCTTATGGAAACTTTTACACAACAAGTTACCCACTAGAATGGAGCTAATCAGAAGACAAATAATGACAAGTCCCAAATGTGTAATGTGTGATCAAGAAGATGAAATCTTCTTCTCAAATGTCCTTTTGCTAGAGCTTTATGGTTTGTCTCGTCTTAGAACATTCGATTTGATGCAATTCCATTTGTTCAACAATGGTTGATAACAACTCTAGAAAAATATGGAGCAGGTAATGGACAGGAAGATAAAGTTCTAAAAGATATTAGTGCCGCTCTTTGGGTCATTTGGACAAAGAGAAACAAGGTTATCTTTGAAAATAAAATTGCCAATGTTTAACAAGCCATTTCAAACACCAAAAAACTCTTGAAAGAATGGACCACAGATTTAGATGAATGTCTCCGAAATGGTTCGACAACCGCATTAAGTGCTAAAAACTAGATTTCATGTCAAAATCAGAATTGGTAAGTCATAATAATATTTGACACAAAAAAGCATTCGCACAAAGCTAATTGGAATGGAGGTGCCTTTGTAAAGGTTATTATTCATGGCACTCTTGCAATGATGAGAACAACCAATCATCCACAATTAGAGAAGCATTATATGAGGCATGGAAAGCAAAGTTTTAGGGAGATAATCCTTTTTTCTAAAATCAAATTAAGGAGTGAAGCTAATTTAGACACATTGCCTTACTAGCTTGGAGAATGTTCCCATCATGGATGATATTGCAACATGATGATTAAGGACTTTCACATCTAAGTTTCTCCTCAACTAGTTTTCCAAGAAATTTAGGGGGTATTTAGTACACCCACTCAAACACATATTTTCAATTTTTAAACAACATTACACGTATTTCACACATTTTTTCATCCATACGTATTTAAATATATGTTTTCAAACAACAAAACACATATTTTTAAGTGCATGCACCAAACATCCTTTTAGGAACTAGCAAACATGGCGACTCTAAGTTTTACAAGGCTCTCTTGGATGTGATTTTTTTTTTATAAGATTCGTTGCAAGATGAGTAACAAATAAGGACCTTAGAGTATATTTCATAAATAATAAAGCAAGGCGTGTTGGTTATAAAAATATTTCCTAATTCGTCATTATTGTGACAAGAAAAATAGGGACGCAACACCTGTAAAGTGGCAACTATGAAGTGAATTGTGCAATACACAAGAAATGCAGCAGTTACTAAAATTTGTAATGGTGCACGGATCAAAGACAAGTGGAAATAAGGACGTTACAAGCAACATATAGAAGCATGACAAGTGGCATTAGGGCATTGAAGCCTAAGAAGAGTGGACCATAGGGAAAGAGTAACTGTCTCGATAACAATTAGAGGCCTCAAATATAAATAAATGACTCATTTTTAAGGGGGAGAAAAACAAACAGCTTCACTAAAAAAATTATTGTATAGAAAATTATTATCTTGCTATTATATGTCTTTTGTAGTTTTTTCTTAGTTCGTAGAGTTTGTAAAGTATTCAATCAATTAAGTATTTAGGTTTACTTCTTGTTTTTTACTCTGTTAATCTTAATTATATTCAAATTCCTTTGAATGTAATTCAAGTTCTTATTTATTTTTTTTACAAGATAGAATTCTACTCTAGTCTAATTTAAGTATATGTGTGTGTGAAGCTCCCTTTTGGAAATTTGAACTCTGGCCCTTGCCCTCCCCCTCCCCCCCCCCCACACCCACAAGCACTTATACTTGTGGAGTAACCATCGCACCAAGGGTGTGCGGTGATCAAGTTCTTAGTTGTTATCTTCAAATATCTGTCACCAATCATTTTATGTATTCATCAACCTATTAACTGTGGCATTGATAACCTTTCAACATCATGTTTTAGTGTAACTTTGAATATACTTATTAGGCTCTCGTAGGTTTTAGCATCACTCATATCTCATAATTCATATCTCAATTTCCATAACTCATAACTCATTCTCACTTCTTAGTTTTAATTATTTATTTTCTTTAACTCATTCCACACCATGTTTGGCACTCTTTACTCACTCTAAAATCCCCTTGATTTTAGGTTTGAAAATTCAAATTTTATCTCAATTGATGGAACCCACTAGTCAGAGCGGCTATTTTCCCATGACTTCTTAACCTGCTTGAAATAATTGTTTTGCTTATTATCTCTTCACAAAAACCCAACCCACTGTTCTGGGGCCTTTTTCGGTTGCTCAGCCACGTGTGGTCCTTTGGAGGGGTGACCTTGCTAGACTCAGGTTCATTTGGGGAGTTACATCCTGGAACTCAACATTAGGCCACGTGGTCCAACGGTTACTGGTGTACTTTTAAGCCTACCAAGCCATTAAAGCCAAAGTCTAAGAATCATGGTAATGGTCGAATAAATATACAATATGCGTTTGATATGATAGCTTTGATTAGTAGTTGAAATAAAGTAGTATTTATTTAGAAGTAAAGTAATCATGTATTCAATGATGTAAATTTAAATATAAGGAAGCAAAGTCACTTACCTTCATATGGTTTGTAGCCTAGCTATGTATCAGTGAGCTGATAAGATTCCAGTAGAATGCCAGTGGTTGAGGCTAATTAAGCTTGCCGCTCTTATCATGCATCTAAATGAGTTTAAGCCTTAGTTAATAGTTGGAATAAAGTAATATGTATTTAAATGTGAAGTAATCATGTACTCAATAATGTAAATTTAAAGATAAGGAAGCAAAATTCCTTATCTTTGTATGGTTTGTAGCCCAGTTATACAGCTTCTGTTAGTTGATGATATCCCAACAGAGTGACCCCAGCGGTAGAGAGGCAGTTTGCCATGATAACTTCAAGATTGAAGGGGAAAAATGGGTGCAACTGGAGGGAGAAAGAGTATGTCTAGCTATGTGTAGGGGTTGGTTAAGCTTGCCCTTCTTATCATGCACTTAAATGAGTTTTCCCCTTGACAATGCTCTTTTAGTTGTTGTGAAGTTATGAATAGTGTTGCCTTCCATGAGAAGGACTTTTGTATGGAGTACTTGTGCCTTTAAGTGAAAGGCTTTGCATAAGATGGATTTGTGCCTTCCATGAGAAGGGTTTTGATATGAGATCTTGGTGCCTTCTAGGAAAAGGGCTTTAGCATTAGATGTTTATGTCTTCCATGAGAAGGGTTTTTATAAGAGAGATAGAGAAGAGTATTGATATGTGTTTATTAGCAGCAAAACAGTAGAACTTCAGAGTGAGAGAGTATGAGAATAGAGTTTCGAAAAGTGTAGTGAGTCATATGTAATTGTATAGTAAATGTATATGAGATTGTGTAAGAGAAGTGGGGAAAGAGATGTTTTGTGGGATGTAGTATTTGTAATATGTATGATATATGGAAGTATGAAAGATATGGTGGTTAAAGATAGTAAAAATATGAGATTATAACCGTTGGAAAAGTTGTAAAGATTGTTTTGCAAGAGGAAAAATTTTGTAAGAGAAGAGTATGGAGGGTATATGAAGGCTTATGAAGGGCATGATGAGCTAAGGGATGAAGAGTTTAGTTCCTGATTTTGAAACTAAAAACTCAAAACTTCTTTAAGAGCTTGAGAAGATAATTAGAGTGAAAGATAATAGAAAGCTTGTGAAAGAGTTGCTCTTCTCCATTTGTCTCTCCTCTGAGGTGTTGATGAAGGGTCCTATTTAGCTTAGTTTAAGGGGGTATTTTAGCAAAGAATCTCAACCAAAATCTGTCCCAAATAGCAATGAATTTTCAGAAAATCCATCTTAAGATTTGGGCAAAAATGGTAGGTTTAGCTTTAAGGTATTCTTGCTATTTTGGGTAAGAGCTGTTGGGGAAAGAGCAGCAGAAAAGGAAGGTATTTTGGTAAGAAAGATATAGTTACTTTAGTTGGTTTTGGTTTTAGCCAAATGTGAAGAAAAAAAAAAAAAAGTATTGCTCAGACTGCTGGGTCAGTTGTCACAGCTGTTCTGAAAAGGCTGTCCCAGCTGTCTAGAAAAGCTGTGACAACTATTATGAAACAGCAATCACAGCTATCATAAGACAGCTGCTACTTTGGATAGAAGCAAATGAGGTCAGCTGGGTGATTTCAGACTGCTGGAAAGGACATTTAGCATTTATTTTATGGATATGGCTGAAAATGGTAAGATCTCTTTCAAGGGAGTCTTGCTATTTTAGGTATAGCAGCTGGTAGCTAGGATTTTAGCATTAAATGACTGATGATATCACTTCCAGCCAGGTGTCAAGTGCTGAATACACTGCTAGGGTTCTACTGGAAATGTTTCCCCTTTTGGGTGTTTGTGTTTTTGGTGCAAGGTTCCATTACAACACATTTCTAGCAAGTAATAGAAGGATTGGTTGAAAGTTAATGAAGCTATAGAGATTTAGTCAAGGCCTCATTATGTTGTGACATAATCTTGATGAGCAAGAAGAGTATTTAATACTCTGCTCTAGCAGCTAGCAGAAAAATATATGGTTTGATTGTGGTAGACAGCAGCTGGGTATGAAAGATATCATGAATATTTTTCATATAATTGGGGATAAAAGATAGCCAATCAGGTTAGGCCATGTGTTTGAGTTGGATTTTAGCTGAAAGTAGTAATAAGATTTAAGTAGAATAATATAATAAAGTTTCTAAATTTGTATAGCAACAGCTGAGGATTGAATGAACAGTTATTTTTCCAGTAGTTAGATGGCTGGGGATATTGAATATGTGTCATATCATGAACATTAAGCTTTAGGAAAAGAGCGATGGGGAATTTTATCACCTAAAGTGCTATGTGATAAGAGATGCTTACCATATATTACCCACTACACACGGACTCGTCAGAGTTCAGAAAGTTGAAGAAAACACGCCAAGCAACATGCTTCTTTGATCAACTTTAAACCGCTAGAGCTTTACTAAACATATCTCTTGGCTCTCCAAATCACGACTCCCAAAGTTTCCCCAAAGAGACTTATGAGCTTGGATCATAAGCCGAAGATAAGATGATGTACCTCGGGTGTTGTTGTCATTTTTGTGTAAATATGGGCTCTTGTTGAAGAAGCCGCTTGCCATTTTTTATTCATTGCTTAAGCGCGATCCATATGTTGATGTTGATAATGTCATGAGTTATGGTCCCAATTGATGAAAAAGAAATGTGGACCATAAATTTGCCTCTTGTGGGCCATGTGAGCCCAATCCATGTAGTTGAATGAGATATGAGCTTATTTTGGGCTTTAAAGAGATTTACCCAAAAAATAAATAATATGTTGATATGGCATGGATTGCCAATGAAATAATGCCATGTGGACCGAAAAAAGAGTCCTCAACACCCACAAACCACAGTTGAGACAAATCCTCTAACGAACCAAAGAAGCCAAACCAAATCACCACTATAAAGAACAACCCAGCTACAAAAAACCAACAACCACCACCCTCTCTCTCCAATTAACCTAAGCACCTCGGCTCCTACCACCATTAATCAACCCAGCTGCTACACAAACTCAACCATTGTTTAGTGTAGAAACCAACAACTATAGGAACCCACAAAACCCAAAAATCACTGATTTTAATGCCACCATAAACCACCCACAAAACAGCAATCTCAACCCACAAACCTAATGCCACCATAAGCAACACACAAACCCACCAATCTTAACCCATAAACCCAATCTTCTGCCTTGCTTCTTCATTGGTTAGTCTCGTGGCAAACCTAATGGATGATACGAGCTGGAGAGGTCATTTACATTCCTTCGATAGCTATTTCTTAATTTATCTTCAATAATTACATTGAACTTAAATAGTCTTCTTAATTAAGACACTTTCTCTTCAATAATCACATTGGTCTTAAACAGTCTTCTTAATTGAGACATTACCTCAGAATATCTATTTAGAAACAAAGTCATCTAATCCTAGTAAGATAAGAAAACAAGAAGATCAAACTCTAACTAAGGTACAAAATAATGTGATTTACGAAGTAATCAAAGATTTTTTTCATTTCAATATCTGCCAAATATTTTTTGGTGATTCTAATCCTTTCTTGTCATAATTTATTTTGTTAGGGTTAATATTTCTCTCTAGAGTTATAAATCTTCTTCTCTTGTCTTTTTTTAATTTTTTTTAATTTTATTTATCATTGTGTTTGTTCTATTCATCAGATCTTTCATTTTTTTTTTTTTCTGTCAACGAATAAGTTTCCCAATGATTATATAGATTCTGAATCCTTTTTGCTTTCCTCCGTAGTGTTTATTTATGAAAGCAAATTCCGAGTATGAAATAAAGATTCACACAAGAAAAGTGATCACAACAATCTCCCTTTTTTTTATGGTCTTTGTTAATATGGTGGTGGGTTACACACTCTTGGGAAGTCTCTCGGCTTTCTCGTTAATTACATATACCATAGTAGAAGACATTTGATTCTAAGATTAGTGAGATCTTTACATTTTTAAACAGAAGAATATATATATATATATATATATATATATATATGCAATCCCATTCATTGGAAAAAATTAAAATCATCACTACAAAAAAGTTTGGGTTTAGGCGGAGTTTTTTTTTTTTTTTTTTTTTTTGCAACGTTTCAAATTTGCTTCTATAAAAGGTATACTACGACATTTTTGCCTAGCACCACTAAAGAGTGGGCATATAGCGACGTTTTTTTAAAAAAAAGCATCGCATTAGCCCAAAACAATAGCAGAGTTTTCTTAAAGTGCCTCAATTGTTATAGTTTTAGCAGCATGTTTCTATCTTGTAGCGACATTTTTATAACCCATCGCAATAATTATTAAACAAATATTTATAGCAACGATTTTAAAAATGTCACAATATACTAAAATAGTAACAACACCTTTAGTGACACATCTAAACCGCTGCAACAGGACAATCTTCCCCAAATTTTTATTCTTCTCGCACATAATTGTGTTTCTTTCTTTTTTATTTCTCTCCTCACACCTCTTCTCTCTCTCTCTCTCTCCATAACCAGCCCACCACTCACTGCCACCACCACCGATGTCGCCATTCCTTCCTCTTTCCTCCTCCATCTCCTCCCCTCACTCATTCTTGCTTGGGGTAAGTTATCTATTTGATGTATAGTTTTGATTTTTGTGAAAATTTTGGTTTTGGATTGGGAGGCTTAACATTTAGGTTCTTTATTTAATTTTTAGTTTTGATTTTTGTGAAATTTGGGTTTGGATTTTGTGGTGTAACATGTAAGTTTTGTATTAAATATTTAGTTTTGATTTTTGTAAAATTTGAGTTTGGATTTGCTGAAATGATATGGGTTTTGAGACTTTTATTTTTGTACGATTAAATATAGATTTATTTTAATTAGTGAATTGTAATAAGTTTCTATTTGAATTTAGAGCATTTGTTCAATTTAATTAATTGAAGGTTTTTACTATTGGTTTTGTCAGGTTTGGATCAGTCTAACACTTGGTCAGCTAATGTATAATTTGTTTTTGTTTTGTTTTGCTTTGTTTTTGTTTTTGTTTTTTTTTTGTTTTTTTTTTTTTTTTTTTTTTTTTGTGTGAAGCTATTGAGCACTATAATTTTAAGGATTGTTATCAGTATGTTGAATGAGGCTTTGGATGTGTCATGTGTGTGTCTATGTATTGAGAGGTTTTTGAAGGTGTTTAATAAAACACTAGCAAAAGGGGTAAATAATCTGTTATAAACCAGAAATTTTATTTTATAATTTCTTATATTTTGAATATTTATTTTGAGTATGAAAAGAGAATATGGATTAGTATATGCTATTGTTAATAATGATGATATAGTTAGTAAGTGCATTGATAATGTTCTTATAAATATTAGACTCTTATTTTGCAGATTAAACACTCATTTATGATAAGTTTGAATTTTTTTTTGAAAATGTGGATGCTTGGCTTGAGCATAGTAAGTAATTTTTGTTTAAATACTTATCAAACTTTGTACTTGTGATGTTGATTGTGTTAGGGTGAATTGTTGAGTTAGAGCAAGCGGGTGGATTGCATGATGCTATAAGGTGGTTTAAATTGATATTGAAAGTATTTGTTTTTGAAATTTTGAATGAATATTTTTTAGTTATATTTGTTGATTTTTTTTTTTTTAAAGCTTGTAAGCATTCTATATTGTGATGTTAATGATTAGTTTTATGGTGGGTTGTTGGAGCAAGCAGATGGCTTGCATGATGTTATAAGTTGATTTAAATTGCTATTGATAGTGTTTATTTATTTTTGAAAATTTGAATGAATATTGTTTAGTTTTATTTGTTGATTACTTTTTCTTTTTTTTTTCTAATGCTTGTAAGCATTGTATATTAATTGGAGCAAGCGGGTGACTTGCATAGTATTATAAGGTGGTTTCAATTAATATTAGGAGTGTTTATTAAAGAAGGAAAATTTGGATGGATTTTATTGAGTTATATTTGTTTGATTATTTTTTTCCTAGTATTTGTAAACTTTTATATTGTGATGTTGATAATTGTTTTGTGGTAAGTTGTTAAGTTGGAGCAAGCGAGTGAATTGCATGGTATTATGAGGTGGTTTCAATTCATATTGAGAGTGTCTATTAAACAAGGAAAATTTGGATTGATATTATTGAGTTTTCCCAATATTTGTAAGCTTTTATGTTGTGATGTTGATATTTGTTTTGTGGTGGATTGTTGAGTTAGAGCAAGCAAATAGCTTGCATGGTGTTATAAGGTGGCTTATGTTAATGTTAGGAGTTTTGATTATTTTTTAGGCTTTAAGCTTCCATTTGTTTTCTATTGAATATTTTATTGATAAAATTTTGATTTTGGTGGATGTTTGTTGTTTAGAATCAATACATATTCTAGTATTTTTAATCTTTACCCGTTCTAGCTTGATTAAAAAAGAAGACCCATATTATTTTTTTTGATCTTATCAATCAAGTGAAATCTCTTGCATGGAGATGGATTTATGAAAAGAAACTCTATTGTGGTCTAGCAAACCAAAAAG